>NC_086105.1:52319748-53010998 GCF_963921235.1 Mobula hypostoma | reverse complement strand
TCACTTGGCTCTGGGAGTCTCTTTTGGATTCTTCTCATTCACCCCGAGGCGTCTGTACAACCTAGGTGCCCCTTTGAATATCATGTCCAAGCAATATTCTAGATTCTGTCACACCAGTGAGTTGTAAAAGACCAGAGTGGTTTGATCTGCCAGATACACTCAATTGCCACTTTATTCAGTACGTCCTGTTCCTAATAACATGATCACTGAGTGAATGCTCGTTGCTCTCTGCTGCTGTAGCCCATCCACTTTAAAGTTCGATGTGTTGTGCATTCAGAGATGCTCTTCTGTACATCACTGTCGTAACATGCAGGTATTTGAGTGTACTGTCACCTAACCTACCTGTCAGCGTGAATCACCCTGGCTATTCTCCTCTTACCTCTCTCATTAACCGTGCATTTTCACCCTCAGACTGCCGCACACTGGAATTTTTTTTTTTGCTTAACACACCAATCTCTGAAAACTCTAGAGACAGTTGTGTGTGAAAATCAGGGGAGATCAGCAGATACTCAAAACACTCTGTGTGGCATCAGTAGTCATTCCATTGTCAAAGTCACTTAGATCACATTTCTTCCCCATTCTGATGTTTGGTCTGAACAAGAACCGAACCTCTCGACCATGTCAGCATGCTTTTATGCAGTGAGATGCTGCTTCTTGATTGGCTGATTAGACATTTGCAATAACAAGCAGATATTCAGGTGTACTGAATAAAGTGGCCAAAGAGAGCAGAAGTCTTTGAGAGACAAACCCAGTTAGTAACCACCTTCAGTTGACTGTGTCTAGCCTTCAATGATCAGAAATCACCCTGGGAATCTTTAGTGTGCCGGCTTTACCTTAGGGGTTGCTAAAGTATAATTTTGCAAAGAGCATAAGTCACAGCAGCCAGCACTGTTATCATCCTGAATCCGCCTCTCCCCTCCTCCCCGGCTCTCAGCTGAATGACAAGACATCCAGGATACTGGCATCGTATTGTCACATGTACTGAGATGCAGTGGAAAGCTTTTGCAATCCAGATAGGTCCTGCTGAAAAGGTAATTACATCAAGGTAATGAAAAACGAAAACAAAATGCAAAATATCGTATTAATGTACAGGAAGTGCCGTGTAGGTGGACAAATATTCAACACAAAGCTGGAAATCTTGAGCAACACACAAAATGGTGGGGGAGCTCAGGAGGTCAGGCAGCATCCATGGAGGGGAATAAAGAGTCGACATTTCGGACTGAGCCCCTTCATCGGTTCTGGAAAGGAAAGAGCAGAAGAGGCGGACAAATAACCCTCTTTAAATGGGAGCGTTGATCCAAAGTCAGTCTTATTTAAATATCCCTACCTGACACAGATTTACTTCTAGCACAGTGCCAAACTGGGGGCACATTGGATCCTTGCCTGTTTGCGGATTTTGTTTGATTTACTTTTTATTTTTATTTAGAGATACGGCATGGTAACAGGCCCTTCTGGCCCAGTGAGCCTGTGACACCCAATTACACCCACGTGGCCAATTAACCTACTAACCCATACGTCGTTAGAATGTGGGAGGAAAGCAGAGCACCCGGAGTAAACTCACACGATAATAGGGAGAACGTACAGACTCCTTACAGACAGTGGCAGGAACTGAACCCAGCTCGCTAGTCCTGTAGGTGTTACACTAACCACTACGCTCCTGTGTCGGGTAATTGCAGAGAACATTCCTGCCCACCTGCATCATCCTTCCCACTCTCATATTTCTGCTCAGTAATCAGTTATTCCTAAATCCAGGCATTTCACTGATCCACCTATTTCTCAATGGCAAAAAAAGTCTTGTTCCCTTGCAGATCACTGCTCAGAGCTCTCAGTTTTAAATGCGTACAGTGAAGGAAACTCTTCAGTGCAAAAGTGAAGAAGTGAAAGCCCAAGTAAGAATAGGATAAACATACAATAAACTTCTGTACATTTCACCATGAGACAGACGCAGTGCTGAGAAACAGGAGCCAAGAGCTTCACACTGCGACACGTACTGTACATGTCAAGGAGTTCAGCATTCAAGATTCAGGTTAATTTGTTACTTGTACATTGAAACATACAGTGAAATGCATTGTTTGCGTTAATAATCTACACACTCGAGGATGTGCTGGGGTGCAGCTTACAAGTGTTGTCACACAATCCAGTGTCAACATAGCAGACCCACTATGTTTTGCAGAACAACACAGAACACAACAGAAAAAACAGCATCATCAGAAACAAGCCCCAATGCTCCCTCACACCCACACACATACACAGTCCTCTAACCAAGTGGTCCCCAAGCTCCAGGCCACGGACCGATACCGGACTGCGAAGCATGCAGGGGTGCAGCGGTAGTCGGGACGCACCCAGCACATCTTTAAGAAAAAAGCCAAAATAAGCAAGGTGCCGCCCAGCATGTAAATGTCAGCCCAGATCAGAGGCAATTGCTGATTGCGTAGAGCAAGTGAAATTGGTCCTGACAAAGGGTCTCGGCCCGAAACGTCGACTGTACCTCTTCCTAGAGATGCTGCCTGGCCTGCTGCATTCACCAGCAACTTTGATGTGTGTAGCTTGTTTATTTCGGCTTTTTTCTTGAAGATGTGCTGGGGCGTCCCGGCTACCACTGCCCCCCTGCATGCTTCGCGGCCCGGTATTGGTTTGCGGCCCGGAGGTTGGGGACCAGGGCTCTAACCGCAACGCGGTCCACTTCCTTCGGCCTCCAGCCTCCAGCGGACTTGAACTTGCAGACAATGGGCCTTCAACTAACCCAACAGATTCACAGATCTGAGGTGTTACGTACCCCGTAACTGGGTTGCCAAACCAGCAGAAATGGATCACTCAGTTGGAGTCTGGATTACTGGAACTAAGAAAGTTTTATTAAAGAAATAAGCAACACAGTACTCTAATAGTAAGGATATAAATGCAACAAGTTAGCACTGAATAAACACACATGTACACAGAACTAGGATAATAGGATCAATCAAGCTCTATCGCAGTCTAGGGGTAAAATGTTCAATCACAAGTGACAGAGTTCAGTTTAGTTCAGTTCGCAGCAATCGTTGTTGTGCCATTGAAGAAAGAGAGAGAGCGAATGCTGATATTCAAAATCGCATTCAACAGACCTTTGATATTTCTCGCAGTTAGCTTTCAGGCAAGCCCTTTGTAATGTCTTCTGAGGTCACCGACTGTGACCCCTCCGTTTTCAGATACGATCATTCCTCTGCAGTAAACCCGGCGCCCAGGCAAGGGTGGACACACACACCAGGTTCCCACCGACCGAATCTTTCCACCCTGTGCGTCTATGGCTAGTCCCGTGACCAGCCTTCCAAAACTCCCACCGACTTGTGGGGGCGCACCGCTTCCAGGGTCTCGATACCTCGTGGTGTCGTGAGTGGTGTCTCGTGTGGTGTCTCGTGTGGTGACTCGTGTGGTGTCTGTTGCCTTAGCGAACCTGTCTCTTTTTATGCCCCTGTTGGGGTATCGCCTGTCCATCACTTCAAACAGTTCAGGATCAAAGGAGCCGGTCTTGACAATACGCAGACCGGTGTCTCCTTCCGTTAAATTCTCTCGTCTCTTCATTAACATTTCCAAATGCTGCTCCATTGTCTTACTTATCTCTCTCCTGAAGACAGGTGGCAGATCAACTGTTGATCCCACTGGTGATAGCACAGGACAGTCAACATCTTAGTCTATGTGTACTTTCGTCACACCCCTCTCCTTTAAGGATTTTTACCGGGGTAAAAATTATAAGCATGAATACATTATTAGATACACACAAATATACATCTTCATCAGCTATTTGGCCAATACAGAGAATTTTAAGTTGTCAGCTCCTTGACAGACAGTCAGCAATCACATTTTCTGTTCCTTTTATATGTGTAATTTTAATAATCCTTTAAACCAGGCTCCAACTTAGCAAACTTCATAGTGGCCGAAAACACCGATGAATTGTGATCAGTGTAACCTCTCACTGGGTTTCGTCCCAGACCACGATAACACGGGTCGTCCCATCCCGACTTAGTTTTCTTTCGCAAGGGCTTAGTAGGAGGGGGAGGGGTAGTACCCGCAAAGTTATTGCAAAACTTCCTTCAGTACCCCACCATCTCCAAGAGCCTTCTGAGGGCCCTCTTGTCTGTCAGGGTTGGGATGTCAGAGATAGCCCGCACCTTAGCTTGCATCGCTGCCAGTTGCCCCTGTGTCACCACAATTCCCAGATAAGTGACCTTTGCGTGGCTGAACTCATTGTTTTCAAGGTTCACTATCAAGCTGGCTTCAGACAGCCGTATTACACCGCCAATATACACTTCTGTGTTCTTTAGCCCTTTCATCACTGAATTACTCATTCTCTAGGGATGTTGCTCACTAGGCTGACCTAGCGTGACAAACACCACCCAACGTCCCAGTTCTTTGCATCGCCTCGAGACAATCAATCACACGTGTGCGAACCGTTTAATTAACTCTCCTAAAGGGTCACTTTGTTCGGGGATTAAGGGAGAGACCTTATCAGCAGAGCTGGCCAAAACAATAGCCTTCTCCCATCTGGTCGGTACCATACTCATCTTTTCAAAATAGTTTTCCCCTTATCAGGTGGCACCCTAGCTTCATTGATTTCCGCGCTAACACCGACTAGGTTTGTTAGCATATCAAAAGCCTGTGACCGTCTCAGTTCGCGTCTGCAATAATCAATAACATCCTTC
This sequence comes from Mobula hypostoma, assembly GCF_963921235.1. Classification (NCBI taxonomy): domain Eukaryota; kingdom Metazoa; phylum Chordata; class Chondrichthyes; order Myliobatiformes; family Myliobatidae; genus Mobula; species Mobula hypostoma. The sequence continues at coordinate 53,006,325 of NC_086105.1, read as the reverse complement.
CTCCTGTGCAGCCAGAAAAACTCCCCCATGGCTTCACCGACTGTTTCCTTCAGCACCTCAAAATATCCACCGAGGGGTACTTTGTGGGCCAGGTTAAAAATCTCATCCCCATAACTCTTTTGCACCACCCCCCATTCCTCATCTGCGGTACTTGGTCTCCCTTTCTTTCTTAGCACACCCTCCTCCACACAATAGCCTACTGGCTCTCTTTTTAATCCTGCTTCAGAGAGAGCTGTTTCCTCGTCTCGCTCCTGTACCTGTATAAAGTCCTTCTTTTCTACTGATAAATCTACCTTAATTTCCCCACTTCCTCCTGTTTCATTACGCTCCTTCTTTTCACTTTCTACCCCCTCCTCGTACAAGGCTGGTAGAAACGTCTCAGCAGTCTCTCTGGACACACAGCGAGTCACTGCGCAAACAGGTTGAACCTGTGAGTCCATGGGCGGGGCCTCAATGCTGGCAGGCTGACCTGTCAATCTCACTGCCGAGAACACAATTCCCCCACAATTCCCCCAGAGACCAAGTTGCTTTGTAGGTGTATCTGGTGCAAAGGGACTGCTTCTGTCCCTTCCCCAATACCTTTGACCCTGACCTCCCCAGTCTGGGTCTCTGAACTAAACTCTAACACACTCTTCAATATCAATGACTGACACGCTCCCGTGTCTCTCCAGATCCGTACTGGAACTGGGTTTAACCCCTCCTTCACCGACACCAATCCGGCCGAGATAAACCTCTCGCACCCTTCCTGAACTTTGGCAGACCTTTCCTCTCCTAGCAGTTTGTTTACCAGCTCAATACAGCCAGTCGAAATTGCCGTTTTTCCTTTCCCCGTCTCCTTCTTTGGGGCAAAGCACCTGGACGCAAAGTGTCCGACTTTCCCACAATTATAACATACGACCCCAGGAGACTTCCTACCAGACTGCTCCCGGTCTACCTTATCCTTCTCACTAGTCCCCGGCTTACTTACTGACTTTTCCGGCGGACTCTCCCCGCCATCCTGACTACCCTTCTGGTAGCCTTTACTCGGGGCAAACTTTATTTTATGCGTCAACGCATACTCATCCGCTAACTTAGCAGTTGCGGCTAACGTGGCTGCCTCTTTCTCATCTAGGTAGGGTTTCATACCTTCAGGGACACAACCTTTAAACTGCTCAATCAGGATCAGCTGTAGCAGTCTGTCATAATCCCCATTTACCCCCTTTGAGGCGCACCAACGCTAACAATCTGTCTGCATCTCACGGGCAAACTCTAAATACGTGCGGTCCCACTGCTTCCTCGCATTCCGGAACCTCTGCCGGTATGCCTCCGGGACCAACTCATAAATCCTGAGGATGGCCTCTTTCACCACCTCATACCTCTGGGCATCTTCCGCGGACAAAGCTGAGTAAGCTTGTTGGGCTTTCCCTTTTAGTACACTCTGAAGCAAAATAGCCCACTTATCCCTCGGCCAGTCCTGACTTGCAGCAACTTTTTCAAAATGGAGAAAGTACCGATCCACATCGGTATCGTCAAATGGGGGAACCAGCCTAACCTCCTGGGTCGCCCTGAACCCTCCACCTTGGTCCGGCATGGGTCCCTGTTCTGCCCTTATCTTTAACCTTTCCAGCTCGAATTCCCTTTCCCTCTGTTTCTCCTCTCGCTCCAACTGCCTCTCTTTCTCTTTCTCCTGCCGTTCTAACTGCTTCTCTCTCTCTCTCTCTCCTGCCATTCTAACTGTTTCTCTTTCTCTTCGTGTTCTAGCTGCCGTACCCGGAACTCGTGCTCGAGTCTCAGTTTTTCAAACTGCACCTGTATTGTGTCTCCACTAGGTTTTCCAATAGATATCACCTCCAGCTCCCCTTGGGGAAACACACCTTTAGATACATAGTGCTCTACGATAGCTCTGTGCATCTCCTCTCTCCTCATTGTCAACTTCCCCTTAACAAGATTCAACCGTTTGGCCACAGCTGCCAATTCCACTTTCCTGGCATCCTCTAATGCCTCCAAGGTTGGCGCCTTTAGAAATTCCTCAATCTCCATTTCTGTTGTTTGCCTTTTCTTTCTTTCGGGAATTTTAACCCAATCAATTTACCCCGTCCTAAATTTAGCATTCAAAATCGCGGACGAGAACCCCACTTATGTTACGTACCCCGTAACTGGGTTGCCAAACCAGCAGAAATGGATCACTCAGTTGGAGTCTGGATTACTGGAACTAAGAAAGTTTTATTAAAGAAATAAGCAACACAGTACTCTAATAGTAAGGATATAAATGCAACAGATTAGCACTGAATAAACACACATGTACACAGAACTAGGATAATAGGGTCAATCAAGCTCTATCGCAGTCTAGGGGTAAAATGTTCAATCACAAGTGACAGAGTTCAGTTTAGTTCAGTTCGCAGCAATCGTTGTTGTGCCGTTGAAGAGAGAGAGAGAGAGAGAGAGAGAGAGCGAATGCTGATATTCAAAATCGGATTCAACAGACCTTTGATATTTCTCGCAGTTAGCTTTCGGGCAAGCCCTTTGTAATGTCTTCTGAGGTCACTGACTGTGACCCCTCCATTTTCAGATACGATCGTTCCTCTGCGGTGAACCCGGCGCCCAGACAAGAGTGGACACACACACCAGGTTCCCGCCAACCGACTCGTTCCACCCTGTGCATCTATGGCTGGTCCCGTGACCAGCCCTCCAAAACTCCCACCGACTTGTGGGGGCGCACCGCTTCCAGGGTCTCGATACCTCATGGTGTCTCGTGTGGTGTCTGTTGCCTTAGCGAACCTGTCTCTTTTTATCCCCCTGTTGGGGTATCGCCTGTCCATCACTTCAAACAGTTCAAGATCAAAGGAGCCAGTCTTGACAATACGCAGACCGGTGTCTCCTTCCGTTAAATTCTCTCGTCTCTTCATTAACATTTCCAAGTGCTGCTCCATTGTCTTACTTATCTCTCTCTCCTGAAGACAGGTGGCAGATCAACTGTTGATCCCACTGGTGATAGCACAGGACAGTCAACATCTTAGTCTATGTGTACTTTCGTCACAGAGGCTACAGCCACACTTTCGATTCGAGCCTCGGGCCTTGATCTCAGCGTCAACCATAGAAACTGCCTTCACCAAACACCATGCCTCAAAAGCTCCAAACTCACTGATGACAATATCAACCAGATATGAACTAGCCTCCGGTGGCACTGCAAAATCTATCATGGGATACTTGAACATTAATGATCAGCTATCCAGTCCTGTAGTTCAGTAGGCAACCAGCAGCTAAGCAGCCTGATTCCTGGGCCATTCTGTGGCAACCAGTCCCAAACACCGGACGGCAACAATCCATGTCTTTCACAACACTAGTAGATTCACAGAGACCAGAAGTCAAAGGCTGTTGGCTGGAGACCTGGGTCTGTGAACCTCTGCAAGTCTGCTACTGTTTTAATTGTGGACTTCAGGAAAAGGAAGTCATGCAGACACAAACCAGTCCTCATTGAGGGATCAGAAGTGGAAAGGGTGAGCAGTTTCAAGTTCCTGGGTGTCAACATCCCTGAAGATCTGTCCTGCACCCAACATATTGATGCAATTGCAAAGAAGGCACAACACCGGCTATATTTCATTAGGAGTCTGAGGAGATTTGGTATGTCACCAAGACTGTAGCAAATTTCTACAGATGTACTGTGGAGATCATTCTGACTTGTTGCATCACCATCTGGTATGGAGGGGCCACTGCACAGCATCAGAAAAAAGCCGCAGAGGGTTGTAAACTCAGCCAGTTCCATCATGGACACTAACCTCCTCACCGTCGAGGACATCTTCAAAAGCCAATGCCCCAAAGAGGTGACATCCATCATTAAGGATCCTCACCACCCAGAATATGCCCTCTTCTCACTGATACCATCAGGATGGAGGTATAGGAGCCCAAAGACACACACACACACTCAACGTTTTAGGAGCAGCCTCGTCCCCTGCACCATCCAATTTCTGAGACGACAATGAACCCACCAACACTACCTCACTATTTTTTGCATTCATATTTTTATTAATATATTTATTTAAGGTGGGGGTATATATATATACATACACACACACACACATATTTACATATATATATATATATATACACAGTACTGTGCAAAGGTCTTAGACACATGAAAAAAAATCTGTAAAGCAAAGATGCTTTCAAGAATAATGAAATGGAAAGTTTCTAAATATCAAAAATTACTATAAAGAGTAGGAAACAGTAAAAAACTAAATCAAAATCAACACTTGGTGTGATCACCCTTTGTCTTTAAAACTGCATCAGTTCCCTTAGGTACACTGACGTGCAGTTTGGTAAGAAAATTGGCCGGTAGGCTGTTCCAGACAACTTGAAGAACTTGCCACAGTTCTTCTGCAGACTTTGGCTGTCTCTCTTGCTTCTCTCTCCAGGTAGTCCCAGACTGTCTTGATGATGTTGAAATCAGGGCTCTGCGGATGCCATACCATCTGTTGGAGAACTCCTTGCTCTTCTTTTCAAAGATAGTTCTTTGTGATCTTGGCCATGTGTTTGGGGTACTTGTCCTGTTGTAGATTGAAGTTGGGCCAGTCAGCTGCCTCCTTGTGATGGACTTCTCAGTATTGAGGATTCTATTAATTCTGACCAGATTGCCAACTCTATTTGCAGTACTGCAACCCCAAACCTGCAGGGAACCTCCACCATTCTTCATTGTTGGCTGCAGACACTCATCCATGTAGCGCTCTCCAGCTCTTCAGTCAAAATACTGTACCTCCTGTTTGAGCCAAAAATTTCAAATTTTGATTCGTCAGTCCAGTCCACCAGCTGCCATTGTTCAGCACCCCAATCCTTGTGTTTCTGTGCATAGGTGAGTCTCTTGGCTTTGTTTCCACTTCAGAGGCAGCAATCCTTCCATGAAGACCACTTCTGACAAGACTTCTCCAGAATTCAGAAGGGTGTACTAGGGTTCCAGTGGTTTCTGTAAGATCAGAGCGGATAGCAGTGCCGGACTTCTGACTTAAAAGGGATGTCACTTTGATGTCTCTCCCTTCTGCAGCATTCAGGTTCCCTGGCTGACCACTGCATTTCTGGTCATCAACTTTGCCCGTGTTTTGTGCTGCTTCAGAAGAGCTTGGACTACACATCTTGAAACTCCCGTCTGCTGCAAGATTTCTGCTTGGGAGAGACCTTGTTGATACAGAATGACCATCTTGTGACTTGTTGCTATGCTTCCTCTTGCCATGGTGCAAGAATTGATGATTTTAAGGTTAAACAGTCACATTTGCCACACCCTCACCTTTTAGTCTGGTTGTCCATCACCCAGTTTGATTCATTCTACACCTGTTTCTGTTTCAGTTGATCAGATTACTTAATATGTTACTTTCTTTAACAAAATACAAACATTTATCATTTAATTTTTTGGAAAATGTATGTTTGGACATCTAAAATTTGCTCTTATCCACTGACACGCTACTGCAGAAGACAAAAAATAAACATCTAAAACAAAATTTATATAAAAAACCTAGGGTGCCTAAGACTTTTGCACAGTACTGTATCATATAGCACTTGTAATGTATAGCTCTTTTTAGTGTATTGTACTGCACAGCTGCTGTAAAACAACAATTTTCATAATGTATGTTAGTAATAGTAAACCTGATTCTGATTCTGATTCCAATTTCAGTGAAGCCCTGGAAGCAGGTATATAATTTTTGACAAACATGAGCAAGTCTGCAGATGCTGGAAGCAACACACGCAGAATGCAGGAGGAATTCAGCAGGTCAGGCAGCATTAACGGAAAAGAGTAAACAGTCAATATTTCAGGCTGAGACCATTCGTCAGGACTGAGTAGGAAGGGAGGAAGATGCCAGGATAAAAAGGTGGGGGAGAGGGGGAGAGGGGAAGGAGGCTAGCTGGAAGGTGATAGATGAAGCCAGGCTGATGGGAAAGGTCAAGGGCTGAAGAAGAAAGAATCTGATCGGAGAGGGGAGTGAACAGGAGAAAGAGACGGAGGAGGGGACCCAGGGGGAAGTAATGGGCATTTGAGAAGTGAAAGAATAGAGGAAAGGGGAGGATATTTGTTCACTGGCAGGAGAAATTAATATTCATACCAACAGGTTGGAGGTGACCCAGATAGAATATAAGATGTTGCCCCTCCACCCTGAGGGTGGACTCATCTTGACAAAAGAGGAGGCCGTGGATCAACATGTCCGAACGGGAATGGGGATCGGAATTAAAATGTTTTGCCACTGGGAGTCCTGCTTGCGGCAAATGGTGCAGAAATGCTTGATGAACTGGTCCCCCAATTTACTACGGGTCTCACAAATGTACAGGAGGCTGCATCTGCAGCGTTGGACACTAGACGGGACACAGAAGAAGTGTTGCCTCACCTGGAAGGACTGTTTGGGGCCCTGAATGGAGGTGTAGGGGCAGGTGTCGCACTTGTGCCACCTGCAGGGGTAAGTGCCTGGAAGGAAATTAGTGAGGAGGGACGAGTGGACAAGGGAATCGCGGAGGGAACAATCCCTGTGGAGAGCGGAGGGGGGAGGTAAAGATATGTTTAGTGCTAGGATCTTTATGAAGATGGCAGAAGTTGCGGAGGATAACGTGTTGGCTGATGGAGTAGTAGGTAAGGAGAAGAGGGATTCTATCACTATTACGGTGGCAGGAAGATAGGGTGAGCGCAGATGTACGGGAAATAGAGACGATGCAGGTGAGGGTAGCATCAATAGCAGAGGGGGGGAAACCATTGGGGTTAAACATATCTTTACCTCCCAACCCCCTCCACTTTTCACAGGGATCACTCCCTCTGTGATTCCTTTGACCATTTGCCCCTCCCCACTGATCTCCCTCCCAGGCACTTACCCCTGCAAGCAGCCTAGGTGCTACACCTGCCCCTGCATCTCCTCTCTCACCTCCATTCAGGGCTGCAAATAGTTCTTCCAGGTGAGGCAAGGCTTCGCCTGTGAATCCTCTGGGGCTGTCTATTGTGTCTGCTGCTCCTGGTGTGGCCTCCCCTACATTGGCGAGACCTGTCATAAACTGGGGGACTAATTCTTCGAGCACTCCTGCGTCATCTACAACCAGCGGGACTTCCCACTGACCCAGCGTTTTAATTCCCATTCCCATTCCAGTTCCAACATGTCGATCCATGGCCTCCTCTTGTGCCAAGATGGAGGAGCAACACCTTATATTCCGTCTGGGTACCCTCCAACCCGATGGCATGAATAGCGATTTCTCCTTCCAGTAAACAAACTTTGCCCCCCCCCCTCTATTTCCCACTCTGACCTTTCACTTCTTCTCACTTGCCCTTTACTTCCCGCTGGGTTCTCTCTTCCTTCCCTTTCTCCTATTGACCACTCTCCTCTCCAATCAGATTCTTTCTTCTCCAGCCCTTGACTTGGCTTCACCTATCACATTCCAGCTAGCCTCTTTCTCCTCCCCCCACCTTTTTATTCAGGCATCTTCACTCTTTATTTCCAGTCCTGATGAAGGGTTGCCTGAAACATTGACTGTCTACTCTTTTCCATAGATGCTGCCTGGCCTACTGAGTCCATAGAACCATAGAACACTACAGCGCAGAAAACAGGCCATTTGGCCCTTCTAGTCTGTGCCGAAACTTTATTCCGCTAGTCCCACTGACCTGCACCCAGTCCATAACCCTCCAGACCTCTCCCATCCATGTATCTATCCAATTTATTCTTAAAACTTAAGAATGAGCCCACATTTACCACGTCAGATGGCAGTTCATTCCACACTCCCACCACTCTCTGAGTGAAGAAGTTACCCCTAATGTTCCCCCTTTCACCCTAAAGCCATGTCCTCTCGTATTTGTCTCTCCTAACCTAAGTGGAAAGAGCCTACTCGCATTTACAGCATTTTGTATATGTTATTGCAAATAATTTTGGATGGATGTTTTGAAGGAAAATGATACATTTATAACACATCCGTGTATGTCTGCAGACTTTTGAATTGAGTTTGAAGTATAGGTTCTGCTGTACTGCACACAGCCCCCCAAACCCCACACAGTTACTACCCACAGACAGGAGTGTCATCCATTAATAACAATGCAGTCGGTTTTGGTGATGTTAATGGAGGAGCGTGTGTTGTTCAGTAAACACGGGCAACTCCCTAGCATATAGATAAGATACAAGCACCTCCTACGTCCACTTGAGAAAACGGGCAGGGCTTGCATTCCATATTGCGTCTAAAAGAAGGTGCCTCTGGCAATGCAGCATTTTCATGAGGAGGGGTTGGATAGCTTGGATTTGCATTCCTTCGAGCAATGGAGGCTGAGGGAAGAGCTGAGTGAGTTAACCAAGCCACCTCCAGGTTACAAATCCCCAAAGACACATGGATGAGCTCACATAAAGTTAGTGAATTCAACAATCTGATATATGCACATAGGAGCCACAAAAATAGTCTCTCCCTCTTTCTCACCCTCACCCTCTCCCTCTCACTTACCCTCATCCTCTACCTCTCCCTCACCCACTCCCTCTCCCTCACCCTCACCCTTACCCTCATCCTCTACCTCTCCCTCAGCCACTCCCTCTCCCTCACCCTCACCCTTACCCTCTCCCTCATCCTTCCCTTCTCCCTGTCCCTCTCCCTTTCACACTCACCCACTCCCTCTCCCTCACCCTCACCCTTACCCTCTCCCTTACCCTCATCCTCTACCTCTCCCTCACCGTCACCCTCTCCCCTTCACCCTCACCCTCCCTCATCCTCCCCTTCTCCCTCATCCTCTACCTCTCCCTCACCCACTCCCTCTCCCTCACCCTCACCCTTACCCTCATCCTCTACCTCTCCTTCACCCACTCCCTCTCCCTCACCCTCACCCTTACCCTCATCCTCTACCTCCCTCAGCCACTCCCTCTCCCTCACCCTTACCCTCTCCCTTACCCTCATCCTCTACCTCTCCCTCACCCTCACCCTTACCCTCATCCTTCCCTTCTCCCTCTCCCTCTCCCTTTCACACTCACCCACTCCCTCTCCCTCTCCCTCACCCTCACCCTCATCCTCTCCCCTTCACCCTCACCCTCCCTCATCCTACCCTTCTCCCTCACCCTCACCCTTACCCTCATCCTCTACCTCTCCCTCACCCACTCCCTCTCCCTCATCCTCACCCTTACCCTCATCCTCTACCTCCCTCAGCCACTCCCTCTCCCTCACCCTTACCCTCTCCCTTACCCTCATCCTCTACCTCTCCCTCACCCTCTCCCTCACCCTCACCCTCTCCCTCATCCTTCCCTTCTCCCTCTCCCTCTCCCTTTCACACTCACCCACTCCCTCTCCCTCTCCCTCACCCTCACCCTCACCCTCTCCCCTTCACCCTCACCCTCCCTCATCCTACCCTTCTCCCTCACCCTCACCCTCTCCCTCATCCTCTCCCTCTCCCTCACCCTCACCCACTGCCTCTCCCTCTCACTTTCCCATTCCTTCACCATGTCCCTCTCACTACCCCCTCCCCCTCTCTATCTCTCTCCCCAACTCCCTCCCCCACTTCCCACCCCCTCAGTCCTTAGTAATTGTTCTTTCTTACCAGTCTTATTCAACATTCAATATCCAAGATTGTTTATTGTCATTCTTCAGTACGAGTGTAAAGGAGAACAAAATGATTGTTACTCTGGATTCAATAAAAAACAAAATAATAATGAAAATCACGATCAATATAAATATAAAAAAGCATTGGTATAAAACAATGTAAAAGTAACTGCTGAGTGTAGCCTTTATACATAAGTTTAGCTTCTATACTTAGACAGATTATGTATACATTAAGTGGAGGCTGGTGCAGGACTATCTAAACATTGTAGTCAGCAGGGTGAGGAGCAGTGCATTAGGGATGCAGAATCAAAAAGGGTAGCAAGTACAGACTCAAAGTGTTATATCTCAATGCACGGAGTATAAGAAATAAGGTGATGATCTTGCTGCACTTTCACAGATTGTTGTGGCCATCACTGAGTTGTGGCTGAAGGATGGTTGTAGTTGGGAGCTGAATGTATTGGAGGGATAGGAAGGTAGACAGAGCAGGTGGCATGGCTCTGCTGGGAGAGAATGGCAACACATCAGTAGAAAGATGTGACAGAGGTTTTTAAGATGTTGAATCCTTGTGGATTCTGGTTAAGAAACTGCAAAGATTTTAACATGCAGGTAGATTGAGAAAATCAGGTTGGTAATGGATCTCGAGGGAATGAATTTGTTGAATGCCGATGAGATGGCTTTTTAGAGCTATTTGTCGTTGAGCCTACTAGGGGATCAGCTACTAGGGGTCTTCCTTTTTTAAAGAAAGGGGCTTCCCTTCCTCCACTATCAACTCTGCTCTTAAACGCATCTCCCCCATTTCACGTACATCTGCTCTCACTCCATCCTCCCACCACCCCACTAGAAATAGGGTTCCCCTGATCCTCACCTACCACCCCACCAGCCTCCGGGTCCAACATATTATTCTCCGTAACTTCCGCCACCTCCAAAGGGATCCCACCACTAAGCACATCTTTCCCTCCCCCCCTCTCTCTGCATTCCGCAGGGATCGCTCCCTATGCAACTCCCTTGTCCATTCGTCCCCCCCATCCCTCCCCACTGATCTCCCTCCTGGCACTTATCCGTGTAAGCGGAACAAGTGCTACACATGCCCTTACACTTCCTCCCTTACCACCATTCAGGGCCCCAAACAGTCCTTCCAGGTGAGGCATCACTTCACCTGTGAGTCGACTGGGGTGATATACTGCGTCCGGTGCTCCCGATGTGGCCTTTTATATATTGGTGAGACCCGACGCAGACTGGGAGACCGCTTTGCTGAACATCTACGCTCTGTCCGCCAGAGAAAGCAGGATCTCCCAGTGGCCACACATTTTAATTCCACATCCCATTCCCATTCTGACATGTCTATCCACGGCCTCCTCTACTGTAAAGATGAAGCCACACTCAGGTTGGAGGAACAACACCTTATATTCCGTCTGGGTAGCCTCCAACCTGATGGCATGAACATCGACTTCTCTAACTTCCGCTAAGGCCCCACCTCCCCCTCGTACCCCATCTGTTACTCATTTTTATGCACACATTCTTTCTCTCACTCTCCTTTTTCTCCCTCTGTCCCTCTGAATATACCTCTTGCCTATCCTCTGGGTCACTCCCCCCTTGTCTTTCTTCCCGGACCTCCTGTCCCATGATCCTCTCGTATCCCCTTTTGCCTATCACCTGTCCAGCTCTCGGCTCTATCCCTCCCCCTCCTGTCTTCTCCTATCATTTTGCATCTCCCCCTCCCCCTCCAGCTTTCAAATCCCTTACTCACTCTTCCTTCAGTTAGTCCTGACGAAGGGTCTCGGCCTGAAACGTCGACTGCACCTCTTCCTGTAGATGCTGCTTGGCCTGCTGCGTTCACCAGCAACTTTGATGTATGTTGTTAGGGGATCAGCTATACTGGATTGGGTGTTATGTGCTGAACCTGAGGTGATTAGAGAGCTTAAGGTAAAGGAACTTAAGGAGGCAGCGATCACAATATGATTAAGTTCAAATTGAAATTTGATAGCGAGAGAGTAAAGTCTAATGTAACAGTATTTCTGTGGTATGAGAGAGGAGTTGGCCAAAGTAAATTGGAAGGAGATGCTGGCAGGGATGACAGCAGAGCAGCAATGGCTTGAGGTTCTGGGAAAAATGAGGAAGTTGCAGGATAGAAGTATTCCAAGAACAAAGAAATACTCAAATAGCAAAATAGTACAACTGTGGCTAAAAAGGGAAATCAAGGCTAATGTAAAAGCAAAAGAGAGCATACAACAAAGCAAAAATTGTCAGGAAGATAGAGGATTGGGAAGCTTTTAAAAACACAGAAAGCAACTAAAAGAATAATTGGGAGAGAAGCTATGAAATGTGAAAGCAAGCTAGCAAACAATATCAAGGTAGATTGAAAAGGCTTGTTCAAGTATAGAAAAAATAGAGATGAGAGGGGGTATAGGACTACTAGAAAATGAAGCGGGAGAAATAATAACAGAGTACAAGGAGATGGCAAATGCACTAAATGAGTATTTTGCATCAGTCTTCACTGTGGAAGACACTAGCAGTGTGCCAGGAGATGAAGGGTGTGAGAGAAGAGAAGTGAGTGCAGTTACTGTTACAAAGGAGAAAGTGCTCAAAAAGCTGAAGGACCTAAAGTTACATAAGTTACCCGGAACAAATGAACTGCACCCTAGGTTTCTGAAAGATGGAGTGGTAGATATTGTGGAGGCATTAGTAATGATCTTTCAAGAATCATTGGACTCTGGCATGGTTCTGGAGTACTGGAAACCTGCAGATGTCACTCCACTCTTTAAGAAAGCAGCAGAAAGGAAATTATAAACCAGGTCGCCTGACCTCAGTAGTTGGGAAGGTGTTGAGTCAGTTGTTAAGGATGAGGTTATGGAGTACTTGGTGACACAGAACAAGATAGGACAAAGTCAGCATAGTTTCCTTAAGGGAAAATCCTTCCTGACAAACCTATTGGAATTCTTTGAGGAGATTACAAGTGGGATAGATAAAGGGGATGCAGTGGATGTTGTATATTTGGATTTTCAGAAAGACTTTGAGAAGGTGCCACATATGAGGCTGCTTACTAAGTTAGGAGCCCATGGTATTACATGAAAGCTGCAGAATGAATAAAACAGATTAGGAGAACGGGTAAGAAAGTGGCAAATGAAAAGCAATGTTGGAAGATGCATTGTCATGCACTTTGGTAGAAGAAATAAATGTGCAGACTTTTTTAAATGGGGAGAAAATCCAAAAATTTGAGATGCAAAAGGATGTGATGCTGAGGCTTTATAAGGCAGCGGTTCCCAACCACCGGACCGCAAAGGATGGGCTACCGGGCCGCGAGGAAACGATATGATTTGGCGATATGAGTCAGCTGCACCTTTCCTCATTCCCTGTCACGCCCACTGTTGAGCTTGAACGCACGCGAGGTCATTACACACATGTCATCCATGTCAGCGCGGGAAGGAGATCAACTCCTCGAGCTTGCAAATGACGGTGGGCTGAAAAGTATGTTTGACATAACATCTCTGCCGGCATTCTGGATCAAAGTCAAGGCTGAATATCCTGAGATAGCCACGAAAGCACTGAAAATGTTGCTTCCATTTCCAACATATCCCTGCGAAGCGGAGTTTTCTGCAATGAATGCAACGAAAATGAAATTGCAGAATAGACTGGACATAAGGAACTCCCTTCGAGTATCGCTGCCTCCCATCACCTCTCGATGGCACTGTCTTATTGCAGGGAAACAAGCCCAGGGCTCGCACTGATTCAGCGATATTAGTGTGTTGCAATGATTTTATATGTTCATACGGGGAAAATATGTGCTGTGTGTTTAATATCCAAATGTTACTTAAAATGTTATGATGCTATTGACTTATGAGTGAATTATATAACCATATAACAATTACAGCACGGAAACAGGCCATCTCGGCCCTTCTAGTCCATGCCGAACGCTACTCTCACCTAGTCCCACCAACCTGCACTCAGCCCATAACCCTCCATTCCTTTCCTGTCCATATACCTACCCAATTTTTCTTTAAATGATAATATCGAACCTGCCTCTACCACTTCTACTGGAAGTTCGTTCAACACTTACTTCAAGCTCCCCTGATAATTGACTTATCACTATATTCATGCAACAAAAATATACGCTGTGTGTTTAATATTAAATTTGTTAGATAAACCCTTTTAAAAACGAAATTGAGTGTATTAGCCACTTATCACCTATATTCCAGTCGTGATTAACAACCCCCCCAAACAGAATCCCCAAAAACAATTTGTAGAAAAAAAACCGGCATGTACTCGCATGCGCACACATGTGCCCGCGCAAGGCTTCATGGTCATTGTAGTCTTTCTCAGGGTAAACACAAGTGTCCCATATTTGACTGCTACTCTTGTCCGTTGGCAACCCTATCCTCCACAACCCCCCCACCCCCGGGTCAGCCGGTCCGCAAAAATATTGTCAATAATAAACCGGTCCACAGTGCAAAAAAGGTTGGGGACTCCTGTTATAAGGCACCGGTGAGGCCTCACCTTGAGTATTGTGAACAGTTTTGGACTCCTTATCTGAGAAAATAGGTACTGGCATTTGAGAGGGTTCAGAGGAGGTTCACAAGGATGATTCCAGGAATGAAAGAGATATCGTACAAGGAACGTTTGATGGCTCCGGGCCTGTACTCACTAGAATTTAGCATGAGGGGGGATCTCATTGAAACCTTTCAAATGTTGAAAGGCCTAGACATGGTAGATGTGAAATGGATGTTTCCCATAGTGGGAGAGTCTAGGACAAAAGGCCACAGCCTCAGGATAGAGGGGCATCCATTTAAAACAGATGCAGAGAAATTTCTTTAGCCAGAGGTTGGAGAATTTGTGGAATTTGTTACCACAGGCAGCTGTGATGGCCAGGCCACTGGGTGTATTTAAGGCAGAGATTGATACGTTCTTGATTGGCCACAGCATCAAAGGTTACAGAGAGAAGGCTAGGGAGTGGGGCTGAGGAGGGGAAAAAAAGGATCAGCCATGATTGAATGGCAGATCAGACTTATGGGCAAATAGCCTAATTCTGCTCCTATGTCTTATGGTCTAACATAGGATGACTGACAGACACATGTGCTTTGAATGCTAGTTAATACAATGCTGTTAGGCACTGTGACCACATCAAGTCATTTTTGTGCATCTTCTGATTTATGGACAAAATTGAACTGAGAAAATCTATGTAAATAAGACCCATTCATTACCTGGGAGGTCGTACAGAATAATGAGAGGCATGGGCAGGATATTTATTTATTTACTCAGAGCAGAGGTATCCTAAACTATAGGGCATATGTATACAGCAAGGTCTACATGCTTTAGAGAGGATCTGTGGGAGAACTTTTTCACCCACTGGGTAATTGGGGAACTGGAGCGCACTGTCTGAGTGGGAGCTGGAGACAGAGCCTCTCACAATATTGAAGAAATATCTGAATATCCAAGGTATGGGAGGGTAATGAGAAGGTTGGTTAATGGGATTGGTATAACTGGTTGGCATGGACTGCGTGGGCCGAAATTAAGTACACTGTGAGTGTGCAGCCCGGCGACATAGGGGTTGAGTAGTTCACTGGTTAAATTCCAGCACCATGAGCCGGGGCCTGAACTGTCGAATCCCACAGTGGCAGTAGGAGAAGTCAAGTTCAATCGTTTAGGGTCTTAAGAATCAGGAGGCGAGTTAGCCTCTCAATCCTGTCCCATCATTCTATAGGATTACTACCATCAGGGTATTAGACGAATTAGACAAAATTGGATGAAGAATTGAGATTGCAAGATCAACGTTCTGGAGCCTGAGTGACGTGCTTGAGGTTGGACTTTGGGCTGCGTTGTAGAATTTGGAAATGCTACGCCTGGAGCAGTCTGTTGTATGGATTCGAATTGTGGACCTTATACAAGGAAGTGCAACGATGACTGGAGGCATTTGAAATGTGGTGTTTAAGGAGAATGCAGAAAATTAGATGGGTGATGAAGGTCAGAAATATGGAAGTGTTGAAGAGAGCGAGGAGAGGAAAGGAGTTGCTGAAAAATGTGCAGAAAAGGAAGCTGGAATATGCCGGGCACTTGTTAAGAGGTGGTGGACTGCAGAAATTGTTATTGGAAGGGATGATAGAAGGAAAGAGGGAAAGAGGAAGGCAGCGAACCACTTGGTACGATAATGTGAGGCAATGGACTGGGTTGAGTTATGCTGAGGCCAGAAAAAGAGCGCAAGATCGAAGAAGATGGCGGTGCATAGCCGCCAACCGCGGACTCGGGACGGCACCCACTGACTGACTGACCATCAGGGAGGAGGTACAGGAGCCTGAAGACCCATACTGAACAGCTTCTTCCCCTCCGCTATCAGATTTCTGAATGGCTATGAATGCTACTATTCCTCTTTTGCACTATTAATTTTTTTATATTTTAACTTACAGTAATTTTTTATGCCTTGCATCATCAACCATCTTGATATGGTTCTGATTGCTGATCTGATGAAGGGTCTTGGCCCGAAACATCGCCTGTTCATTTCCCCTCCATAGATGCTGCCTGACCAGCTGAGTTCCTCCAGCATTTTGTGTGTGTTGCTCCAGATTTCCAGCATCTGTTGGATCTCTTGTGTCTCCATTCCGTAAGATCTTGCATTTTCACATAGTTTTTCTGTCCTATCCCCACTGCAGTATTGCAGGTCTGAGGCTGCTATCTCTGCAGCTTCCATTGTGCAGAATCTTTACCTAGAGGACCTCCCTGGTGCTGAAAGTTTAATTCCTGCTCCCCTCTGTATTCTTTTCAGATGAACTGAAAAGAAAAATCCATTGCATTTCATGAAGATATGGAATTTATCTCTCTCTCTCTCTCTCTCCCCCCCCCTCCTTCCCTCCCCTCCCCCTCCCCCTCTCCCTCTCCCTCTCTCTCAGTAAAGGGACCCAGTAAAACCAATTCTGCATTTATCTAAAGAAATGCAATTCCTAAAAATTGATTTTGAAGGCAACAAAAAACTCTTTGGAAATATTTCTCCATTTATGACTTGGTCCCAAGCAGCACACGTTCATCCCAGTGTCTCCTGTGGTCAATGTCTGATCAGTCGCAGGACTGATGAGGCAGCTGGGTGAACTACCGAGCTCTGTAGTATTTTTGAGGGAACCATATCCAGTATTGTGTTCAGTCATGTTTGTGTTGTTACCCAACCATCCCCACCATCCGTAGCCCCACTTTGGGTTCAAGGAGAGAAAGCAAGGCACAGAGAGAGGAAAGAGAAGGGGAGGAAGAAGAGAAGATGATGGAAAAGGAAATGGAGAAGGAGAAACAGAGAGAAAAGGAAGAGGGAAGTTTATAATCACTGACAAATTGTGCAAATACAATAACAAATAAATAATACTGAAAAGATGAGTCTGTAGGTTGTGGAATCAGTTCAGAGTTGAGGTGAGTGAAGTTATCGATATTGGTTCAGGAACCTAATGCTTAGAGGGTAATAACTGTTCTTGAACCTTGTGGTTTGGGACCTAAGGCTCCTGAACCGCCTTCCCCATGGCAGCAGCGAGAAGTGAGCATGGCCTGGGTGGTGGGGGTCCTTGATGATGGATGCTGCTTCCTTGTGTCAGCACTCCATGTAGCACACATTTAATCGGTGTGTGCTCAAAGTACAAGCAATGCTAAAAAAACACTATGGCAACTTATGGTGTTCATGGGACTAACAGGTACTCATCCATTTGAGACCAGCTCTTCATGATTTAGTTCTTCAAGGCTTGTTTCACTAAAATGGAGAGCTTTTCAACCGGCACTGACAGTGTGAATTAGCGTTCATCACACAGGTCCCCAACTTTATGCTGCTCATTTCAACACTTTAATTCTGTCCTAGTTTCCACTGGGGGCCCATTGCTGCAACTCACTCATATTAGAGCTCACTCAGGCTGGTTAAAGGTCGAGCCGTGCCTCTCACAGGGGACGCGGCGGGACTCGAGCCCTGTAATTGTGAAGGGAGTGAATCAGACCTGGGGACACAGGGAAGGAAGAAGAAGGCTCCAGCGTACTTTGATGACACTGATTAAAAACGATTCCCTCAATCCTCAGGGATATGGATTGGGAGAGAGGTGAGAATAGAGACCTATAAGTGTCGAGCCCACACTCCTGCATTCAGGAACAGTTATTACCTGACAACCATCAGGCTCCTGGGCCAGTGTGGATAACTTCACTCACCTCAACTAAACTAACTCCATAAGCTATGGATTCACTTTCAAGGACTCTACAAATGTTCTCAGTATTATTTACTTTTGTTTTACTATTTGCATGATTTGTCTTCTTTTGAGCACTGGTTATTTATCAGTATTTGTTTATCTTTAGTTTTTCATAAACTCTATCATATTTCTGTATTTTCCTGTAAATGCCTGCAGGAAAATGAATCCCAAGGTGATATGTGGTGTATATGGTATATATGGTGATATATACATACTTTGATAATAAATTTCCTTTTAACCTCTTTGACCTTTGAGTTCAGTTGTCATGTCCCAAAGTGCAATATCACAGCAACAAGCAACCTGCTGGAGGAACTCGGTAGGTCGGACAGCATCTGTGGGTGGAAAAGAATTGTCGATCTGGGACCAAGAGTTTCAACCGGAAACCTTTCACCTCTCCCCACAGCTGCTGCCTGACTCACTGAGTTTCTTTGTCAGACTGTTTTTTTGCTCCAGATTCCAGTGTCGGCATGCAACATGATGATATCACGTACGATGACTTCATACATCATCAAGCTCAGTGAACCTGTCCTCAGGTACATCACCGTCCATGTTATCACCAGGCAAACGTCTCCATCAGGTACCTCATGCTGGTATCCTCACACACTGGTTTTGTGGTGGGCTTCACACCCACATCTCAGTGTCTGGACACTTAGGACAGCACTCACTGGAGAAACACACATAAAAGTTGCTGGTGAATGCAGCAGGCCAGGCAGCATCTATAGGAAGAGGTACAGTCGACGTTTCGGGCCGAGACCCTTGGTCAGGACTAACTGAAAGAAGAGCTAGTAAGAGATTTGAAAGTGAGAGGGGGAGGGGGAGGGGGAGATCCGAAACGATAGGAGAAGACAGGAGGGGGAGGGATGGGGCCAAGAGCTGGACAGTTGATTGGCAAAAGGGAAATGAGAGGATCATGGGACGGGAGGCCTAGGGAGAAAGAAAGGGGAGGGGTGAAGCCCAGAGGATGGGCAAGGAGTATAGTGAGAGGGACAGAGGGAGAAAAAGGAGAGAGAAAAAAATAAAATATACTCACTGGAGAACCTCGGACCAGCTGGGATCAGACCTGGCATAGCAGGGGACAGCACTCGGCCGGTGACAAGGAGGCATACCGGAGTGAGATAGATTGGCTGGTTGAGTGGTCGGAACTACAAACTTGCTCTCTGTATTAGCAAGACCAAGGAATTGACTGTGGACTTCAGGAAGGGGAAATTGAGGGAACGCACACCAGTCCTCAGTGAGGTGTCAGTGGTGCGGTGGGTGAGCAGCTTCCAGTTTCTGGGTGTCACCATTTCAGAGGACCTACCCTGGGCCCAACATACTGATGCAATCATGAAGAAGGTGTGCCAGTGGTTATATTTCATTAGGAGTCTAAGGAGATTTCGTATGTCAGCGAAGACTCTAGCAAATTTCTACAGATGTAGAGTGGAGAGCATTCAGACTGGTTACATCTCCACTTGGTATGAAGGTGCCAATGCACAGGATCGAAAGCAGCTGCAGAGGATTGTAGATTCAGCCATCTCCATCACGGATGTCTTCAAAAGGTGGTGCCTTATCATGGAGGATGAGCCCTCTTCTCATTACTACCACTGAGGAGAAGGTACAGGAACCTGGAGACACATACTCAACATTTCAGGAAAAGCTTTTTCCCTTCCACCATCAGATTTCCATTAACACTACCTTGCTACTCCTCTTTTTCACTATTTTTATTTTTTGGCATAAGCCTGCGTGCGTGCGTTTGTGATGATGTCTTTTTCATGGCTTTTTACAAGGCGCGGAGAGAGAGAGAGACTGTGTGGCGAGCCACTCTTCACACAGACTTGTTCGCAGTATTTTTCCCTTTATTTTACAAGGTCGAGTTGCGACCTCGACACTCATCCCGACACGGATGGAAAGTGTACTCGGGAGCAGACCCGACTGGTTTCGAACCCAGGAACCTCCGCTCCCGGGTCCGGCACTGATGTCATTGCATCACCAGCCAGCCCCTTTTTCACTATTTTTATTGTAACTTATAGTAATTTTTATATCTTGCAATGTACTGCTGCGCAGACCAACAAACTTCAAGACATATATCAGTGATAATAAACCTGATTCACATTTGGATTCCGATCCTGATAATTCAGCTTGTTGGTCAGAGCCGGGACAACCAAATAGGTGCTGGACTGACACCAAAGACCCAGAGCTTTCCTTCCATGTTCTGTCTCCCCTCGGCACACTCTCTTCTGACTCACGAATAAACAATGTAAGCATCTTCCTTCTCAACCCCTTCCCCACACTGTCACAAATGGTTTTTTTTGCTCCTTTTTCCACTCCACACTGTCTGCAGATGATGCAGACACACTGAGACACACAACCACCGGATTGGAACCCAACACCACATCTCATTTTGGAGGAAGCACAAAAGAGATTGGCTGGCACTGGTCAAACGTACTAGAGCTCAGTAGGGGAGATCACTGGTGCTAGCTCACTGCAGAGGAAGGTTGCTCGGCTGTTCATTGTATCTTTCCTTATGACATTTCCTTGTTGGGCACGTAGCCAAGTGGTTAAGGCGTTCGTCTAGTGATCTGAAGGTCGCTAGTTTGAGCCTCAGCTGTGGCAGCGTGTTTGTGTCCTTGAGCAAGGCACTTAATCACACATTGCTCTAGCTTGTGCGAGGAGTGGCGCCCCACACAGACTTCCAATCTGCACCTTGTAAGGCATGAAAATGCCCGACGCAGGCCTCTCATGGTCTGATTCGACGTCCCCTCCCCTCCCCTCCCCTTATGATGTAGCAACATCCACCATCCAAGATCCCCTCAAAATGGGCCATGCCATCTTCTCACAACTCCCATCAGGTGGGAGACCCAGAAGCCAGACCAACAGCTACTTCCCTTCAACTATTCGTTTCTGAACCAAACTGCACATCCCTAAGACTAAGGTTTAACAGCACGGCGATTACTTTGGTCACTTTGCACTAAAATAGACTTTGGTGTCATGAATATTGACATCTCTAAATTCCGGTAATTGCTTCCACCTCCACCCTTCTCCCTTTTTCATTTCCCATTCTGGTAACCATCTCACCCCTTCTCTTCATCTGCCCATCACCTTTTACTGGTTCCTTTCCTCCTTCCCTATATTTCATGGTCCATTTTTCTCTGCTATTAGATTGCTTCTTCTTCAGCCCTTTACCTCTCCCACTTATCACCTCCCAGCTGCTCAAATCATGCCCCCTCCACCACCCACCCCCCTTCCCTTTCATCTACCACCTGCCAGCTTTTCCTCTCCCTGCCATCTCATTCTGGCTTCTGCCCCGTTCCTTCCCAGTGCTGATGCAGGGTCTGAAATGTAGACTGTTTATTCTCTTCCACAGATGCTGCCTGACCTACCGAGTTCCTCCAGCACTTCGTGTGTTGTTGTACATTTCCAGCAGCTGCAGAATCTCTCATGTCTTTGTTTTCCCTTCTAATTGCATTGTTTCTTGTAAAATTGTGTATAGTTTACACTTAAATCATGATTTCCTTGTGAACACTGTTTGTATGATGCTATTTACGTGTGATGCTGCTGCAGGTAGGTTTTTGATTGCGCCTGTGAATACGCGTACTTGTGTACATGGCAATAAACTTAACTTTGACATTGGCACATGCAAGCACACAGGGGAGGCAGGCATAAACTGAATAGTTGCCATCGTATACAAAAGGTATTCTTCCATTAATTATTTTTTTCTGGAAGGTTCAGACTCTTGCAGTCATTCTTGCTTTATGGTTAACTCTATGGTGAGTCAGTAATAGAGGCAGATTAAGTTTCAGGGCTGTTAGTAATTAGGTCTGTGTTTGCAGGAATCTCTCTCAGATGGATCTTTCATGGAAAAGAAAGGAGCTCTTGTGCCAGATCTGTCACCCCTCACTCCTCCACATGCTCCCGTCTTGTGGAAGACGGGGCTGTAGAGGGAGTGGACACAATACATTCTGCAGGTGCTGGAGTTCTTGAGCAACACACACAAAATGCTGGAAGAACTCAGCAGGCCAGGCAGCAAATATGGAAGGAAATGAACAGTCGATGTTTCGGGCCGAGACCCTTCATCAGGACCGGAAAGGAAGGTGGGGGGGTGGGGTAGAAGCCAGAATAGGAAAGTGGGGAGAGAGGAAGGAGTACAAGCTGGTAGGCGGTAGGTAAGACCAGATGAGACGGAAGGTGGCTGGGTGGGGGGAGGGTGGATGAAGTAAGAAGCTGGGAGCGGATAGGTGGAAGAGGTAAAGGAGCATAGAAGATGGAATCTAATAGGAGAGGATAGCGGACCATGTAAGAAAGGGAAGGAGGAGGGGAACAATTAGGAAGTGAGGAGATGAGAAGGGGTGAGAGGGCAACCAGGATAGGGAATGGGAAAAGAGAGAAGGTGTGAGAGGGCAACTAGAATAGAGAATTGAAAAAGAGAGGTGTAGAGGGCAGCCAGAATAGGGAATGGGAAAAGTTTGAAGTTAATAACTCATCAGGGGTGATTGATAATTTTGTGGCCTACAGTAGAAGGAGATGAGTTATTAACTTCAGACTTTCTGCATAATCACTCAAAGAGTTGAACTGCATGTGCATGTAACGAGAGCTGTACAACTCATCTCCTTCTACCTTTGGCCATGACCTTATCAATCACTCCTGCTATGGACCACCTGGAGGTCCAAGATCCGTTTGCTTCACAACCACTAGACTAAGCATGTAAATGTAGGAGGGAACTATGTTGAAAAATAAATGTGCTAGGTTTTCTAAAATTGACTCCTTCTACCTTAGGCCATGAACTTATCAATCACCCCTCATATTTGTTTGTTTATTTGTTTCTTTATTATTTATTTGCATAGTTGGTCTTCTTCACATTGGTTGCTTGTTGGTCTTTGTGTGTAGTTTTTCTTTGATTCTATTGTATTTCTTTGTAGCTACTGTGAATGTCTGCAAGAAAATGAACCTCAGGGTTGTATTTGGTGACATCTATGCACTTGGACAATAAATTTGCTTTGAGCTTTGAACCAGAAGCCATGCAGAGTAATACATAACAACAGTATAAATCCACTGATGATATTCAACTAATTGATCAGGTGTCACCACTTGATTAATAATACCAAGCAGATCATGCGTTGTAATTCCAAAGCATGCATTGATAATTAGTGAATTATTGACATTGATTTCCAATTTTCCAACCAGATGCACAGATGTAATGCTGGCAGCACTTGATGGATGCTCAAGGGTTTGTCTTCTTTGGCCCCTAACCGTTACCCTCGTCAAACCTTCTCCTCGAATCCTGTGATCCTCGTGTTCATTTGTACAGCACATTTGTATTCAACAGGACACTACGGATGAAATTTCACTTTCGACCTAATCTCGCACTGTCCCAGCTTTGAGGCAACGTAGAGAATACTCTTGCCTTCACTTATCACCTCTTTCGCTGTCTCTACCGTTCCCTACTCCCACTTGGCTTCATTTGCCAATCACCCCTCTCCTTTTGGATCTAGCTATCACTTGCCAGCTCTTACCCCATCCCTCCCCCTCACCTTTTTATACTGGTTGTTTCCCCTCTACTCTTTCTGTCCAGAAGTAGGCCTTGACCTTGAAAAGCAGGCTGTTCATTTTCCGCCACAGACATTGGCTGACCTACTGAGTTCCTCCAGCACCTCCATTTTGTTTTACAGGAGAGAACTTTAATTCACTTTGTATTAGCCTTGGTGTGGTAAATGGGATGAAATGGGAGGACGATTTGATCTGTATGTACAATTTCTGCTCTGCATAAAACACTATGCTGCATTGCTGCTGAGAATGTTTGAATTTCTGGGCCGGTCTAACGCTACATTCAGGTATCCATCTTAAACTTGCTCTTCTCCTGCTGACTGAGCTATGCAGATTATGGGGAGTATCGATGGGATAAATGTTGTACCTGCAGCCTTCTCCCCCTCAGGTTGGGTAGACTGGAACTAGAGGTCATAGGTTTGGGGTGAAAGGTGAAATATTTAGGGGGAAACCTGAGGGGGAGCTTCTTCATTCAGAAGGTGGTACATGTGTGAAACGAGCTTCAGCAGAAGTGGTGAATGTGGGTTCAACTGCAACATGTAAGAGAAGTTTGGGTAGGGGCGTGGATGAGAGGTGTATGGAGGCTGCAGACCAGGTGCAGGTAGATGGGACGAGGCAAAAAACCATGCCGTCATGGACTAGCTGAGCCAGCAGACCTGTGTCTGTGATGTAGTGCTGATTAAGTGATCATCAGTAAGGTAAATAAAGACATACATCAAACCTCTGTGGTATGGACTTTGTGGGGGCGCTGGAGGTGAGGGGATGCGGGCATGGAGGGAATGGCAGGAGCGAGGAACGGAAGGCCTGGAGTGCCGGCCAAATCCCGGTGGGATCATCAGCAAAGCAATAAAAAGCTGATAGTGTGCTGCAAGAGGTACGGAAAACTGCAAATAGCCCCAGGCGGCTACCTGAGAGGTCAGGTGCAGAGGAGAATTAGAAGAGCTTCTGATCAAAGTGGGTTTTGATCGTTACTTGCTTCATTGGTGTAAGATTGCTGAATAAAGATGCACGTGAAGCCTGCAGACTTCATTAGAGATTTGGTGCATTGAGCTGAAACGCTGCTGCAGTGGCTGTCTGTAGTTAGCCGGACACTGCTGATGGTGTGGGTGGATCTTTAGAAGTTTCCCCTCAACTTTATATTAACTGAAGCTCAGTTCAAAGTCAAAGACAAAATAAATTTATTATCGTAATAGGTACAGCAGGCGGTGAAAAAGGCGAACGGTATGCTGGCATTTATAGCGAGAGGATTCGAGTACAGGAGCAGGGAGGTACTACTGCAATTGTACAAGGCCTTGGTGAGACCACACCTGGAGTATTGTGTGCAGTTTTGGTCCCCTAATCTGAGGAAAGACATCCTTGTCATAGAGGGAGTACAAAGAAGGTTCACCAGATTGATTCCTGGGATGGCAGGTCTTTCATATGAAGAAAGACTGGATGAACTGGGCTTGTACTCGTTGGAATTTAGAAGATTGAGGGGGGATCTGATTGAAACGTATAAGATCCTAAAGGGATTGGACAGGCTAGATGCAGGATATTGTTCCCGATGTTGGGGAAGTCCAGAATGAGGGGTCACAGTTTGAGGATAGAGGGGAAGCCTTTTAGGACCGAGGTTAGGAAAAACTTCTTCACACAGAGAGTGGTGAATCTGTGGAATTCTCTGCCACAGCAAACTGTTGAGGCCAGTTCATTAGCTATGTTTAAAAGGAAGTTAGATATGGCCCTTGTGGCTACAGGGGTCAGGGGGTATGGAGGGAAGGCTGGGTTCTGAGTTGGATGATCAGCCATGATCATAATAAATGGCGGTGCAGGCTCGAAGGGCCGAATGGCCTACTCCTGCACCTATTTTCTATGTTTCTATGTAATATGTACATGTCACCATGTACTACCCTGAGATTCATTTTCTTGCAGGCATTTACAATAAATAAAAAGTGCAATAGAGTTTATGAAAAACTATATATAAACAAAGACTGACAAACAACCAATGTGCAAAATACAAGCTGTGCAAACAAAAAGTACATAAAGAATACTGAGAGCATGAGTTGTAGTTGTGGTTCGAGAGTCCTTGAAAATGAGTCTGTAGGTTGTGGAGTTAATTCAGAGTCGAGTTGAGTAAAGTTATCCATGCTGGTTCAGGAGCCTGATAGTTGATGGTTGAAGGCCTGGTAGCTGTTCATTTCTCTTCAAGTCATCAAATCCAGAGTTTAAGCTCCCTTCCACACAACAGGCATTCCAGTACGGTTCTGAGGGAACCCTGCAAGGCCAGAAGTTCTGCCTTCAGGAAGAAGTCCTGTCTTTCTCAAGAGTAGAGAGATAGGGCTTCTGTTTGCTCTCTTTCGGCACCACAATGCAGAAGCAGGCTCTTCAGCCCATCTAGTCCATGCCAAACTATTATCCTGCTTAGTCCCATCAGTTTAATCGTGGCACTCCATACCCTTCCCATCCATGTACTTGTTTCTTATTGTAAGTTACAGTAAATTATTTTTATGTATTGCTCTGTACTGGTGCTGTTGTTACGTACCTTGTAACTGGGTTGCCAAACCAGCAGAAATGGAACGCTCGTTGGAGTCTGGATTACTAGGAACTAATAAAGTTTTATTAAAGTAATAAGTAATACAGTACATTAATCGTAAGGATATAAATGTAACAGGTTAGCAATGATAATACACACATATACACAGAACTAGAGTAATAGGAATCAACCAAGCTCTATCACAGTCTAGGGGTAAAATGATCAGTCTTAAGTGAAGCAGAGTTCAGTTCAGTTTAGGTGCAGTTCGCAGTAATCGCTGTTGTCGTACCGTTGGGGGCGGGGACGGAGAGAGAGAGAGAGAGAGAGATGGAATTTGGTTTCAGCAGACCTTTTTGATGTCTTCGCAGTTGGTTTCAGGCAGACCCTTTGATGTCTTCTATCCCACTGTGGTCACCAACTGTGACCCCTCCATTCCGGATACGATCGTTCTTCCACGGTGAACCCAGCACCCAGGCAAGGGGAGACACACACCCCAGGTTCCCACCGATCGTACCTTTACACCCTGTGAGCCTCTGGTCGGTTCCCGTGAACCGGACCTCCAAACTCTCACCAACTTGTGGGGGCACTACTCTTTCCAGGGTCTCGTGGCGTGTCACGTGCCTTAGCAAACCTGTTCCTTTTATCCCCCTGCTGAGGTATCACCTGTCCATCAAACTTCAAACAGTTCAGATTCAAAGCAACCAGTCTGTCAATAGCTGAATTGTGTTTCTTTCCCGTTAATCCCTCTCTTCTCTCTTATTAGCATTTTGAATGTTTCTCCATTGTCTTTCTTATCTCTCTCATTAGCATCATCAGTCGCGGTGACCTCTGCTGGGCGTCACACATGACACCCCCACCCTTAAAAGGATTTTTACCAGGGTAAAAATTATGGGCATGAATGCACATTATTAGATACACACTAATATACAGGTAGTCATCAGCTATTTGGCTAATACAGAGAACTTTAAGTTTTAATACCTTGACAGACAGTCAGCAATCACATTGTCCGTTCCTTTTATATGTTTTATTCTAATATCAAATTTCTGTAAGACCAGGCTCCAACTTAGTAAGTGTTTGTTTTTATCCTTCATAGTGGCCAAAAACACTAATGGATTGTGATCAGTGTAAATTATCAGTGGTTTCCGTGCCGGACAAATATAAACCTCAAAATGTTGTAATGCCAGTATGATTGCCAGTAATTCCTTCTCCACAGTGGAATAATTTCTCTGATGGACATTAAACTTAGAAAAATAAGCCACGGGGTGGTCAATCTCCTCTTTGTCTGTCTGCAACAACACCGCCCCGGCCGCTTCGTTGCTAGCATCTGTTGCTAGGGAGAAGGGTTTTGAAAAGTCAGGTGCATTCAGTACAGGGTGGTGACACAGAATCACCTTCAGACTCTCAAAGGCTTGTTGACAAAGATCGTCCCACACAAACTTCGCATTCTTCGGCAAGAGCTTAGTAAGAGAGAGGGTAATATCCGCAAAGTTTTTGCAAAACTTCCGATAGTACCCCACCATCCCCAAAAACCTTCTCAGGGCTCTCTTGTCCGTCGAGATGGGAACGTCAGAGACAGCCTGCACCTTAGCCTGCATCGGGGCCAGCTGCCCCTGTCCTACCACATATCCCAGATAAGTGACCTTGACGTGGCTGAACTCACTTATTGCGAGGTTCACTGTCAGGTTGGCTTCAGACAGCCGTTTAAACAGTTCCTCTACTGCCACAATGTGCTCCTCCCACGCGTCACTCCAGACCACTAAATCGTCAATATACGCTTCTGCGTTCTTTAACCCTTTTATCACTGAATTAATCATCCTTTGGAAGGTCCCTGGGGTGTTTTTCATGCCAAAAGGTAAAACATTATACTCGTATAACCTGGATGGAGTGACAAATGCTGAGATTTCTCTAGCCCGGTTGGTTAAAGGGACACACCAGTACCCTTTTAGCAAATCGATCTTTGTGATGTACTTAGCTCTCCCCACTTTATCGATGTAATCATCTACCCTTGGGATGGGGTAAGCATCAGTTTTTGTGATGGCGTTCACTTTTCCGTAATCTGTACAGAATCGTATGCTCCCATTGACTTTCAGGACAACCACACAGGGAGACGCCCATTCCGATTTGGATAGCCTAATAATACCTGCGGCTAGCATGTGTTCAATTTCTTTCTCCACTAGCTTGCCCTTCTCCAAGTTCATCCTATAGGGGTGTTGTTTAATAGGCTGGTCTGAGGTGACAACAACATCACGTACCATCCCCTCGCGTCGCCTCAGGACATCCGGACACATATCAGCATGCCGGTTAATTAGCTTTATCAGTGGCTCGCTCTGTTCGGGGGTTAAGTGAGAGACCTTATCAGCCAAGTTGGCCAAAACAATAGAGTTCTCCAATCCGGTTGGCACCATATTTATCTTTTCAAGATGGGTTTTCCCCTTATCATTTGGCACCCCAGCCTCATTAATTTTTGTGATAACACCAACTAGATCTGCTTTCTGATCATGGTGAGCTGTTAACATATTAATAGGCTCTAAATGTGTCAGCTCATGTCTACAATACTCAATAATATCCTTCCTCATGTTCGACCAGTAAAACTCTTCCATAATTCTATCGACTGTTTTCCTCACCCCAAAATGTCCACCAAGGGGTATTTTGTGGGCCAGGTTAAAAATCTCATCCCTATAGATTTTCCGCACTACCACCTGGTGTACCACCCCCCACTCCTCATCTGCAGGTACTTGGTCTCCACTTCCTCATCAGTACTCCCTCCTTCACATAATAGCCCACTGGCTCCTTTTTTATTTCTGCTTCGGAGAGAGCTGTCTCCGTCAAAACCATCAGCTCCTCGTCTCGTTCCTGTGCCTGTATAAATTCCTTTCTCGCTAATGATAAATCTGCCTCAACTCCCTCACTTCCTTCCGCTCCACTATGCTCCTTCTTCTCACTTTCTAACCCCTCCTGGTACAAGGCTGGTAAAAACGTCTCAGCTAAATCTACATTCGCTTCGGCAGCCTTTCTGGACATGCGCCGAGTCACTGCACAAACAGGATAAACCTGTGAGTCCATGGGCGGGTCCTCAGTCCTGGCGGGCTGGCTTGTCAATCTCACTGATGGGTACACATCTCCACCTGCAAGGTCATTACCGAGTAAGACCTCCACGTCTTCCATCGGTAATTTGGGCTTCACCCCTATCTTGACCGGTCCGGAGACCAAGTCGCTTTTTAGGTGTATCTGGTGCAAGGGTACTGCTTCAGTCCCTTTCCCAATGCCTATTATCACACTGACCTCCCCAGTCTCGGTCTCTGAACTAAAGTCTAACATCCTCCTTAAGATCAATGACTGACAAGCCCCAGTGTCTCTCCAGATCCGTACTGGAACTGGGTTTGACCCCTCCTTCACTGACACTAATCCAGCCGAAATAAACTTCTCGCACCCTTCCTGAACTCTATCAGATATCTTCTCCCCTAGCGGTTTTTTTGCCGGCTCAATACAGCCAGTCGGAGTCGTTGTTTTTCCTTTCCCCGTCTCCTTCTTTGGGGCAAAGCACCTGGACACAAAGTGACTGGCTTTCCCACAATTATAGCTTACGACCCCAGGAGACTTCCTACCAAACTGCTTCCTGTCTTCCTTATCCTTCTCACCAGTCCCCGGCTTACTTTCTGGCTTTTCCGGCGGACTTTCTCCGCCCTCTCGACTACCCTTCTGGTAGCTCTTACTCGGGGTAAACTTTGCTTTGTGTGTTAATGCGTACTCATCTGCTAACTTAGCAGTTGCGGCTAAGGTTTCTGCCTCTTTCTCATCTAGATAGGGCCTCATACCTTCAGGGACACAACCTTTAAATTGCTCAATCAGTATTAGCTGTAGCAGTCTGTCATAATTTCCAGTGACCCCTTTCGAGGTGCACCAATGCTCACAATACATCTGCATCTCACGGGCAAACTCTAAATATGTGCGGCCCCACTGCTTCCTCACACTTTGCCAGTACGCCTCTGGGACCAACTCATAAATCCTGAGTATGGCCTCTTTCACTACATCATACCTCTGGGCATCTTCTGCGGACAATGCTGAGTAAGCTTGCTGAGCCTTCCCCTTAGGTACGCTCTGAAGCAAAACAGCCCACTTATCCTTCGGCCAGTCCTGACTTGCTGCGACTTTTTCAAAATGTAGAAAGTACCAATCAACATTGGCCTCCTCAAATGGGGGAACCAACCTAACCTCATGGGTCGCCCTGAACCCTCCACCTTGGTTCAGCATTTGGCCCCTCTCTAGCGTCATCCTTAACTTCTCCAGCTCAAATTCTCTTTCCTTCTCTCTCTCTTGTTCTAACTGCCTTACTCTCTCCTCCCGTTCTAACTGCTTCTCTTCTCGTTCTAATTGCTTGACTCGGAACTCGTGCTCGAGTCTCAATTTTTCCATCTGCGGCTGCACTGCTTCTCCACCAGGTTTGCTCATAGACACCACCTCCAGCTCCCCTTGGGGAAACACACCTTTAGATACATAATGCTCAACGATAGCTCTGTGCATCTCCACTCTCCTCATTGTCGGCTTCCCCTTAAAAAGATTCAACTGTTTGGCAACAGTCGCCAATTCTGATTTCCTGGCATCCTCTAATGCCTCCAAGGTTGGCACCTTTAGAAATTCCTGAATCTCCATTTTTGCTGTTTGCCCTTTTTTTCTCGGGAATTTTAACCCAATCAATTTACCCCGTCCCAAATTTGGCGTTCAAAATCCCGGACGAGATCCCCACTTATGTTACGTACCCCGTAACTGGGTTGCCAAACCAGCAGAAATGGAACGCTTGTTGGAGTCTGGATTACTAGGAACTAATAAAGTTTTATTAAAGACATAAGTGATACAGTACTCTAATCGTAAGGTTATCAATGTAACAGATTAGCAATGATAATACACACATATACACAGAATTCTTGTTCGTCCATCGTTGACGTCGATGAGGACCTCGCCACCATTATGATGGTGTCGAGACTAGCGCGTGATTTGGATTTAAGTGAGGGAGAGTTGCGCAGCGTCAGCCTCACTCTCTCTTCCCAATTCCCATCTGGATCCAGTGGCAAGACAGAGTCGAGATGGCTGGAGATGGGACTAGGTGCAGTGGATGACCAGGACGTCTTCTGTGTCTTGTCCTGCTCTACACGTTCCACGACGCTTGCAGAGACCGCCTTCTTGACCGTTGGACCTTCCATTGGTCTCGTCCGCTCAATCCGCCTGAGTCTGTCTTCACATGCTGGGATAGACAACTCCCTATCTCACCGAGGGTTTGAGACCCGTCGGCTACCCTCACCTGGTTTAGCCGACTTGTCGAAGCCGTTGCCCGGGGTGTGGCCGCTGTCGCATGCAAACAGCTACGGGGAGCCACAGGTGAGAGCTGAGCGCCAGGTGGGGACCAAAGGTGGACTAACCGCCCTAAAAAAGGACGCGATATGTTCCCCCACCAGAGGTGCTACCCCTCCCTGACACCCCATACACAGAACTAGAGTAATAGGAATCAACCAAGCTCTATCACAGTCTTGGGGTAAAATGATCAGTCTTAAGTGAAGCAGAGTTCAGTTCAGTTTAGTGCAGTTCGCAGTAATCGCAGCTGTCGTACGGTTGGAAAGAGAGAGATGCAATTTGGTTTTGGCAGACCCTTTGATGTCTTCTATTCCGCTGTGGTCACCGACTGTGACCCCTCCGTTCCGGATATGATCGTTCTTCCGCGGTGAACCCGGCACGCAGGCAAGGGCGGACACACACCCCAGGTTCCCAGCGATCGTACCTTTACACCCTGTCAGCCTCTGGTCAGTTCCCGCGAACCGGACCTCCAAACTTCCACCAACTTGTGGGGGTACACTGCTCTTTCCAGGATCTCGTCCAATCAGATTTCTGCTTTCGCACCCTGTTTGCAATCGAATTCCAGATCTTACTTTGAACGAGACCTTCGTCTTCGCTATTTTTTATCCTCTAGTTTTATTTCAATGGCTTCCTTTACCGGGCGGTCCCAAAAGCCATTGGCGCGGCGCAGTAGTTGTGTGCCGTGGAAGCCAATCTTATGTCCATTGCGAATGCAGTGTTTTTCGGGTAACCCAAATGGATACAACTCCTGTGCTTCTCGATGCGGGTTTCCATCGTTCCGATACACGCTGATCCGCACTCACAGAGAATCCTAACACGCATGAGCTGTGTTTTGAGCTCCCTTTAAGAGGTTGTGCATGTTTCTTCAGGATCCTGGCGATCCTTCCAGAAACCGTGGAATTATAGGGAAGGCAGGTCGTAGCGACGGGTTCTTCGGTGTTTGGTTTTCTGGTTTTTCCGTCGGCCCTCTAGGGGCCCATTGATTTCCTTCACCTTGTAGCCATTCTGTAGGAACGTGGTGCCTAATCGCCTTATTTCCTCAGGGAGGCCCTCCGGGTCCGGAATAGTTCTCGTACGGTTAATCAAAGTAGCAGGGATCACTCTACGTTGGGAGGCATGTTGGTAGTTACTGTTAATAGCGGTAACTGTGCGAAAACTATATCGGATCCCGAGAGTCTCCCCGAGGAAATAAAACGATTATGCACGACCTTCCTACAGAATGGCTACAAGGTGAAAGAGATCAATCAGGCCTCTAAAGGGCCGACGGAAAAACCAGGAAAGCTAACAACTTGGAGGAACCCGTCGCTACCGCCTGTCTTCCCTATATTCCTACGGTTATCGCCAGGATCCTGAAGAAATAGCGGATTAATACTTATACCGGGCTTGAAGCCCGAGAGGAGTTTAATAATGATGTAATTAATTGTCAAATTCGGGGGGGGGGGCGGTGTGGTTAAAGGAGATGTGTTTAAAAAGGCCTTGCTTCGTCAGATAGTAATGGGTGCCTGTGAAAGGCTGCCAGATGAACTGGCGGAAGCAGATACAATAGAGGCATTTAAGGAGTATTTAAACAGGCTGGTGTATACGTGGGGAATGGCAGCAGATTTCCCCCACTCCCACCCACCAGAGTCCATGAAATAAAGCCGTCTGAAGTCGCAAACACAATAGAAAGACTAAACCAGAGACGCGTGGGAAAGGGAACCGAAAAGTTACATAAATTAAAATAAGTCAATTATCTCTCCTCAACTCCCTTCTACGGGTCAGGAAAACAATTCTAATTTCCAAGCAATCCAAAGGAGCAGAACTTCAAGAATTATAAATCTCTGTCTGCCTCTGCTCTTTCTCCAACAGGACCCATGCATCCAGATTATTTTTGAAAGCAAGATCTCGCCTTCCGCTCCCCCCCCCCCCCCCAGGCTGTCTGGAGGTGGGAGGGACACCTGGCGCTATCTGCTACTGGAACTGGAATGAGTTCATTATTGTCACAAGTACAGAGGTACAGTGACTCGCACACTGTTCAAACAGATCGAATCAGTACACAGTGTAATGAATCAGAATCAGGTTTAATATCACCATATGTTGGGAAATTTGTTAACTTAGCGGCAGGTGTACAATGCAATATTGTACATGATAAATATAGGAAAAAATAAGTGAATAGATAAAATATATTAAATAGATAAGTGAAAAATAGTGCAAAAGTAGAAATAATAAAAAGTGAGGTAGTGTTCATGGGTGTAATGTCCATTTAGGAATCGGATGGCAGAGGGGAAGAAGCTGTTCCTGAATTGCTGAGTGTGTGCCTTCAGGCTTCTGTACCTCCTACCTGATGGTAACAGTGAGAAAAGGGCATGCCCTGGGTGATGGGGCTCTTTAATAATGGATACCGCCTTTTTGAGGTGCTGTCCTTGAAGATGTCTTGGATATTACGGAGGCTAGTACCCATGATAGAGCCGACTGAGTTTAAAACTTTCTGTAGCTTCCTTCGTTCCTGTGCAGTAGCCCCCGCCCCCACACCAGACAGTGATGCACCCTGTCAGAATGCTCTGCACGGTACACCTGTAAAAGTTTTTGAGTGTTTTAGGTGACAAACCAAATCTCCTCAAACTCCTGATGAAATAATAGTATTGATCCCGAGTGGGGAATTATTTTGTTACAGCAGCAACATTTAAAAACACACAGCAATTATAATAAATATAATATTATTGACTAATAAAGTACAGAATAATAATATACAAACTAATAGTTTACCAATGTGCAATAATAATGTACAAAATAATAAAGCAGACACTATTGTACTATGATGTGTGTTTTCCTGTCACACAGAGATGAACTGTTGTATATGCTGATTGCATTTGGCAAGAAAGATTTTCTGTCACGATCCTTGTGACAGGGGAGCTGAATGAGTCTGTTCAAAAGGGAGCTCCGCTGCTTATTCAGTAGGTTGTGGAGAGGATGTGCCAGGTTGGCCATGATGGATAAGTTTGTTTAATTTCCTCCTCTCCACCGCTAACTCAAAAGAGTCCGGGTTGTAGCCAAGGATGGATCCAGGCTTTTTGACGAGTTTATTTAGTCTTTTTGCATCACCAGCACCGATGCTGCTTTATGTTGGGGAGCAGCAAAGAAGATTGCACTCGTTACAACAGACTGGTAAAAGATCTCCAAAATCGTGTTGCACACATTGAAGGATCTCAGCTTCCTTAGAAAATGACTCTGCTCATCCCCTTCTTGTAAAGGGCCTTGCTGTTGGTTTTCCAGTCAAGTCTGTTGTTGAGGTGAACACCCAAGTATTTGTACTCCTCCACCACCACAACAACTTTGCCCAGAGTGTATACAGGACTGATCACAGTCCTCCACCTCCCTGGTTTTGACCATGTTCAGGCGATTCCTCCTGCACCACTCCACAAACTTGTCTACTGACTCTATACTCCGACTCCTGCCCATCTCTGATACACCCAGCCACGACAGTCATCAGAGAACTTCTGCAAGTGGCAAGACTCAGATTTGTACTGAAAGTCTGAAGCGTACAGTGTGAACAGAAACAGAGACAGGACAGTCCTGTATGGAACTCCAGAGCCACTCACCACCATCTCAGACAGAGAACTACCCAGCCATACAAACTGGGGTCTACCTGTCAGGTGTCAGTAATCCAGGAGATAGTGAATTTGTTTACACCCATCCTTGGCCAGCTTCTCACTCAGAAGTGATTGGATTGAATTGAAGGCACTAGAAAAATCAAAAACTGTGATTCTCACAATGCCACCAGCATCATCCAGGTGGGAGTGAGCTTGCTGCAACAGGTAGATGATGACATCATCCTCGCCCACATGAGGTTGGTAGGCAAACTGTATAGAGGATATCACCTGCAGTCAGGACCAACTTCACCAACACTTTCATCACACGAGATGTGAGGGCAGTTGGTCTGTAGTCTTTGTTCAGATGTAGTCACCTTCTTGGGTACAGGAACTAAGCAGGAAGTCTTCCATAGCACCGGTATCTTTTCTTATCTCAGACTCAGATTGTAAAGGTGCTGCAAAATACCAGACAGCTGGCTCGCACAGCTCTTCAGTACCCTGGGGCTGGTACCATCCAGTCCAGCAGCCTTGCCTTGGTGTAGTTTCTCCAGCTGTCTCTCAACCTGGCCTGCAGTCACAGTCAGGGGAGGGTGGTCATCCCCATGGAGACAGGATGCTCCAAGGCTGGGGGGGGGGGTTTGGAACATGAGCACTCACCAAAGGGGAGGCAGGGGTGGAGGGAGAAGGTTTTGGGGGCGGGGAGGGCGTGGGGTTTGGGCAAGTGGGGGAGGGGACAGCAGGAGGTCCCATGCTGAATCTGTTGAAAAACAAGTTCCAATTTGTCGGCCCTGTCCAGGCAGCGCTTGATCTTCCTTTCCATAACCTTGAAGCCAGTGATCTGCTTCATGCCCGACCACTCGTCCCTTATGATATTCTACTGGAGCTTGTGCTCCAGTATCTTGTAGGAGTCTTTCCAGACTCTCAGCTTCACCCTTGGTTCACTCTGTACTTCACCTCAGTACTTGTCTGAAGGCTTTCTTCTTCATATTCAAAAATTCCTTCAGGTGACTGGTGATCCAGGGCTTGGTGTTGGGGAAGCTGTGTACAGTCCTGCTGGCAAGATGGTGTTCTCATAGAATATGATATAGTCTGTGATACAATCAGTCATTTTGAACGATTGTATATAGCCACTGTCTTGCCCTCTTTATAGCTGCGTTGATATGTCGAGACCAGGTTAGATCCTCAGAGATCTTGCCACCCGGGAACCTGAAATTGCTCACTCTCTCCACTTCTGAGCTAGAATCAGAATCAGGTTTAATATCACTGACATATGTAGTGAAATTTGTTTTTTCTTAATTTGTATATTTATTTAAATTAAATAAGCAGTGCTAAAAGAGAGAAAAAAATAGTGACATAGTGTTCATGGGTTGGTTCATTGTCAGCTCAGAAATCTGATGGAAGAGTGGTAGAAGCTGTTCCTAAAACTTAGTAGAATGAAGTTTTACTGTGTTTATTTAGTAAACCTAGTTTACTTAGTAGAAGTAAGTAAAACGACAACAATGCAGGATAAAGCGCACCAGCTAACAGCAAGAGTGCAGTGCGTGTAGACAATAATGTACAAGGTAGGTTGAAAGGTGAAGAGTCCATCTGAGCCAAAGGGCTCCTGTTGTACTGCAGTGGCAGAGTTAGGCTGGGTTAGCTTCTCAGTTATGTGCTCATCTTCGGTCTGGAAGGTGAGAATGCTGGCACCGTCACGAAGGGCAGGGAAAGGTCCTTGCTTCATTAATGTATCTTCTCCCTCTCTTATTTTCCATCGCCTGTACCAATTATATTTTCTCTTGCCTCGAGCCAACTGGATGCACAATCAGCAAATTGTTACTGCATGGAGAAAGCGAAGAAGTCAGCACTATTCCAGTACTCATAATGATTCAGATCTACTGAGGCAATGGGCCAGGTTCCTCCCTCTAATGATTATATGCAGGGCAGCCTAGACAGAAGGGTACAATTACCACCTGATCCTAAATCCTAAATCAGTAATGTCTGGAAGAAAATACTGCTTAATAATGGTACAGCCACTCTTGGCTAATTTATAGGTGCTTTGAAGACTTTAGAGGCAGTTTAAAATAAAAAACTATTTTAATATGTACCCATCCAACATTTCACTGAATTCAAATGCCATCCATTTAGCAACCTGTTCTTTCAAGTGCATAATGATGGAAATGTATTTTTAAGTGTGTGATTGAACAATCGTTTCCTCCTTTATGAACGTAATTGTATATCAGAGGGCTCAGCCCACCTGAACTCCTCCACTTCAGACCGCATGAAACGTTCAATTTGTCAACATCGCAGCTACACGAGTTCACGGAGCCGGCTCCATTCAAGCCCTTGCCGTGTGAGCACTGACTCACCTTCCTCTTCTTACGGGGCATCTGCGCTCTAGCCAGCATTTTACACATTAGTTAGTGAGGAACATAATCGCCTGCAGGGCAATCCGTGCCAGTAAATCCATTAGCTGGTAGTGGACGTGCGAAGTTTAAAAGCTGCCGACACAGAAATTCAGCTGCCCGTCCCTCTGCAGTTGGGTTAAAACTCTGAAAGGCACTTTGATCCATTACACACCAGGGTACAGTAAGGGTGTCTACAAGTTTGTGCTCTATAATACAGCACAGTATGATAGGTCTGCCACTGTATAACACTAAGGTACAATACTAGTGGGGACAGATCTGTCACTGTATAACACGGGAATACAGTACTGGTGGGGATAGGGCTGTCACTGTATAACACTGGGGTACAGTGCTGGTGGGGATGAGTCTGTCACTGTATAACATCGAGGTACAGTACTGGTGGGGATGGGTCTGTCACTGTATAACATCGAGGTACAGTACTGGTGGGGACGGGTCTGTCACTGTATAACATCGAGGTACAGTACTGGTGGGGACGGGTCTGTCACTGTATAACATCGAGGTACAGTACTGGTGGGGACGGGTCTGTCACTGTATAATACTGGGCTGCAGTACCGATAAGGACAAGTTTGTAACTGTATCATAGCTGCTGTACAAGTTCAAGTTTAATTGTCACTCAACTCACCTCTACTCACAGGGATGTGTTACCACCCCATGGTTCTAAAGGTTCTAAGATTTTATTGTCTAAGTGTGCATGTCCAATACAACTCTGATATTTGTCTTCTCCCGATAGCCATGAAATACAGAAAGACCATGGACACTGTTGAAAGAAAAGACATCAACCTCCCACCCCCTCAGCAACAATAACATCAAATGCCAAGCACCCTCCCTCGCAATAGCATCCAACCCCCAACCCCTCTATCACACACAAAAACTAACAGATCGTCCACACGGCAAAGCACCAAACAGACCGCAAATCCTCAACCCCTCACTTGAACATCCCTCACTCGGCAATCGGCAACAAGAAAGAAAAGACAGAAAACTGAAGGAAAACAATACAAGCTTGGGCAGTTCTTACAGGGGTCAGGAAGTGTTGCCAGCTAGAGCTGCCCTTCATTCCGTTCATGTTACGCAGTGGAGTGGGGGGGGGCGCGGGGAGGAAGACAGAGTCCTATAGCTCGGAAACAGGCCCTCAGCCCATCATTCTGACTATCCACCACCCATTTACACTAATCCCATTTTATTCTCCCCACTTTTCCATCATCTGCCCCAGTTTCGACCACCACCACTCCCACTCTCTCACACACACAAGCACACATCTAGACGTGCACTCAGGACAATCTACAGTGCCCCCCATTAACCTACCCACATCTTTGGGATTTGGGAGGAAACCAGGGCACCCAGGGCAAACCCACACAGGGAGAACATGCAGACTCCACACAGGGAGAACATGCAGACCCCACACGGGGAGAACGTGCAGACCCCACACAGGGAGAACGTGCAGACCCCACTCAGGGAGAACGTGCAGACCGCACACAGGGAGAACGTGCAGACCGCACACAGGGAGAACGTGCAGACTCCACACAGGGAGAACATGCAGACTCCACACAGGGAGAACATGCAGACCCCACACAGGGAGAACGCGCAGACCCCACACA
This sequence comes from Mobula hypostoma, assembly GCF_963921235.1. NCBI lineage: Eukaryota > Metazoa > Chordata > Chondrichthyes > Myliobatiformes > Myliobatidae > Mobula > Mobula hypostoma. The sequence continues at coordinate 52,967,691 of NC_086105.1, read as the reverse complement.
GGGAGAACATGCAGACTCCACACAGGGAGAACGTGCAGACTCCACACAGGGAGAACATGCAGACCGCACACAGGGAGAACATGCAGACCCCACACGGGGAGAACGTGCAGACCCCACACGGGGAGAACGTGCAGACCCCACACAGGGAGAACGTGCAGACCCCACTCAGGGAGAACATGCAGACTCCACACAGGGAGAACGTGCAGACCCACACAGGGAGAACGTGCAGACTCCACACAGGGAGATAGTGCAGACTGCACACAGGGAGATAGTGCAGACTGCACACAGGGAGAACCTGCAGACCCCACACAGGGAGAATGTGCAGACCCCACACAGGGAGAATGTGCAGACTCCACACAGGGAGAACGTGCAGACTCCACACAGGGAGAACGTGCAGACTCCACACACGGAGAACATGTAGACCGCACACAGGGAGAACATGCAGACCCCACACAGGGAGCACGTGCAGACTCCACACAGGGAGAACGTGCAGACCCCACACAGGGAGAACGTGCAGACTGCACACAGGGAGAACGTGCAGACTCCACACAGGGAGAACGTGCAGACTCCACACAGGGAGAACGCACAGACCCCACACAGGAAGAACGCGCAGACCCCACACAGGAAGAACGCGCAGACCCCACACAGGGAGAACGTGCAGACCGCACACAGGGAGAACGTGCAGACCGCACACAGGGCGAACGTGCAGACCCCACACAGGGAGAACGTGCAGACTCCACACAGGGAGAACGTGCAGACTCCACACAGGGAGAACGTGCAGACCGCACACAGGGAGAACGTGCAGACCCCACACGGGGAGAACGTGCAGACCCCACACGGGGAGAACGTGCAGACCCCACTCGGGGAGAACGTGCAGACCGCACACAGGGAGAACGTGCAGACCGCACACAGGGAGAACGTGCAGACCGCACACAGGGAGAACGTGCAGACCCCACACAGGGAGAACATGCAGACCCCACACAGGGAGAACGTGCAGACTCCACACAGGGAGAACGTGCAGACCCCACACAGGGAGAACCTGCAGACCCCACACAGGGAGAACGTGCAGACCCCACACAGGGAGAACATGCAGACTCCACACAGGGAGAACATGTAGACCGCACACAGGGAGAACATGCAGACCCCACACAGGGAGAACATGCAGACTCCACACAGGGAGCACGTGCAGACTCCACACAGGGAGAAACGTGCAGACCCCACACAGGGAGAACATGCAGACTGCACACAGGGAGAACGTGCAGACTCCACACAGGGAGAACGCGCAGACCCCACACAGGGAGAACGCGCAGACCCCACACAGGAAGAACGCGCAGACCCCACACAGGAAGAACGCGCAGACCCCACACACGGAGAACATGCAGACCCCACACAGGGAGAACTTGCAGACTCCACACACAGGGAGAACATGCAGACCGCACACAGGGAGAACGTGCAGACCGCACACAGGGAGAACGTGCAGACTCCACACAGGGAGAACATGCAGACTCCACACAGGGAGAACATGCAGACTCCACACAGGGAGAACATGCAGACCCCACACAGGGAGAACCTGCAGACCCCACACAGGAAGAACGTGCAGACCCCACACAGGGAGAACGTGCAGACCCCACACAGGGAGAACCTGCAGACCCCACACAGGGAGAATGTGCAGACCCCACACAGGGAGAACCTGCAGACCCCACACAGGGAGAACGTGCAGACCCCACACAGGGAGAACGTGCAGACTCCACACAGGGAGAACGTGCAGACTCCACACAGGGAGAACGTGCAGACCCCACACACGGAGAACGTGCAGACCGCACACAGGGAGAACGTGCAGACTCCACACAGGGAGAACGTGCAGACCCCACACAGGGAGAACATGCAGACCGCACACAGGGAGAACGTGCAGACTCCACACAGGGAGAACGTGCAGACCCCACACAGGGAGAATGTGCAGACCGCACACAGGGAGAATGTGCAGACCCCACACAGGGAGAACGTGCAGACTCCACACAGGGAGAATGTGCAGACTCCACACAGGGAGAACATGCAGACCGCACACAGGGAGAACATGCAGACTCCACACAGGGAGAATATGCAGACCGCACACAGGGAGAACATGCAGACTCCACACAGGGAGAACATGCAGACTCCACACACGGAGAACATGTAGACCGCACACAGGGAGAACATGCAGACCCCACACAGGGAGCACGTGCAGACTCCACACAGGGAGAACGTGCAGACCCCACACAGGGAGAACATGCAGACTGCACACAGGGAGAACGTGCAGACTCCACACAGGGAGAACGTGCAGACCCCACACAGGGAGAACGCGCAGACCCCACACAGGAAGAACGCGCAGACCCCACACACGGAGAACATGCAGACCCCACACAGGGAGAACTTGCAGACCACACACAGGGAGAACGTGCAGACCCCACACAGGGAGAACGTGCAGACCGCACACAGGGAGAATGTGCAGACTCCACACAGGGAGAACTTGCAGACCGCACACAGGGAGAACATGCAGACTCCACACAGGGAGAACATGCAGACCGCACACAGGGAGAATATGCAGACCGCACACAGGGAGAACATACAGACCCCACACAGGGAGAACATTCAGACCGCACACAGGGAGAACATGCAGACCGCACACAGGGAGAACCTGCAGACCCCACACAGGGAGAATGTGCAGACCCCACACAGGGAGAACGTGCAGACTCCACACAGGGAGAACATGCAGACTCCACACAGGGAGAACATGCAGACTCCACACAGGGAGAACATGCAGACCCCACACAGGGAGAACCTGCAGACCCCACACAGGAAGAACGTGCAGACCCCACACAGGGAGAATGTGCAGACCCCACACAGGGAGAACCTGCAGACCCCACACAGGGAGAATGTGCAGACCCCACACAGGGAGAACCTGCAGACCCCACACAGGGAGAATGTGCAGACCCCACACAGGGAGAACGTGCAGACTCCACACAGGGAGAACGTGCAGACTCCACACAGGGAGAACATGCAGACCCCACACACGGAGAACATGCAGACCGCACACAGGGAGAACGTGCAGACTCCACACAGGGAGAACGTGCAGACCCCACACAGGGAGAACATGCAGACCGCACACAGGGAGAACGTGCAGACTCCACACAGGGAGAACGTGCAGACCCCACACAGGGAGAATGTGCAGACCGCACACAGGGAGAATGTGCAGACCCCACACAGGGAGAACGTGCAGACTCCACACAGGGAGAACGTGCAGACTCCACACAGGGAGAACATGCAGACCGCACACAGGGAGAACATGCAGACTCCACACAGGGAGAATATGCAGACCGCACACAGGGAGAACATGCAGACCCCACACAGGGAGAACATTCAGACCGCACACAGGGAGAACGTGCAGACTCCACACAGGGAGAATGTGCAGACCCCACAGATACAGCAGTGGAAGCTGGACTGAACCTGGGTCACTGGTGCTGTCGATTGCACTTCTGCTAGTCACACCTACTAATGGCAATAAGTGGGAGTCATTGGTTAAAAGTGGCTCACATGCCAATTATTAGACCAGAGGGGACATTTCCTCTGCCAGCTTAGCACTGCTGTAATCATTGGTCCTGTGATATCACCTCATTATTCAATGGGCTGTCATCTCACATGGACCAACTGCTACAAGGAGAAGTCTGGACAAACCTGGGTTGTTTTCTCAAAGATTGAGGAGAGACCTGATTGAAGTCTGTAAGGTCATGGGAGGTATAGATAGAGTGGACAGTCAGAACCTTTTTCTACCCCCGGCGTAGAAATGTCAACCACCAGAAGACGTGCACTTCAGGTGAGAGGGGTAGTTTAAGAGGGAGAATTTTTTTTAAACAGAGTGTGACGGATGGCTGTAAAGTGTTGCCAGCGGTGTATCAGAGCCTGGAGGTAGGCACACGAATGATGTGCAGGCAGTAAAGAATTGGTTTAATTTGTCACAAGCACCGTGGGCTGAAGGGCTTGTTGCTGAGCTGAACTGTTCCGTGGTCTACGCAGTAGCTACAAGGTCTTCCAGCATACACTGGTGTGCCTGCGTGTCTCCACTCAATTATCTTATTCCCCACCTCTGAATTACAGGGGTGGGGGGGGTAGGAAACCGCGGATAGTAGAGGAGGAGGCACTATGAAACCAGGACCTTAAAGCTGAAAGAGGTGCAGAGGAGTTTCTTCAGTCAGAGGGTGGTGAATCTGTGGAATTCATTGCCACAGACGGAGGTGGAGGCTAAGTCATTAGGTATATTTATATTTAAAGTGGAGTTTGACAGGTACTTAATTGGTAAGGGGTCCAAAGATTATGGGGGTAGGGCAGGAGAATGGGGTTGAGGGAGATAATTAATCAGCCATAATGGAATGGCACAGCAGACTCGATGGGCTGAATGGCCTAATTCTGCTCCGACATCTTATGGTTTTATGGAAAGGGGAGGGAAATCCTTCAACACAACTTTTGAATGAAAGGTCACAGCAAAATGTCGCTGGTAATCTGCATCTAGAAGATTCTTGGTCTGCCTTGTCTGTTTGTTAGTATTCCTACCATTATTGCTACTATGGGGATCTAATGCAAAGTTCTTGTTTCTTTTCACAGGGACATTTTGCATCATTTCACTGTGCACGTGCGTCGCTGGAATTAACTTTGAACTCTCCCGCTACCCCAGATACCTGTACGGCCTGCCCGACGACATCAGCCACGGCTACGGCTGGTCCATGTTCTGCGCCTGGGGCGGCCTCGGCTTGACGCTCATTGCCGGCTTCTTCTGCACCCTGGCGCCCTCAGTCCAGACCGTCCCCAGGACAAGCTACCCAAAATCCAGGCCGGAGAATGGGACTGTCTGCTAGAGCTCCACGGATGTGGCCAATTCAGAGGGGGGACCAGGCCAGGGGTCTTGCTCATGTGGTGCCTGGCTTGATGGACCTTTGATGGCACAAGCTGGAAGTTATTCAACAGCAAACCCTGAGCAGTGTATAATTCTTGACTTATATGTTAGTCTTAATTCTCTGAATGAAGAAGAACACAATGTATATGCTGTATCTATACTGTTCTATTCAATGGAAATGGTCAACACTCCCACATCTTGGTTGTGCCGATGAATAGATTTGATTAGTCAAGTTTATCATGGTGGATATACCCCCCGATGTAGTATACAGACACCTCCTCCATTAAAGCCCAGAACTTTGTGTGTCGGATGTATTTTCACATTCACTTTCATACCAACATGTGTGCGTGTGTGGGCGTGCGTGTGCGTGTATTTTATGATCAGTGTAACTCGTGAAACTGTAATTTTATTTTCTTCCCTGCAGAAATAAACTGTACTGGAACCTGAGTCTGGACAGGGGCTGAATTAGGCCTTGATAATGTGTGACGATCTTCATTTTTTTTTAAAATTAAAGTTCAACCCCATCATCAAATGGCTTTGAGATGGTTATTGTAATCTACTGCTCATTCAGACCAGGGCTTTGAAATAACATTGCCTTGTTCTGTGTCCTTTAACACTGTCTCAGGTCAAAGATGAACAATTATTAGGTCCTACGCCACCAGGTTCTGGACCATCTATTACCTTCAACCAGCAGGCCCCTGAACCAGGATGGATAACTTCACTCATCCCAACACTGAGCTGATTCCATAATCTATGGACTCACATTCAAGGGCTCTGCAACTCAAATTCTCAACATGGTTTATTACTTATTTATTCATTATTATTTGTTTTTGTTTTGTATTTGCATGGTTTGTTTCCTTGTGCACATTGGTTGTTTACCTGTCCTTGCTTGTGTGTAGCTTTTCATTGATTCTATTGTATTTCTTTGTATCTACTGTGAATGCCTGCAAGAAAATGAATTTCAGTGTTGTATATGGTGACATATACATACTTTGATAATAAATTTATTTTGAATTCATTGAGAGCCAATAGCCACTTACAGAGAGTTTTAAATTACTCCTTCTTTTGTTTCTGCGGTCACTCTTATGGTCACGTTTGAAAGATCTACCACCAGCTTTGAAACGGTACTTTCCAGCAACAGCAAGTGAGGCCATTTGGTCTCCAGAGCCCATGCTGACCATCAACACCATTTAAACTAATTCTCCGTTAACTCCATTTTCTTCCCACATTCCCATCAATTCCACCCCCCACCCCCAGATTCTACCATTCACCTACACACTAGGGGCAAATTACAGCAGCCAATTAACTTACCGAACAACACGTCTCTGATACATGAGAGCAATCCGGAGAACCGAAAGGAAACCGACCAAGTCATGGGGAGAGCATGCAGATTCCACAATGACAGCATGAGGTTGGGATCGAACCCTTGTCTCTGGTGCTGTGAGGCTCTCCCAGTTGAGCACTTTGCCACCCAAACCAAGAGACTTGGTCTTTCCTCTTTTTCAAAATATTAGTTCCATTTATAAATATTCAATTGCTCCTAATGTTCTGAAGTCTAGGAAATACAACCTAGGTTGGGAAATCCCTCTACGTAAAGTAACTCTTGATGTCATTTTCTCTCCGCCAAGTCCGTCTGGTCACTATAACCTTCTTAAGATACAATGTTTAGAACTGCTCCAGAAATGGTGTGAACCGAACTCAGTACAGCTACAGAAAAACTTCTACTCCCTAGTGTTGCAGACCTTGAGCTAGTAAAGCCAGCCTTGCACAGGTCTTTCTGAGTATTTTAATAATCTGTGAACATTACCGCCAGTCCCTCACATCCAGTCCCATGTCGAACCACCTGGGTTTTCCCAAGTGCACTGGTTTTTCTCGCACATCCCAAAGACATGGGGGGTTGATAGGTTAATGGGCTGTTGTAAATCATCCTCAGTGGGTAGGTGAGTGGTGGAATCGGGGAAATGAGGGGAGAACAGGTTGCAGGCAAAATTAGTGATAAGTAGGATTGCTCAGATTGCTTACTGGGGCTAGATGGGTCAAATGACCTTCTTTCCTGATGTAGGGAAATCCATATTAGCACTCCTTTTTCACTGCCTTCAATCACCTAATGCTTAGCTGTCGATTCCACTCTTTCGACGTGTTATAAATAAATTAAGCTACAACTCTCTAGTATTCATTGTATACCTTTCATGACTGGAAGAAGGAGATACGCGGTTCTCCAATACCTTTCCTGAGGAAGGACATCCAAGTTCATAGAAGTTATGTTGTGCTACAGGAACAGGCATAGGATCGTTTGCTGAGCAAGACAGGTCTTCCAGTACAACTCCACTCTCCTGCACAGTCGCCGTTTCCACTGGTTCACCTAGAATCTAACTCTGAGTGGATGTTCACAATCCAAATTGACAAATGGCTCGAGGGAAGAACCTTCTCCGTGTATCATCCCCAGAGGCCCAACCTCCTGTCCTGGAGCTATGCTCCCCACCAATTCAGCACACACCAACACTTGGATCCACCCAGTGGACGGACACAAGAGGATTATCCTCCTTAGGGGACTCAGTGTGGTCACACACAATAGAGAAGGCAAGCTGGGAAAAGAAAGGAAGAAAAGCTGAAACCTGGAAGAAATTAGTGGGCCGAGCAGCATCTGTCAGGGTAAGTCGATGTCCTGGGTCGAGACCCCACATCAGGATCTCCGGTGTCCAGCATGAAAAGGTGACTTACTCAGTTGACATCTACAGATGCTGTTTGACCCACTGTGTTCTTCCACCTTCTTGTTCCAAGTTCCAGCATCTGCAGTCTCTCTTGCCTTCAGATTGAAGAGGGGAGTTGCACAGTGGGCTGCAGAGAGGCAGAGCCCACAGGTCAAGGGACCTGGGGGTGCTGAGGACCAGCACACAGGAGAGGGATAGATGGCAGACATCCCACCCTGCAAAAACTGATTTCAGGGAGGTAGCACGATCAATTTGCGGGAGACTTCCGGGAGAGGTGGGACGTCTGCAATAGAGTAGCTCCTTAGCAGCTGGCCAGCTAGTTTAAATAACATTAGCTATGCTAATGAATGAATGCCACATGTTAAACTCACCTCAACATGTCTTTTACAGTCTTAACCCACCATGGGCAATAGAAAAGTCACTGTTGCAAACAGTGCAGCGAGCAACACTGTCATTATTTTTGACACCTATTAGGCAGGGGTACACTTTAGCGTAGTCTAGGGTGACGTACGTTTTATATTTTCTTTCTTTTGGAACACTCTGCCATGGCGCGCTCTCGCTCTCTCACTCGCACGCTCACACTTGCTTTCTCTCTCGCTTGCTTGCTCTCGCGCACTCTCTCACTTGCTTGCTTTCTCTCGCTCGCTCTCAAAAAGAATGATTTCCGTGATATTGTATATAATTTGCGGGCATCAGGGAGCCACTATTCATATGCGGGAGACTCCCGGAACTTCCGGGAGAGGTGGGATGTCTGAGATGGTCAGTAAAAGTGGGAAGAACCTGGAGGCACATGGGAGTCTTCAACAGCGGCCCAGCTTTAAATAAGGCAAAAACTGGGCCTCAGTTCTCTAGTTAAGGCCTAGCTTGGGATCCAAGTTAGTGTCACCGTCAGCCTCATTTAAGTGAAGTCTAACAAACTATTGTTGACTCACTGCACCGTGTGTATGGATGTACACACAGTGTGTTGGTCAAGGGCCCTCCCCTGATCAGACAACACACCACCAGGGCCGAATATTGGTGCAGGCTTCTTCTGAACTCAGCACCCACCCAGCCCTGTGACTTTACATTGTACTGGTGTGATCACTCGAGTCGATCTCCTAAGGGGCTGTCTATTAGTGGGCCCTCAGGTGGCTGTAGAGGCCGATCCGGGATCCCCATATTTTGGCCAGGGACTTCCAGACCTCACAATCCTGTTTCCTTCGACACTTGCTGATCGCCACACGATTTAATCGGGGATATTGGGGTGGATTCCCCTAATGGAGAACACCTGAGCGTGACTTTGTTTTATGTGGGGAGGCTGATGCACAGGCAGTGGTCATGGGGTCCATGACAGATTGGGATCTAAGTCTAGTGGTATTGAATGCAAGGGGCCCTTCACAGCTGCAGCCTACGTCCATCTTCACTGCCGTTGTGAAGTTTTGTCTTCCAGTAGCTCCACCGTTGAGGTCTTGGTGGGATCGCTCTTTGTCTGGAACCTTACTGCCTTTGACCTTACCTCCATGGGTGACCCTACCAGGAGCTAAACTCCAGACAGCATCACCCTCAGGAACTCACAAGCCTCCCCACCATGACAAAGTGATGATCCTATTACATAACATTCATATGTAAGTTCAAGTTTGTTGTCATAAGCATACATAACCAAGGTATAAATGCCATGGAAATTAGCTTTATACTGCAGCAGCACAATACAAGCATGATGACCATCAGTTACAAAAACTTAAGTTATATGAAACTTACATGACATTATAAACAAAAATAATTAACTGTATTAGTTCAAACTGAGGGAAGTACAGCTTGAGGTAAAATTAGGGATTTCAGGTTGGTTCAAGAACCTGATGGCAGTACATTGTTAACAAAAATTAACATAAACTTAATTTAGTACAAATTACAGGAACATAAGAAATAGGAGCCAGTGTAGGCCCTCCGTCCCGCCGAGTCTGAGTAGACCATCTGCCCCACTGAGCCTGCAGATTGAACGTCTTGGCGGATCTGGCTGTCACCTCAGCTCCACTTAACCGCATTTACCCTATAACCCTTAATTCCCCTGTTGTACAAAAATCTGTCTAATTGTGTCTTAAATGTATTTAATGAGGTAGCGTCTACTGCTTCGCTGGCAGAGAATTCCACAGATTCACTGGTCTCTGGGAAACGTAGTTTGTTCTCATTTCTTTCCTAAAATATATTCCCTCTAATTCTGAGGCTATGACCTTAGTTCCAGTCTTATCTACCAGTGGAAACTACTTTCCTGTCTCTATATTATCTATCTTACATTAATATGTTTCTACTAGATCCACTTTCATTCTTCTGCATCTATCCCAGGCGACTCAATCTCTCCTCACAGGCTATGCCTACCTTACACAACATTAGTGAATATTGAGAGGGAGACAAAAAGAAATACAAGTTTCCGAGGTTGTTTAACTGACTGATTATTGAGATGCTTGGGATCAAACGTGCTCTGATTGGATGCCTGATTTCCCACCACTGATGTGATAAACCCACAGGAGCTCTAAAAGCTCATGTCGTCATCCCAGGTCATCAATCCCACCTCTGACTTTCAACAACTCTTCATGGTTTCTCCTAGAAAAAAAATCTCCATTGCAATAAATTACAGGCAACTGCACTGCACGAACAAAACATATTTGGCAAAGAACACGCTTTCCTGTCTGATGAGATAAAAATGAGGTGTTATAAGATAATTGTAATGAAGTATTATAAGGTAATTATAATGAGGTATTCGAAGGTACATAAGGTAATTATGAAAATGAGGTATTTCCTCTGTTGGCAGAAACACTACAGTTCCAGATTCACTTGCAGCCTTACCCCTTGCCTAAAAACAATCTATCAATCACAACATGAAACTCCATCACACAGATCTCCTTGGAGACAGAGGAGCAGGTTTCTGTCTTCCCTTGTGTGGAGATGCACTTCCTGGCTTCTTCCTGCTCGACCTTTAGTTTTCCCAGTGCTGTTTTGGTGGATCTGTACAGAGGAATCGCACCCACCTGTGGTTGACTTCCCAACACTGATCCCAGCATTCCACAAGGAAGCTCTGCAGGGCTCGGACTGATGGACAAATTCTTTCACTTCAATTCATCTCTCAAGCTACGGAAAGTATTGACAAGGCCAATATTCATTGCTCCTGAGGCAGTAGAAGTGACCCTCTCCTTTGCTCTGCATTCTGAATCACTGCAGTCTGCCTCCCGTTGCTGGGGTGAAATTTCTGGGATTCGGACCCAACAACAATGAAGGAACAGCCAATAAGTTTCTACACCAAGATGTCGTGCGGTTTGGCAGGAACCAGCATGTGGGGGTGTCAGACACTGTAGGTTACGTACAACGGAGGGAACCAGCGGGAGGTGGTGTCAGACTCCGGGTGGTGATGGAACACACAGGATTGGTGGGGGATAGGGTTCCAGTCATGTGGATGGAGGATCCAGAGGAGGTTCATGAAAATGATCCCAGGAATGAAAGGGTGAGGAGTGCTTGAAGTCTCTGGGCTGGCACTCACTGGAGCTTAGAAGAATGAGGGGGGATCTCACTGAAACCTATCAAATATTGAAAGCCCTTTTAGAGTGAGCATGAAGACATTCCCTATAGGGGAGAGTCTAGGACTAGAAGGGGACAGCCTTAGAGTACAAGGACATCCCTTTAGAACAGAGCTGAGGAGGAATTTCTTTAGCTTGAGGGTGGTGAATCTGTGGAATTCATTGTCACAGACGGCTGTGGAGACCAAGCCATTGGGTATATTTAAAGCAGAGGTTGGAAGATTTTTGATTAGTCAGGGCATCAAAGGCAGGAGAATGGGGTTGAGAGGGATAATAAATTAGCCGTGATAGAATGGAAGAGCAGGCTCGATGGGCTGAATGGCCAAATTCTGCTTCGATGTCATGGCCTTATGGTCTTATTAAATCTGAACGGCACTGAGCGATTTGCATGCTTTTGGAGCTACATTCAAACAGGCAACTGGAGTGTGTTGTTTACCGTCCTGTCTTCATTCATGGTCCAGTCTGAGTGGCAGATCAAAGGTAATTATCCAGAATACTGATGGCAGGGAACTAAGAAATAATAGTGCCACTGAATAATATGCACACATGGTTCAACTCTCTCTTGTTGGACATGGTCAGTGTCTGCACTTCAAGGGTGCAAATGTCACTTTCTACTTACCAGCCCGTGGCTAAGCATTGTCCAGGCCTCGTGGCATGCAGATGTGAACTCTCCCATTTGCTGAGGAACTGTGAATAAAACTGAACATGGTACAAAAGTTGACGTTCCCAAATCTGAGTTTAGGAGGAAGGTTATTGATGGTTGTGTCCTGGGTCCTGCCCCAGGGAACTCCACCAGTGATGTCCTGGGGCTGGGATGACTAGCATTTGAGATGTACAACACCTTCCGTTGGGTAAGGTTTGAATCCAGGCAGGAGTGCTTTCCCCTTGGTGCCCACAGACCTCAATTTAATGAGGCTTCTTGATGTCACATTCAGCAAAATGTTGCCCTTGGGCAGTTGCTCTCACTTCACCTCTGGAGGATGGACCCCTGGTCCATGTGTGGGCAAAGGCTATGATAATCTCTGGACCTGGAGAAACCCACACTGGGCGGCAGTGGGCCACTTGATAGCTCAGGAGATGACTCTTTCCTGCACTTTCTATTGACTAAGTGGAGATTGATTGCTGGTGATTACCAGAACTGGATTTGTCCTGCTATGATGTAATCCAGCTCCTTTGAGATGAAGGTCAATATTCCAACCATCGTTTTGCAGGTGTTGAAGAAATTTGACATGTCCCTGCTGACCCTCACCAACATTTATCGATGCACCATGGAAAGCATCTGTGATCTGTGTGCATAATTGATTGGTATGGTAAATGCTCTGCAATTGCTTGCAGATTATTGTGGGACACAACTCAGCACATCATGGAGACCAGCCTCCCCTCTACTGACTCTATCTATACTTCTTGTTGCCGCAATAAAAGAGCTAGCATACTTAAAGCTACACTCACCCTGGACATCCTTTCCTCTCCTCTCCCCTCCCCTCCCAGCTAGCTCCATGCACTGTGCCATGATTTGATCTGTATGAACAGTATACAAGACAAGACTTTCACTGTATCTTGGTACATGTGACAATGATAAACCAATGCCAACGCAGCCACACGACAGCAATATTGCACAGTCAGTGCCAGTGCCCAGAGATAAATAGTCTTTTCTTTGACAAGCTATCCTGACTTACCTTCAAACAGGATGATCTCATACACCCCATATTAAATTCCATGGTTTGACTGCCTAATTAGTTGAGCCAATTAATCTGTATGCGTCTCATTTGGGCACGCACACACTCTTAATAACTCTATCCCTGCATCCAAGTTATCAATTAACTTGATACAAGATGAGATATTGGTCCTGATTTCTAATCCCAATCATATTCCGCACATGCCCATGGAGAACGTGGATAAGAATGCAAAATGATGGCTGGGATCATGGGGGAATTTTTTAATTAACTAAAATAAACATCTTTTTGCAATAAAAAAGATTTATAAGAATAAACTCTGCGAAGCTGTTTTATTCTTACATTCGTAGACAAAGGCATTTAGGGTTGAATTCATTAAAACCAGCAGTACCACTGTCACTCATGTGGCCCCCGGGATGGTACACTACAACAATAACTGAGGGACCCTCACCCAACCCAGCCTCTCCCTGCCCGGTAGTAGAGGACCGTGTACCTTGCGGTGGCTGCACCGAGCCTCAGTGCGTCCCTCAGCTCATGTTCCTGCAGCCTGGGGTATGCCATTTGGCGGCGTTCCTTTACGACGTCTTGATGTGCTGGCAGATCAGTAAGCTGCAGCACATCAAACGGCGTCTCTCACCGAGGTGACGATCTGCCAGCAGCACCTGATGTCCGTCTGCGCATGTGACCCCGAGGGCCCGCAGATCAGAGAGTGGTATGGACCGTGACACGGTCCCTTCCCTCTCTCTCCGCACCCTCTTCACAAACCCACAGTCCACAAAAAAGTGAGCAACCATCTCGTCCCACTGCAGCCATCCCGTGGGCAGCGCGCCGTCGGGGTGATGCAGGAGGGATCTGACTGGGAGGGCCTGGCTCACCGCCGGTCAGGCAAGGTCTTGGTTGCTGTTGGTGAGGTCCGTCAATGAGGCGTTCTGCCAGATGGTCTGGACAGTCTGCTCAGGAAAATACCCCACTGTATCCATCAAGTCCCTTCTCCTGCAGTGTCTGCAGGACTTTTGCTGACCACTGCCTGACGGTCTTGTGGTCAAAGGTGTTGCTCCGGAAGAACTTTTCCCATGAACGACAGGTAGTGTAGCAATGTCCAGCGGACTGTGGTGTTGAGTAGAACAGGGGTAGACCAGAGACAGTTAGAATCTCGGCACATCGTGTTCCACAGACAGCCTGATACGGCCACACATGTAGACATTGTCTACCTGTAGCGGAATCACAGGCACATAGCTTCATACAAGCAGCATTCACAAGAAAACATCAATTAAACAAAAATTATATACAAATCTTACAAGAAAGAATACAAATCAAAAATGAAGTCCATGCGGTTCAGCTGGAGTTTTGATGAATCACCCATGGGGTGATCCGTCAGGAACTGCCTCCCCAGACGCCTGCACTGTCTCAGATCCTCATTACTCTTGGCTTCCATCTGTTAACTCTTCTCCTTAACATTGAACTAACTCAGCACACTCACACATGTGCAAGTTCTTACCAGGATCCTAAACCCAGTCTTAGGATTTTCAGAATGAATCGATCCGCAATCTCTGGTAAAGAAAAAGGTGGGCGGCATGTATTTTTTAGTCAATTCTCGTTGGTGCATGGATGTTGGGGTTATGTCAACTTCTTTTTCCCCTGACTCAGAACAACTAATGATGAAATGTAGACCATTTACGTCTTATGGTCTTATCCTATTTGCTTGGGCGTTCTCATCTGTGATCCTGTCCAGAGTTTACATATCACCAGCGGCCGATTATAAGCAAACACTCGTGGAACTGCGCAACGTTGTCTGTAACAAGAAACATCCGCGCATTTCAAATTACAGGTGACGACTTTAACCAGGCCTGTTTGAAGAAAACCCTGCCCAATTATCACCAGCACGAAATCAGTTGCACCAGGGGTCCCAGCACACTAGACCTGCAACTCTGCGATAAGGAACGCCTATCGTTCCTTCCCGAGGCCGACTGTAGCAAGTCGGATCATTTGGCTGAACTCCTGTTCCTCCATACAGAGGTAACAGAGGCTAAAGAGCAAGGCTCCAGAGATCAAGACAACCAAGAAGTGATCGTGGGCGGCAGAGGAACGGTTACAGGATTACCGTAAGTCAGTGGACTGGGCTGTGTTTAAGAACTCATCTGATGAGCTGAGTGACTACACCAGGGTCGTTACAGACTTTATTAAAACAACAGTGGATGAGTGTGGCCCCTCAAAATCATTCAGGGTTTTGCCCAGTCAGAAGCCTCGGATGAAGAATGAAAATCCGGAATCTGCGGGGAGCCAGATCAGAGGCCTGCCAGTCTGGAGATCAAGAGGTGCAGGTATGACCTCCGGAAAGCCACCTCACAGGCGAAGTGGAGATTCTGGACTAGACTAAAATCAACGGGGGATGCTCGACAGCTGTGGCAGGGCTTGAATGCCATAACCTCCAACAAAGTTTTTTCTGCATCTGTATTTACTAAGGAAACTGGCATGAAGTCTATAGAATCAAGGGAAACAAGTAGTGAGATCATGGAAACTGTATAGATTGAAAAGGAGGAGGTGCTTGCTATCTTGAGGCAAATTAAAGTGGATAAACCCCCAGGACCTGACAGGGTATTCCTTCTGACCTTGAAGGAGACTAGTGTTGAAATTGCAGGGGCCCTGGCGGATATAATTAAAATGTCGCTGTCTACGGGTGAGGTGCCGGAGGATTGGAGAGTGGCTCTTCTTGTTCTGTTGTTTAAAAAAGGATGGAAAAGTAATCCGGGAAATTATAGGCCGGTAAGTTAGGCGCTGGTAGTTGGTAAGTTATTGGAGGGAGTACTAAGAGACAGAATCTACAAGCATTTGGATAGACAGGGACTTATTAGGGAGAGTCAACATGGCTTTGTGCATGGTAGGTCATGTTTGACCAATCTATTGGAGTTTTTCGAGGAGGTTACCAGGAAAGTGGATGAAGGGAAGGCAGTGGATGTTGTCTACATGGACTTCAGTAAGGTCTTTGACAAGGTCCCGCAAGGGAGGTTAGTTAGGAAAATTCAGTCGCTAGGTATACATGGAGAGGTGGTAAGTTGGATTAGATATTGGCTCAATGGAAGAAGCCAAAGAGTGGTAGTAGAGAATTGCTTCTCAGAGTGGAGGCCTGTGACTAGTGGTGTGCCACAGGGATCAGTGCTGGGTCCATTGTTATTTGTCATCTATATCAATGATCTGGATGATAACATGGTAAATTGGATCAGCAAATTTGCTGATGATACAAAGTTTGGAGGTGTAGTGGACAGTGAGGAAGGTTTTCAGAACCTGCAGAGGAACTTGGACCGGCTAGAAAAATGGGCTGAAAAATGGCAGATGGAGTTTAATACAGACAAGTGTGAGGTATTGCCCTTTGGAAAGACAAACCAAAGTAGAACATACAGGGTAAATGGTAAGCACTGAGGAGTGCAGTGGAACAGAGGGATCTGGGAATACAGATACAAAATTCCCTAAAAGTGGCGTCACAGGTAGATAGGGTCGTAAAGAGAGCTTTTGGTACATTGGCCTTTATTAATCAAAGTACTGAGTATAAGAGCTGGAATGTTATGGTGAGATTGTCTAAGGCATTGGTGAGGCCGAATCTGGAGTATTGTGTTCAGTTCTGGTCACCAAATTACAGGAAGGATATTAATAAGGTTGAAAGAGTGCAGAGAAGATTTACAAGGATGTTGCCGGGACTTCAGAAACTCAGTTACAGAGAAAGGTTGAATAGGTTAGGACTTTATTCCCTGGAGCGTAGAAGAATGAGGGGAGATTTGATAGAGGTATATAAAATTATGGTGGGTATAGATAAAGTGAATGCAAGCAGGCTTTTTCCACTGAGGCAAGGGGAGAAAAAAACCAGAGGACATGGGTTAAGGGTGAGGGGGGGAAAGTTTAAAGGGAACATTAGGGGGAGCTTCTTCACACAGAGAGTGGTGGGAGTATGGAATGAGCTGCCAGACGAGGTGGTAAATGCGGGTTATTTTTTAACATTTAAGAATAAATTGGACAGATACATGGATGGGAGGTGTATGGAGGGATATGGTCCGTGTGCAGGTCAGTGGGACAAGGCAGAAAATGGTTCGGCACAGCCAAGAAGAGCCAAAAGGCCCGTTTCTGTGCTGTAGTTTTTCTGTGGTTTCTAAAGTTAAATCTTGCGACATAAGGAGCAGCAGAGTTTCGCTTCCAGATGAGCTCAATGCCTCCTCTGCTCACTTTGATCAGCAGAACAGGGAGGAACCATCACGCACCCCCGTGTCACCGATGATCATTTGGTCTCGGTATCTGAAGGTGACATGCAGGCTGCCTTCAAGAGGAAGCATTCTGTCCAGACGGAGTACCTGGCCGAGTACTGAAGACATGTGCTGGTGTATTCAGCCTTTCGCTCTGTCAGTGTGGTACCCACCTTCTTCAAGCAGGCTTCAACCGTACCGGTACACAAGAAGAGCGTGGTAAACCTGTCTAAATGACTATCGCCCAGTGGGACTTACATCCACAGTGATGAAGTGCTTTGAGAGGCTGGTGTTGAAGCACATTAGCTCTTGTCTGAGTGGCGACTTGGATCAACTCCAATTCACCTAGGGAAGAAACAGATCCACAGCAGATGCTGTCTCTTTGGCTCTTCACACAGCCCTGGAACATCTGGACAGCAAAGATGCATATATCAGGATGCTCTTTATCAATTACAGCTCAGCATTTAAAACCATTATCTCCTCAAAACTAATCAGTAAAGCAAGACCTGACTCTCAATATCCACTTGTGCAGTTGGATCCTGGATTTCCTCACTTGTAGACCACAATCAATTTGGATTGGCAAAAACATCTCCTTCAAAATCTCCATCAGCACAGGAGCACCACAGGGATATATGTACTTAACCACATGCTCTACTCACTTTACACCTAAGACTGTGTGGCCAAGTACAACTCAACAACCACATAGAAGTTTGCTAATGATACCACCGTTGTGGGCTGTATCAACGATGCTGATGAATGAGTATTGTAATAACAACAACCTCTCACTCAATGTCAATAACACCAAGGAACTGATAGTAGACTTCGGGAGAGGGAAACCAAAGGTCCATGAGTCAGTAATCATCGGAGGATCAGAAGTGAGGAGGGTCAGTAACTTTAAATTCCTGGGTGTCACTATCTCAAAGGACCTGTCCTGGACCATCATATAAATTTAATTGTGAAGAAAGCACAACAGGGCCTCTACTTCCTCAGGAGTCTGCGGAGATTTGGCATGTTGTCAAAAACCTTGGTAAACTTCTATAGATGTGTGGTAGGAAGTGTGCTGACTGGTTGTATTACGGCCTGGTATGGGAACACTTTGTGTGGAAAATCCTACAAAAGGCAATGGATTCGACCCAGTGCATCGCGGATAAAACCTCCCAACCATTGAAACATTGCCATAGAAAATAAACATCCATCAAAGATCCTCATCACTCAGGCCGTGATCTTTTCTCACTGTTGCCATCAGGTAGAAGGTACAGGTGCCTCAGGACTCACACCTCCGGGTTCAAGAACAATTACTACCCCTCAACCATCAAGCTCTTGAACAAAAGGGGATAACTACACTTATTTGAGGACTCTTGTGTTAATTCATGCTTGTTATTTATTGCTATTTATTTATATCTGCATTTGCACATTTGTTGTTCATTGTTCCTGTTAACAGTTACTGTTCAATAGATTTGCTAACTATGCCCGCAGTAAAAGAATCTCAGGGTTATATGTAGTGACATGTATGTGCACTGATAATAAATTTTACTTTGAAATTTGAAACCCCATCTCACACCTTACATTCATACCAAAATACTGAACCAAAGGCAGGGATACCAGACCTACAGACCAACACCTTTTGGCCCAAAACATCGACTATGCTCTTTTCCATAGATGCTGCCTGGCCTGCTGATTTCCACCAGCATTTTGTGTGTTTTGAAGAAAGTATTTAGCATGCTGGTCTTCGTCAGTCAGGGCACTGGGTTTAGTGATCATTTGGTGAGGCTGCACTTGGCGTATTGTGTACAGTTTCAGTCACCCTGTTGTAGGAAAACATTGTCAAGTTGTAGAGGGGGCAGAAGAGATTTATGAGATTCATGAGGAAGTTTGTAAAATGATGTGGAGTGTGACTGTTTAATCTAACAATCACAGCCATCCCAAAACACACAAAATGCTGGAGGAGCTCATCAGACCAGGCAGCATCTGTGGAGGAGGAATGAGACAGTCGATGTTTCAGGCTGAGACCACTCTTCAGGACTTGAAAGGAAGGGGGAAGTTGCCAGAATAAGGAGGAGACGGAGGGGAAGGAGGACAAGCTAGAAGGTGAAAGGTGAAGCTGGGTGGGTGGGGAGAGGGATCGAAGGAGTAAGCTGCGAGGTGATAGTTGGAAAAGTTAAAAGGCTGGAGAAGAAAGAATCTAATCGGAGAGGAGATTGGACATGGGAGAGATGGAAGGAGGAGAGGCATCAAGGGGTAAGTGATCGGCAGGTGAGGAGAAGAGGTTAGAAGGGAATAGAAAAAGAGGGAAGGGGATGGGAAGAGGAAGAACATGGACAAACATGTCAGTATGGAAATTGGGATAAGAATTAAAATGATTGGTTACTGAAGAGTTCTGCTTTTTGTGGATGGAGCGGAGGTGCTCGACAAAGCAGTCCCCCAATTTACGTTGGGTCTAACCAACGTAGAGGAGACTGAATTGGGAGCATTGGATACAGTAGACGACCCCAACAGATTCGAAGTGCTGCCTCACCTGGAAGGACTGCTTGTGATGTTGAATGGAGGTGAGGGAGGAGGTGAATGGACAGGTGTAGCATTTCTGTTGCTTGCAAGGATATGTGCCTGGAGGGAGATTAGTGGGGTGGGATGAATGGACAAGGGAGTCCCGGGGGGAGCGATCCCTGCAGAATGCAGAGAGTGGGGCGGATGTAAAGATGTGTTTGGTGGTAGGATCCTGTAAAAGGTGATGGAAGTTGTGGATAATGATGTGCGGTATGTGGAGGCTCATGGGGTGGTAGGTGAGGACTATTCCTGTTAAGGCAGTGGGAAGATGGGGTGTGTGGGTACAGATGCAGACTGCTGAATGCTGGAGGAAGGGAAACCTCATTCTTTGAGGAAGGAGGACATCTTTGAAGTTCTGGAAAGCAAAGCCTCATCCTGGGAAGAGATGAAGCAAAGACGAAGGAAGTGAGAAAAGGGAATAGCATTTTTTTCACAGGAGACAGGGTGGGAAGAGGTATCATCAAGATAGCCATGGATGTGCTGTTTTTTTTTGTTCATTTGTTTGTTAGTAATACATTTAAAAAATAATTTAAAAAAAGATAGCCATGGGAATTGGTAGGTGATAAAAGATATTGGTAGACAGTTTGTCTCCAGAGATGGCATCAGAGGGATCAAGAAAGGGGAGAGATGTGTGAGAAATGAACCAAGTGAATTTAAGGACAGGGTGGAAGTTGGAAGCAAAGTTGATGAAATTGACGAGCTCAGCATGGGTGCATGAAACAGCGCCAATGCAGTTGTCAGTGTTGTGCTCACCCAAATTCCTTTATGCAGGGTTTGACTTAGAATGCAGAACACCATAGAACATAACAGCACAGTACAGACCCTTCTGCCCATGATGTTGTGCCAACCATTCAACCGACTCCAAGATCAAGCTAACCCTTCCCTCCTACACAGCTCTGTATTTTTCTATCATTCATGTGCCTATCTAAGAGTTTCTTTAAATGCCCCTAGTGTATCTGCCTTAACCAGCAACCCTAGCAGCATGTTTCACACACCTGCTACTTTCTGTGTAGGAAACCTACTGACACACCCCCATACCTTAAAATTAACCCCTGTGTCAGTCAGTCCTGTCCTAGGAAAACTTGTCTAGCTGTCCATTTGATCTATGCTATTGCCTTCAAAGCAAGCTAGAAACTACTACTTGATATTCAAAAAAGTGACTAGTGGAAACATTCAGCAGGTCAGGAAGCACCTATGGAGATGGAAACAGGGTTAATGCTTCAGATCAAACACCCTTCATCAAAAAGAAAACAAGTTAGTTTTAAGAAGCAGAGGATTTGGGGAAAGGAGAATAGACAAAAGGAATATTGTTAATAGGGATGACATGAGGATAAGTTGTTGGTGAAGCTAGGTTACTGATGACGGGCAGAGAGGGAGGGATGACGTGATGAAATCGTGAGAAGTTAAACAGCAGAAAGTGTTCAGCACATTAGAGGAAAAACTGAGTCCATACTGCAGATGGGGGACCCACAACGGAACTAGTCATAAGGACATAAGACATGGGAGCAGAATTAGGCCATTCAGCCCATTGAACCTGCTCTGCATTTCGATTGTGGATGATATCTTTTCCATCGAAGCCCCATTCTCCTGCCTTCACCCCGCAACCTTTTACATCGTTCCTAATTTAGCACCTAGCAACGTCTGCTTTAAAAACACCCAGTGTCTTGGATTCCTCAGCCATCTATGGAACTGAATTCCACAGATTCACCTCCCTCTGGGTAAAGAAATTCCTCCTCATCTCTGTTCGAAAGGGATGTCCTATTCTGAGACTATGGTTCTAGACTCCCCCGCTATAGGAAACATCTTCTCTATCCTCTTTCAATATTTGATAGGTTTCAATGAGGCCCCTCCTTGTTCTTCTAAGCACCAACGAGAACAGGCCCAGAACCATCAGACAATCCTCACACATTAACCCTTTCTTTCCCGGGATCATTCTTGGAAACCTTCTCTGGATCCTCCAATGCCAGCACATCTTTTCTTACATATGGGACACAAGGCAACTCATAGTACTCCAATGTGATCTGATCAATGCCTTATGAAGCCTTAGCATTTATAAATTTTGCTTTCATATTCCAGTCATCTCAAAATGAATGTTAACATTGTACTTGCTTTCCTTTCTACTGACTCAACCTCAAAGTTAATCTTTAGAGAATCCTGCACTAGGACTCTTTGATCACTTTGCACTTCAGATTCCTGAATTCACTGCCCATTTTGAAAACAGTCTACACAATAGTCCACTGGTCAGTTGTGATACACACACATTCAGTGAGTTACTCTGTATTGTGTTTGATATGGAGTCCAGAAGGCTGTAGGGTGCCCACAGTTTAGATGAGATTTTGTTCCTCGGGTGTACCTTTGGGCCATATTGTAACAGTGCAGGATGCCACAGACAGGCTGACCCGAGTGGAAGCTGGATGGAGAATTAGAGGAGCGGCAACTGGGGCTAATGGTCAGAATCAGAATCAAGTTTATTATCACCAACTTAAATGGTGTGAAATGTGTTGTTTTGCAACAACAGTACAATGCAAAGACATAAAATTACTAAAAAATGTGACAAATCAAAATAGTGCAAAAAATAAAAAGGGATAGTTGATGGCAGAAACCCTCCTGCAGGCATCTCAAGGCACTGGAGAGGTACTCCATGCTGTCTTTGTGAAATCCGTTGATCCTGCTGGCACAATTAGCAAATCAGGATTATTGTCACTGACATACAATATGAAATTTGTTGTTTTCTGGCAGCAAAATTAAAGTCAGTATCCTCACCTAGACCAAGCTGAGCAGTGGCTGGAGCCCAAATATTAGCTCCCTGGCAAATGGCGGTGGAATCCATCAGGTTCCAAGATAGAGCTTGGAGATTTGCTGCTAAGACTCCTATCTTTTCCTGATCCATTTGAATTTGTACAGGTACCTACAGCATTTTTCACCTCAATCACGGATCAGGGGAGAAAGGCTTAAAGGGAGATCACTGGGCAACTGGGCAGCTGTTCAGTACTAAGCTTAAATCACAATTTCTGGATGAATGGGAGGGGGGGGGGTCAGTGGATGTAGTATATTGAGGGTGCTTTGTGTCCTGAAAAAGTAAAACAGGTGCTGCAGAAGAAGTTGTTATAAAAGTTAAAGCTGGGGATTCTGGAGGTGGGGAATGCAACCCCAGCATAAAGGTGGTGGTTGTTGGTCGGATGAGCAGAAATTGCACCACCCAAGATGATGGCTGCCTGGAATGTACTTCTTCAGAGGACTGTAGATGCCCCCTTGTTAAATGTGTTCAATGCTAATACAATTGTTTGAAACAACTTCCCAGAAATGACCTTACAAAGCTAACTTTGAAATGAACATGGCATCAGATAACATTTATCTAAAGCTCACAATCTTGATTGAGTCTCTCCTTAAAAGGCAACCATGTTCTCACAGCATCAGTCCAGACCACATCACCTCCAAGTGCTCAGTTCTACTCCTTTAAAATCTGGGACATTCTTTGAAAGTTTTTAAAGGAGTTGATCTGAATCCCTTTCTAGGTTCACAGTAAACCTTCCAGCGGGCTTCAATCCCTCTTTGGCCCATTAGGGTACCTGCTGTCCAAAGGTTCTAATGTCCTGGTATCTTAATGTTCTCCCTCAGGTCCTTGATATTGTAGAGCTCCTTTATCCTCAATGTTCTTCAGCTAGCCTAAGGGTGGCTGCATCACTCTCTGGTATGGTGTGTGTGTGTGTGTGTGTGTGTGTGTGTGTGTGTGTGTGTGTGTATGTGTGTGTGTGTATGTGTGTGTGTGGGGGGGGCGGGGGGGGGGTGGGCTACTGCACAGGACTGAAGTAAGCTGCAGAGAGTTGTAAACTTAGTCAGCTCCATCATGGGCACTAGCCTCCATAGCATCCAGGACATCTTCAAGGAGCGATGCCTTAAAAAGGCAGCGTCCATCATTAAGGAGCTGCGTCATCCTCTTCTCACTGTTCCCATCAGGGAAGGAGGTACAGAAGCCTGAAGGCACACATTCAATGATTCTGAAATAGTTTCTTCCACTCTGCCATCTGATTTCTGAATGGATGTTAAACCCATGAACACTACCTCATTAAATTTCTATCTTTTTGCACTACTTATTTAAATATTTTATATACATATTTTTGCTGCAATTCAGTTTTTTCTATATTATGTAGGAAAAAACTGTACAAAACATTGTACTGCTGCTACAAAGTTAACAAATTTCACAACCTATGCCAGTGATATTAAACCTGATTCTGATAATCCAGGCTGTCGGGGATTACATGGCGAGACAGAAGCAAGCAAGGCAGCTAAAGTCTGCAGAAAAACTGTGGCAAGTTCTCCAAGATGCTCGGAATAATGTATCAGCCAACTTTATTATAAAACTGCATGACAGTGTACCTAAAAGAACTGAGGCACGTTTAAAGGCAAAGGGTGGTCATACCAGGTGTTGATTTGATTTACTTTTTTGACAGTTTACTTGCTATTTATAGTAAATCTTTTTGATATTTAGAAACTCATTTCATAATTTTTGAAAGCATCTTTGCCTTACACTACTTTTTACACATGCCTATGACTTTTGCACAGTACTGTATGTTTTCAACTTACAGCAATTTTTATGTCTTGCACTGTGATGCTGCCATGAAGCAACAGACTTCATGACATATGCCAGCGATAATAAACATGATTCTGATTCTGAAGAGATGATGCCGGAGACAGGATTCAAGGAAACCTAGAAATTAATGCACAAGAGAAGTAGGTAATGATCAGGGTGAAAAGCAAGGGTTAAATAGGAAGGAAAGAGGATGTTTGCACTGACCAGTGTTAGCCAAGAGCCTTCTTGGGTCCTATCCAAGACGGTTGACAGGATGTCACGCTGTCCCATCCCTGCAGCTACACAGAAGGTGCACACTGAGCACTCTTCCAAATTACATCCTGTCAGGTCCTTGTTATGGGGATCTCATCTCCGTATATCTACCGGTGAACACAAGACCCCACTGATTCCCCAGGAGCCCAGCTTCCTGCTCATTTAAAATTCTCAACACATCTGTTCCTCACGACAGATTGTGAAGCTAACTCGGAGCAATAAGAGCTATTTTAAGATCTGTGTGTTTGAAACTACCTTGGTTTCCTTTTGAAACTTCTCGTCAAATTCTTATTACTTCCCCAGATCATCTTCTCAAATTTAAAAGTTCAGCATTTCTTCCTTGGAAACAAGCTGCACACGGTGGCAGGCTTACGATCAGTTTGAATTTACTGCTGACTGATCCTTAAAGCTGATTTCATAGTCCTGGGGAGTGACAGAGGAAACTTCCAGAATGTTGCCAGAGTCATAGAGCCTTTGAGAGATCAATCACGGAGACAGATCCTTTGGCCCATTGAGTTCACACTGAGCACCAATCACCCATTTGTAGCAATCTCACACTATTCCCACTTCTTAAAAAATTCTCCCCATATTCTCTTCAACTATCCCAAGATTCTACCACTCACCTACACACTAGGGGTTATTTACAGTGGCAAATTAGCCTATTAATCCACACATCTTTGGGATGTGAGAGGAAACAGATGCAGCCATAAGAAGAATATGCAAAACTCCACACTGACAGCACCAGAGGTCAGGATCAAACACGAGGAATTCTGCAGATGCTGGAATTTCAAGCAACACACATAAAAATTGCTGGTGAACGCAGCAGGCCAGGCAGCATCTATAGGAAGGTGTACAGTCGATGTTTCGGACCGAGACCCTTCGTCAGGACTACCTGAAAGAAGAGATAGTAAGATATTTGAAAGTGGGAGGGGGAGGGGAGATCCAAAATGATAGGAGAAGACAGGAGGGGGAGGGATGGAGCCAAGAGCTGGAAAGTTGATTGGCAAAAGGGATATGAGAGGATCATGGGAAAGGAGGCCCAGGGATAAGGAAAAGGGGGAGGGGGAAGCCCAGAGGATGGGCAAGGAGTATAGTGAGAGGGACAGAGGGAGAAAAAGGAGAAAGAGAAAAAAATTTTTTATAAATAATAATAAAAGATAAATAAATAACAGATGGGTTACGAAGGGGAGGTGGGGCATTAACGGAAGTTAGAGAAGTCAATGTTCATGCCAGCAGGTTGGAGGCTACCCAGACGGAATATAAGGTGTTGTTCCTCCAACCTGAGTGTGGCTTCATCTTGACAGTAGAGGAGGCTGTGGATAGACATATCAGAATGGGAATGGGACGTGGAATTAAAATGTGTGGCCACTGGGAGATCCTGCTTTCTCTGGCAGACAGAGCGTAGGTGTTCATCGAAACGGTCTCCCAGTCTGCGTTGGGTCTCGCCAATATATAGAAGGCCACATTGGGAGCACCAGATGCAGTTTATCACCGCAGCCGACTCACAGGTGAAGCATCGCCTCACCTGGAAGGACTGTCTGGGGCCCTGAATGGTAGTGAGGGAGGAACTGTAAGGGCATGTGTAGCACTTGTTCCGCTTACAAGGATAAGTGCCAGGAGGGAGATCAGTGGGGAGGGATGGGGGTGAACAAATGGACAAGGGAGTCGCATAGGGAGCGATCCCTGCGGAAAGCAGGGAGAGGGGGCGAGGGAAAGATGTGCTTAGTGGTGGGATCCCGTTGGAGGTGGCGGAAGTTACAGAGAATAATATGTTGGACCCGGAGGCTGGTGGGGTAGTAGGTTAGGACCAGGGGAACCCTATTCCTAGTGGGGTGGTGGGAGGATGGGGTGAGAGCAGATTTGTGTGAAATGGGAGAGATGCGTTTGAGAGCAGAGTTGATGGTAGAGGAAGGAAAGCCCCTTTCTTTAAAAAAGAAGGACATCTCCTTCGTCCTGGAATGGAAAGCCTCATCCTGAGAGCAGATGCGGAGGAAACGGAGGAATTGCGAGAAGGGAATGGCATTTTTGCAAGAGACAGGGTGAGAAGAGGAATAGTCCAGGTAGCTGTGAGAGTCCATAGGCTTATAGTAGACATTAGTAGATAAGCTGTCTCCAGAGACAGAGACAGAAAGATCAAGAAAGGGGAGGAAGGTGTCAGAAATAGACCAGGTAAACTTGAGGTCAGGGTGAAAGTTGGAGGCAAAGTTAGTAAAGTCAACGAGCTCAGCATGCGTGCAGGAAGCAGCGCCAATGAAGTCATCGATGTAGCAAAGGAAAAATGGGGGACAGATACCAGAATAGGCTTGGAACATGGATTGTTCCACAAAGCCAACAAAAAGGAAGGCATTGCTGGGACCCATACGGGTGCCCATGGCTACACCTTTAGTTTGGAGGAAGTGGGAGGAGCCAAAGGAGAAATTATTAAGAGTAAGGACTAATTCCGCTAGATGGAGCAGAGTGGTGGTAGAGAGGAGCTGGTTAGGCAATGCCCCACCTCCCCTTCATACCCTATCCATTATTTATTTATCTTTTATTATTATTTATAATTTTTTTTTCTCTGTCTCTCCTTCTTCTCCTTCTGTCCCTCTCACTATACTCCTTGCCCATCCTCTGGGCTTCCCCACTCCCCCTTTCTTTCTCCCTAGGCCTCCCATCCATCCCATGATCCTCTCATATCCCTTTTGCCAATCAACTTTCCAGCCCTTAGCTCCATCCCTCACCCTCCTGTCTTCTCCTATCATTTTGGATCTCCCCCTCCCCCTCCACTTTCAAATCTCTTACTAGCTCTTTTTTCAGTTAGTCCTGATGAAGGGTCTCGGCCCGAAACATCGACTGTACCTCTTCCTTTAGATGCTGTGTGGCCTGCTGCATTCACCAGCAATTTTTATGTGTGTTGTCAGGATCAAATCTGGGTTTCTGTTACCGTGAAGCAGTTACTCTATCACCTGCTTTCTCCGCTCACCTCAAATCTCTGCCTTCCAGTTTTAGACTTGCCTGCCCTGGGAAAGTCACCTTATCTATTCCTTTCAGGATTTTATACACCTCTATAACTCGGTCTCCTACACTCCAGGAGAAACAAACCAGCCTCTCCAGTCTCTACCTTTAACTCAATCCCTTGGTCCTAGTGACAGTGGTGTTGGTCCTTTCTGCACTCTTCCCAACTTCATGACCATAGGAGATAGGAACAGAGTTAGGCCATTTGACCTATCGAATCTGCTCTGCCATTCAATCATGGGAGATTGCCATTCTCCTGCCTTTTTCCCCATGCCCCTTATCCATTTTACCAGTCAGGAACTTATTGATCTCAGCCTTAAATGTACCGAAAGACACGGCCCCTGCCTCTTTCTCTGGCAACAAACTTAACAGGTTCACCACCCTCTGCCTGAAGAAGTTCCTGCTCATCTCAGTTTTAAAGGGATGTCCCTTTATTCTGAGGCTGCATCCTCAGATCCTCGACTCTCCCACTGATGGAAACATCTTCTCCATACTCACTCTATCCAGGTCCTTCAGTATTTGGTAGATTTCAATGAGATCCTCTCACTATCTTGGACTCCATCTAGTACCCAGAGACATTAAACTCTCCATGTGCATTAAGCCTTTCACTCCCAGTCTCATTCTTGTGAAGCTCTTCAGGGCCAGCACATCCTTTCTTAGGTATGGGTCTAAAATTCCAAATGTGATGTGAATAATGCCATATAAAGCCTCAGGAGTACACCTTTGCTTTTATGAATGCAAACCTTCATTTGCTAACCTTACTTTTAACTTTACCTGGATGTTATTTTTAGGGAATCTTGTACGAGGACCCGCAAGTCCCCTTGTACATTCAATTTCTGAATTATGGTAGCTCCTTACTCAGAAAATAGTTTACACCTTTATTCTTCCTACCAAACTGTATAACTTAAGAGTGGAGCTTAGGAGACAATGGCACCTGGACTTGCTGACTTTGGTTCTTTGTGGGAATGGGACCTGCTCTTGGGGTCTCATGACTGGCCGCTATTTGATATACCAAGGACACGGCCTAGAAGACTACCGTGCCTTCAGGGTTCCGGGATTTCGTGGCTCTGGAGGCGGGCAAAATCGAGGTCGGTGTCTCCGCAGGAATCTGGCGTGTTGTGGGAGTACATAGAAGATCGAAAGCAGCTAACTGGCTGTGGACCAAGAGACCCGAGTTCTTTAGGCACAGAGCTCGGAAAAAGCGACGCATCAAAATTTCAACATCGTAGATGTCTCCCCACTCACTGTGAAATGGGGACACCTCTTTTTCCCTTATTAGGAAGAGAGAGAGCCTGTGGTAATGTTGGATTACTGGGTGAACGAGTAGTCTTTGGGGTACTGCAAGTCTATGTCTTTATTGATGCTTGCTGCACGCTTGTGTGTTCAGTGGGGGGGCGCCAATGCTTTTTTTGCTGTTGGGATGGGGGGGGGTGGTGATTGTTGCTTTGCTGCTGCTTAGGCATGGGAGGGGGAAGCTGGGGGCCCTAACATTTAACTGTCATTCATTCTTTGGAGCACTCCTTTGTTTTCATGGATGGTTGCGAAGGAAAAGGATTTCAAGATGTATATTGTATACATTCCTCTGACGTTAAATGTACCTTTGAAATCTTTCCCTACACTGTACTCCCATCTGCCACTACTTTGCCCACTTTCCCAACCTGTCCAAGCCCTTCTGCACACTCCTTGCTTCTGTAACACAAACTGCTCCTTCATCTACCTGTAAACCATCTACAGACTTTGTGAGAATGCTACCGGTTCCTTCATCCAGATCGTTAACGTATAAAGAGAAAAGTTGCGGTGCCTACACTGATCCCTGTGGAACTCCTCTCGTCACTAGTAGCCATCCGGTAAAGAAACCATCTGTCACTTCCCTGTTCTTCATTACTATTTCTCCACCATCATTTCCCAGCATTCAACGTCCCTCCTACTACTCTTTTACCTTCATGTGTCTACAAAAGAAAACACCGTTTGGAATCTTTCTCCCCCTTTCTTTCTCCCTGGGCCTCCCGTCTCATGATCCTCTCATATCCCTTTTGCCAATCAACTTTCCAGCTCTTAACTCCATCCCTCCCTCTCCTGTCTTCTCCTATCATTTCAGATCTCCCCATCCCCCCTCCCTCTTTCAAATCTCTTACTACTTCTTCTTTCAGTTAGTCCTGACGAAGGGTCTCGGCCCGAAATGTCAACTGTACATCTTCCTACAGATGCTGCCTGGCCTGCTGTGTTCACCAGCAGTTTTTATGTGTGTTGCTTGAAATTCCAGCAGATTTCCTCGTGTTTGGAATCTTTTATATTATTTGCTGGCTTACCCTCATATTTCACCTTCTCCTCCCTTACAGTATTTTTAACTGCCTTCTGTTGGCTTGTAACTGCATCCAATTCCTCTGGATTCCCCTTAATCTTTGCCAAATGGTGTAACCTTCTTGTCCCATCCCTGACTTCTTCTGTCAGCCATGGTTGCCTCATCCTTCTTTTCGTGTGCTTCTTTGTCCTTGACACAGAATTCTGCTATGCCTCCTAAACGACGTCCAGAAACGACTGTCCCTGCCGCTTCACTGTCATCGCTGCGAGAGTCCCCTTCCAATCAGGTCTGGCTAGCTCCTCTCATGTGCCTCTCTTACTGAACTGTAGTAGTCTTACATCAGATGTCAGCTCGCTTCCTCAAACTGTAAGGTGACTTCTATAATACTGTGGTCACTCTCTCCTGAGTTCTTTTATCTTAAACAACCTGATCACATCTGCCTCATTCACACCAGTGACTCTACTTCATTAGGAGTTTGGTATATCACCAAGGTCTCTTGCACATTTCAGCAGATGTACGGTGGAGAACATTCTGATTGGTTGCATCACAGTCTGGTATAGAGGCTCTAATGCACAGAACCGCTAGATGCTGCAGGGTTGTAGACAGCCAGCCCTATCATGGGCACACTCTCCCCACCATAAATGACATCAGCAAGAGGCAGTGCCTCAAGAAAATGGCATCTATCATCAAGGACTCTTCATCTAGGACATGTCCTCTTCATTACTACCATCAGGGAGGATACATAGAAGTCTGAAGATCCGCACTCAACGTTTTAGGAACAGCTTTTTCCCCATCCACTATCAGATTTCTGAATGGTCTGTGAGCCTATGAACATGATCTTATTTTTCCTTTTTTTGAACTATTTATTTACTTTTAACAGAGTGAGTTTTATGCATTGCACTGTATTGCTGCTGCAAAATAACATTTCACATCATACTGTGTGTCAGTGATAATAAACCTGGTTTTGATTCCACGCCAACACGAGGAAATCTGCAGATGCTGGAATTTCAAGCAACATGCATCAAAAAGCTCTGTAGCTCAAGAATTAGAGCACTAGTCTTGTAAACTACAAGTTCGCGAGTTCAAGTCTGACTGGAGCCTCCATATCTTCGTTCACCAACGATTTTTATTTGATTGCACGCCTTTGAGTTACATTCTTAGTCCTCTTCTCTGAGGAATACCAGGTTATTGTTGGATCCCAAAAGAGGGAACTCGTAGAAGGCGTATGAGATAGTTTCTAGAGCAGCTTGTGATTGAGCCCACAAGCCAAAGGGCAGCGCTGGATTAGATGTTGTGTATTGAACCAGATTTGATTAGGTAGCCTAAGGTAAAGGAACCCTTAGGAGGCAGTGATAATGTAGAATCCATCCTACAATTAGTATTAGGGTGGAGTAAAG
Organism: Mobula hypostoma; assembly: GCF_963921235.1. Taxonomy (NCBI): domain Eukaryota; kingdom Metazoa; phylum Chordata; class Chondrichthyes; order Myliobatiformes; family Myliobatidae; genus Mobula; species Mobula hypostoma. Next base: position 52,936,529 of record NC_086105.1, on the reverse strand, counting down.
AGAATTACAGAGGCACGAGAGAGGAGCTGGCCCAAAGTTGATTGGAAGCATACACCATGAGGGATGATGACAGAACAGCAATAGCTGGAATTTCTGGCGGCAGTTCAGTAGGCGCAAGATAGATGTATCTTAAAGATAAAGTAGTATTCTAAAGGGAGGATGAGGCAACCATGGCTGACAAGGTAGGTCAAAGGTGGCATAAAAGCAAAGGAGAGGGTTTATAATATAGCAAAAATTAGTGGGAATTTAGAGGATGACTGGGAAGATTATAATAACCAATGGAAGACAACTAGTTAAGCCATAAAGAAAGGAGAGATGAAATATGATGGAAGGCTAACCAATAATATTAATTAGGGCATCAAAAGTTTTTTTTCAGAAATATAAAGAGTAAAAGAGAGGAAAGAGTGCATACCAGACAGCTGGACAATGATGCTGGAGAGGTAGTAATGGGGACAAAAATGGCAGATGAACAATAAGAATTTTGTCAGTCTTCACTGTGAAAAAAAATAGCAGTGTCAGAAATTTGAATATCAAGGTCAGAAGTGAGTGTAGTTGCTATTACTAAGGAGATGGTGCTTGGGAAGCTGAAGGGTCTGAAGGACCAGATAGACTACACCACAGGCTATTGAAAGAGGTATCTGAAGAGGCTGTGGAAGCATTAGTAAGGATCTTTCAAGAATCATCAGATTCTGGAATGGCTCTGGAGGAATGGAAAACTGCAAATGTTACTCTGCTCTTTAAGAAAAAAGGAACAAAATAAAGGAAATCATAGGCTAGCTAGCCTGACTTCAGTGATTGGTTGAAGTCCATTATTAAGGAGGAGGTTTCAGGGTACTTGGAGGTGCACAATAAAGCAGGCCAAAGTCAGCATGGTTTCATCAAGGGAAACCTCGTCTGACAAATCTGTTGGAATTCTTTGAGGAAACAAGCAGGATTGACAAAGGAGAGTTGGTAGATGCTGCTTACTTGGATTTTCTGAAGGCCTTTAACAAGGTGCCGCACATGAGGCTAATTAACAAGATGAAAGCCCATAGTAATACAGGAAGGTACTAGCATGGATAGAGGATTGGCTCACTGGCAGGGAGTAAATAATGGGAATAAAGGGAACCTTTTCTGCTTGGCTGCCAATGACTAGTGGTTTTTCACAGGGTTTGGAATTGCGACCGCTTCTCTTCACATTATATGTCAATGATTTAGATGATGGAATTAATGGCTTTGTGGCCAAGGTTGTAGACAATACAAAGTTAAGTGGAAGGGCAGATAGTGTTGAGGAAGCAGGAAGTCCCCAGGACTTAGACAGATTGGGAGAATGGGCAAAGAAGTGGCAGATGGAATACAGTGTAGGGAAATGTACAGTCATGCACATTGGTAGAAAGAATAAATGCACAGACTATCTTCTAAATGGAAAAAAATTCAAAACTCAAGGGGTGTGAAGAAACTTGGGAGTCCTTGTGCATCTCCAAATCCCTAAAGGTTAACTTGCAGGTTGAGCTGGTGGTGGGAAGGCAAAATGCAATGTTAGCATTCATTTTGACATGAGAATTTAAAAGCAAGGATGTAATGTTGAGGCTTTATAAGGCATTGGTCAGACCACACATTTGAGTATTGTGAGCACTTTTGGGCCCCTGATCTAAGAAAACACGTGCTGGAATTGCAGAGGTCCAGAGGAAGTTCATGAGAATTATTCTGAGAATGAAAGTATTAACATATGAGCAGCATTTGATGGGTTTGGACCTGTCCTCACTGAATGAAGGGAATCTCATTGAAGCCAATTGGATATTGAAAGATTTAGATAGAGTGGATGCACATAGGATGTTCCAATAATGGGAGTCTAGAACCAGAAGGTACAACTTAAAAATACAAGGTCTACTCATTAGAGCAGAGGAGGAATTTCCTTAGCCAGGTGGTGGTGAATCTGTGGAACTCATTGTCACAGACAGCTTTGGAGGTCAAGTCATTGGATATATTTAAAGTGGAGGTTGATAGTTTCTTGATTAGTACTGGTCTCAAAGGTTACCAGAAGGCAGAGGAACAGGATTGATAGAGAAAATAAACCAAATGTATGATCAAATAGCAGAGCAGACATGGTGGGCTGAATGGCCTCACCCTGCTCCTATGTCTTATGGTCTATTGTCCCAAGTTACTTCAGAACCTACAGGAGCGGAAGTAAGTCATCCTCAATGCTGAGAAACTACTAAGAAGCTGTGAAGTTGCATGCTGAATGTACCAAGCAGCTGCAGGTAACACAAAGCTCAGCATGCCTGCTTTAAATGAGCTCCTTCCCAGACAAAGCTTAGACCAAATAATACATTCAGGATGAAAGATGACATGCAGGGGCAGTCACACGGATGAACATGCACAGCAGGAGGGAGATCAGTGTATGGAGAAATATGTATGTATGGTGTGCAGGGTTGTTGTGCACCTTTGGTTCTGTGTGTGTGTGTTTGTACATGCCTGTGAATGTAGGAGTGTGCATTTGCATGTGATGTGTATGCATGTGTGCAGTGTTTTGTGTGCATGAGTGTAGAGAGAGCAGGCATATGGAGGACAGTACTGACACCATCTGGGTCCTACACATCAGATGCCAATTCTACAGAATGGCCTTTGGCACAGAACCAGCGATCTAGAGGGTAAATTAGTAAGAATAAGACAGGATGCTGAAGTTTGGGAGCCATTTCCCCTTGTGCGTCTTTTTTTAAACCACCTGACGTGCCTGTTGGTCTTTGAGGTTGCCTTTTATGGAGTGGATCCAGTTGAGCCCTAAGTACCTGGGGGAGGGGCAATTGAAGAGCCAATGTGATAAGACAGCACAGTAATGAGGCTAGGTCTGGTTTACTGGTATGGGACTGATGAAGCTGGCACCCAAAGGGTCAGTAACCTACCTTGTGTTGATGTTTGAAGAAGGGTACCTGATAGTGCAGCCTATCTGTGTGACAGTCCAGTTACTCTGTCGTTTCCCCACACATCTCCCAGCCCTCATGAACGTGCAAATCCATGGCCTCCATTTCTGCCATGATAATGTCACCCTCAGGTTGGAGGAAAAACTTCATATTCCATCCAGGTAGCCTCCAACCTGATGGCATGAACATCGATTTCTCCAACTTATGGTAATTTGTTTCCCTTCCCCTTATTTCCCCGCTCTGACTTCTTAACTCTTCTCCTCCTTCCATTTCTCCCATGATCCACTCCTCTCTCCTAGTTATAGATTCTTCCTTCTCCAGTCCTTTGCAGTTTTCACTTAACACCACCTAGTTTACTTCCCCCCACTCACCAGGCTTCACTTATCACCGTCTAGCTTGACCTTCACCCCCCCCCCCGCCCTTATTCTGGCTTCTTCTCCCTTCCTTTCCAGTCCTGATTAAGGGTCTCAGCCCGTAACGTCAACTTTTTATTCTTCACCCAAAGATGCTACCTGGCCTGCTGAGTTCCTCCAGCAATTTATAGGTGCTATTCTGGATTTCCAGCAACTGCAAAATCTTGTGTTTATAGTTTACATTTACAACAGGTTCAGTAAAGTTGTCGTAGAATAGCACATCATAGAAACAGGCCTTTCAGTCCACAAGGATCATCAACCATCCACTTACCCTAATTCTATTTTTTTCTCCCCATGTTCCTATTAGCTCTCCCCTGATTCTACTAGACAAATTAGAGACAATGTAAAGAGTCCAGTTAACCTATCAACTCAACGCCTTTGGGATGTGGGAAGAAAGGCAAGCACACAGTGGGTCACGGGAACATGCAGGTAGAGCTCAAAGTCAGGGTAAAACCCAGGTCTCCAGGGCTGCAACACCCTCTTTTGCACATGGCCCTCAGGAATCTGTTAATCATTCCAGGCAGACGATCAGTATTAATGTTCAGTGGGAGATGGGATTAGGAAAAAATGTGTTTAATATTAAATGGCATTGATGGGAGGTAAGCTGTACTTGTGCATGTGCTCATTGGGTCTTTAACAGTGTTTGAATTAGTATTCATTCAGCATATTCATCAGGGGTCCTTGGGTGTTAGATTAACATTTGCAGTATTTAATAACCTCAGAAGCACAGCAATTGGTTAATATTTGTACTGGCTTAGTGGGAGTTGGTTAAAATGCACAGATGATCGCGGAGGTGGTCAACACTCTCAGAGGTGGCTCTCGCGCTTCAGTTAATCTCTACTGTGCTCAGCCATTAATACTTTGAGATCGTGGGCAGTGGTGAATCTTTTCCCTGGGGGTTTAATTATGATCAGTGGTTCAAAGGCTTTAAATTCACACCAGGTTCCAGAAAGTTTGCATCCAGAGGAGTTTTTTTTGAAAGTTGGTTAGTATTCACAGCCAGACCAGTTTAATGTATCCCCAGGTCTTGCATTATAGGTTTGATACTGTACAAAGCATTCCACTTCCCAGAGGTTAATTATATTGTTCATCCATGCTTAACCCCAGACAATGCTACATTAATTTGTCATTGAGGCTGTAGATGAATGCAAGAATAGACTTACAGATCCAATGGAGCTGAGTCAAGTTTTTTTTTTATTTAAGATTTAGTCTTGAATCTTAAGAGGTACATTTTTAGTTTTAGCGTCAAGGTTAACCACACTCTTCAAATATTGCATGTCCAGAACCTACAGATTACTTGAAGCGGCAGGCGGAGTTTCAACAAGTTGTGCGCCTGATGAATGAAATGACTCCTAACGCAGTGCCATCTCAGAGTTCCCTTTCCAGTGGATTTCAAATGCCAAGAGAGACAGACACAGAAAGACAGATAAAGAAATGAGTATATACCACTCCGTTCAGCAGTTCTTTTATTGTTGTCTAGGTATTAAATTTGTGAATGCTTTTTTAAAACATTTCTTGTATTATTTAAGCTAAAGTCAAAATTAAAAAAAAATCAAATGGTTTTAGTCAACTCATCCACTCCTCAGCTACATGCCCATTTAATCACTAATCAAAATGCTTATCCAACATGCTGTTCTCCTGCAGACCGTGAACTCAAAAGCACTGTCAATTATGTGGGAAGCATCAATTTTGTGACTGACACTTCAGTTGGTCTTACTGTGCAGCTTTCAATATTACTATGCAGCAATTATTATTGCACGAGATACAAGCATGGTGAGCCGAGGGGCTTCCATTAGTGCTGAACTGATCAATGGTTCAAGATGGGTCTTGAGAACTGGTTACTGGTCAGCAGGAGTCACTGCAGCCCACCCAAGGGGGGGGGGGGGGAGGGGAGCATGCTGTCAAGAGACTGGTGAGCAGAAAAAAAAAATTCTCCCGGTAATTCTAATGTAACCTGCGATCGCATTGTGTCTGGCACTGATCAGGAACTGAGATTATGTGTAGTGAAGGAGAGAAAGAAAGGAGAACAGGGGAGTAAATCAATTTTTCTTAGTGACGATCCAATGCAGAGCTCTGTAGAAGATCTGTGGGGGTTTTGTTGGGGGGTCTGAAGGTAGTCTGGAAACCTGGAGGTGGAGAGTGGAAGTTGCTTGGGTTGGAGGGAGCTGGGTAAGGGGCCCAGCCAGCTCTGTGTGAGGGAATCTGTGTGTTGAAGGGATTACTGTGTCCTGTCTGTGCTGTTGTGGGGCCATCTACTTCTGTCAGTGTCTGGAGCGACTTCAGCCAGTGTGGAGGGTTGTCATCTTGCAGAGTATCTAAACTGTTCCCTGTGGACGCTGGGACACCTGCAGAGAAAGAAAACATGTTAATGTTGTTTTTAATCATACATTAGTAGAATCATACAGCTGTCTCTTTGAAAGACCTATCAACTTGGGTCCTATCATTGCAATCTTGTCAAATTATTTTGTCAAATATATTAGATTCTCATTTGGAAGTGGCTATTGAATCAGCTTTCACCATCCTTTCAGGTAGTGCATTGCAGGAACTCCTGAAATCTTTATACATCCTCCAAGAAGTTGAACCATTAGTCTCAATTTGGGGGCAGCTTCAACTTCAAGCTAAATTTTTACAATCAGTAAAATAAACACAAAACTCTGTCTGAAATACTTTGATTAACTATTGCCCTCTTGTTTACTGGCTCTTCGTTGGCCAAGAGGTCACGTAACTGCTCAGACCAGGAAAGTTTCAAACTCAAATTCAAGATCGAGTCAGGAGCAATTAGAAAATTGCAAAGGTTGAAAACTCCATTTCGTTTGGAAACAAGGTGGCTAATATCAGAAGCTCTACCCCAACTTTGCACTGAATTGAAGGGAAGCTAAGTAATTCAGAACTTGAAATTACCTGATGAAAGACCTGATGTGTACAAGTTGAACACTGGACAAGACTTCAGCAGATGAAGTTTGAGCTCATGACCAACCAGGTTTAGAGTGAGAGATAAACAATGCTTCAGTTTGGCTTTGATTATTGAACATGGAACAGTCGTGTTGGAACAGGTCCTTCAGTCACGATGATGTGACCAATTAATTACGTTAGTTAAACTAAGAATCCTTTCTGTCAACAATATCCATAATTATTCTATTTTCTGCATATTCATACACCTATCTAAGAATATCTCCATGGCTTTAGCCTCCACGACCACCTTTGGCCATTTATTGAACTGTTTAAAAAACTGTTGCAGCAGATTGCCTTTAAACTTATCCGCTCTCACTTTAAACACATGCCCTCTGATGTCAGCATTTCAACTCTAAGGAAAAGTGATACCTGCTATCAATTCTATTCTTCTCAATCTTATAAACCTCCATCAGATCTCCCAACAGCCTCTGGCGCTCCAGAGAAAATAAATCAAGTTTGTCCAGTCTCTTTATAGCACAAGCCCTCTAATCCAGGCAGAATCCCGGTAAACTTTTTCTGTACTTTGCATATCCTTCTTACAATAGGGGTGACCAGAATTGAATACAATACTCCAGATGTGGCCAAACAAGAGCTTTATAAAGCTGCAACATAACTTCTTGACTCAAACTGAATTTCTTGAATAACGAAGGCAAGTGTCTCATATGCTTTCTTTACTACCCTGTTTGGTGTAGCTATCTTCAGGGATCTATGGACTTGGGCACCATGAACACTCTATTGGAGGGAGTGATAATTCAAACAGGATTCAATATAAGTATTACAACAATTCCAAGCTAATTATAGGGCCAGAAATACAGACTGGGTAATATTCTCATTCAGCTAAAAATATGTGTTTTAATTATCCACAAGGGAAAGAAATGATGAAAAGGAAATCAAGAACAGAATGCTCATTGAGTCAATGAACATCAGGAACAGTGTGTTCTCCTGATACCTTGGTTGATACTTGCTCCTGAACCAGAATACAGAGCTGATGAAAACTCAGATGCAATATGGCTCGTATATTTTGCTACAATAAAAACCCAAAAGTGATAAAATCTTTTGCACATTTGAGTAATTCCTTTTGCATCCATAATGTTTCACTGTCCTTGACAGCAGTCACATAAGTTTCACACAATGCATTTAAGCTACACAACTCAAAACATCCCCAGTTCTACAAATTCACTTACAAAAGATACATATGCTTTTCTAATGCAGCCACTGGGCTCAGTGCATTGTCAATTATTTATGAAAGCATTGCACATCAAAAATCCTATACTGATTAGTGCATTCTACTGTTATGGCGAGACAGCCCATAAATGGGGTTACATTGCAAAAGAGAGTCACCAACTTTATCATATAGCCCTCACTAAATCTCCATGCTTAAAAAGTAACAGATCAAAACCACCTGGTAGGTGTTCTCCATTGCTGGAGTTTATCGCTTTGGAGGAAATTGTCACATTCTTCTACTTTCCTATTCAAGGAAACAACTCAACACGCTTAGAGAGGTAAAAAGGAATGGTGAGCCATTTATCATTCTGCTGTGCCTTTTTAACAATACAAACAGTTTAAGTGAACACAGTAGTAAAATTTTACATACCCATTATACTCCACTGAAATCCTAGTGGCAGCACAATGAAATAATAGGAAAGGAAATTTATTAAAAGACTATCTATTGCCTGAAGGTTACTCATCGATTGGAAATGAGTTTCCAGACATTTAATTCTGTAGATTATTGCTATCATTCCATGATTCTGTTTACTAACAGCCAAAGGATGGAATTCAGTTGTAGGCATCAAGCCAGCGGGGGAGTCTGAATTTCATCAGCTCCTACAGACTGTGATTTATGGATAGGGGGTGGCACGTTATTCCTTCGGAGGAAGGTTTTGCATCCTTCTACTGTTGTATTTGTTAAAAAATAATGACTACTGAAAGAGGTACCGCTGGTGACTAATGAAACAACTGATCAAATAAATTACAGCACTTTATTAAACCATTGTTAACAATCTGTCACTAATATTTTATAGACCCAGAAACCAACATTATGTAAGCAGAGTTTGGAGAACCTAGAGCGAAAATTTCACTTGTCACCTCTTGCTTCTTACTGACCAACAACCACTCTTTGACCCCAAACACTTTGTGCTTACTTTGGCTGAGTTAGTTCAATGGATGGAAGCATTCTTTTCTGTCTTGCTTTGGGATTCCACTCAAAGTACAAGCTTGCACTTGAAATGACAAGGCTGGTATGTCCAAGGACAGGTATCACCAGACTTCCACATTTCTCTGCGAAGGACTCTGATCAGTAATCAATCAGCTATTTCTTCACCACGTTATGGAAGCTTTTGAAAGGGTGCAGAGATTTACCAGGTTGCTGCCTGGATTAGAAGATGACAGGCCACTTAGAGGTGTATAAGATAACAAGTATAGAGTGGACAGCAAATGCCTTTTTTCCCTAGGGACACAATAGTTAATACAAGAGGGCAAATGCGTGGAGGAAAGTATAAGGAGGGGGAATGTCAGAGGTAGTTTAATTTTTAAACACAGAGTGGCAAGCGCATGGAAAACACTGCCAGGGTGGTGGTAGAGGCAGACACATTAGGGACATTTAAAAGACTCTTATACAGGCATATGGATGAAAGAAAAATAGATGGTTATGTGGGAGAGAAGGGAAAGTTTGGCACAACATTGAGGGCTGAAGGGTCGGCAGTGTACTGTATTTTCTACATTTCCTCCAAACACTGCAACATATTGTACTATAGTGATCCAATACTTACAGCATAAGAGACTACCCAGCCAATCAAAATCCTTGTTCCTTATTTAACCCTCCATCACAACTTCATACAACCCCATCAACGCAACCATCTATTGCTCTCTCGTGTTTATCTACCTTGATGAATGTTTATACCACTCACCTGAAAAACTGTATTTTCACCATTATCTCATATCATATACAATGCTCCACTACTTTGCAACTTTAAATTCGTTAAGTTTCTTAGCAAGCTCAAGATGACTTTGCTTTTCATCCAAAATAAAATGTGTTACTCTGTAAGCCTTTTTATACCTGAAAGTGACGTTAACCTTCATCGATGCTGAAAGAATTTGCGCACTTGTACTTCTAAGATCCCCCGCTTCTGCTCCAGGTACTTGTTTCCCAAAGCAGTTGTGTGGCAAACAGTATTCTGACTAAAATGTCCTATTTAGCTACACTGATATTTATTTGCCATTTGTTCACCAATTCAGTGAGTTTAATTATCCTCTTGAACTTGGCTGTGGTGTCTCCTCTCAGCTACATACCACCCACTTTATCGGCAAGCAGTATCAGCAATATTTTCCTTATGATACCATGGATTAAATCCATACTATTAAAGACTCTCCACCTTATCCATTGCCACCAGATTTCTTGCTTTTAAAATACATCTTGAACATGGCAAAACTTGTCACACAAATACTACACCTATAGTTATTATACAGATAACTATATAAAAAACTTTCAGCCTGGCAGTTTTGTGCTCCAGTGGGAAGCAACCTTTTTCATTTGATATCAACATATCCTTTATCCCTGCTGTACTTATCCAGCTTCCCCACAAGTACATCTGTTACTTACCTTTTTACCCAAGATACTCTTGAATTCCTTATCTGATTTATTTTTGACTCATAGTTATGACCTCTCAGTTGGACTCTCATAGTTAGGATCCAAGCCTTCAATGCATTCTCCTGAATTAACCAATTTGAATAGCACTATAGTTAGCATTCAATCCAAAACTCTCACTTCACCAATAACACTAATACATTTGTCTACCTTATACTCCAACCTCCTTTTATACTATTTGACTAAAAGGCCCAAGTATTAAAAAAGCAAAAAACACACAGGAATTATTTTGGAAACCATGTCTTTCAAAGTCTCATCAACAAGGATACTGTTTCAATCAAGACTGCAGAAAGCTAGTAATTTATACCACCACCAGAAAACATTCGGTGCCATTCCAACTTGTTATAATATACAGTTGCAAGAAAAAGTTTGCGAATCCTTTGCAATTACCTGTTCTTCCGCATTACTCACTCTTAAAATGTGGTCTGATCTTCATCTAAGTCACAATAATAGATAAATATAATCTGCCTAAACTAACACACAAACAATTGTACTTTTCATGTCTTTATTGAACATATTGTTTAATCATACACAGTCCAGGATGGAAAAAGTATGTGAACCCTTGTATTTAATAATTGGTAGAACTTCCTTCAGCAGCAATAATCGCCATCAAATGCTTTTTGTAGCTGCTGATTAGACTTGCAAAACGGCGAGGTGGAATTTTAGACCATTCCTCCATACAAAATTGTTTCAGTTCATCAATATTTCTGGGATAGATGCACAAACCTCTGGATCATGCCACAACATTTCACTTGGGTTAAGGTCTAGACTCTTACTTGACCATTCCAAAACATGATTTTTCTACTTTTCAACCCATTCCGCTGTTGATTTACTCTTGTGTCTTATTGCGTCATCCAACTTCTATTAAGCTTCAGGTGATGGACTGCTACCCTGACATTCTCCTGTAAAATGTCGTGAGACTATTTTTAGCTTGTTGTTCCCTCAATGACTGCAAGCTGTACAGGTCCTGGGGCAGCAAAGCAGCCCCAGACTATGATGCTCCTTCCACCATGCTTCACAGTTGGGATGAGATTTTGGTGTTGGTGTGCAGTGCCCTTTTCCTTCCAAACATAGCGGTGTGTATTTCTGCTAAAAAGTTCAATTTTTGTCATCCGTCCTCAGGACATTGGAGAGCAGTGGTTTCCTCCATGGTGTCCTTCCATGAACACCATGCTTGTTCAGTGTTTTTCTTATAGTGGACACATGAACAGAGATTTTAGCAAGTTCTACCGATTTCTGCAGGTTTTTTGCAGTTACCCTTGTGTTCTTTTTCACCTCCTTCAGCACTGCATGTTGCGCTGTTGGTGCGATCTTTGCAGGATGTCCACTCTGAGGGAGAGTAGCAACAGTACTGAGTTTCCTCCATTTGTAGACAATTTCTCTTACCGTGGACTGTTGAACACTCAGGTCTTTAGGAATGCTCTTTCCGCTTTTCTAGTTATAACTCTTCTTCTAAGGTCCTCTGAAAGTTGTTTTCATTGAAGCATGGTGCACATAAATGATCTTCCTTGAGAAGAGCAGGCTCTGTCAGTAACCTGACTTTAGTGTGATATATACATCTCCAATCTCATCTCATCTCATTGATTGGAACACCTGACTCCAAATACCTTTTGAAGAAAGCATTAACCCAGAGGTTCAGATACTTTTTTGAACCGAGACTGATTGTTTAAATGGTGTACTCAGTATTGACGAGTGGTACAATTGTTTGTGTATTTAGTTTAGGCAGATGGTGTTTGTTTATTATTGTGATTTAGATGAAGATCAGACTACATTTTATGAGTAATTAACGCAGAAAACCAGGTAATTGCAAAGGATTCACAAACTTTTTCTTGCAACTGTAGTTCAAAAATATATGCTTGTATAAAGGAACATACACACACATTTTATGCGTTATTCTGAATTTCCAGCATCTACAGAATCTCTCATGTTAATGCTTTCATATAGTGCAATCTAAGGATGCATCAAAATAGATTACAACCACAGGAGGACTTTGAAGCGGGGTCACATCTGGAATCTGACAGCTAACCTATGCGCACCAAGGTCCCACAAATAGAATGATAATGACCTTATCTGTTTTTGTGATGTTCACTCAGATACATTCAACACTGGGATAACGCCTTTGTTTGAAATCATGTCATACGATCTTTTTATACTGATCCAAGACATCACATCCTACAAATTGAAATCACAACCTTGGAACGTCAGATAGGAACTTACAGCGCTAGCAGTCGGGGCTTGATTCCTGCCACTGAGCATGAAATGGACTTATAAACGTTCAGAATCTGAAAGAGGCACACAAGTTCAAGAGGGGCACACAGTGTGAAGGCATACAGTCTTTTTCCTCAGGGAGGGTAGCGCTTAAAAAAAAACTGGAGATCAGAAGTGAGAGATTTAAAAAGATACATCAAGGGCAGCTTTTCCAAGCAAAGATTGGGCTATATTTGGAATGAGCTGCCAAAATTAGTTGAGGTGGGCACATTAACAATATTTAAGCCATCTAGATTAGCGTATGGATGGGAGAGGGTTAGATGGCAATGGGTTGAACACATGCTGGGCAACACGGTCACCTCAGACAAATTAGGCTGAAGGGCATATTTCCACACTGAATGACTCCAAGGCTCAAACAGGTGATAAGCAAGAAGAGAATAAAGGTAAAACTCATCAAGTGTGCTAGTTCAGGAGTATGACCAGGGAGAAAGATGAAGTTTGTGGCTAGAGTAATGAGTTATCCTTCTGGTCACTACAACGGTCAATTGAAAGACACACTTGTTCATGCAAAGGCAGAAGTTTGGGAAAAGGCAACATATAAACCTTCATCAAACCAAAAGCATGAGTTTGTATTGGAAGGGTTGGGTGTCATGTATTATCTCAGAATTCTGGCATACTTTCCAATATAAAATAACATATTTAAACCCACATTAAATATCAGGATATAAGGAATTTGTTATTATTGAATTTCTGAATCATTCGGGGAAGCAAAATGAAGGGAATATCGCAATATAACTATTCCTGCAATATCAGAATATTTCCACCCTCATTTGTTTCAAACAAGTGGGCTAAACCTGAGACTAAGTGAGTGCCTTATATTAAATTATGTTTCAGTTCAGTTTGATTTTATGGCGAGACCACAGCAAACAACAGTTTAGACAAAAGGTAGACAGGCAGTCCCCATAATAAGGCTAATAAGGCAGATAAACTTTGATCTGCTACATGGGTTGTGAGCACCAGTGTAGATCATAGATAATGCTGGATATAATATTCTCCAGTGTTCAACTGTATACATGACAAATCAACAATGGAACTGTAACTCAGTGCCCACTCCACAACTATTATGCTCTTCTTGACAAATGGCTTTAATTACTGCAATGTCGAGAGAGATGGAGCTGATTCCGATATTCTAAAGACTGACAGAAAGGGAAGAAGTCCCTCTTGGGTGACGGCATGAAACAGATTATAACACAATACAAAACAAGCTGGATAGCTTGAATTTTGAACATTGTGCATAATTAGCGGAAGTTTCATAGAAATAGTTAAAAAGGTTAAAAAAAAAAAGACCAGTTACTGTCTAAATGAGCAAATGAAATACAGAACAAATCAGAACACTACTATACATAATATAAACTATGAGTATTAGGAACCAATATTCATCGGAGGAATTCATCCAGTATATGCTGCCGTGTTCTTTTTGATTGACTGTAAATGAACAAAATCAGCGCAGACACCAGTGGACTACCTTCTTAAAATGCTTTCACTGATTCTATTACCCAAACTCTCATTTTCTTTGCAGCATTCAAGATGATTGTCGATACCTTCAAATTCTTTGTAGTTCCCAAAGTATTGAAATCATAATTTTTACTCCACGCTGTTTCTGGCATTTCCAAGTCTGAATGCTTGAAACCAGTGTGCAAAACAGTTCCAACTTGTCTTACTGCTTATTTCTCGTCAACTATCAGTGAAAAAATTCACTCCTTTTTGAACACAAACACATGTAAGTGATGCTATTTAGAAACTGTTCGCTCTAAGCATGGTGTAGTGTCTACCACACAAGTGCATGTGAAACTTCGTCAGTTTCCTGTCCCAATTAAGCGGTATTGGGTCCCAAACAAACAAAAGGAATCCCGGCTATTTTCTCGATTAGTTTTTGTTCTTCAGGAGTTGCCCCAACTAAGTGGTTGTCTTGATTAACCGATGGCCCAATTAACTGAAATCCATTGCATTTAGAAGGAAACCAAAGTAAAGCAAGTAGAAAAGAGAATGATCTGAGGCTGACCAAATGCAAGCGAAGCATTTAGCACACCAGATCAGACTTTTCATTCAGCTTGGCTAATAATGCATTAGCAATAGTGGCTGTAAAGAAAGAATCAGAATCCTTTATTATCGCCAAGTATATGGACACATACAGGGAATTTGATGCCGGTTTCCCTGAGCTCTCGCTGTACAGACCAATGTAGATTGGCCCTCAGACCTTGCTACGTTAGCATTCAAAACACAATTCCTCTGGTGTGTTCTAATAGTTAGATGCCAGAATATTTCTTCTCACTTACTACTATTGATCTTGCCTTTCCTGTTTAACAATTCAACCCTAGAAACTGATCATAATGAAAACTTGAATAACCATATCTCAAAACTGCTTTCTTATTCCTATCCTCTAAGGTGCAAAAGTGACAAACATAAATCAATGATCAAATAAAAGTTAAGTAAATTTACTACCAAAGTACGTATACCTCACCATATACAACTCTGAGATTCATTCTCTTTTGGGCATGCACAGTAAATCCAAGAAACACAATGAATCAAAGACACACCCAACAGGACAGAAAAAGAACCAATGTGCAAAAGACAAACAGAATATACAAGAGAAGAAAGCAATTATAATAAATAAGCAATAAATACTGAGAACATGAGATGAAGAGTCCTTGAAATTGAGTCCATAGGTTGTGGGAACAGTTCAGTGGGGCAAACAAAGTTATCACCTCTGATTCAAAAGTCAGAGGGATAATAACTGATTCTGAACAGAGTGGTGTGGATCCTGAAGCTCCCTTACCTTCTTTCTGGTAGCCTGGATGGTGGGGGGGGGGGGCTCTTTGATGATGGATACTGCTTTTCTGTGACATGCAGTATGTGCTCAATCTGCACAGCTGATGCAGCAGCCATTATATTTATACAAGTGGTTGGTAGGCCAACAGTTGAAGTGTTTACGATAGCTATTTTAATAATTAGGCACTTCAGGGAAGAGCAACCATCAATGACTCAGTTATAAATTTACTCAACTGCAAACTGAACTGCAGAGATTAGTAGAGTCAGGTAGTTATTTCCACTCAGTTGAAGGTGTAGCAGATGTTAATTTGATTGTACACTTAGGAGGGGAGGTGGCAAGAGGAGAACAGAGTGAAATGATATTGATTATTACATTCTACACTGACCTGACTTACCAAACAGCCAAGCATTCAATATCACAAAAAGAAGAGGAGCATAAAATATGAGAATCACCAGACAAGCCTACCGAGGTATGCTCACCTGGCATCCGTGCTTCTGAAATAATTTACTTCGATGTGTTCAAGTTTTAAAAATGAATAGGCCCAAGTATCCTTTCTTCCACCTACCTACACTCATTCAAGGGTACAGTGGTTGGCAAAGCAGATGATGGCCCATTTTAACCTCTGTCAAACTCACCTGCCAGGGTAGGATAGAAATGAAGACTGCTTGTGAGCATCCCTGAGAAGACTGAATGAGCTCTCTTTCATTCAATTCAAACTTTCCCCAAAAGATTATATCTACAGTATTGAAGTTTGGGGTAACATTCCAGAGATTTAAAAGTTAACAATTTAGATCATAAACAGCTCAATAATGGATTAGCAGTGCTTCCCAGATAACTAGAAACTTGGCTGCTTATGAATGTATTTGGGAAAATATCACCTTCCCAATTGTTATCACCAGACTGCCATGATATCAACTATTCACCAAGGTTCAAAGTTCAATTTACTATCAACATACATACATGTCACCATCTACAACCTTGAGATTCATTTTCTTGCGGGGATACTCAATAGATCTATAGAATAATGACCTTAAAAGAATCCATGAAAGACCACCCAACTTGGGTGTTCAACGAGAAGACAAACTGTGCAAATACAAAAAGGAAATAATAATAATAATAATAAATAAGCAATAAACATTGAGAGCTTGAGATGAAGAGTCCTTGAAAATGAGTCCATCGGTTGTGGATACACTTCAATGATAGGGCAAGTAAAGTTGAGTTATCCCCTTTGATTCAAGAGCCTGATGATTGTCACTAAACTTGGTGGCGTGGCTCCTGTAATTTCTTCGTGATGGCAGCAGTGAGAAGACAGCATGGCCTGGGTGGTGGGGGTCCCTGATGATGGACGCTGCTTTGCTGCAACAGCATTTTATATAGATGTGCTCAGTGGTGGGGAGGGCTTTAGTCATGATGATATCCACTGCTTTTTGTAGGATTTTCGGTTCAAGGGCATCAGTGTTTCCACACCAGGTTGTGATGTAGATAGTCAATATACTCTCCACAGCACATCTGTAGAAGGTGTGTAGAAAAATATGATGTGTAGACAAGCTGTGAGAAAAATGGCAGGAGATAGTCTCTCTGTATGCTCGAAGATTCCGAATGTCACTGACAATACAAGCACTGCCAAACACCTCTTAACACCGTTGCCTTACAATTCAAATATTTGCAGGAAATGTTATGTTCCTTACCCTCAGAGGAAATGGGGAGGATCCCAAATGTCATCTGTCACCTCAGTTAAAGAAAGACAAGAAACACAAGCAAACTCAGAAAGAGATTCAAAGTCTTTAAGATCTACTAATAGAGAAAATATTTGCTTTATCATTGAAGAAAAGTTCTAAAGTAATGTACAGATGAACCAAAACGGCACTTTGCAGTAAACTGTAAGAATATGCTTTACAGAACATGGTTATCAAGTATTTTGAGTTACTTTAGGCTGTTCAGACAATGCACCCAACTCCAACCACTAAGCCTTTTTCTTTCAGTCTTCCTTTGTCACATACAAATACAAATGTATGTATAAAATTTTAAATATTGCTGAGACACCAGTAGTTTGGCTTATTTGAAGTGCAAGTAATGTGACAATAATCTTAACTGAAATCATGGCAGAAAAGAATTGTACACTAATGACCAAATCTGTGGATCAGATTTGGCTCTCATGGACACAGGAACAATAATCATCCAATACAATCTGATCAGCAAAATGCATAAACTTGAAAGTGAAAAAATTTAGCTGTAGACTCGAGGGTATTGGGAAAGCTACAGTAAGGTATCAGATATTTACTGGAAGGAGATCCAGTTACAGAAATGAAGGATAAGCCAAAATTCCAGAGCAGTCGTCTTTCAAAAAAAAACTTCATTAATGCAGCATCTTTCACAAGCTCAAGAGGACCAAATCACTTAAGTATACCCACTCTTCTTGATATAGAAAATATTGCAGGCAATTTCCATAAAGATCCCACAGAGAGCAATGAGATAAACATCTGAAAAATCTGTTTATCTCTTCTGATAGAAAGGTGAATATTAAGGAGGCTTGGAAGAAATTTCTTCAGCTACTGCTATTGAATGTTTCATGCCTATTTGAAACAATGGATGGGCAGTCAGTAAGCAACCTTCTGAACTCACCTTCTACAAACTCAGTCCTATATAAGGATAACCAGAGAGTATGGACTTTGATTATGTGGTAGTGGGTGAGGTCAACTACTGCATTAGCACATGAGAAAGAACAATTATTAAAACTGAAAGAGAGGAAAACAATTTTGCTGTTTTTAGAAATGAACGTATTTTGCACACTGGCTTACAAATCAAATAATATTAAGGGAGCATGTTCAGGTGTTAGTGATTAAGCTGGGGATAGTCTATACAACAATGGTACTATTCCATCTCAGTATCAGAGGAGAAAACATTCCAGTGGATCAGTGGTAAACAAAAACATGGGTCCACTCAAACATGGACTTCTAATTCCCAACACTAACGCTTGCATTCACTTGCATTGTTTAAGGCTGTTTAGCTTCAGTGGCAAATGAGCAGCCAAGACGTTGTTTCCGTAGGTAAAAGGAGCCAAGTCAGTGCAAGCCAATGCTATTCACACCGTACATAAATGGGACAAGACAAATTGAAGTATGCCTGCTGTCACTCAATCCCCATTACAGATTTTACTAGGGTGTTGGTAATGGGAGCAGGAGTTATAACAGAACCAAGTAGCTTCAATGGCAAAATAAATTTGCTGAACATAAATAAAAATAAAGGCCTGACCAGCAGTGCACTTAATTTATGCACAGAAAACATTTCAAGCATAAGAGTCATAGAGCTATACCGCATGGATACAGGCCCCTCAACCCAACCAGTCTATGACGACTATGGTGCCCACCCAGATAGTCCTATCTGCCTGCGCTCAGCCGTATTCCTGTCTGAAAAATATACCTATCCAAGTATTTCCTAAACACTAATGTTCCTGTCTCAACCACATCTTCTGGCAGCTTGCTCCGTATATTCATCACCCACAGCATGAAAACTTGTTCCTCAGGTCCCTTTTAAATCATTCCCTGCTCACACCAGATCTACACCTTCAAGTTTGGGACTCGGAAAAGACTCATCATCCACCTTATCCATGCCTTTCACCAATGAATCTCTGAATCAGGGGCAAGATTGCAATTGACTATATCATAACTGATAAAAGTCTCCCTGATCTAAACACGATACATTATACAAGCTAGAATAATTCAGTGCACTGCCTTCCAGAATGCAGACCAGTTGATGGTCAGGTTTGACAATATGCACAGGCCACTTGCTGTGCTGGAGAAGCTTTATCTTAGATTTTCAAAAGCACAGCATGGTACAAACAATTTCACGACATGCTGCCAATTGCCACAAAACTATAAATACCCTCCAGGTAACCTCACCTTTCTTTGAGCACAGGAATCAAAGCTAACTAAGTACATGAACATTATCAGTCTTTTCTGAAAAGCTCAGGAGGCATTCACCTTGAAGTTTTGAATATAAAACGGGAAGTCTCTGTGTATTCAAAAATACACAGCAGCCATAAGTATTACACACACACACACACGAGAATAAAGGCCAGCAAGAACAGTTATTTTCCACAAAAATGTTTTCAGTTTACACATTCTACATTTTTCCAAAGCAGTGTTTTAGAAACTTCATGTGGCAAATTTTACTTTCCTAGAAAAAGGCTCCATTCATAACATGGGATTTCTCTGCTCCCATCCAAAGAGATGTGTTTATAGCCCATCCATGGCTTAACCCAAAATAGACATATTGCCCTAAAGTTGTATTTCTTTCTGCTTATTCTCCTCAAACCTTGTATCAATGAGGCAGAGCAGTAAAGCAGTTCAGATATTGTGATCCACTTCACAGAATACCAGTACAGTTCAGTGACTGGATTCATGGGCATGTTCTACAGCCCCAGTTATAATTTGTTCTATTTACCCAAATTCTAACATTACTCTCCACATTCTTAAGAGGTCACAGAGCTTGCCATTTTGTCCATTGATCATGTGCCAAATTTTTGAAAGGCTTTCCAACTGGTCCTACTCAACAAATCTTCTCAGTTCTCTGTTTGCAATACAAATCCAATTCTTCTGGAATTATTTTATATTGAGCAGAATGCAAGAGGACATTTAAGTACAAGAACATCACTACTAAATTTCTGTTGTGCATTGCTCATATCCTTTTTAGTAGAATTAACTGGCATGGCTTGTAAATCACAAATAGGACAATGGGAGGTTTCCCCTCTCCATATTGTACCCGAGGTTCAATGCTAACTGAACACTGGCTGAGAACTG
Source organism: Mobula hypostoma (assembly GCF_963921235.1). NCBI lineage: Eukaryota > Metazoa > Chordata > Chondrichthyes > Myliobatiformes > Myliobatidae > Mobula > Mobula hypostoma. The sequence continues at coordinate 52,916,784 of NC_086105.1, read as the reverse complement.
AACTGGTACCAGTCTGGTCAGTGCAACACTGCCATCTACTTTATACTCACTAAAAAAGCAGAACTTCTAAAACAATTGGAATTTGAGTGATGGATTTGAAAGTTCAGTAAGGTGCCTCAACTGGTAGGCATGAACCAAATGTCAGAAGAAGTTGGGTTTTGATTGTTAATAAAGGATGATTTTGACTTAAATTAGTGCAAATGACTAAAACATTGTTAGCTTATCAACAACCTTGCTTAGTCAGCCACTTGAAGTAGAACAACACTGCAATTTAACTTCAATCCAAGATACAGGTATGCGTTGCTTAACGTCCACAATACGTTCTGTGAAATTGGACGTTATGCGATTTGGACGTTGTGCAAACACCATATTATATACTTATTTTAGTGTACCTGTATTGACTAAATCCATGTCATTAGCAATTTCTCCATATCTGATATAGGTCCCTCTCACATTTTCGTGAGCCTTGTAGTTTTCAGTGAAGCTGATCCTTTAACAGCTTTGAGAATTTTTTCTTTGCTTTTCAGGATTGTTGTGATTGTCGAGTGCAACATGCCTAAATCCCGAGCAATAGCATTCACTGGTTTTCTACCTTCATATTGTTTAATAACCTCTTGTCTCACTTCCAATTCAATACTTTTTCTTTGCCTCTTGCAGCTGCTATCACTAGGAGTGGTTTTGCTGCATTTTGAAACCATGATGCACTTTACGGTAATATTTTCAAAAGAAAATTAAACAGAGAGATAACGCTACTACACTCAAGAGATGCGCGAAAAACGAGATTGGTTATGTCTGCTACATCACGTTCTCCAATCCGGACTACAGATGTGTATCCGATCAGATGTTGTCCGAATGGACGTTAAGCGGCGCACACCTGTGTTACAGCAATGACTAAAACAATCCCAGCACTTCAAAGGAAATTTCACACCAACCATGCATTTGGCCAGCATGAGTGGAACAGAACAAACAAGACAGAAACTATACAAAAAGAAGTGGGGGTGAAGCAATGGGGGCACTGAAGAACCCAAAGTTAAAAATAGCACTTCTCATTTCCCCGATACAGTTGCCAGCCATGGAAGTGCTGAAGTACGATCGGCACTGCATTGTGGTAATGCAGCGCTCACCTGCATTTAGCAAGGTCCAACAAACATCAAATAACCAACGGCTTGAAGTCTGAAGGATGAAGCTACAGGAGATTTTACAGACAGGAACAGAATATCTGAAACATGCAGTCTCCTGAAGCACAATTAGCTCAGTAAGGTCAGCCTGGAATGCTATAACCTTTGAATTCATGCTGTCATCCAGTTTCAATGGGCACATTTGTCCTCATTAAGTTGCAATAATGGCCTGTCCTATAACCTTAATCCAGCCCACCAGCCCAAATTCAAATCTGCTAACCTCTGCTAGTTCACAGTATGAATGTATGTTGCCACTAGCTGCCTGCAAGGTGTGACTCTGCAGTGTTATATCTTCAGCTGGAGTACCATTAGTTTTCTAAATATTCAGCTAGCTGGCTGTATCTGAGACAAGTGAAACAAAAGTTCCAGGTTAAAGAGGAACATTTACTGCATCCTCCTCCACAAGCATTGCCCAGCATGCTGAGTGATTCCAGCAGTGTGTTTTTATTTCAGATTCCCGGCACATGACGTTTTAATTTTAACTTTGAGCTTGTTATAGGATTTGCACAGAAAAAGATAAGATCTACTTGAAGGGGTGACTATAGTTCAGGCACCTCCCCTTGCCCTCTCAATCCTGGTGAAGGATCTTGGCCCAAAACGTCAACAGCTTGCTCTTTTCCATAGATGCTGCTTGATCTGCTGAGTTCCTCCAGCATTTTGTGTTGCATCCAGCATTTAATTATAGTTGAGATTTTATTTATTTGCGGATGAACTTCCGCTGATGAGTTGAGGCAATATTGCCAGTGAACGAAAGATACAAATAAAATGCATTTTAAGCGCATCGTTAAAAAAATAAAGAAACTGCACTAACTGAACTTTTCAGTCACCTTACTTGGGAACCAAGCAGATTTGTTACATCAATTCAAAATGCTCTCCATGCAGAGCACAAGATTGGAAAGGTAAAAGCAAGTGTACGTGAAAACAATTATCTTTCCATCACCTGCCACAGTGTGCGGAGCTCTACAAAGGTCAGCTTGAGATTCGGTAAGACCCGTTTTTAATCTGGTTTAACCCGCGCAGAATTACTGTTTAACAATACAAATCAGAAAACATATCAAACAGGGAAAAACAAAACCTGCAACTCCATTTACACCAACAGTCCCTGAAATTAAGGAACAAAAAATCCCTTTGGTTGTTGATTTCAAAATTGAAAAATCAAAATCAATGCTGATTCGACCAATCAATATTGGTTCATAATTTGGATGTAGATCAAGTCTGAACCACTGGATTAAAGGAGTGAGCTGAATGGAGATGATTGGTTGGCCTCACCTGTTATAATTGCTGGGTCCATCCAGCTACTCCCACTCTCCCAGTTCAGGCTGGTGCTGTTGGCTGAGGTTGTTACTGCATGGTTCATTGAAGAGCAGGAAGCAGCATTTGGTAGTCCCCCAAAATTGATGTTAATATTTGGTAACAGTGCCCGTAGACCATCCTGCCACTCTTTCACATTTAAACTTGCCACATTACTGCCGCTGTCTGAAAAAAATAAAATAAAATGAAAGGAAAAACAAAAATTAACTGGGCATTGCCAGGTAAGTTTTGGATTTTATTGGTCTTGAATCCATGCCATTTTCAAGGAGGGGAAAACAACATATTTAACAATTGATTTGCATGCATACAATGACTCTGCTCGGATGAGTTTGCATACACTCAATTCTGGGGACCCTATTTCTTGCTTTTTTCAATAAAGCAGAAGTCCTATTTCTGTACCAATGGTTACTTGCTGGCCTGCACTGCACTTCAGTGGTTTAAAAGCATCCTTTGAATCCCATCAAGTTCAGTCACAAGGCTAATATCTATTCCCTAATCTTCATGCCTCGAGATCACATGTTTATTTGATTCCATGACCCAAAACCACCTGCAATGCCTTGACTGGTGTACATTCTGCCTTTTAAAATTCACACGTGCTCAGCAAATCCTACTTTATCCAGCACATTAAGATTTCAGTTTACTTAACCAATACATCTGCATTGATTCATGTGCCAAAAGCAATCTGAAATCACTGTACTGGAAACACTCAAATTAATTGCGTAAAGTGATTTCTGTGAAATTTTTAACATGTGCTCAACAGATTAGCTCAAATGATCAACACCTAACTTTATTTTCTTTTACAAGCCCAGATAATTTGTCGGAATGCAATCAACCTGAGCTCAAGAGTACAGCTAACTGTATACCACCAAATCCAGAACAAAAATGCTATGCATCTAACCCAAGAACATACAGTTCCAATTTTTGAATCCCAACAATAAACTGGAGATTTTGTCGACTGAATTTTCCACCTCCTTTCTACTCAGAAAGTGAGAGAATAAATGAGTGGAGCTTTGGAAAAAGACCACAAGACATGGGAGCAGAATTAGGCCATTCAACCCATCAAGTCTGCTCCGCTTTTCCATTATGGCCAATTTATTATCCCTCTCAACCCCATTCTTAAATGGGGTTAAATTCTTAATTTTTAAAAATTCTTTAAAGGGAGCTTCAATTTTAACTTCTGACCGTCAATATTTTTATTGTTTCAATCCTAGTTCTGTGGTGCAGTGATCAAGTCACTCGACCAACAGCTGAACTCCTGCACCTCTGACTAAAAGACAATTTGCATCCAACAGCAACCAGCAAAATTCAAATTGTCCCTTTTTTAAAGAAACAATCATCATGTCATTAAATAGGCCATTTGACTACTTCGTTGTCATGGAAAAAAACATCCAGTTCATTAATGTTCTGAGGGAAGAATCTTTCTTTCCTTGCCCAGTTTGGCCCATAATGAACTCCAAATTTGTGATGTGGTTGACTCAGTTCAAGGATAATTAGGGATGGACAATCATCATCAGCTTTGCTAGTAAAATTAAGTAAACATCAAACTTTAAATAATGTTGCTAGCAATGCTGACAGTGAATATCCATCAAATAAACAATATGTTCAGTTGACAATTAAGACTCACTGACTCTGCACATAAACCAGAACTCAAATTGTGATTGGGAGATGAGCAGGTTAGCTTTTTTTTTAACTCTGGCACACTGCTGATTGGATGAAAGTGATCAATATCAAGATAGGTAGCAAATCATTAACACAAGAGATTCTGCAGATGCTGAGAATCTTGAGCAATGCACAAAAACCACTGGAGGAACTTTGCGATCAGGCAACATCTGACTTGCTGAATTCTCCAGCATTTTGCGTGTGCTGCTCAGGATAGGTAGCAGATCCTTCTGGGAAGCTGCAATGACTACAATTCCTACAACAGCAGACATGATGTTGAGGGCACATATCTTTCTTAAATAATCTGATAATTCCCATCGAACATGAACTGCACTGTGTATAGCTTGGTGAAATCTCCATAATTAGCATCCATGAGGATTCTTGCCTTCTGTCACAGAAAAGAAACCAACCGTTGAGAATAAGCAGGAGGTACATCAACTAATTGTAAATGCAAGCTGTTCTAGGACTCAATAAACCACATTTCATGAGGCTGGGGACAAGTGGGGGAAAGTGTTGCTACCTGAAGACCAAGGTCCAAACTAAATATCACCACCTAAGGATCAGACAAAAAGGTGAAAGTGGAGAGATTCATCAACCTGCCAAAACCATGATTTGCATGGATGCTTCAGTGCTGTCAAAAATATCTACAATCTAAACACCCAAGGACCAAGACTGCTGAGGGTCAAGAGAAGGGAAGATCAGCAGGGACTCTGAGGTAGACAATGTTGTCTGGAAAAAACAAAGTCCTGCTGAAGCGTTTTGGACCGAAATGTCGACTGTACTTTTTTTGCATAGATGCTGCCTGGTCTGCTGAGTTCCTCCAGCATCTTGTGTGTGTTGCTTTTTCCTCTTGTTTTTTAAAACGGAAGACTTCCTCAATGGAGGCTGACAAGAGTCCTCAACTCTACAGATAGCTAAAACAAAAACAAGCCTCTGGAGATGACATTTCAAAAGTAATAAAATAGTTGAAGTCACCTAGAAAGAGGAAAATGTGCTGGGGCTTTTGGAGAGTCCACATTCATGGACATTAACAAGAAAGGAGAAAGCATAAACTGATTGAATCACAGATAAGAAAATAAATCACAAAAGACCCTCAACCACATCAGCAGCATGACAGCTCCTCTCAGGGTTGCATGCAGATTCTCTCCAACAAATACAATGGGCATAATCTTCCACAAAACAGGGAAAAGAACAAACTCAGCAAGAAAAAAACCTTTTCACACTGTCAACTGAAATGAGTTATGAAGAAATCTTCTCAAACATCTCCAGAATTTCATTACCATTTTGCTTTTGCAACATGATGAGATTTGTCAAACAACAAATCTATCATGAACTCGATACTGGTATATTAGACAATAGACAATAGGTGCAGGAGTAGGCCATTCAGCCCTTTGAGCCAGCACCACCATTCACTGTGATCATGGCTGATCATCCACAATCAGTACCCTTTTCCTGCCTTCTCCCCGTATCCCTTCACTCCGCTATCTCCTGGGGTCAAAATGGTTATGTCAGGACACCAACTTTCTTCACCACTGTTCCAATATTGGACTTCCCTTCCCACAACCTTCTCTCTGGGGTGGAACTAATTTAAAGCATCAATGGAAAATATTTAACCCTCAGCACCCCTAATAACAGAACCTGGACTACCCTAACCTCACTCAGATTTGCAGTACAGGATGCTTGTGTATATGTTTACATTAAATAACACAACAATGTTGGCTTCTTCACTGATTTTACAAGAAAAGTGGGTTTACACCAAGATAAAAGTCTTCTACCATCCCCTTCCCCATCTTACGACATCAAAACTCACCTCCAACTATCAAAAGGTAATAAGAGCCAGTGAAGGCAGACAAATAACAAATCTCACTTTAGTCAACTGAGCAGTCAGCTTTGAAATGAAGCACTTAAATCTAGCATGAAGTCTACTAAATATGTTCACTGCTATTGCGCACATTTTAAACAATTTGCTCTTGGAACCTCAAGGCAGTGAAATATCACCTTTGCTGTTTTTGCAAAATCCTATAAATTCATTACCAAGAAAGGTAAACATCAACTGCCCCAGTAGAGAGGTCCTGACTGCATTTTGTGGAAAGGCTATGTCACCTAAGGTCCATCACTATAAACAGACACTCTTCTGCAAGGTCCATCAGTATAAAAGGTTTCCACAAGAGCAGAATGCCCTTGGAAAGACTAATGTCCTCATCAACTCATGGCCCGTGTCACTCCAAAGAGGAGCAGCCGTTGGAAAAGCACTGAGCATGCCAGATCTTTGTGACAGGAGTGAGACGGATATGACAGCAATCATCTCAAACAACCCACTTGGTCCAGTCTGTCACTCGTCTCACCTGTAACGGGATACAACACAGAACTCTTCCGTCAACTGAGAATTCACAGACCAGTGTCAAAGGAAACTACACTGGGCTACTACATGCAATATTTTGCCAGAAATAATTTCACTTTATTTTTACTCAAATATGTTTTTAGCCTGTTTTAATTTTTAGAAACTTGATTTTGTTAATGTAGTTACCTCGGTCTGTTTAAGATAAATGGAAAGTGCGTTTCTTCTCCCTGTTCCCTCACCTCCCCTACCCTTTTCAGATAGGATAATTATGAATTCACTACCTTCATTCCCACATCACGGTCTTGTTGATTTGATCAAAAGGAATTTTTTTTTTACGAAAAGTTATTTTAATTTCACTGGTATTAATACTGTTAAACATCCACAAAGGTAAGGAAATAGAAATAATTATTCACATAATTATTCACTAGTTTAATGACTGTGGAATGAGATTGTGTCCTGTTTCATAAGTGATTTTGTTAATGGTCAATTCTGCCTGCGCCGGTCCATTAAGTAGACTGTACACAAAGGAACTGAATTTCAAATGCAATCATTTGGATCGTCAACAAAAAATCATGAAATTGCAACAAGCATAAGAGAGTCTATTATAAATGCCAGTTTCACAGAGGTGAAAGGTCAGGCTGACTGGTTAGTCAAATTAGGGGTTCTGTGCAGAAACAGTAAAACAATGACCTTAAGCACTAGCAGGCAGTGTCAGTGCTCCAGGAGTATAAATGTTCACTGGAGACAAGCAATAAAGGTCAGAGATGTGCAAAAATTCCAGAGAAAGTGGATTGAGGTAAATATTCACTTTCCATTAGTGTAGCTAAGGAAGCATGGGACATTATGTTGCAGGGATAACAGTGAAGCAAAACCACATCCAAGGAGGGTAATGCTGGAATGGTACAAAGCTCTGACTGGGCCACAGCAGGGAGTACTGAATGCAGTTCAGTTTACCACAGTGCAAGGTTATAGCTCCAGTATGGATGTTTACGTGATTTACAGAATTGGGGTCAAGTTATGAGAAACAATTAAGCAGGGGTTGACCCTTTATGAGGCAGCAGGAGGGAAAGTTAAGGGTCGTAGACATAGTGAAAAGGATAATTTCCTTTGTCCGGGCTCAAATGCCTGAACAGCATTGATTTAGGACAAAAAGGATAGAGGGGATCTGTGGGAGAGTTTTAATCAATCGAGCTGGTGGAGGTTTGTAATTTATGGGCCAGAAGGCATGGTAGAGCCAAAATCCTGTTAACATTTTAATTTGGTTGGGCAAATATTTGATGCAACGTGACATACAAGCCAGGTGAAAAGCCTGAACCCATAACAGCTGTTCAGACGAATTTTGAGAGCACCATAAGAGGAAGAATAAAGGCTTTGTGTTTGCTCTGTTACTCAATAAAGCCATGGCTGATGCTGTGCCTTATCCATTTTTCATCTGCATTCTAGATTTGTAAATCTGGTGTCCAAAAGTTAATCTAAACCTTGAAAATATTCAGTGACCAAGAATCCACAGCCCCAAGGAGAGAAAGTTTTCAATATCTGCACGAAGTAAATTCTCACCTCAGCCCCCAGATGGTCAGTCTCTAAGCTAAGACTGTTTTCGATTTCTTATCCCTCCAACCTTTTTCATCTTAAGTCACTCTGTACTCCATACAACTTGCATTCCAATGAAACCACCACTCAAATCCAGCCAGTAGAGGACAATTATACAATTGCTTCTCAAAGGACACTTAATTCAACTCTGGATTAAAAACAGAAAATGGTACAAATACATCAGGCAGCATCTTTAGAAAAGTGATACACCTGAAAAGATAACATATATTCTCTTTCAACAGATGCTGGAAATCTTGAGCAACACACACAAAATGCTGGAGGAACTGATGAAGGGGCTCGGCCTGAAACTATTTGCTGTGTTCCTCCAGAAATTAGTGTGTGGGGTGCACTTTCACAGGTTACGCCTGACCAGTTTGCAACATATTCTGTTTTTATTGCAGGACTTTCAACATCAGTAATTTCTGTCCATGTCATCCAACAGAACCTACCTGGGACAACAATTCCAGTAAATTCACTCTATATGCATCCTACTTTGTACAAGGAGACTAAAACTGCACAGTTTGAAAGAAACCCAATCAAAGCTCTGTATAATCACAAACCTTACTTTTGCCCTAAAGCCTTTATTATAATAAGTGTATTTCATTTTCTAACTGCTTCCAACACCTGGATATTTTCTAAATCTTGTGAACTAACTCATCAACATTACCAACCTTTCTGTTAAAATTGTTTCTAAACATTCTTCTGCAATGCATATTCTCACATTTTCCTAGTTATACTTCATTTGCCACCATCTCCCCAATTAGCATATCTTCAGTTCCTTCGCACCATTCTTACAGCTCGTATGGTCATTCATCTTGATCTTCCAGCAAACTTTGATACAGTCTATCATTCTAAAATAACCATTTAATCCTCCTCTTTTGTTCTTCATCCCTGCATATATTTATAACTCAACTACCAAAGCCCTTGATTTCATGTAACTTTGCATGTAGTACTTGACAAACTTCTGTAAAATCAAAATGTACTAAATTCACTGATACACATTTTTCACAAGTTACGTTCTCAATAAACCATGCTGATTTTGCCTAATGAGACAAATGTGCTTTTACACAGAAAAATCAATGTGATTAGGCAGTTTAATAATGAACTATTTTGCTGACAACATCTTGTTGGACTGCAGTTCTTTGCTCCCCCTGACTTTTTGAAATTTAATAGAATTTCCTTTCTCTTAAAATGCTGGACTGCAAGAGAAACTGGAATTTTTGAATATCACCATAAATGCATCAATCCTCATTGCAGTCACTACTTTGAGCACAATTCCAGAGTCCACGATATTTGTCTGGTTTTAGATCTCTATAAATTCAAATGCCTTGTCATTAATACCATCAATGAGAGGAAGATCTTAATGTTATCAGAAAGTGCCTTTTCCTCTGAACCTGCAGCTTTGTCTAATGTAATGAAGACAGCTATGCATTCTTATGATTTCTACTGTTTACCCACGTCAGTATTTGCACCACATTTTTGCTATGTCTTCTTTGAAAAAGTTTTATAAGTGTCTACAATCTATTTTTATATTCTTTGATTATTTTCTCTCAATCTTCACTGTCAAATATTTGCCATTCCTCTGCTGTTCTGAAACTCAATCCATTGGTGTCCTACTCATTTGGTATGGAAACTGCTCTGCCCAAGACCTCAGGAACTTCAGAGTTGTGGACACAACATAGCACATCACAAAAGTCACCCTCTCCCCCATGGACTCTGTTTACACTTCTCACTGCGTCAGGAAAGAAGTCAATGTAATTGAAGCTACCATCCATCCCAGTCATTCTCTTCTCCCTCCTCTGATTGGGCAGAAGATATAAAAGCCTGAAATCACAAACCACCAAGCGCAAGGAATGACTTCTATCTGACTTTAATTCTACTGAATGGTCCTCTTATATAAAATGGATTTTTATAATCCTACCTTGTTATGGTCTTGCACCTTGTCTGCCTGCACTTTATTTGCAACTGTAAACACTTCATTTTGCACTGTTATTGCTTTCTCTTGTACTACCTCAATGCACTGATGTGATGAATGGATCTGCATGGACAATATACAAGAGCTTTTCACTGTACCTCAGTACAGGTTAAAATAACACTTAAACTTGCATGGGCAAAATAATCAAACCATTATCTATCCATGAGGGATAGACATGAAGGAAGGGGAGGTGGGGTGGCGTTGCTGGTTAAAAAAGAGATTAACGCAATAGAAAGGAAGGACATAAGCCGGGAAGATGTGGAATCGATATGGGTAGAGCTGCGTAACACTAAGGGGCAGAAGACGCTGGTGGGAGTTGTGTACAGGCCACCTAACAGTAGTAGTGAGGTCGGAGATGGTATTAAACAGGAAATTAGAAATGTGTGCAATAAAGGAACAGCAGTTATAATGGGTGACTTCAATCTACATGTAGACTGGGTGAACCAAATTGGTAAAGGTGCTGAGGAAGAGGATTTCTTGGAATTTATGCGGGATGGTTTTTTGAACCAACATGTCGAGGAACCGACTAGAGAGCAGGCTATTCTGGACTGGGTTTTGAGCAATGAGGAAGGGTTAATTAGCGATCTTGTCGTGAGAGGCCCCTTGGGTAAGAGTGACCATAATATGGTGGAATTCTTCATTAACATGGAGAGTGACGTAGTTAATTCAGAAACAAAGGTTCTGAACTTAAAGAGGGGTAACTTTGAAGGTATGAGACGTGAATTAGCTAAGATAGACTGGCAAATGACACTTCAAGGATTGACAGTGGATATGCAATGGCAGGCATTTAAAGGTTGCATGGATGAACTACAACAATTGTTCATCCCAGTTTGGCAAAAGAATAAATCAAGGAAGGTAGTGCACCCGTGGCTGACAAGAGAAATTAGGGATAGTATCAATTCCAAAGAAGTAGCATACAAATTAGCCAGAGAAAGTGGCTCACCTGAGGACTGGGAGAAATTCAGAGTTCAGCAGAGGAGGACAAAGGGCTTAATTAGGAAGGGGAAAAAAGATTATGAGAGAAAACTGGCAGAGAACATAAAAACGGACTGTAAAAGCTTTTATAGATATGTAAAAAGGAAAAGACTGATAAAGACAAATGTAGGTCCCCTGCAAACAGAAACAGGTGAATTGATTATGGGGAGCAAGGACATGGCAGACCAATTGAATAATTACTTTGGTTCTGTCTTCACTAAGGAGGACATAAAAGGAGGGAGAGAGAAACCGGGGAATTATAGGCCGGTTAGCCTAACGTCGGTGGTGGGGAAACTGCTGGAGTCAGTTATCAAGGATGTGATAACAGCACATTTGGAAAGCGGTGAAATGATCGGACAAAGTCAGCATGGATTTGTGAAAGGAAAATCATGTCTGACGAATCTCATAGAATTTTTTGAGGATGTAACTAGTAGAGTGGATAGGGGAGAACCAGTGGATGTGGTATATTTGGATTTTCAAAAGGCTTTTGACAAGGTCCCACATAGGAGATTAGTGTGCAAACTTAAAGCACACGGTATTGGGGGTAAGGTATTGGTGTGGGTGGAGAATTGGTTAGCAGACAGGAAGCAAAGAGTGGGAATAAACGGGACCTTTTCAGAATGGCAGGCGGTGACTAGTGGGGTACCGCAAGGCTCAGTGCTGGGACCCCAGTTGTTTACAATATATATTAATGACTTGGATGAGGGAATTAAATGCAGCATCTCCAAGTTTGCGGATGACACGAAGCTGGGTGGCAGTGTTAGCAGTGAGGAGGATGCTAAGAGGATGCAGGGTGACTTGGATAGGTTGGGTGAGTGGGCAAACTCATGGCAGATGCAATTTAATGTGGATAAATGTGAAGTTATCCACTTTGGTGGCAAAAATAGGAAAACAGATTATTATCTGAATGGTGGCCGATTAGGAAAAGGGGAGGTGCAACGAGACCTGGGTGTCATTATACACCAGTCATTGAAAGTGGGCATGCAGGTACAGCAGGCGGTGAAAAAGGCGAACGGTATGCTGGCATTTATAGCAAGAGGATTCGAGTACAGGAGCAGGGAGGTACTACTGCAGTTGTACAAGGCCTTGGTGAGACCACACCTGGAGTATTGTGTGCAGTTTTGGTCCCCTAATCTGAGGAAAGACATCTTTGCCATAGAGGGAGTACAAAGAAGGTTCACCAGATTGATTCCTGGGATGGCAGGTCTTTCATATGAAGAAAGACTGGATGAACTGGGCTTGTACTCGTTGGAATTTAGAAGATTGAGGGGGGATCTGATTGAAACGTATAAGATCCTAAAGGGATTGGACAGGCTAGATGCAGGAAGATTGTTCCCGATGTTGGGGAGGTCTAGAACGAGGGGTCACAGTTTGAGGATAGAGGGGAAGCCTTTTAGGACCGAGGTTAGGAAAAACTTCTTCACACAGAGAGTGGTGAATCTGTGGAATTCTCTGCCACAGCAAACTGTTGAGGCCAGTTCATTAGCTATGTTTAAAAGGAAGTTAGATATGGCCCTTGTGGCTACAGGGGTCAGGGGGTATGGAGGGAAGGCTGGGTTCTGAGTTGGATGATCAGCCATGATCATAATAAATGGCGGTGCAGGCTCGAAGGGCCGAATGGCCTACTCCTGCACCTATTTTCTATGTTTCTATGTTTCTATGTTTCTATAAATAATCTTCCAGAAATAGTAAGGGACAGAGGGTCCAGTGAGATGGAGGAACTGAGCGAAATACATGTTAGTAGGGAAGTGGTGTTAGGTAAATTGAAGGGATTGAAGGCAGATAAATCCCCAGGGCCAGATGGTCTGCATCCCAGAGTGCTTAAGGAAGTGGCCCAAGAAATAGTGGACGCATTAGTGATAATTTTTCAAAACTCGTTAGATTCTGGACTAGTTCCTGAGGATTGGAGGGTGGCTAATGTAACCCCACTTTTTAAAAAAGGAGGGAGAGAGAAACCGGGGAATTATAGGCCGGTTAGCCTAACGTCGGTGGTGGGGAAACTGCTGGAGTCAGTTATCAAAGATGTGATAACAGCACATTTGGAAAGCGGTGAAATGATCGGACAAAGTCAGCATGGATTTGTGAAAGGAAAATCATGTCTGACGAATCTCATCGAATTTTTTGAGGATGTAACTAGTAGAGTGGATAGGGGAGAACCAGTGGATATGGTATATTTGGATTTTCAAAAGGCTTTTGACAAGGTCCCACACAGGAGATTAGTGTGCAAACTTAAAGCACACGGTATTGGGGGTAAGGTATTGGTGTGGGTGGAGAATTGGTTAGCAGACAGGAAGCAAAGAGTGGGAATAAACGGGACCTTTTCAGAATGGCAGGCGGTGACTAGTGGGGTACCGCAAGGCTCAGTGCTGGGACCCCAGTTGTTTACAATATATATTAATGACTTGGATGAGGGAATTAAATGCAGCATCTCCAAGTTTGCGGATGACACCAAGCTGGGTGGCAGTGTTAGCAGTGAGGAGGATGCTAAGAGGATGCAGGGTGACTTGGATAGGTTGGGTGAGTGGGCAAACTCATGGCAGATGCAATTTAATGTGGATAAATGTGAAGTTATCCACTTTGGTGGCAAAAATAGGAAAACAGATTATTATCTGAATGGTGGCCGATTAGGAAAAGGGGAGGTGCAACGAGACCTGGGTGTCATTATACACCAGTCATTGAAAGTGGGCATGCAGGTACAGCAGGCGGTGAAAAAGGCGAACGGTATGCTGGCATTTATAGCGAGAGGATTCGAGTACAGGAGCAGGGAGGTACTACTGCAGTTGTACAAGGCCTTGGTGAGACCACACCTGGAGTATTGTGTGCAGTTTTGGTCCCCTAATCTGAGGAAAGACATCTTTGCCATAGAGGGAGTACAAAGAAGGTTCACCAGATTGATTCCTGGGATGGCAGGTCTTTCATATGAAGAAAGACTGGATGAACTGGGCTTGTACTCGTTGGAATTTAGAAGATTGAGGGGGGATCTGATTGAAACGTATAAGATCCTAAAGGGATTGGACAGGCTAGATGCGGGAAGATTGTTCCCGATGTTGGGGAGGTCTAGAACGAGGGGTCACAGTTTGAGGATAGAGGGGAAGCCTTTTAGGACCGAGGTTAGGAAAAACTTCTTCACACAGAGAGTGGTGAATCTGTGGAATTCTCTGCCACAGCAAACTGTTGAGGCCAGTTCATTAGCTATGTTTAAAAGGAAGTTAGATATGGCCCTTGTGGCTACAGGGGTCAGGGGGTATGGAGGGAAGGCTGGGTTCTGAGTTGGATGATCAGCCATGATCATGATAAATGGCGGTGCAGGCTCAAAGGGCCGAATGGCCTACTCCTGCACCTATTTTCTATGTTTCTATGTTTCTATTACTGAAACATTATACTGTTCATAACTTCCTTGGTTAGGCACCAATGAATCATTATCTTTTAGTTTTATTATTTCACAATGAAAAGCATTATTTGTTAAGTATCAATTATTTAAATATTTACCATTGTGCTTCCAGGCAAAGCTTGCTATTTAATTTCTCCAACTGCCTACACCAACACACCCCTCATGACTTACAGAATTCAAGTATCACTAATTATATGAGTTTCCAATTCATTTGCTAGAATGTTGCATGAATTTGTCATCAAACTGTGGCCACTCTTCCCCAGACAAATCCTTGTGACCAACTAATCCTGTCTCAGCTTGCTAACTACTGCAGGAAACTGTCTCGAAATAATTCAATTAACTTTTCCACCATACTTTTGCAAGTTTTGTCTCAGCCACAAGATCAAAAATCGTTATTACTGAATTTACATGCCTTCCTTAGATAATTATCCAATATCATTTGTGATTTTAAGGGACCTACAAACTATTTCAGGGTGCTTTTTGAACCTTGTTGTACGTTATATTGACCCAGGATGTTACTCAGACACAAGAAGGATTGCAGATGCTGGAGGAACTCAATGGATCAGGCAGCATCAATGGAGGGGCGGGGGAATAGACTCGGCATCTCAGGCCAAGATCTTTCCTGATTGTCAAAACATTGAGGATACAGAGCAGTTGGAAAGGAAGACAAAAAGGACTATTCTGAATAAATGTGAGGTTCTGCAGTTTGGTAGGTGAAAGGGGAAGGAAACAATACAGTAAATGGCAAGACCCCAAGGATCACAGAGGTAGAGGGGGGATGAAGTGCAAGTCCATAGCGCTCTAAAAATAGCAACTAACGCAGATAAGATGTAAAGACAGTATGGCATGCTTGCTTTCATCAGTATAAAAGTTGGAACTCGTATAACAGCAATATATTTTGATAGGCTACATTGAGCAGTTCTGCAGATGCATTACAGGAAGGATGTAGAAGCTTTGGAGAGGGTGCAGAAGAGGTTCAGGGGATGCTGGCTATATTAAGAGATTATTGGCCATAAGAAGAGATTTGACAATCTTGGAATATTGCTTTGAACCACTGGAGGCCAAGGCTGACGGAAGTATATAAAGTGATGAAAGGCACAGACAGGGCAAGTAGATTCTTTTTTCCCCAGGGTGGAAATATCAAATACAATAGACTTAAATTGAAGGTGAAGGTGGGGGGGGGGGGTGTATAAACAAACTAAAATAATAATCAACAGAATGAGGAGAGTAGAAAAGACCATTTAATGGATGTTGTTCAAGGACAGTTCAGATACTACACCTAAGTGAGTTTTGTCTAGCAGCTGAGTAACTACAGGAAAGAACCAGAGATGAAGTGTAGTCCTGGTGGTGATGGACTTGTACCGTCTCCCTGATGGCAATTTGGTGAATAGGTGACTGCTAGGCAGGTTGAGGTCAGCAGCAAGTTTTCCAGCTCCTTTCTTCGCTCTGGTAATGGAATAATGTCAGTAACTGACAGCAAATGATCTTCTCTACTGAGTGGACCACTTGTTGCATCCTGTATTTGGAGAGGGAGGAAGTGACAGGAAACTGTTTGTCAACCACTATGCTTTACAGTACCAGTGACCCAGGTTCAATTCCTGCTGCTGCCTGTAAGGAGTTTGTACGTTCTTCCCGAGATTGCGTGGGTTTCCTCCCACAGTTTAAAGACATTTAATTGGTCATTGTAAATTGTCCCATGATTAGGCTAGGATTAAATTAGGGGATTGCTGAGCGGTGTGGCTCAAAGGGTCAGAAAAGCCTATTCTGTGCTGTATCTCAATCAATTAGTAACTAACCAAATGGTGACAGAGGTGGTCACTGCACTCTCAATGATAGCCGAGTAAAAATTCATCAGGATATGCCCTCAGATAAAGCTGGTGTAGGAAGAACAATCTCTACTGGGCTTTCCTAGTGATGTGTAATCTGCTTGTCCCACTTCAATCTATCGGTAATAGTAGTCCTCAGGAATTTGAATGACTTGACCACAGACACAAACTAACTATTAATTCCAAGGCGTGGGTAGGGAAGTCAATCCTCATTTTCACCTGTCTTGATAGCATTAAGCTCCAAGTTGTTATGAGCACAGCATATTGCCTCTTTTTTGATAATTGTGTCATCCACCAATTCCAGTTCTACCCAGCTTCGTGACACCACACTTAAATATTGCCTTAATGTCAAGGGCAATAATTTATACCTCAACTCCAGATTCAGCTCTTTGATCCACAAGTGTACAATAGCTGAGTAATTTCCAAGATGAGTGGCCTCAGCAAAATTGAAATGAGCACCTACAGCTCTTAACTGTGTTATCCAGGAAACTAATCCCAATCAAGATGAAGTCAATTTCTTGCAATGCAAGTGCTCTCTTCCCTCAGTATTACTGCCAATGGCCAATATAAGGAAAACTCTTCCTTTGTGAGATTATCATTTAGCACATCCAATCTATTAAAACCTACAAACATCCCACAAGATTAAAGTATCACATTTCTTCATTTAAAATTTGGTACTGAGTACCAGTGCCTCAGCAAATTTCAGTTCCTTGCTTTGCCACTACATTTGGTTCCATCTTGATCCATAATCTTCCCCCAGCCAAAGATGTCCTTAACCCTGCACTGGGAAAGCAACCTGGATTCCCAGCATGATTGTAGAGAACAGCAAACCAGTCTTTTCTAAACTACCACTTTCAATGATTCTGTGATGTTTGTTAGGATTAAAAATAAATTCTGTATGCTGTGAAAGGAGAGAACCATGAATAAAAACAAAGTACTTGAAACACACAGCAGGTATTAGAAGAAAGTTATGGTAAACACGTCTTGACCACCTCCTCTCAGTGTAATCACCTGATTTCCACTGTCACAAACACCTGTTATTTGTTCTGTGCCTCCTCTTCTATGGAACCAGTTTTTTTTTTCTTTTCTTAGATTTTAAGTCATTGACCTGAAAGAGTAATTTTTTTTCCTCTCTATGGACAGTGACTGACCTGTTGTGTACTTCCAGTGACTTGGTTTTATTTTAGATGCCATCATCTGCAGTGCTTTGCATTTAGATTGAAATAAGAGCCATGCTTGTCAACAAAGATAAGGATGTTTGATGAATGGGATCTAGACAAGATAGGGAGTGAAGTCTGGAGGTCACACAAAGAGAGTGGAGGACATTGCCTGAAAAGCCATTGGGAAGCAAAAATCCTAGGTGTTAGTGTGGCTGAGGTAAAGAGGCAGATATGATGAGGGAAGACTGCATTGCTTTTTAGTGCAGTTGTTACAATACTTACTTTTCTGGCAGCTTTAAAGACCTTGCAGCAAGATGCTTGTCTGGTGTCCTCTCTTCCTTCACTTGCGACATTCCGAAACATTCCTGTTTTTGCGAGGAAATGCTGACTTGCACACTCGCACAGACATTATTTATAGACTGCCTTTAGGGCAAGGAGACATTGGCAGGTTCTTTGCTCATGTTTCAAAGCTAAAATGATCCTTTCTTGCTGACCTCCAGACAAACACTGATGCCACTCAATGGTAGAAATCCATTTCTTTCTTTCACTTATGAAAGGCATCCAAGCTACTTCAATATTTAAGCAACACACACAAAATGCTGGAGGAACTCAGCAGGCCAGGCAGCATCTATGGAAGAGTACAGTTGATGTTTCGAGCCAAAACTCTCTGTGATTCAAACATTTAACCTAGCTTGCTATCAATGCAATTCAGACTTGTCCCTGAACCCCTTTCTGAAAAATAGGGATATAGCAGGGCCACAAATTCCAACTTTACCATCAAACCCATAGACAAAGGGAGTTGCACTCTGATGAACTGACCTCAACCTTGCTCATGCCAGGCAGCAACTCTGATACACTTCCTCTTCCTTACACCTTGAAAAAGATCTCACTCAGGACTATCAGGACCTTGTCTCCATCACCAACCTCATTCACTCTGGAGGTCTCCTATCCACTGCCACCAACCTCATACTGTGCAAAAGTCTTAGGCATGTAAGTAAAGCTAGAGCAGTTAAGACTTTTGTACAGTGTTGTATTTGTCAACATGGAGCAGAGAGTGAGTTTGTAAATCTGGCTGGAGAAATGGATGCTGAGAATGGCGAGGGTGGAGTGTCACGGGAGGCATGTGAGACAGGTGGTAGAGAAGGAGTGCCAGGCTGGGGGGCAGCTCAGGTAGAGACACACTCAGCCCTGATACACCAGGCAAGGTCATTTGATTCAAAACAATTGGTTTATTGATCATTAAGGAATGTCTTTCTGGTGCTTTCTGCTCCCTCCACTCACCCTTCCCCTTTTCCCAACCATGATTCCTCTCTCCTTGACCCTTTCCCACTCTCAGACCACAAGAGATCCATATCAGAATTAGATTCATCATCACTCACATATATCATGAAATTTGTTTTTTCTTGTAGCAGCAGTGCAATACATAAAATTACTATAGTACTGTACAAAAGTCTTATGCACCCTAGCTACAGTTGTGATCTCTCCGCCATTATCTGGTTTTCTGCTTCAATTACTTAAAATGTGGTCTGATCTTCATCTAATCTATAATAATAGACAAACACAATCTGGCTAAACTAGTAACACAAACAACTGCACTACTTCTAACCACTACTGAGTTCACCATTTAAAACAATCACAGTCTAGGTTTAAAAAAAAGTATGTGAACCTCTGGGGTAATGTCTTCTACAAAAGCCATTTGGAGGTAGGTGTTCCGATTACTGAGATGCATGAAACTGGTAAAAGGCTATTAAAGCATTTCTAAAGTCCTGAGTGTTCATCAGTCCACAATAAGAGAAATTGTCTACAAATGGAGTTAAGAGAAGAGGAGAAGATGGCGACGCGATGCAACTCGCAGCAGCCACTTCTGTGGTGATGTCTGTTATTTGTCAAGTAGGGTGCCATGCACAATCCTGATTTAATGGAGACGGACGTGAGAGCACAGAGGAACATCTGGTGAAACTTCTGAACTGCCTGCTTTGCTGCTGCTACTACTACTGTGTGGTCTGAAATCTCCGGAGGGGAAGGCCCCAAGTCCTCGGCTTTGCTTGTTGCTCAGCGGTTGGGGTCAAAGTGCTCGGCAGAGGATGGTGCTCAGTGTCAAAGGGCTGGTCAGAGGCTTGAAGTTTTCAGATGGACTCAAGAGTCCGCTGCAGTCGGGTGCTTCCAATGGTGTTGCATCAGCAAGTTTGCGGTGCTTGGAGGTTCATGGCAGGGACAGTTTCTCCCTTCTACCATCTGCGTGAGATGATGGGGCTATCGGGACTTTGAGACTTTTTTTTTTACCGTGCCATGGTCTGTTCTTCATCAAATTACAGTATTGCTTTGCACTGTTGTAACTATATGTTATAATTATGTGGTTTTGTCAGTTTTAGTCTTGGTTTGTCCTGTGTTTCTTGTGATATCATTCTGGAGGAACATTGTAACATTTTTTAATGCATGCATTTCTAAATGACAATAAATGAGGACTGAGTGTCCTCATAATCTAAAAAAATTCATAACTGTTGCTACTCTTCGTAGGAGTGGGTGTCCTGCAAAGATCACATCAAGAGCACAATGTGCTGCTGAAGGAGGTGAAAAAGAACCCAAGGGTGACAGTTAAAGACTTGCAGAAATCTCTAGAACTTGCTGAAGTCTTTGTTCATGTGTCCACTGTAAGAAAAACACTGAACAAGAACGGTGTTCATGTAAGGACACCATGAAGGAAACCATTGCTCTCTAAAGAAAAAAGAACACATTGCTGCATGACTCAGGTTTGCAAAGGACCACCTGGGTGTTCCACAACACTTCTGGGACAATGTTCTGTAGACAGAAATGGCACTACACACCAACATCAAAACCTCATCCCAACTGTGAAGCATGATGGAAGGAGCATCATGGTTTAGGGCTGCTTTACTGCCTCAAGGCCTGGACAGCTTGCAATGATTGAGGGAACAATGAATTCAAAATTATATCAAGGCATTTTACAGAAGAATGTCAGGGTTGAGGTCCATCACCTGAACCTTAATAGAAGTTGGATGATGCAATAAGACAATGATCCAAAAAATAAGAGTAAATCAACAGCAGAATGCTTTAAAAAAAAAAGAAAATTCGTGTTTTGGAATGGCCAAGTTAGAGTTCAGACTTTAAACCAATTGAGATGGTGTGGCATGACCTGAAGAGGGCTGCTCCTGCAAGGTATCCCAGAAATAACAAAGAACTGAAACAATTTTAAATGGAGAAATGGTCTAAAATTCCACCTCACCTTTGTGCAAGTCTGATCAGCAGTCCCACAACCCCTCCACCAAACGGCTTTACCGATCACTTTCTAGATTGTATTCCTTCCCCCCAACCCCGCCCATTGTTTTTCTGGCTTCTTTCCCCATCCTTTCCAGTCCTGTTGAAACGTCTTGGCCCGAAACGTTCATTTCCACAGATGCAGCCTAATCTGCTGAATTTCTTCAAAATCTTTGAGCGTTGCTCTGGATTTCCAGCATCTACAGAATATGAGTTTTTAAATATACAGGCAGCATGGCTGGTTACAGGAACTTCATTGTAAAGCCTTTGACTTACTCACGGTGAACCCAAGATTTAATGAGGGTCATTTGTATATCTATGATCAACCACTCCAGGACAATCTTAAAATTGGCACAATCACTCAGTACCATTGAATGTCAAGGTGTTTTGGTTATGGCAGAAAAGCCAATATAAAATTTTTGCATACATGAAACAGGCTCATTACCGTAGTGAGCTTGGTAATACTGGAAGTTCCAAGTACGAACTATAGTTCAGTTGCAGCACTTCTGCCATTGAGGAAGACTCACTCATGATGAACATAAAAATCCAGGCTGAAATGAATACTGCATTATTGTAGTACTGTACTTAAAGACACAGACTGCGGCATAGCCTTGCCCAGGTGAGCATAAAATATCCCAAGACACTATAGCAGAAAGCAGAGGATTACTGATGGTACCCTGAGCCATGCACATCTACCCCAATGCAGTTGGCAACACTGATTTTCCGGTTATCACTTTGCTGATTAAGGGAGCATGCTATGCACAAATTGGCATCCACATTTCTTACATTACAAGACTGACGTCACTGTAGAAATACATTAGATGTAAAGTGCTTCATCCAGACCTGATGGGATCCACTTCAAAAATTTCTCTGGATCATTTATGTTAACTATTGATTGCTAATTGTAGAGGACCTATTACCTTGCCATTCTGCTCGCATGCAGCAATACCTATCAAACTGAAAAGAGAAACCAAATCAAAATGGATGCAGAACTAGCCTGTGGTTTTCTTTTCTGCAAGGTTATTGTTACTTAAGCTACAAAATATATGAAGTATGTCACATTCCGTCAAGATGGCACCAGTGAACAACAGTGAGATCTTGCAAACAGCTTACAAAACTACTGGATACTCTCCTTCTGGATATACCACTTCTTCTGACCTGCGACTGATTGCAGCCTATAATTTTCCCTTTTAAGAATGTAATATTTTGGCCAAGTAAGCAAACAATCTGGTGCTTCTGCGATCTCCTGGGGATTCAGTGTGGCCATCTATGGCCATCACTGGGGGTGGCCGCGGCAATTCCTAATGGCAGAACGCCAACTCATGGTCGGCTCCGTTGCTAATCATTGAAGTGCTGAGCAAGATTAAAATCAATGAGGATGAGAGTGGTAAACAAACAGGCGTTCAGTGCCATCTGCCTGTGGAAGGTGCAGTAGTCTTGCGTTCCAAGTTCGATTGTCCCAGCGGCTCATGGATATAGAGTCTGCTGCAGTTTGATGTCATCAGCACTGAACACGCCTAACTGCTCGTGCGACTTTTTCGAGGCACTGAGCACAGAACTGAATCTGCGGCTATGGCCTACAGCCACTGACACAGTGCTGACTCCGTGGCCGTGCCATCGGCTCCTTAACTGGCATCACTCACCTTGGCAGTTCCCTGCTGTGGACTCACTTTTGAGGATTCTGTGGTTTGATGTTTATTGTTCTGTATGTTATTTGTTTGCTTTTTGTTTTTTGCATAACACGATTTCTTTTTGTTTTAACGTTTAATGGTCTTGTTGTATGGGGTTTTTCTTTAAACAGGTTCTCTGGCGTTGATTTGTTTTGTGGCTGCCTCGAAGAAGAAGTTGTATACTGCATTTGATAAGCGTACTTCGTACTTTTTAAATTGTCTTTAATTTTCCAGGTAAATTTCCATTACTTGTAAAATTAAAGGCAGTAATGTACGTAACATCTTAAATGATTCAGATCTATTTGGTATGCTTACATATTCTGCTTTTCCCAACATCCACACTCACCCATCTTCCACTGCTTTAACAGTGATAGGGTTTCTTCTTGTCCTTACCAACCACCCATCAGCTTCTGCATCCAACTTCTACCATCTCCGAAGGGATCCTACCACTAAACATATCTTTACCTCCCTCCCCCCATCCAGTTTCCACAGGGATTGCTCCTTCCACGATTCCTTTATCCACTTGCCCCTCCTGGCACTTATCCCTGCAACTGGCCTAAGTGCTACAACTACACATACACCTCCTCCCTCACCTCCATTCAGGGCTTCAAACAGTCCTTCCAGGTGAGGCAACACTTCACCTGTGAATCTGCTGGGGTCATCTATTATGTCTGGTGCTCCTGATGAGGTCTCTTCTACATTGGTGAGACCTGTTGTAAATTGATAGGAAAGGAAACTGCTTCATCGAGCACCGTTGCTCCAATTGCCACAAGTGGAACTTCCCAGTGGCTAAACAGTTTAATTCCGATTCCCAATCCAACATGTTGGTCCATAGCCTGCTGTTGTGCCAAGATAAGGCTACCCTCAAGGTGGAGGAGCAACACCTTGTATTCCATCTGGATAGTCACCAACCTGATGACATGAATATTGGTGAACGCAGCAGGCCAGGCAGCATCTCTAGGAAGAGGTACAGTCGACGTTTCAGGCCGAGACCCTTCGTCGACCCTGACGAAGGGTCTCAGCCTGAAACGTCGACTGCACCTCTTCCTAGAGATGCTGCCTGGCCTGCTGCGTTCACCAGCAACTTTAATGTGTGTTGTTTGAATTTCCAGCATCTGCAGAATTCCTGTTGTTGACATGAATATTGATTGCTTCTGGCAAAAAAAAATTCCCTCTGCCCCTCCCCCTTCCTCTATTCCCCACTCTGACCTTTTACCTCTTCTCACCTGCCAATCACTTCCTGCTGGTCCTTCCTCCTACCTTTCTTCGTATGGTCCACTTTCCTCTCCTATCAGATTCCCTTTTCTCTAGCCTTTGACCTTTCCCACCCACTTGGCTTCACTTATCACCTTCCAGCTAACCTCCTTCCCTCCCCACCCACCTTTTTATTCTGGCATCTTCCACCTTCCTTCTCAGTCCTGAAGAAGGGTCTTAGCTTAAAATGTCGATTGGTTATTTATTTCCATAGATGCTGCCTGACCTGCTGAATTCCTCCAGCATTCTGCATGTTGCTTTCGATTTCCAATACGAGCAGACTTTCTTGTGTTCATGCTTACAAAAGGTAGTTCAAATTTTAGGACTGATGTAGATAAAACAGACTCATTACTGTAGCAGTGTCAGTATCGTTGCAGGTTTCAAATACCATTCACGGCTCAGTTGATCATATTTCTATAACTGAATCGAGAAGCCAAGGGCCTCAGACCCAGTCAAATGATGGGCATGAAATCCAGATTAACACAAATGTCGGAACACTAAGGTCAGTACTTCCAGGAGCAGTTTTGAAAAAAAAAATTATACTTTAATGATTGATGGTTAATGATTTAGTGACTGATCTGGGTGTGTACACCAATTCTTGGAGTGTAAGAGAACTAAAGGCATGGCTAAGTGAGGTCTGTGCTAATCAACAATCTGCCAGCAGTGTATGCTTTCTAAAGCCGTTCAATGACAGTAAAGGACAAATCATGAATCGTAAATGAATAAAAGGTAGTGAGCTATTATTTAAATCCTTAGTTATGATCAACAGGGCTCTAACTGAGCCCATCCAGCTACGAGTCAACTTCAGTCACAGAATTACCATGGATATTTTGAGAAAAAAAATTCTATTTTGAAAGAAAGCAAAATCAATTATTTGTTAAACATTATTTTAAAGTATTTGCTTATTCAGGACTGCATAGCTAATCTGTATTTAAATACACCTACACTGTGGCTTTTCACATGTACTTGTGATCAAAAAAATTTGAACCGTTTTATTGAGTATAGTTCAGTAATCTTTGAAAAGCACTTCAAACAAGTAAAGCACTAGCCAGATCTAAAACCAAAATGAAATAAATCCCCTTTCTTAATACAATTGATTAAACATGTTCGCTTTCTTGAACTTTAATATAATAAAAACTCAACTACTTCAGGGAGGTAAGATTTGTTGAGAATACAGCAGGCAAGCCATCAGAGCTCAATGTAGTTCAGTTCACTAAAGGTCCCAACCAAAATTATTTACTGAATCACTCCGGTGTCAAGAGTATAGTAGATATGGTTGTTCAGATATATACTGATTATACATTTTGGATGCATTTAGTTCATTCCAATGAACATTACATTGTAGAGCTAGAGATCTAACCTGCAAATTAAAGGCCTCAAGTAATGGGTCTGCTGTTGCGCAAGGAAATGCTTGAATAAAATAAGGTACTGGCTTAGGATGCTCGATAGTCATTTGGCAAAGTGAGCTTTCCCCGCTCTTCCAACATACAACAGAAATTAAGACATTACGAGAGATAATATCAGGGTATACAGGGGACATAAAATACACTTAGTCACGTGGTATCACACATAATTCAAATAATGACTAAGCATGACCCGACAGAGGAATCAACTCAGAATTACCATGGAAAAAAAAGATAATGGACATGAAAATTACAATAGAGGAGCTTCTACCTACATAATCAGGCAACAAAAGATTATATCCCAAATTTACTTACAAAACAGAACCATACTGACCATCACCAATTGAAAGTCACAGTCACAACTGAGCAAAACTTTAGCCAAACTACTTAAAAGTTGTTTAGTTCAGATACAAATTCAACATTCAAAACAATGCAGCTGAAATACAATGTTGAGTTCAAAAACCAATGCTATAAATCCATTAAGCAGGTTACCAACACCCTGGCAACATCTATCAAGGGAATCCATCCCATGGGCTGGCTTAGTTTTATCAATTGCTTCCATCTGAGATGTGATTACCAGATACAGAGTACCCTCCAGCAGCAATAGTCACCAGCTGACAACGCTCACAATATGCCTAACCAAACATGGTCCATATCAATGGAATGAATTTATTTTGTAGGACACAGGCAACAGATTACAGTGCATGGAATATTTTTACTCATTTATTATGGCACAAAAGGAGACCATACAGCCAATCAGGTCCAGACTATACTGAAGTAGAACAAACCTACCCATCACATTCCTCAAACCCTGCAGCTTATTCTCTGAACTCTCTGTTGGGTCTTTTGCCAATTACCCAAAAGCATGGGTAAATTACAGTTGTCAATTAACCCAGCAGCATGTCTTAGAGATGTGGAAAGAAATCCACATAGTCATAGGGAGAAAGGTACACAGGCCACAAAGAGCATGCAATGTTAGGAACACCCAGGTCGCTGGAATCCGAAGTAGCAGCACCAGATCATCCCAAATTTACATTCACTAAATGGTCTCTTGTGCAATGGTGATACTTTAAATATGCTCAGTGAAAACTTGATTTTTTTTTTGTGTACAAAACCCTTTGGACTGAATGGAATGCATAATTAGAACCAGAGTATTGGCTTGCACCATCTATTTGAGGGTGGGAATAATTGCTCACCCAAGGCAACCAGTGAGGTATTGTTTTCCAGCCTCAACACAGTTCATCCACAGGGCATCACGGCCCAGCTACATTTCCCTACTGGAACAACTCCGACAGCGGGCGAAACATGCTCTCCTGTTGGTTGACAGACCTCACAATAGCTGTTGCCCAGCGGGAAAAGCAAGACTGAAGTGACCTTTTTAAGGAAGGAAAATTGAAATGTAATATAATTGGGGAATGAAGATAGATTGGCAAGCAGAGCCAACTGGTTGGAGAAACAAAATCTTCCTTAAGCTTCAGTCGCAAATTTTGTTGTCTCCAGAGTCTTCGGTTGGTGCACATTTTAAATTACATGAAGTATACAGGGGGTATTTTCTCTGCACCCCTCTGGTGATTATGCCAGACCAAGAAAGCTCTTTGCCAGTTTTTCTCCTTCTCCGTCCCTCACTTGGTATTGTGCAATAATTTACACCTCTGGACACTGGTTTCCACACCTGCTTCATTATTACACCTTTTCGTTTCATTATTATTCTATACAAGTTACATTTTGACCTTATCCTGCTTGCTTTTTTTCTGCATGACCATATACATTCACTTCCAAATCTGGGCAAAGGTAAAGTTATTGCAGAGACACTTCTCCCTCTGCTGACACTGCCCAATCTGCTTTGTTCATGTGAAATAGTTTACATCAATTTTCACAAAGGAAATACTTTATAATAGCAGGTGATGGTGAATAGAAAGTGCTGTCTGGATAAAAGTAGCCAAGTGCAGTTCCATGAATTGCAACCCCATGGAGTTAATATCGCTAATGAAATGGAACAGAATGTCATTAACAACACTTATGGGTAATTCTGGCAAAGTTAATGACCAGAAGGATCGATGACCTTTACGGCGTCTTGGGACAAATTAGTTTTGCAAGCTAAATGACAGATGGATTTTAATGATTATACACTGGTAATTGTAAACATCTGTGCAAGCTAATAGTGGCTAACTTTGCTATTACCCATTTGAAATGCAGGTTGACAGCTCCGAGCAACAGCATTATGATGACAAGATTAAAAAGTCACAACTGTCCGGTTCTGCAGAAATGCACTTTGGTGGGCTTTGAAGTCGGCCTGGTAACAGTTCAAGTATTTTTACATGTTCTTGACTTTGTTCCATTTTCACTGTAATATGATAAATATTCAACAGTGAATGGAGATGGTTAAGCCAATAACCATTGCACTTAAAGAAATACTTACACATAAGTTCTTCACCAGTGAACCTACCTCAGCATTTTGTCTTGTAACATGCTGGGCTTACAGCAGTCATTTTAAATATTTGATTATTTTGAACCAGGCAAACAAATTTCTCCAGTTATAACGTAGATGAGAGATAAATCAAAATGAAGAGGGGCAATCTGGTAGTGCAATAGTTGGTACTCCAACCTCAGTTTCAGGGACAGAAGTTCAATCCTGACCTCAGGTGCTGTCTCTATGACCATACAGGTTTCTCCTCAGATAAGCCAGCCTCCCACACCCCCTCACCATTTCCCATCTCCTTTTCCCTCTCTCACCTTATCTCCTTGCCTACCCATTGCCTCACTCTGGTGCTCCTCTCCCCATTTTTCTTTCTTCCATGGTCTTCGATCCCTTTCACCAATCAACTTCTCAGTTCTTTACTTCATCCTGCCCCCTCCAGGTTTCACCTGTCACCTGGTGTTTCTCTCTCCCCTCCCCCACCTTTAAATCTACTCAACTTTTTATTCCAGTCCTGCCCAAGTGTTTCAGCCTGAAATGTTGACTGTACTTTTCCCCCCACAGAGGTTACCTGGCTTGCTGAGTTCCTCCAGCATTTTGTGTGTTAC
Organism: Mobula hypostoma; assembly: GCF_963921235.1. Taxonomy (NCBI): domain Eukaryota; kingdom Metazoa; phylum Chordata; class Chondrichthyes; order Myliobatiformes; family Myliobatidae; genus Mobula; species Mobula hypostoma. The sequence goes on along the minus strand of NC_086105.1, from coordinate 52,888,754 downwards.
TTGGATTTCCAGCATCTGCAGATTTTCTCTAGTTTGCAAGCCAACTTCCTGTCATATTCTAAAGACATCTTGGTAGTTTATTAACCACTAAGAAATACCCCTTTATGTAGATTGATGGCAAAATCATGGGTAAATTTATGGGCATTTGAAAGTAAAATTTGCATAGCCACAGGAGAATTGGACTGTTGGGAGCACTCCTTTCGGAGGAGGTGAGAGAAGGACATTAATGGCCAAATGGATTTAGGTGACATAAGTAGCATTCTTCATAATCACAAATAGGCCAGATTCCACCTCTGAAAGGATTCCCTGAGTCTTATTGATATCATTATCGTGGTAGAGTACTCACCATCAATATCCTCAAAGTCAACTGAACAGAAGCATCAATACTCTAGCAACAAGAGAAGGGCGGTACCTGGGTATCCTGTACTAGGGCTCACCTTCTGACACCCCAAGCCCTTCAAAGATCTATAAAGTACATGCCAGGTGCATGCTCTCCACTTACCTTGAAACGAGCAGCAACATTCAATCCGCTTGACTCCACACTGAACAAAGCACTATTTCTGGTTGCCCTCATAATCCTAAATATTCCTGCTCTCTCCAACTTTTGCACTTTAACTCCAAGGATTGACAATAAATACAGATCTTTCCAGTGATACTGATATGCCAAAACCAGAATAAGCACCACCCCCACCTGCCTTTGCTTCACTTACTTGCATGGTCACATTTCCAAAGCTAATATGCTCTACACTATTTAAACAGGCTTGGTTGAAAGAATTCTGCCACTACAGTGCACTAATCACCCAATAAACAATTCAAGACTGATTATACCCCTACAGATGGGAGTGTAACAAAAGGCCAAAAATAAAATATCTGGAAAAATACCCCCCTCCACCCACAACACTGCAACTTTTCGACTACAGCAATGACTATTAGCAAGATGTACAAAGAGTTACAGCTTTTGCAGCACCCAGCAGATAACTAACAATTTTTTGACGAACAGGTTTCTCTTTTAAAAACTGTTAAAAGAGATTTCAGCTCAGCCACCCATATGAATGAACTAAAACAAGCCAATCACAGTGCCACAAGCTGTGGGTGAAGATTAAAAATCAAAATCTGTGTCAGCAGGCAAATACAAAAGTTTGGGCACTTCCCCAAAGGTAGAGGTGAATCTATGGAAGTGCGACCAAAGTGAGTTTTTGCTCAAGCAATTAAAGAAAGGGAGTTAAGAGCAAGTTTCCTTTTCAGACATGGGAAATCTAATATCCAGATAACTTTTTCCAAAGACTGAATACAATAAGCAGCTTTAAAAGGCAAAATGAAGCATGGCACAGAGGATTCAGAAATATGAATTTGCAGTTGAGGGGCTGCAATAAAGATTCTGCAATGGTGCAAAGATGAAGCCAAAGATGATTTAAATGCTATCGAATTTAAATCAATGAGTGGTGATCTTACCAAATGAAAAAACTCCTGACAGGTCTCAATAGCACTGGACACATGCATGACTGGGATGAGGGAGAAAATGCAGACACTCCCAAAAGAAATTGGCCAGTAAGGACTAAGGTTGGGTGAAATTTCTTCACCTACAAGATAGTAAATCTCTGGGAATTCTCTATCAAGAGGGCTGTGAAGAAACAGTCATTGAGTAAACTCAAGTCAAGGATCAATAGGTCTTTAAGACAGCAAAAGAATCAACAGTTAATGCATGAAGGGAAGTAAGAGGTTTGACATGATCATACTGAATGTCAGAGCAGGCATGAGGGGACGGATGACCTATTTTGGCTTATAGCATGTCTGTTATGTTGAATAGATTGATACCTAGTTGTGCTAAGATCGACAGTGTTGGGTTTCAGAATTATTAAATACTCCTCTTGAAAACAATTTCATTTGTAGGATTTCATCCTTTTGGTGCTCCCAGCTCAATTTCAAATGAGGAAAAGTAGAATTCTCACATCAAATAAAACAGAAATTATTTCCTTTGTGGAGTTTCACTACAAATACTAAGAAACTTGCAACATTAATACTGAAATTAACTTGTTCGATAATATAGATGGCTAATTACTGCTGAAAGAAATGGAACATCCAGGTGATCTGAAAATAAACAGATGAATATGTTGCTGTTATCAGTTGATGCTTCATAACATACCTGAAAGAATAAATATCATCAACAAAATAGTGCATACACCAAAACCGTTACTATTCTCTAATATGGTAGCTGCACAATTTAATAAATTAAGGGAAATAAAAAAATTTCTCAAAGCAAAAGAAGCAATTTTCCATTATCAGTTGCAAATTTAAGAAAAATGTTCATAATATTCCTATATCTGTTTTTAGGAACACTTAACTGAATTGTTTTCAGAGCCAATTATGTGACTAGTCCTATTGAGTTTGTCAGTGATGGCTCCAGGGCACTGAAGTTGAGGTAATTTTTATTCAATAGTAGTACCTTCATGAAGGGTAGGTAGTTAGACTCTCATGTTGGAAATCACCCAGTACTTTTCTGGCATTGTTACTTGATTTTCAGTACAACTAGTCAAGGTCTTGTGCGTCCAGGTACGAATTACTTCATTTCCTGAAGAGCTGCACATGAAATTGAACTCTAGGCAAAGAAACATCTTCACTTTTGCCTTTATCACCACTGAAGGGAGAAAAAAAAGCTGGTGTAGAAGACTGCACTGATGAACTTCCTGAAGTTAGGTCTCAGGGATGGTAAAACCTCCACAACCATGACCATTCTTATATAGGATGCGATCATTCATTGGATTAGTCACTGACTTGACTTTTGCCCAGGCTCTTTGCTGTTAATTTTGACCTCAACATCAACCAAACATGCCTCATCTCAGCAATTAAACATTTTTGGTTTCTGTCTTAAAACTGTGATGATATGTGCATCTGAACTCATTAGCATCCACAAGTAGGTCCTTGCCAAGTAAGTGTTTTTTGATAGAGTTGTTGATGATATACTTTCATGGAAGGAGTGGGTAAAGGGCAATTCAACTGATGCAACTTGAAAACTGAATATCCAAGACTTCTTCCACAAAAACTGAAAATGCAATGACTATGTCGTGTTTAAAATTAGGTAAGACAAAAAGCCCAGTTAAGCATTTAGTTAATGAAAGGTACAGCCTTCCGCAAGTTAAAATGGGGAAAATTATTCAGATTAATAAGAACTACACAAACATTCAAAAACATACATTTAAGCTTATCAGCAACCACTCGCAGCCCAAAACCATTAGCAGCAGTTGACATTACTTTAGCAAATGGATGGAATAGCTTAAGTGCCTGTTTCGTTGCTGCATATACAGCTCATCTAAATAAGAAATGTTGTTTGACATTGGCATGGCATGATGAAAATGGCCTAATGAACCATCTCCTTTCTTGTTAGCAAAGACACAACCACATGCAGTGAAAGCAACACTACAGATCAGGGATAAACAGCATAGGACATTTGACCAATCTGGAAGACGTGGTTAAGGAACAAATTTCAATTGTAAATAAAAAGAATGTAGAAAAGAGGAAGGTTTGACTTTATTGCAGTATCAAACTACAAATCAATAATCTGATGATATACTGCAACAAGGTGGGTTATTTCCATATACCCTTGATTTTTTTTTTATATACATGCTTTCTCCATGCTGCATACTCTAACCAAACTACCAGATTTTCACCATGCTCTATAGTCAGACTGCACCATTGTCACATTTTCTTCTAACTATATAGTACATCAAATTACAACATTCATGTCATTACAGCATGCTGCAAAATGCAAACTGCAACATCTATGTTTTTCCCAGTGGTGTAAACTGTAACATCCCATGGCTTTTTCAAATACATTCAAAGACAGATCTTATCAAATATTTAAGATACTTTAATCTTCGTAATTCAAGATGCAACATGCTCTACCCCAATTCAAAGCAAATAGGAAGGCTATGTATTTTGATACTGCTTAGTGGGTAGAGAGAAACGCTAACCATATCTTAGATTTTAAAAATCACAATTCAGTCTATTCCTTTGCACAAGAGATTCTAAAGGCTTTTGATACTTATGGCCTCAAACTGCAATCAAAATAAAAATTGCTAGGAATACAAAGCCTATTACCTATCACTGGCAGGAATATTTTACATTATTGTGATTACTAACACTATTTATCTTTCAAAAAAAAAACCTGCTACATTTCCACCAATGTCTTCCGTCTTTGATGCAGACTTAGATTCCACTTTCAAGGGGTATCAGGGGTATTTTTATCACAGCTGGTCCCTCCTATTCGGTATTTCCATTACAATTCTTGGCCTAAAAATGGCTCAATCATCTTTTATGCAAGTACACTACCAGAAATGAGCTATTACTAAGATGACAAACTCCATCACTATTTTTGACAGAAAATTTTAATCCTATTTGGAAATGAAAAGGCAAGAGTCAATTAGGAATTACCAAACTTCAGTGAGGAATAGCAGGAATAATGACATATCACATAAACCTCTGGTCAAAAATTCCACACATTTCATTTTCACAAATGATACAAGCCTCAGCTCATTCCCCAATTATCTTCTGTACTTCTGAGACCACAATTCCTGATTGCAGACACCTCAACTAAGGCTTCAATGAGATCACCTTACATTCTTCACAAGTCCAGAAAACATGCCTAATCTAATAAATATCTGCCCATGCAGCAAATTCATCACCCTTGGAACTTGTTCATGGAATTTTCACTCCCTCCATAGCTAGTACATATTCTTCCTTCCCTCCGAATATTTTCATCTCCAAATTCTCTCTGAAGCTTCTGTTGCAAGAATTATTCCAGCTTTTCTCGTGACTCCCTGTGGTATATTCCTCACCTCCAACTTCATTTCAGTACATCTCTTCCATAGTCTTCCAAGTCCAACACAGGCTACATAAAAGTTGACTACAATAACCCAGCCAAGCAAGTGAACAGTGCTTTGAAGGGATTTATCACAAGTTCCTTGCCTTTGTACCTAGTATGCCTTTTTAAGGAAATATTTTGATGGACTGCTGGTTCCCTGTTCTTAGTTCTCCTTCAAAATATCATAACTTACAGTAGCTTGCCTTTATCCTCTTTCAACACTACAGCTGACTCCATTCTTCTGTCAAATATCAGGCCATTTTGGCCTATCAATGTCCCCTGAAAACTGTCATTGTCATTATCAGATATAAAAAGACCAAGGCGTCTTTTAAAAGTTATAAGGCTCAAATGACCAAAAGCTTCAAAATTTAGCATTGGCATGACACGTTCTTTGTGGGAAATGCTTGCTGTCTCTGGAAAAATGACAGTTCAACATCGACCAGATTGGGAGTAATCTGAGGGTCTTTATGTAGGGGTGATAGCAGGGGTAAAAATTATTCACAAAATGCAAATGACTTATTTTATTTTCCCAGTTATAGCTCTTTTGGATATGTCTCAGACTGAGTCAGAGACTGCAAATAAAGTAAGAGCTAGTACTACAAAACCTTAAATCTAGAGTATTAGAGTATTTATAGTATTAATGGTAAGACTCTTGGCAGTGTGGAGGATCAGAGGGGTCTTGGGGTTCAAGTCCATAGGATACTCAAAGTTGCTGCGCAGGTTGACTCTGTGGTTAAGAAGGCATATGGTGCATTGGCCTTCATCAATCTTGGGAGTGAATTTAAGAGCCAAGGGGTAATGTTTCAGCTATATAGGACCCTGGTCAGACCCCACTTGGAGTACTGTGCTCAGTTCTGGTCACCTCACTGCAGAAAGATGTGGAAACCATAGAAAGGGTGCAGAGGAGATTTACAAGGATGTTGCTTGGATTGTGGGCACGTGGCCAAGTGGTTAAGGCGTTCGACTAGCAATCTGAAGGTTGTGAGTTCGAGCCCCAGCCAAGACAGCGTGTTTTGTCCTTGAGCAAGGCACTTAATCACACATTGCTCTGTGATGACACTGGTGCCAAGCTGTATGGGTCCTAATGCCCTTCCCTTGGACAACATTGGTGTCGTGGAGAGGGGAGACTTGCAGCATGGGCAACTGCTGGTCTTCCATAAAACCTTGCCCAGGCCTGCGCCCTGGAGAATGAAGATTTTCCAGGCGCAGGTCCATGGTCTCGCAAGACTAATGGATGCCTTTATTTATTTATGCCTGGATTGGGGAGCATGCCTTATGAGAATAGGTTGAGTGAACTCGGCCTTTTCTCCTTGGAGTAACAGAGGATTTGAGGTGACCTGATAGAGGTGTATAAGATGATGAGAGACATTGATCGTGTGGATAGTGGCTTTTTTCCCCAGAGCTGAAATGGCTAGCACGAGAGGGCACAGTTTTAAGGTGTTTGGAAGTAGGTACAGAAGAGATGTCAGGCAAGTTTTTTTTAAACGCAGAGAGTGCTGACTGCGTGGAATGGGCTGCCGGTGACGGTGTGGAGGCGGATATGATAGGGTCTTTTAAGAGACTCCTGGACAGGTACATGGGCCTCAGAAAAATAGGGGGCTATGGGCCGAAGGGCCTGTATTGTCCTGTAGCTTTTCTATGTTTCTATGTAGAGTAAATTCCAGTAATGTATTACAGATTTAGATGGAAATATTCTTTTCTGTGGTATAGAATATACAAGAGATGATTGGCCTCTGTTTTCTCAAGACAAACTTGTAATTCAAAGATGACAACATTGTTATATACAGTTGAACATTAAATGTAACCCCATCACTCCTTAGATGCTATTGGGGGAAAAAAATACGGTGTTACTACCCTCAATACTTTGCAGTGAACCCTACTGATAGCCAGATGGTAGCAGGACATCTTTGGGTGGAGGTACCTGATGGACCATGGATTCTGTAGATATTCTTCAAGGGCACATAGCAAGTGGGCACAAGGCTGCATCTGTTCTCAGGATGTGGCTTTTCATTCTAGAATAAAGGAGATATCCTCCTTTTTCAAAGAAAAAGGCTTCCCTTCCCTCCACCATCAAAGCTGCCCTCAACCATATCTCTTCCATTTCACCCCATCCTCTTGCCACACTACCAGAGACAGGGTTCCTCTTGTCCTCACCTACCACCCCACCAGCCTCCGCGTCCAGCACATAATTCTCTGAAACATTCGCCACCTCCAACTGGATCCCATCACCAAACACATCTTTTCCCTCCCCCCACTTTCTGCAGGGATCGCACCCTATTGCGATTCCCTGTCCATTTGTCCCTCCCCTCTGATCTCCCTCCTGGCACTTAGCCATGTAAGCAGAACAAGTGCTTCACCTGTTCCTACTACTATTCGGGGCCCCAAACAGTCCTTCCAGATGAGGCAACACTTCACCTGTGAGTCTGTTGGGGTCATATACTGTGTTCAGTGCTCCGGTGTGGCCTCTTGCATAATGGTGAGACCTGACGTAGATTGGAAGAACACTTCTCCAAGCATCTACGCTCCATCCGCCAAAACAAGCGGGATCTCCCACTGCCAGGATAAGGCCACACTTAGGTTGGAGGAACAACACCTTATATTCCGTTTGGGTAGCCTCCAACCTGATGATGTGAACATCGATTTCTCAAACTTTCAGGAATGCATCCACACCCACCCCCCTTCACTATTTTCCATCCTCTTGTCCCTCTCTTGTGTTATCTCCTTGACCGCCCATCACCTCCCTTTTGTGTTCCCCTCCACGTCCATTGCATTCTTTCTCTTTCACCAATCAACTTCCTAGCTCTTAGCTTCATCCCCGCCCTCTCCAAGTTTCACCTATTGCCTGGCGTTTCTCTCTCCTCTCAGCCCACCCTTCAAATCTACTCCTCAGCATTTTTTCTCCAGTCCTGCTGAAGGGCTTCGGCCCAAAGCGTCAACTGTACTTTTTTCCATAGATGCTGCCTGGCCTGCTGAGTTCCTTCAGCATTTTGTGTGTGTTATAAGGGACAATTAGAAGGTGATTAATGGCACCTACAGAACCCAGTCTGAGCAAGGATTATCCATTTCATGGAAGTGAACAGAACTAACATGGCAATCAAATTTTAATGCAAATAGAGGTACCATAGTACCTGAACGCTGCTGCCAAGAAGAGGATATAGATTAGTGTATTCCATAGTACAGTGGAAACGTCATTCCTTGGGATTAAAGGCTGGGCTTGCCCTTGTTATCTTTGCCAGTGAATGATTCCCCCAAAGAAACAGTGCATTCGCGTCACTAGCTGCACAATTTTCTGATGATTTTCTCATAAACAAAACTATGTAACAGCTCAGTAGCAATCTAGTCATCTCTGAATTGGCAGTACCTCTGTGTCTTATGCACCAATTTCCCAAGATAATACTGCAGATTTCCTAATCAGCTTGCAATCTGTAATTTGAATCCTCACCTGCTATGACACTATTGGGGGCTGTTTGCAAATTTATAGTGATTATAGGAAAAATGGTCTTCAATGCTTCACCAAGAAAATTCGAAAAACGGAATAATTCAGAGAAAATTCAATGCTGAGAGAAAAAATATCTCTAAAAACATTTGTTGAGGCATTCTCAATACAACACAAAGAACGAACAAACAAATCTGACTAGAAAATCATGAACTGACTTGGTAACTCAGCTTTTTAAACTCCAAAAAGAAATCCCGGCTTGACATTTGCACCTATGTAAAGCAGCTTTCTTCATTAGAAATAGCCTCTTTGTCTGATCTTCCCAAACAGACAGAAGTTAATAACACTCCGTTCGAAGAGGCTCATTTTATTGACTTAATCCACTCAGGGTGTGCCAATATTTGCGCAACTTCAATCACCTCCTTTGCTCTGGTTAGAGAAATAACACTTGTTACAATAAAGAGCTACAGAGCAAATATTCATAATGATAAGGGGACAGACTTCTCTGGTGCAAATTGCTTTAGCGCAGTCATATTGAAAAACAATTTTAAAAAACATTTGAAACAGTATACCATACAGTAAGATGTCAGCACATCTACATAGCCAACTGTAAAGTTACGTACATGTGATATTATCTCAACTTGCAGTTGCAACAATTATTGTACTAAGACAATAGCAAAGGTGAAAGAATATACATTTCTATACTGTGATACAAGAGCACTGAGCCAATGCCGTCTAAGCATTTCATTGTTAACTATTCATCACTGCCAACACCTCCATGTTAGACTGGTATGGAATAGGATTTACCCTTGTTTTCTTGTGGTAAGCAGGTTAATTTTAATTCATTTACGGAAACTCAAGACGACAAATCCTGTGACATTGATTATGTGGATTAAGTTAATTGAAATCCGTAGCTAAGCCACAAACGTTGCGAGAATCTGAAGTTCATTAAACACCGAAGTCAAGTGACACACAGCAAAATGTCTGGATTAAAAATACATTTTTATGGCCCAGACTTGCAACACTCCTCTGCACCTCATCCAGCTGTTGGTTTTACAGTTCCTTAATGCAACAAAGAATCAAGTTATTAAGTAGCTACAATTGCCACCTACCTGATATAGGAATTCCACCAAGTCCTGTACTATGCTGTGGTATATTTAAGTCCAAGAAATTACTGTTCGAGGTGGGTGTTGCTGTGTGGTTCAAGTGCATCATGCTATTGTGAGGGTATGCCATCCATGGGTACCGTGCCTGACCTGGAAAACTGAATGAGTTGTAGACGGCTCTGTGCTGAAAAGCTGGAAACCTCCGTGGTAATACAGAGTTGGGAAAAGAGTTGCCTATGGAGTTGGCTGTTGTGGCAGAAGCTGGTGTCAAGAAGCCACCAATGCCTTTGTTTGCAGTTTGCGAAGGGGTCTGTAGTGCGGTGGGGGAAGTGAGGCCCACGTTGGAAGGTTGGTCCTGGACTGAGAGTTCCTTCTCTATCAGGTCTGCTAAGGCTTTCCTTGTGATGTCGAATGGGTCAAAACCCAGATCATCCTCTTGTTGTTTGGAGGAGCCGAACCCAAAAGCAGCTTGCCAGTCTGTTGATGAAGATACTGGGATTGTTTCTGGAATTTGTCAAAGAAAATGAGAAATGAGTGAATGCTTCTTTAAACATATCTATAAATATAAATAAACTATGCATTACTTCCATTGTGATGAGTGCAATCAACTCTCAGTCCTTGTCATCTTGAAAGTTAGTGAAGAGGATATACAAATGAGAACTAAACCAGAAAAGGGCACAGTTTGATTAGTTAGATCAAGAGGGTTTTAGTTTCACACAGGGTGAAAGTAGTTACACAAAAAAGTTGGGGAAAAATGATAAAGGATTTATTTGTAAATTTAAGTTATTTCCAGTTGATATCTTCCTCCTGATGAGATCAATATTGACAGTGGTTTCTTTACAAGAGGATATGCTGAAGTGGAAAGTGGTGAGAGGTTCATGCAGATAGTGAACAAAGATAGCAGGATAGTGATGCAGAGATAAGGAGGGCAACATATCTGAGCTTCTAATTCTGGACAGACAGTATTCTTGAGGGTTAACATAGAAATAAATTGTCAAATTCTATAGCAAGCATCAGAATACATCAAGCACTTAATTTTTAAGCATGTGTGGCTTTATATCTGTAAATTGTCACTTGAAGCAATTAGCCAACTCTATGCACTCAAAGAACACAGCAATGTGAAAAGTCCCACGTAGGAACTCAGAAGAATTACAGTACTTTTTTGATGGCCTTGAAGCTAAATTATTTTGGAAGCTGCTTACAGAAATGTCAACACCAAAGACATACAGTGTAGGTCAGAAAGCCACTAGCTGTTGGGATGTTAGGAGATTCAGATTTTACATGCACAATTATCTCTAGTGCCAACTGTCTCATCAGAGTTCTGTACACTTTAAGGCAAATATGCTAACTTTAAAAAGATGTTAAGTGTATGACAATGATTTAATAGGATCATCTTAGTCGAAGCATCTGTTGTCTCTTGTTTCATGGCCTGCATGGAGTGCTTCAGGCATCATTTGCAATACGAAATGATATAGGTCAGCCTGGAGTAATGACTTCGATTAAAAACTGCCTGAAATATTGAGAAGTGGCAAATCCTCAGAAGCTAATTTAAGACTAAATATGGCAGGTTGGCAGCTAGTCAAGGGCAAGTATGAATTGTGCCACCAGCCAAAAGCTGTCAATGGTTTTGAGATCGGTTCAGCCACAGAGTAGTGAGAGACTGTGCATAATGCAAGACTTTTAGTCTTGAATTTCTTTTTAACAGAGAGCTGGCTATTCCTTCATTACATACTCTCAATGCATGATGGTTTAAAATGCATTGAAGTTATAAAGTAAACCTAATGGTTTCAACTCTGTTTCTATTTGACAGCAGATGGTATACTTAAAAGCTATTTTATTTGTCAGACACTGCAGTCACAAAAGGCACAAAATATTCTCTCCTCGGTGCATTTGCACTGTGACATTAAGGGCTTCAGCAGCAATCACAGCAGATTGGAGCGTGTGTGTGGGCAGGGGGAAGGTAGGTTTAAAGGGTCAGAATTAAGCCAGAACAAGAGAAAGGTGAACAGTGAGAGAATACAGAAGCGTTCAAGCATCGTTAATATCCTTTTAAACAGTTTTGAGTGTTTTAACTATATGGAACTTCTGAAGTGGTAAAGTGTTAATGCCACAGCCTGATAGCGCCAAGGACCTGGATTCAATTCTTATCTCATATGCTGTTGTGTGGAGGGTTCATGCTTTCAAAAAGGGTTTCCTTGGATGCTCCGGTTTCTTTCTACATCCCAAAGAACAGTTCATTGGAAACTCCAGCTTCCCCATTGTATTAATAATTAGTACGAGTACTAATGTGACATAGGAGAGAACAGGTTACATGGAATTAAGTGAATGGGTCTGATGGTGATAATCTGAGCAATACTCTCCTGAAAGGAAACAAACTGCAAAATGCTGCATGATATGCTCTATTATACAAGTGTAGCAATGTCGATGAAGGAGTACAATTCTTTTAATGCTTTCAGTTAAGATGAATGTTTATTTTCCCCCTCATCCACTTGTGGAATTGTTCCATGTCATCAGGACAATTCTCCACTTCAGACTGATTCAGTTCCCCTAACAAGGAATTACAGTTACATTTCATATAATGCACCAACTCACCAAAATCACTCATGATTTACATAATATACTTGCTTTATATTTATCCTGCCAAAGTGGACATTTTCCCTCATTATACTCATATGCTAGACCTTTGATAATTCACTCAACCAATCTGTCCCTTTCAGTTTCGCTTCTTTTATATACCCACTATCCACCTGTAATGGATGTGTTCCAAGTAATGTGAATACTCTGAACCTGAGAAATTGCCAGCAAAATTAGACTCTTTCACAATAATCCCACAGAATTTCACAAAACAGTGATAAAACATGCAGAGTCAGTCAGGAACATAAGTTGCTTTTAAAACTAGCATGAGAAATGGAGAGTTGTCAGGGAGAGTTTCTATACTCAGCCAACAAGCATGCTTTGATATAAACGGGTCCACTCAGATTTCCAGTAACCATGGGTGGGAAAACAAGTCATTATAATATATTCATCATAGTTCTCTTTCTCAGAACACCAAAGAACAAGGGGGCAGAATTCAAATCTAGTATAAGCAATGGCAGTAAGCAAGTTAATAATTGGGTACTTATTCGCCTAGATGACTGATCAGAATATGGCTATTATGATGCCATGAGTTGTTGAGCACAGAAGCGCGGCCCTTGGCTCACCAAGTTCACAACACCCTTTAAATGAACCTCACCTTTTTCCTCTGTATTTTCATTACCACTACCTACATTCTACCACTCACCTGCACACCAGATACAGTCTAGAGGGGGAAGTTAACCTACCAACCTGCACATTAAAAGTTAGAAAACATTCCTGAAATATTAGAAAACATGTGGCTTGTGAAAAGAAATTACCTGAATAATTAACTAGGAAGAAGCCTACATATCTGTTAGTTTTTATGGACTATTTCTTAGAATTTGAATAAGATACTGGAGGTAATATGGATGCATGGCTTTTGAACTTCCACAATTCCAAACAATATAGAATGGTGCCTGCAAATCAGAAAAAAAAATGAACCCAACTGCAACGAGAAAAGGGAAGTTAAAACTGTAGCCAGTTAACTTAACCAGTTTGAAGAAATGGTCATGTTTATTAACTGGAATGCAGCTATAAAAGACAAATTATTGAACTGATTAAAAATTGATGTGAAAAACAGAGTTAAAATTGAGCTTTGTTGTTGGCATTACAATAGTCAGGCTAGTTAGGCAGTGAATGTAGTTATTTGGATCATTCAAAGGGCAGGTTATGAAGTGCTACATAATTAGGATTCATGGGGACTGGAGGAAAAAAAATTGTCATGTATTCATATCAAATGTTTGCAACAAATAGGTTATTATAAGGATTAGCGCTTGGACTCCAACAATTTATTGCATCGACTTAAGAGTAAACAAAGCAGTCAAGTTCACCTGAAACAATTATTAAACTTGCTTCTCAAGAGAATAAACAAGTTGGAAATAAATGAGTGATGAGAACTCAGTTCATGGAAAAAAATGGTAGTTTTTTTAAAGTTAGGAATATTGGTAGATCAATGTAGGTATGCTTATACTAATGCTCAAATACAAAGTTCATACTCTGGTACAGGAAGCAGCTAAGAAAACCAGGTAACATTAGCTGTTATTACTAAGATTTCAGTAGTTAATGCCACAACACAGGGCCTTGGTAAGATTACGGAGAAAATCTCTGCATACATCAGCTCTAAGGAGCTTACATTGGAATGAAAACTGGAACCAGAACACTGTGTTTTCAAGTCTTTATTCCCTGGAGCTCAGAACAATGAGTGAATCACATTCAAACAAAGTGATGAGGGCAGAACAGGGTAGACACTGGGATCATAAATGCAGGAGATTCTGCAGATGCTGGAAACTAACAGCAACACACACAAAATGCTGGAAGAACTAGGCAGGTCAGGTAGCATCTATGGAAATAAATAGTTGACGTTTCAGGCCAAGACCCTTCATCAGGACTGAAAAGGAAGGGGGAAAACACTAGAATAAGGTGAGGGGGAGGGCAAGGAAGACATGCTATAAGGTGATAGGTAAAGCCAGAAGGCTGGGGGGGGGGGGATAAATTAAACTGAGAGGTGATAGGTGGAAAAGGTAAAGGGCTGGAGAAGAAGGAATTTGACAGAAGAGGAGAGTGGACCATGGGAGAAATTAAAGGGGGGAGGGGAATTACCTGAAGTTGGTAAAATTGATACTCATGCCATTAGGCTGGAGGCTACCTAGTATGGCAAAAGATGAAAGCCATCAAGCATCATGTCAGAATGAGAATGGGGATAGGGATAGGAATTAAAATGGCTGGCCACCAGGAAATTCTGCTTTCTGCGGATGGAGTGAAGGTCCTCGACAAGGTGGTCCCCTAATCTTAATCTCCATCGGTTCTCACCAATATAGAGGCCATCAGGAGCACCAGATACAGTAGACAATCCCAACAGATTTGCATATGAAGTGTTGCCTCACCTGGAAGGACTGTTTGGGTCCCTGAATAGAGATGAAGCAAGAGGTGAATGGGCAGGTGCAGCACTTGCTGCTTGCAGGGATAAGAGCCACGGGGGAGATCAAGGAGAGGGAAAGATGGACAAGGGAATCATGGAAGGATTGATTGCTTTGGAATGTGGAGGGGGGTGTAAAGATGTGTTTAGTGAAAGGATCCCACTTAAGATGGTAGAAGTCGGAGAGAATGATGCGTTAGATGCAGAAGCTCATGGGTGGCAGGTGAGGACAAGGGGAACTATCTCTGTTGAGGCAGAGAAGATGGGGCGAGGGCAGATATCCAGGAAATGGAAGGGATAAGGGTGTGGGCAGTAGCAATGGTGGAGAAAAGGAAACCCTGTCCTTTGAAGGAAGATGATATCACAAATGTCTTGTAAAGGAAAGACTCATCCTGGGATCAAATACAGCAGAAATGAAGGAACTGAGAAAAGGGAATGGCATTTTTACAGGAGAAGGGGTGGGAAGAGGTATAGTTAAAAGAGTCATGGAAATTGGTACGTTTATGAAATGTATCAGTGGACAGCTTCCAGATATGGAGACAGAATGATTGAAAAAGAGGAGGTGTCAGAAATGGACCAAGTGAATTTAAGGGCATTGGAGGCATAGTTGATGAAATTGTCAAGCCTCAGCTTGGCTGGTTTGAGCAGTATCAACGTAGTGCAGAAAGAGCTGGGGAGTAATACCTGGGAAAACTTGGAACATGTACTGTTACAAATAGCCAAGGAAAAGGCAGGCATAGCTGGGACCCATGCGGGTGCCCAAGGCTACATAGTTAAGCTTGGAGAAAGCGGGGGAGCCAAAAGGGAAATTTGAGGGTGAGGACGAGTACTTCCAGATGGAGGGTGGTGGAGGACAGATGGTTGGGTCTCTGCAACTTCTGCCATCTTCAACGAGATCACACTACCAAACACATCTTTACCTTCCCTCCATTCTCCATATTCTGCAGGGATTGCTCCCTCTGTGATTCCCTTGTTCATTCATCCCTCCCCACTAATCTTCCTCCTGGAACTCATCCCTGCAAGTGGCAGAAGTGCTACATTTGTCCATACACCTCCTCCCTTACCTCCATTCAGTGCCCCCATGCAGTCCTTTTAGGCGAGACAACACTTCACCTGCGAATCTGTTGGAGTCATCTACTATATCTGGTATTTCTGTTGTGGCCTCCTTCATTTTGGTGAGACCTGACGTACAGTAGACTGGGAGACTTCTTTGTCATGCACCTCCACTCCATTCACAAAAAGCAGGATTTCCCGGTGGCCAACCATTTAAATTTCTATCCCCATTCCAACATATTGGTCCATGGTCTCCTCTTCAGTCACAATGAGGCCACTCTCAGGTTAAAGAAGCAACACCTCATATCCTGTATAGGTAGCTTCCAACTTGGTAATTTTCCCTTTTCCCCTTCAATTCTTTAATTTTCCATTCTGGACTCTTACCTCTGTTCCTCATCTCCCTATCACCTCCCCTGGGGTCCCCCTTCCTTCCCTTTTCCCCCAATGGTCCACTCTATTCTACCATATTCCTTCTTCTCCAACCTTTACTTTTTCACCTGTCACTTCCCAGCTTCTTTATTCATCACACTCTGCCACCTGGCATCACCTAACACCTCACTTGTCCTCCTTGCCCCACCTCACCTTATTCTGGCATCTTCCCCCTTCCTTTCTAGTCCTGATGAATGGTCTCAGTCCAAAATGTTGACTGCTTATTCACTTCCATAGATGCTGCCCGACTTGCTGAGTTCCTTCAACATTTTGTGTGTATTGATACTGGGATACGGTTTTCCCACCTCGGTTGGATTTGGGGGGTGGGGGGGGGTGGTGGATAGGTGTGGAAAGAAGCGAGGAGTAGAGGGCTCAACACGGGATTGTGGCATCAGACATTTCAATGACAAAAGAAATCCTTCGTTCAGAGGCTTGCCTTTGTAATTCTCTATATCAGACCCACAAATACTCAGGCTTTCAGTATGCCCACGTTGAAGATTTATTTTTGGAAACAAAATTGGGAATGTTGAAAACAAAAAATCAGACATGACCTTAATAAATAGATAAATATTAAATTATCAAATGCAAGTAAATGAATGCTCTGCTCCAGTTCCTATTTTTCATGTTCTTTGAGAACTGCAGTTAAATAGAATATGGCTGGTTAGGATAATGCAATTTGAATGACAACTACAAACACTGAATATGGAAACAGCAAAGTCACATACAAGGACCTCCGTAATAGCATTACTTTGGTAGGCTAGAGATGAACAGTGGAGACTATGATTACAAACGGAGCAAAACTTCTTGAAAGATAACAGAAATGAGTGGTTATCAGCATCAAAAGTAAAAGCACTGAATAACCTTAAGCAGTAGGATGAGAAATAATCTGTTGCATGCTTGAAAATAATTCAGCATCTTTTTTCCACACATGATAGATGCAAAGAAACTGCATTAGAGCAGGGAAGTCCAAAAGTCATAGCACATAATCAAAGGGTGGCTATTACTAAATCCACAAGGAGGTTCCTAATGTGGAGAGTGGTGAGAATGGGAAACAGATTATTACATTGAATGGTTGAAGGAAATGGCCTGTGTACTCAATGAAAACTCCAGGAAATGAAAAGCAAAACTGTGAGGTGAAATGAGAAGTGGGAGCAAGTTCAAACAGAGCATAACGACTGAATTAAACTGTTTTGGTGAATCACCCTTTTCTGTGATATTTTCTCATTTGCTCATAGATACTCAACCTTGGGTTAATTTCCTACCTCAAGCTCCATACACAGACTATTAGTGCATCCATCGATTTCAGAACTAATTGAACTCCTTATACCACATGAACCTCTCACCTCAAGCCATAGGCCTGCAGCATCTCTGAAAGAGCGATCAATTATCTCAGATTCAATTTTACCTGGAGCTTGAAGGTAGCGTATTTCAGACATGTGCAAGCAAGATCCTCCCTTAACTATTGCTCTTCTCCCAAACCATAAATTTACAATTCTCTGCATAATAAATTATCAATATTTGGAATTATAGCGCCAATTTAACTCATCAACAAGCTGAATTGCAAGCAACTGAGGGGAATCTTCTTACCAAGATGTTCATACTGCACCCTCAAAGACAATGCTTCTTAACTGCATTTTAATGTTGTGGATATGATGGCCATGCAAAAGCTGAAGATAGCAGTGTTTCTCAATAGTGGGGGAAAGTCAGATTCAAAATACAAATTTCAGCATGGATCCAGATGCATAAAAATTAATAGAATATGGATTTAAACTGCAAATCCCTCCTACAAGAACTGTGTCAAACCCATGAAGCCACAATAATGCATACAGAAAAGGAGCTTTAAATTACACATTTGAAAACTCCCGCAGTCTTAATAACATAGAACAATGTAAGCAACAAAAATAGATAATGCTGGAATTACTCAGCTTGTCAGACTGCATCTGTGGGGGAGAAAAAGAGTTACTATTTCAGGTTGATGACCTATTGTTAAATGAACTTCATCAGCTTGGTAGCAATCTGATGTAGGGGGGAAAAACATGCCTTTCAGATTAATATACTGCAAGCAGAGCATCCAGTTTATCATGTTATCTCCTATGCAAGCGCTGAATTTCTTGAATTGGTTGCACAACGATTTGTATTAGCAGTAATTTTGCATCAGTGTTGACTCTAGTTGCCAGCAACGTAAGGTAATCTCATCCTAATTCTTCATCAAGGCAGTAATAAGTCAGCTGTGCTAGCAGAGTAAGCCCTTTTTAAGATACGACTGGCTCACCTGCAACTCTGCATGGGTGAAAACTTGGATTGGACCTCATTTTATAAAGTACATCTGCAAAATAAGTGCAGCACAAATAAAGTTTGTATTGCCTTCCCACATTTGCTGATCTTTGTTTAATCACAGCAGTTTACAGACAATTGGAAATCAAATTAACAGTGCTTTGCAAAAACAGACATTACTGGGTGAAAGAACACAACAGGTAACCTCCACTCATTCACTACAAGTTCAATTATAATCCAACCACCCGTTATGTCGTTCAAACCTCACACACATTCATGCTTTTATGCTGCTTCATCTCTTTTCCCAATTCATGGATTTTGTGCATTTGACATAATAAGTGTCCAAGTAACAATGTAGAAACATAGCCTCCCACATCCAAACATATACTCCAAAAGTACATACCTGATGTGAAGAGACTCTGTGGTTCTGGTGCTGTTGGCCAGTCATGTGTTGATGGTGATGAAGTGGGATATAACAGGCTATTTGGGAGAGGGTTGGGGTGTCTGAAGTTACTGTTGTCTGAGAACAGGGACTGGGATTCTGCTGCAGCACCCTCAAATGGAGACCGTGCGTTGTGATTGGATGAACTAATTGGGACAACTGGGTTGGGTTTTGTTAAACCTGGCGGTGGTGACGGTGTTTCACTTGGAGGAATCTGTAAACAGATAAAGTGGCATATTAGTATTTACATTATAGACGAGGTACCATTCATCAACTAAAATGTTAACATTATCACTGGCATACCAACCGATAGATACTGTTCAGTTGCACCCAACATTGAACCATTTACTCCATATGTAATGTGCTCAAGTTGAATTATAAATGACGATATTGGGATTTCATACAATCTCAAAAAGCTTGTTTTCTTAAACAAAAACACAAAAGTTGGTCAATCCATTCTACGTTCTAACTGAATGAATCATAATTCTTAATTATTTCTAGAGACATGTGAAATCAAGTTACAATTTCTGTTACTGAAAATTCATCTTTGATTCTTAAAAGGCCAAATACTGATTTTCATTGTTCTCACTTGCCTTGAATTCCTCAACAAGGATTTTTTAAAAAATCCTATGCTTACTGAATATTTTCAAGTGTCCCAAATGCTTCTTACATACGGGTGAATACAATTTTATACAACCACCATGGCCAAATGGTGCCAGTTTAACCAGAGGCACTGATATAATTACAATGAATCTGCCAAGACTAACACATTATTAACAATCAGCAAGGTCCAAAATGAAACATTTTGTCATTAGGCTTATGACTAATGACATATATGCAACATAACTTGATGCCTTTATCTTCTTAAAAACGTCCAGATTTCAGCTGAGCTGTAGTCTTAACTATGCCTGTTGACACCCCTAATCTTGGATTGATCCAGCCATCTTTTGTCATCAAAATAATGTGCCAGATCCAAAGTAGATATTTGCCATATCACGTTTGAGCTAATTCCATGTCAATTCACATGACTTGGACAACTTAACCTGATACCTTCAAATTTAGTGACTTAAATTCTCACTAAATAAGCTGTTTAAACAAAGTCTTAAAGAAATGAGTGACTATACATTGTATCCCACCATCCTGAACCTCTACTTCACAAGTAATCCCCATTGCAAGGTTCTATCTTCCAGCATTATTCAACATCTCCTAGGCTCCTATGTTGCCCACTTTACATTTCAGGAAAAAGAACATGTATTCAGATACAAGTCAATTAGCCAGGAAATGCAGCCTGCTGAGTGCTCACATACAGCAATTCTCTATTGCTGAGACCATAATTTCTAGTTCATTTTGGGACAAATTCCCATCTTTCTTCCAGGTCACATGAAGCAATTAGCGCAGGGATTCCTAACCCGGGGTCCAATGACCTCTTTGTTAATGGTAAGGGTCCAAGGCACAGAAAGGGTTGGGAACCCCTGATACTGGCAATGCTTCCAAATCAGGATCATTTCCTTACTTGATTAGCAAAGTCAATGTGGACAAAATTCATTGTGATAGTATTCATCTTTAGAGATTTCACCAAAACAATCAATCTAATTGTTGGTGCAAAAAGTCTGTTGTTCAATTTTGGAAAAGTTAGAATTGTGTATCTAAATGACTTGAGCAGTTATAAAAGTCCCAGATTCCTGCGTAAATTTAAAGGGCAATAGTGGAGTCACTTCATTTTGACAATCTCAGAAGCTAGCTCATCCAAAATGAAACAAAAAATCATTTTGTCACCAGAATCTTGATAAAGTACACCTAAAAGCACTCCCCTTAACCTATCACACTTCGCTCCCCATGATAAAACTAATTCAGACACCCAAATTTACAAATTTTTTTTAACTCATCTCCAATATTTCCTTGGACTCCAATTATTACCAATCTCTGGTACTTTTCACTCCAGAGAGAATCATTTATGTGCTATTATCATTGCTGCATTGGATAGTATTTTTAATCTTTTCAGGACTCCAAACTCATATCTTTATCACTCAGCATTTGAACATGAATTACCCTCAGTGGCTTATATGATTTGCACACATTTTAATCCACATCCAAACCAACTTTTACTATCTAAAAGTGCAAGATCCACATCAGCATGGAGTTTGCAAGACCAGAAGTTAGGAGCAACAACCTCATGGCAAATAATATGTGGGCATCATTTCTTCTTCATATCCAGGTCAAATTTTTGTAAACCTGCATAACAGCATTTTGAGAGCACCTTCAAAACTTGTGTTGTGAGCTGGCAGCAGAGCAGCATTGAGAGTACTAGCACTCTACCAACAAATATGACTAGATCTCAAATGCAAACCTTGTCACAGTTGTCCACATTCCAATAATGGGGAAAATGCTATTATGCTCCAACAGAAGAAAAATAACCTGAGATATTAAAACAATGCATAAGTTACAGAACAATATTCAAGGACAAAGCTGAGATAACCTTTGACTTCCATCTTAATTTTTGTACCCAAAGCCAGTCCTTTACTCTGGGACAAAAAGGTAGCACACTTTAAATTAGTGGTCGTCAACCTTTTTAAGCCCAAGATCCCCTACCTCAGCCTTAGTGAAAGGCAAGATCTACCCACTAAATCGTTTAGAGAAAAAACAACTCAGATTGTACTTCCAACTTGAGGCCTTTTATTTGGACTAATTGTATTTGAATTACATAAAATGCTTTTGTCAAACTTTCAAATAAATTCAACCAAGAAGACACCGTAACTAGCATATCAAACAGGCCATAGCTGTCTTTAAGAATATTACAATACTTCATACCTTTTGTAGTAACTCCTACTTTGAAAAAGGACCACTCGACAATTTCATGTCCAAAGGAACAACTTTATCTGGGACAGCAAAACCAATGTGGCGGAGGGGCTTATACACACATGGGCAGAAAAGACCGGAAGTAAAACCCCACAACCCCGGAAGCAACCTGCTTACAAACAGCTTTCTGTAGCAGGAGTATTGCTATATTACCATTACGCTAATTGGTATTAACTTATCTTTATAATCCTCACATTACAACACTTCTCCTTCTTTAAATTATAACATTCCCCAAATGTAAAAGAACTGGGAAACAAAAAACAGTGGTATCATTACCTTGCATACCTCTGAAACTTATACTAGTGTCTCAGTAACAGTTTACCAATACAAAACACCTGAAAAATCGTGGCAGATTCAACACTCAGTCTAACAAAGGAAACTGTCCATTCAAATATTCAATCTGTCAGGAGGTTTGCGAGGGCACTGTGCTGCATCAGATGAAAATTAAGAAATCTAAGTACAAGAGCTGTCGTACTGACAGACAGTCTCAAACTGGCTGTGGGTAGTTATGAGCCAAATTTCAGGGAACTAACAGAAAGTATTCAGCCCCAGTCATCACACTGAGAGCAAGAGTCAATTTTTATTCATTTATTTTTCGTGTTGAAATAAAATTAAATAATGAAACATAGAATTAAAGGTGTTATAATGTGAGCATTATAAAAATAAGTAATACTAATTATGATAGTATCTCTGGGTTGCGGGGTTTTACTTCCGGTTTTTTTCTACTGTGATGCATGGCGGGGGAGCTACACACATGCACACTGGGTAGAAAGAATGGAACTAAAACCCCGTAACCCGGAAACAATCTCTCTTTACAAACAGCTTTCAGTAGCGGAAGTATTGCTATATTACCATTAACCTAATTAGTATTACTTATTTTTATAATGCTCTCATTACAACAGTATTTATTTTTTATTTTTTCCGGGATCTACTGGGGAAGTCTCAAAGATCGACCGGTTGGCAGCCATCACTTTAAATCAAGATCTATTTTTCAAAAAATATATTTCAAAATTTACAGTGACTTAAAAAAAACAACTTCAATATATTTTAAATTTAGAAAACAAGGCAGTAAAATGAAAGTAGTTGTGGGGAATGAATACTTTTTTGAGCTAATCTACAAAACATGTCAAATCAAAAGAAAAATTCCAAAACTTGTCAACAATTTACTAAAAAATAAAAACCAAAATAGTGAGGCTGAAGTATTCATCCCCTTTGTAATTACCACACTAACTTGACTCAGGTGCAATACTGTATATTACCTTACCAACTCAGCCAGTTTGTTGATGTGGAAAATTGGAGGATCACCTACTTTCAGCGAATTCATAAGAATAAATACCCCATCTCTCGGTAAGGTCCAACAGTATGGTAGATTTTCAACAGACCAAACCAAAATGAAGACAAAAGAGCATTCAAGACAAGTCAGGGAAGTGATAACAGAGAAGCACAAATCTGGGGAAGGGTACAAGAACATCTTAAAGGCACTGAACATAACTTGGGGTTTAGTGTAGTCCATCGTGAAAAAGTGGAAAAAAATATGAAACCCAAACCATGCTGCCTAGGTCAGGCCGCCGCTCTAAACTTAGTTGCCTAAGAATAGCACTTTAAGAGAGGCTACTGTGATGTCATCTGTCACTGACTGAACAGCAGAAGTCAGTGGCTGCAACTGGCTACGCAATCTCAAAGGCTTTGCACAAAAAAGGTATTTATGGAAGAGTGGCAAGGAAGCAGCCCTGGCTAAAAATAGCATATCCTTTTCCGAAAAGACTTTACAAAGCATCACTTAGAAGATACTGTAAACTGGAACTTCTGCCTTTAACACTAAGTGGTACATGTGGCAAAAATCTAATTCTGTGCATCAATCAGGTAACACCACCCCTCCTGTAAAGTATGGTGGAAATAGCATCATTCTATGGGGATGCTTTTCAGTAACAGGTACGAGAAACCATCTACCCTCTGCCAGAAAGCTTAAGCTGGGGAGGAAGTATGTCTTTCAGAGGACAACAATTCAAGTACACTGTCAGATCAACCATGGAGTTGTGCAAAACTAATAGAGACTTATCCAAAAGGGCTACTGGCTGTATAGCTGTGGGAGGCGACTCAACCAAGTACTGAGTAAAGGGGGATGAATACTTTTGAACTGCTGACTTCTCAGTTTTTGAATTTTTAGGTTTTCATGCTTTATAATTTTCTGGGTTTTTCTGTGCTCTACTTTGAAAAAAGGAGCATGTGATTCATAAATAAAAATTCTCAGTTAAGTTGATCAAGATCCCTGGTTGTAATACTCAATTATGTGAACAAATGGTTGTGGGCTGGTAGTCTATCGCTGTTAACTTCATGAGGTGCAGGTGACAAATAATATTTCACCATTGAGTTGAGGATTGAAATTTTCTCTCCAAGGAAACTTGAAAGACAACTTTTATGAGCAGCAGATACTTGCAACTGATCCATCAAAGACATGCTCATGTGGTTCAAGATCAAATATTATTAGGCAAGATCTGGAAGTCTCCACATGTTTGCTTTTCAGTCTGGGAGAATGGAGATGAACTTGCTTGTTTGAAGGCATCACCTGGACAAGCATTCCAATACTTAAAACAGATTAATCATTCAAGGGATAGACATGGAAGTGGGAGAAAGTTTAAACAATAATAATAAAAAATGTAATTCGGTTAAAGCAAGGTATAATGAACAAAGAATATCTGATACAAAAATAAACAAATGTAACTCACCTGTTGTAAATTATCGCCATTTCCTAGACTGAGTGTTTCTGGTGGTTTATCCACCTGTCTGCAAAACAAACAAATTGTGACAAATTGATGATCTGATCTCACTTTTCCTTGTGCAAGTCTAATGAGTTTTTGTAGCTTCTTTAAAAGAAACAAGCAGTCAAGTTAGCAGCCACTGCTTACAATGGATCCCACCAACATTCATGAAAGCAAAATCAAAGATGAAGTAAAATAGAAAATGAGCAGGGATGTGCTATGATGCTCATACTCTTTGCACAAGTTAAAGCAGCCACAAAACTAACAGCAGTGCATCTGACTGGTTTGTAGTCTAGCATGGGAACTGTAAAAGATCAGAATTGATGGATGGGACAGATTACAAGTTCAGTAGCCCCTTTAACTTTGGGTACTTTGCCTTAATGGCTTCAAAACTTGCAGTTGATATTCCACGCTTTAAGGACAAATAGTTGCAATGTGGCACTGATCACACAGGTGACAAGACTTCTACAGTTGGAGAATGACCATTTTAATTCAAATTTTCTATTGCAGAATTTATCCACAGAATGGTGCAAGCTTTGCAGCTTTTCACAACACTAGGTCATCCGCAACTCAAGCTATCTAAAGAAACAAATCTGAAACTTAATTACAGAGAATATTTAGTTACACAATATTTTTCAGACATGAGCAAATGGAAGCATTCACAACTTCTCACAAATTTATATGGACAATATACAGTGTAATGCAACTACAACCACAAAGGAACTGAAATCATTCCATGCACGTGTAGAGTTGGAATGAGAAAAGGTATTGCACCAACGTTAAAGCAGCTTAATTTAGTCCTCCAGAACAAAACACAGATGATTAGGATCCTGAGGTTATTTTTTTAAAAATCAAAGATTATAAATAGTGCCATTCAAAAATATTACTAAATTGACAGCAAAATTACCTCAATCACAGCAAGTGTGGGGAGGCCAATCTTTGACCTAAAACCTCAGCAGCTCCATGAATTGAGTCCGACAAAGCCATGTTCCTTGAGATAATATGAAGGGAACTTGAAATCGAACAAAGACGAAAAATATGCAGACGCTCAAAATCCAAACATGTCAGTCCTGCTGAAGGATTTCGGGCCGAAATGTCGACTGTACTCTTTTCCATAGATGCTGCCTGGCCTGCTAAGTTCCTCCAGTATTTTGTGTGTGTTACTCAGATTTCCAGCATCTGCACAGTTTCTCTTGTTTGTGATTGAACATACACAGTGTTGGAAGAACTCGGCAAGCCAGGCAGCATCTTTAGAAAGGAGTAAACAGTCGATATTTCGGGCCGAGGCTCTTCATCAGGACTGGAATTTCCCCCCCCCCCCCCGCCAACCTCGAGCCCTGATGAAGGGTCTTGGCCTGAAACATCGACTATTTACTCTTTTCCAGAAGCTGCTTGCCTGCTGAGTTCCTCCAACATTTGCGTGTGTGTTGCCTGAAAACAACAACCTTAAAGCTGGAGCTCTGACACTAGACAGTTGTGCACAGTGACATGATGTGATGCAAAGCAAATATGCATGCTTATATTTGGGCTGCAAGGGTATAAGCCTACAATTTCTTGGTAGTCCCATACATGAAAAGATGCCACCCCAGGAAATGTGCTGGAGAACTGCCAAACATGAACACTAATGATGCTGTGACCCCAAGAAGGGAGCAAAAACAATACTGTGGTCAAGCATGAAAGCCATCAACATATTGCTTCAATGACTGCCCAACTGTGATGTATTCAAAGTTCTGTTTAACGATGTCAACTCTGAAAAGAACGTTTACTGAAAGATACAATATCAATTTTTGTTTCAGCTCCAGGGTGAAAACTGACCCACTAGGATGAGTGCAGTTGGATAAAGGGAGAAGATACACACAAATGTGGGGGCTTGACAGATGAGAAAAAATTGCATCAGGAGGTTCTTCTGCCTTTTTGTTGAACCCCGTGAGATAAAGATCCAAGAGCACCGCCAACTTTTAGGCATCTATTTTTCAAGTGGGAACTATGTGCTCTAGGAGGCTTTATCAGCAAGTGACACAACGACCACATCTAAAACCTTGTTCTTGGTCTAGATCAACTTATCAACTCCATAGTAGGTCTGACGCACTAGCTCCAAGAACTGGAACTTTGAGGGCTGTCCAAATTTATTTATGATTTCAATCAAAAATGAAACCCAAGATATTCCAATTGCAAACAACAGGAATTCTGCAGATGCTGGAAATTCAAGCAACACACATCAAAGTTGCTGGTGAACGCAGCAGGCCAGGCAGCATCTCTAGGAAGAGGTACAGTCGACGTTTCAGGCCGAGACCCTTCGTCAGGACAGTCTTGACGAAGGGTCTCGGCCTGAAACGTCGGCTGTACCTCTTCCCAGAGATGCTGCCTGGCCTGCTGCATTCACCAGCAACTTTGATATCCCAATCAGCACATTTTTTGTGACATGTCCAACTGAGCCTTCAAGAGGATCAAAGTTTATCTGAGAACTCTTAGTTGTCAGAGAAGTGTAGTATTTTGTTGGAGATCAAGACTACAGACTGGCTTGCTCCAAAACTTGTATGGTTATAGAAGTACACCCTATCCTCATTATATGCTTCTTCAGACTATGCGGATTCACAGTTATGCCAGGAGCACTGCTTTCCCACCAATACAAGTCACGTGCGCATGCCTCACAGTCTCACTGTTGGGACAAGGAGCACTGCTTTCCTGCCAATACAAGTCATGTGTGCCCGCCTCACAGTCTCACTCCCGCTAGTCTCGCATTGGTTTTGGCAACGTGTGGATGTGTGATCTTACGCTCTTAAAATTTTGTTGTTTTACCTACGGTGCACTGATTTTGTACCTGAAATATTTAACTATGCCTCCTAAGCGTCCGATGTCAAGTCCTGGGCCATCAGCCAAGCAGCAGAGAACCGCTTTAACACTTGAAAAAAAGTTGGAAATTATAAACAGGGTGGCGTCGGGTGAAGGTAACACAGCTCTGGGACGCTACTTCGGCCTGGGTGAGTCTGCGATCAGAAACGTAAAGAAAAATGCTGAGAAAATAAAAAGTGCAGTGATTGATTCATCACAAGTGTCTTCAAAGATTGTTACCAAACTGCGTAACCTGATTATGACAAAAATGGAGAAAATGTTGAGTTTGTACATTGAGCATGAAACAAAGAAATAAACAACACTTAGTTTCGATCATCTTCGTGTGAAAGCTTTGGAAATTTATGGTCGCCTTTGTTCAGAGGCTAGTGAGGAAGTGTCAAGTGATATTGTTAGTTTTAATGCAAGTAGGGGATGGGTTTCTAAGTTTGTTAATTGTCACAGGCTTCACAACTTAGCTGTGCGTGGTGAGGAAACTAGTGCTGACCACGAAGCTGCTGAACTCTACCCTATGCAGTTGCGGGCTTTGATAGCTGAGTTAGGCATCACACCAAAGCAGGTGTTTAATGCAGACGAGGCCGGGCTTTTTTGGAAGCGTATGCTGAAACACACTTAAATAAGTAAGGATGAAAAAACTGTGTCAGGTTTCAAGGCAGCAAAGGATAGATTGACTTTGCTTATATGTTCCAATGTCGAAAGAGACTGTAAGATGAAGTCTCTCTTAGTTTACCATTCACTAAACCCCCGTGCTCTTAAGGGCTTGAGTTAGAATATGCTTCCTGTCCACTGGGCAGCTAACAAGAAAGCATGGGTCACTGGTCAAATCTTTGAAGATTGGTTTGCTAATCATTTTGCTGTTGAGGCTGAACGCTACTGCTGGGAACAGAATCTTGCCTTTAAAGTTCTTTTGTTGTTGCTTGACAATGTGCCAGCCCATCCTAAACATTTGGACAGCATTCATCCTAACGTAACAGTGCGTTTCCTGCCACCTAACACAACATCGTTGATTCAACCACTTGACCAAGGTGTGATATCCACATTCAAGGCGTATTTTTTTTACGGCGAACCATCTCTCAGATGCTGCAAGCAACAGATGATTTTGAAAATCCCGGGAGTTTACCAACGGTGAGGGAATGGTGGAAGTCCTTCAACATCAGACATGCCATCAACAACACTGATGAATCCTGGAAAGAGGTCAGGTCTTCCACTCTCAATGGAGCATAGAAATCAATTTGGATGGAGTGTGTGTGCACCCTCAAGGGGTTTCCTGCCTCCACTGCAGCTGTTCAGGACACTGTGGCCCTGAGCCGTAAAATTGGTGGGGAAGGATTCTCAGATCTCAAGACTGCTGACGTGGTAGAACTCCTGGATTCTCATGATGAAGAATTAAGTGTGGATGACCTTCTGCATTTAACTCAGACTGAAGGTGATAACGATGAAGAAGAAAGCGTCGAGTTGCAGGTGAAGGATTTTACGGTGAAGCACCTGGCAGAATTTTTTAAGGCTGCAGAACACTTGTCACAAATGGCGATGGATATGGACCCAAGTTTAGAATGGAGTCAGCATTTCAGTCGTTCCCTGCAGTCAAGCCTTCTTCCCTACAAGCAAATTTTTGCTGCAAAACAAAATGCTGCCAAGCAAACAACCTTCACAACTTTCTTTAAACCAGTGTTATCTTCTGCTGCCGGCAGTACTGAGAGTTCTGAGTCTTCCTTCACCCCTTGCTGTCTTTGATGATCCTGACAACACACATCCACCTCATCCACGTAAAGCTGCACGACACCACAACAACCACTCATCTCCCGGAGCGAACACACCCGCCACTGTTGGTGAGTACTGTTAACTTTCTATGATTTATTACATTGAATATTACCTTAAATTGATGAAATATAACCCTAATGCTGCCTTGTGGTACTGCTTTTGTGTCATATTGGTATGAAAATGTGAATAAATTACAGATAAGACATATTTAGGAAGCCTCCAGAACGCATCCCTATTTTCTCCATTTAAATAATTATTCACATTATGCGTCGACTTTGAGGAACACATCCCCTGCATATAACAAGGATAGGGTGTACTCTTGATGGAAATGGGAAATACAATTGTCTTCTTTGATTAACACCATCTCAAGAAGATGCATTTATCTTCCACATCATGCTTTTGATAACAAAATGTACTTCTGATTTCAAAGTTGTCAAAACTCATTGGAAGTGTTGAGTGAACTCTCGCAAGGCAGAAGATCCTGATGGAGGTAAGGCTCTGAAAACCTGTGCCAACCAACTAGCAGGAGTATTCAAGGGCATTTTCAACCTCTTACTGCTATGGGCAGAAGTTCCCACTTGCTTCAAAAAGGCAACAATTATACCAGTGTCTAAGAAGAATAATGTGGGCTGCCTTAATGACTATCGTCCGGTAGCACTCACATCGACAGTGATGAAATGTTTTGAGAGGTTGGTCATGACGAGACTGAACTCCTGCCTCAGCAAGGACCTGGTCCCATTGCAATTTGCCTATCGCCACAATAGGTCAACAGCAGACGCAATCTCAATGGTTCTCCACACGGCTTTAGACCAACTGGACAACACAACACCTAAGTCAGGATGCTGTTCATTGACTATAGCTCAGCATTTAATACCATCATTCCGACAATCCTGATTGAGAAGTTGCAGAACCTGGGCCTCTGTACCTCGCTCTGCAATTGGATCCTCGACTTCCTAATCAGAAGACCACAGTCCATGCGGATTGGTGATAACATATCCTCCTCGCTGACAATCAACACTGGCACACCTCAGGGGTGTGTGTTTAGCCCACTGCTCTACTCTCTATATATCCATGACTGTGTGGCTTGGCATTGCTCAAATACCATCTACAGATTTGCTGACAATACAACCATTGCTGGTAGAATTTCAGGTGGTGACGAGAGGGCGTACAGGAGCGAGATATACCAACTAGTGGAATGGTGCTGCAGCAATAACCTAGCACTCAATGTCAGTAAGACGAAAGAGCAGATTGTGGACTTCAGCAAGGGTAAGATGAAGGAGCACATACCAATCCTCATAGAAGGATCAGAAGTGGAGAGTGTGAGCAGCTTCAAGCTCCTGGGTGTCAAGATCTCTGAGGATCTAACCTGGTCCCAACATATCAATGTAGTCATAAAGAAGGCAAGACAGTGGCCATACTTTATTAGGAGTTTGAAGAGATTTGGCATGTCAATAAATACACTCAAAATCTTTTATAGTTGTACGTGGAGAGCATTCTGACAGCCGCATCACCGCCTTGTATGGAGGGGCTACTGCATAGGACAGAAAGAAGCTGCAGAAGGTTATAAATCTAGTCAGCTCCATCTTGGGTACTAGTCTACAAAGTACCCAGGGCATCTTTGGGGAGCGGTGTCTCAGCACCCATTATTAAGGACCTCCAGCACCCAGAGCATGACCTTTTCTCACTACTACCACCAGGTAGGAGATACAGAAGCCTGAAGGCACACACTCAGTCATTCAGGAACAGCTTCTTCCCCTCTGCCATCCAATTCCTAAATGGACATTGAAGCTTTGGACACAACCTCACTTTTTTAATATACAGCATTTGTTTTTTGCACATTTAAAATCTATTCAATACATGTAACTGATTTACTTGTTTATTTATTATGTTTTATTTTATTATTTTTTCTCTCTCTGCTAGATTATGTATTGCATTGAACTGCTGCTGCTAAGTTAAACAAATTTCATGTCACATGCCGTGATAATAAACCTGATTCTGATTCTGAGTTATGTGGCCAAATCGACTCTGAATCATATCTCTGTTGATACTTGGCATTGATACTGATCATCAAGTGCTCACAAAAATGGTCGTATGCAAGAACTCTGAGAATAGAGGCAAGCAAAAGAAAATTGCCTCCGTTGTTCAGCTGAGGTTATTGCAGTCCAAGAGAGAAATAAAGCCAATCACTGACCTGAGTTCTGTGTCAGGACCATCTGAGGTCATATGCTCGGGATCTGAACCATTATCAAGAATAGGAGGTGTTTTCCTGTGCCAGAGTATTAGACCGTTGGCTGCTTTAGCTGTGCTGAGTAATGACGGCCAGGCATCTTTATTACTAGTGTTGGGTCTGTAAGGGGAAAGAATGGCAGAAATACTGAGTATCTACCAAACTGACAGAACAATAAGCTTCAGCAGCTCAGAGATGCTGTTCACTTAGTGGAAACTTCCCAAAAGGGATGCTGTCCAAGATATATTGCTGGCATCATGTATCCTCCCCAGTCAGTGGTCTGACAACAATCAAAACGAGGAATTCAATTAATCCATTATTGATGATAAGAGGTTGCCTACCACAGAGAAAGTAGGGAGAAGTAAGGTGGCTTGCATAAGTATGGATATACAATCACTGATCCTTAAAAAAAAAATCAGGTTTTATATTAGATAATCAGAATAATTCAGGATTCAGAATGTTTTTTCACTAGATCAACTTGCACACACTAAACAAAGAATGTAACTGGATAATCCAAATGTTTAACAGCTTTTGGTAGTATTTGATTTCAGTGCAAATTCGCAAGGATCTGGTAGCATTATACATTTCTTCACAGCAACTTGTCAACCAAGAGCAAGAACCATCAGAAGATCTGGTTGTTAAGTTCCACATGACAGGAAATTCACCATTTCCAACGTGACTGTCCCAAGTGCTCTTCTCGGAATATGGATATGCAATTTTAATCAAAGACGCCAAGTTGGTGTAGAAGAAACATAAAGATTACACCATATACAAAGTTATTACTTAAAATCTTATACTGAGACAAAGGACACCAACACAAGGGAAAAACAAGCCACTACCTCATCAGGACTTTAAAGCTGGATTAAAAAAGATTAGTGCCATTTATTCATTCTTTAATAGTTAAAATCAATACTCCAAGATATGAAATTGTAATTCATAAAGACAATCTGATTAAATTTTGCAGGCAAGACAAAGGCTACATACTGCCAATTCCATTGAAGTAGCGTTTTATAGAAAAGTGAAAAAATGTAATGGGAAATCCATATATTCGGAGTTATTCTGCGCAACCATGCTAAGCAGGAGCAGGTCATTGGTTCTTTATTTCATTAACATTTTGCTTATGTCATTGTATGTCAGATTTGGTGCACACAAATTTAATGCCGTGTTGTAGCTTTCTACCCAATAGCTGACAGCCAATGATAGAAAAAAAAACATGCATCTATTAGTTATCAAATATTAGTTTCCAGAGTGCAGAGGAAGCTTGCAATTTCACAACATTGCTGTCTTCACCACCAAATTTCAACACTGTTTCCAGCTTATGACCAACCAAGAGCCTCTTCGAATACCAAGATTAAAACCAACACATCCTTAGCAGCATTGATAGCATTCTTGTACAGTTCAAAGTTGTGGACAACTTGCAGAAGCATACAGAGACACTGTATGCATCAAAAACTGTTTTAACACAATGGTCCAATGGCAGGACAACATCGAGCAACATCAAATCAATATCCCCAGTAGCGATACTGATCATACTTAAACAGCTTTAGTGGTTGGATCATATGCCAAAACCAGACACTCAAAACAAGTACTGTCTCTGAAACAGAAATAAACCCTAAAATAAAACCTACATGGATGTTCAAAAAAAAATTACAGAAACTAACATTTTAATCAAGTAACACACATAAAAGTTGCTGGTGAACGCAGCAGGCCAGGCAGCATCCTAGTCCTGACGAAGGGTCTCGGCCTGAAATGTCGACTGCACCTCTTCCTAGAGATGCTGCCTGGCCTGCTGCGTTCACCAGCAACTTTTATGTGTGTTGCTTGAATTTCCGGCATCTGCAGAATTCCTGTTGTTTGCGATTTTAATCAAGTCATGGGAATGCCCAACATAGACTGGGGGTCTGCTTCACTGAGCACCTTTTCTCAGTCTGCCACAAAAGGCAGGTTTTCCCAGTGATCAGCCATTCTAATTCTAATTCCATTCCAACATGTCTGTTATGGCCTCTTCTACTGCCATATTAAGGTCACTCTAAGGAGGAGCAATACTTCATATTCCACCTAGATAGCTTCCAACCTGATATTATGAAAATCGATAACTTGTACTTCTTAAACACCCCCCCCCCACATTTTTCCATTTCCATTCTGGCTCTCCCTATTTCCGTTCTGTGCCACTCCATCCCTTTCTCCCATAGTTCACTGTCCTCTCCTATCAGATTCCTCCTTCTTCAGCCCTTTACCTCTTCCACCTATCATCTCCCAGCTTTTCACTTTATCCCTCTCCCCTGGGTATCCCATCATGTTTTCACCTATCATCTACTAACTTGTACTCCTCCTCCCCTTGCCCTCGTATTCTGGCTTCTAACCCCTACCTTTCCAGGGGTCTTGGTCCGAAATGTCTACAGTTTATTCCTTTCCATAAATGCTGCCCGATGTGCTGAGTTCCTGTGACACCTCAAATTGGAAAAGTAGCATCAAGACAATAACAGCTTGTGCTTCCACACAAGAGTTCATGATGGTCACATGCAGTAACAGAACAAGAGCACAACAAACCAACTGCTTCATCAAGTACCATCTTCCCCACCAATGGCAGATCCTATGCAGGATGCATTATCCACCTCAGAAACCAAAAACAAAACTGGAATGGTAACAGGTCAACTTCAACTGCTCAAGAATGAGAAAACAAGGCATTGAACAAAACATGCCCATTGTATTCCTGTGCAGAAAACTCTGCTCAAAGACACTGTTTTGGTATAAGTTGCCTCAGTAAACCCGAAGAATGACCTGTTTATATGCTGCTGACCTTCTTGAAGGAAAAACAAATCATATGCTCCCCGTTTTACAAGTGTTAGGGTACTCTCAACCATTTATTGGTTACAAGAGTCAATGCATCTTCAACATTGGGTAAATGTGGATCATGGTTTACTGAAGATCCACTCAAAAATTGCCCAGAGAAAGACCACCTCATTTTCTGCCCAGAAAGTGGCTAAGCTGATAGTTATACTATGAAACAAAAGATCTGACAGGCATTAAAAAATAGACAACACTTCAGCGTGGTGAAATTGGTGCAAAGCTGCTATCACTTGGAAGACAGCACAGAATTACTGTTATGATTCAGCTTATAATGCTTTCCTTTGGATCACTGAAAGTATAAAATATTACAAGTCTGCTTAGAATCTTGCTCATGGCCACACTTCCCATCACAAAAATGTATAAAATTTTCACAAGCATATAAATGCTCAAAATACAGCAGGCAGCATAATCTGCCAAAACCAAGACATTTTTCAGAAAGCCAATTTAATCTGGTCAATGTTCACAATATCTTCAGGCTCTTCTGACAAGTAGATTAGAAAGAAAAAAATCATCGATGAGAGTAGAGCTTAACCACTCCCTAACTTTGACTGTAATAAATTCTGATGAGATTTTTACATCACTATTCAGTAGATAATACACCAAAACAGAGTGGCTTTCTTTTTAAAATAAACTAAGACCGCATCTTTGTTCTGTGATGAGCAGGATATGTTTTGTGTTGTGACAGGAAATCTAATCAATGATTTTGGTTTACATGTAGAAAATGAATCAGAGATGATAGAAAACAAGACTGACCATGCAAATAAATCTGGGGAGAGTAAACAATTGCAAGAAAATAGCAAATAGATTGGGCAGCACACTAGTAAATTGGCAAGTGCAATTAATTTTGGACAATAAACCGCTCTGGGCAAAAAACAGAAAGAATAAAGTAAATGATAGGATGCTGACTAGCAATGCAATGAGACAATAAAAAGGTAGAAAGTTCTGAAGGAATAAGAAACAGATACTCCGGATAGCTATCTTCTCACTAAGTAGTAGATCAAGATTTATATCTGAACTATGTGCGAAACCAGGCAGAGCACTGATACTCACAACATGCAGTTCTATGCAGGAAGACAAAGAGACTACAGGTGCTGGAGGAAGTCGGCAGCATCTGTAGAGGGAAATGAATTGTTGCTGTTTTGGGTCAAGATCCCACATCAGGACTGAGAATGTAGGAAAGTAGCCAGTACAGACAAGACAGTAGGGAAAATGGGCCAGGAGGTGTGAGGCGGACCAAAGAGGAGGGAGAGAAAAATGAAGTTGGAGATAAGTGCTGGAGTGCGCTGAGCAGAGACACAAAGCTGACAAGGATTGGAATCTACTAAGCATGTCATAAGGGGAACTACTCAAGGGAAAGCTGGACAGATGGAAATAGAGGGGATTCAATGGATAAAGTGGATAGTAAGGAGGTAAATGTAACCACAATATATTTTCGGAGAGGTGAGGGGCAGGAATAAAGGGTGATGTGAGATGGTGGGGTATGAGAAAAGTTAGAAAGGGACCAAAGTGGGAATAGATCACAAGGAGCAAGAGCGTGAGCCAACAATCAGGTGGGGGGTAGGAGAGACAGGGGTTACCAGAAGTAGCAAAGTTCAATATTCATACCATTGGATTATAGACCACCCAGATGAAATGAGAGGTTTGCATTTGGCCCTACCCTGGTAGTGAAGGCAGCCAAAGATTGATACGTCAATTTGGGAATTTGAAGGGGAATTGAAATAGCATGCAATTGGGAGCTTGGGGTGGTCACTACAGAGTGCTGGTAATTTGCAAACTCTTCACCTAGTTTACGCTTGGTCTTGCTGATACAGAGGAGGCCATATTGAGAGTAATGAAAACAGCAGACAAGGCTGGAGGTTGTCTCACTTGGAAGGGCTGACCAGGTCTCCCAGTATTGGTGATGGAGGCAGTGTGGCTTTTCTTACAATTGCAAGAGAAAGTGCCAGAGGTCAATAAGTGGAAGATAGGGAGAGATGGTGAAGCAGGGAGCCATGGAGAGAGGGGTCCTTGCATAAGGAGCTGAGGGGGTGGGGAGGTGGAGAAGATGCAATGAATGGTGGAATTCTATTTTAGCTGACAGAAATAGCTAAGTATGATATGCTGGAAGTGGGGAATAACAGAGAGAAAGCTGGATTAAAGGAACTCTTTTCTGTTTGAGATAGATGTTAGGCTGAGGGGTGAAAGCAAGACAAGGAAATGCAAATGTGAGAGGACTCAATAACAGAAGAGAAGACACGTTTCCTGAAAAAAAATAATTTCACATGTTCTGGCATGGAGGGCCTTGAGAGCAGACACAGTGGAGAACGAGACTATGTGGGAAGTGTGGGATTATAGGAGTGACAATGGATTGCTTAATGCCCAAGAGATCCAGACAAGGAAGAGTCAGGAAAAACAAAAGTGAACTTGAAAGCATGTTGGAAGTTAGCAGAAAAGGTACAAAACTGATGAGTTCTGCACAAGTGAAGGTTGTGACACCAATGCAGCTGATGTGACAGAGTTGGCAAGTAGTTCCAGACATTCTCTTGGACAAGGACCATTCCATGTTGCCAACAAAAAAAACAGGCAGAACTAGGCCCATGCAAGTGCCCAAACTTTGCAGGAAGAATCAAAAGCAAAATTGTTCAGAGTGCACAAGCTTTGCTAGTCACATGAGTATTAATGAAGAGAAATTGACTAGATCTTTGATAAATTAAGTGGAAGGGTTGAATACCTTTCTGATGAAGTTTAAGAAGACTGACCAGTCAGCGAAGATGAGAGTGTGGGTGCCAGGGAATTCAAAGCTAACAAAATGGTGGAAAGCATGTGAGGTGTCCCAGAAGTAGCTGTAAAGGGAACACGAAACTCAGCACTTGTTAGAAATGGGGAATGTAGCTTTGTCGGAAAACCGAATATGGCTGCTTACTTTGCAGTAGGAAGCAGATTTAATTAGAGGAGGCAAAACTAAAAAACTGTTAAAGGGCATTCGGCACTTCCATATAAATTAGATGGGAGCCCAATATACCAGGTTCATAATACAAATTAGTTGATTGAATTTTTAAACACAAGATGTGAAACAAATACAGCAAGTTGGAAACTCCTGCTTTCTGCAGGCTCTTTAAGTGCTCTAACCTCTACGATACTATGAACAGCTGCAAATTGGGTTTCAAATAACTTTTCCCTCCTTACAAACCAAATGGACCTAAATGACTTATTTTGTAATTTTTATGATCCTATGAAGACTTGACAACTGATATATATTGGAAGGCTTAATTAGTACATAAAAAGCTTCTTCTCTGTTCATAACTGTGAAAACAAGTTATCAAACCTTCAGAATGAAAGGCAAGTTTTCACTTCCAAGTAATGCAGGCTAATGAGGTGAGAGGTACAGTACACTTGTCCCCCACTTTTTGAATGTTCGCTTTACGACACCTCACTGTTATGAAAGACCTACATTAGTTACCTGTTTTCGCTAACAGAAGGTGTTTTCACTGTTACGAAAAAAGGCAGTGTGTGAAAAAAGGCAGCACACCCCGAGAAACCAAGCTCTTCCCCCGGAACTGCATTCTAGCCGGCATTGTTTAAACACGTGCCTGTGAGCATTTGTGCTTTATGTTGACTTATTTTGAGCATCTGTTAGCAAGATGAGTTCTAAGGTATCGGAAAAGCCTGCAAGTGCTCGTAAGGGTGTTACACTTAGTATAAAACTAGACATAATTAAGCGTTTCAATCGTGGTCAACGAAGTAAGGACAAAGTGAGTTTGGCTTGTGGAAGTTGACGAAGATGATGTTGAAGAGGTTTTGGCATCCCATGACCAAGAACTGATAGATGAAGAGCCGATGCAATTGGAAGAGGAAAGGATAACAATTGAAACCGAATGCAGTAGCGAATGGACCGAAAGTGAAGTCGTCCAGGAACTGAACGTGAAGCAACTGCGTGAGATTTTCACTGCAATTGACAACGGTGCAATGATTGCAGAAAAATACGACTTGAATTTTGAAAGGGTACGTAGGTTTAGGGCATATTTGCAGGATGGTTTGAGTGCTTACAAAGAACTGTATGATAGAAAAATGCGCGAGGCTAAGCAGTCAAGCATACTGTCGTTTTTCAAGCCTTCCACATCAGCCACAGCAAATGATGAACCTCGACCTTCAAGGCAGGCACACATAGAAGATGACCTGCCTGCCTTGATGGAAACAGATGACGGTGAGATGACACCCTAGTGTCCCACCACCCCAATCTCCTACAACTCAGCCTAACAGATCATCAGTGTGCTCGCTGTCTTCCCAATTCCAGTAAGTGATACTATACTGTACATACATTATTTCTACTTTACATAGGCTGTGTATTTTTATGAGTTATTTGGTATGATTTGGCAGCTTCATAGCTTAAAGGTTACTGGAGAGAGTGTTTCTGCCTAAAGCGCTTGCATGAGATTTTTGCTACGGTGGACAGTGCAATGATTGCAGAAAAGAATTTCAGCTTTACATAGGCTGTGTATTTATCATATCATTCCTGCTTTTACTATATGTTACTGTTATTTTGGGTTTTATGTGTTATTTGGCATGATTTAGTAGGTTATTTTTTGGGTCTGCGAACATTCACAAATTTTGCCCTTTAAATAAATGGTAATTGCTTCTTCACTTTACGACATTCCGGCTTACAAGCGCTCCTAGGAGCGCTCTACCTTCGGATGGCAGGGGAAACCAGTATACCCGGATCCTCAATTGGGAATTATCATTCGGGTAAAGGAAAAGGGAATAAACTGTGACCAAAGAGAAGCTGCCACATCTACAAGACTTGCACCAAATTCCTTCCCAGCAGATTTAACACTTTCTTTGCATCCTGCTTATGGTGACAACAGAGACTTGGGCTGGAAATCAAGATACAGCTCCTTCATAGGTACAGCATTAGGTTTGTAATGCTCGCAAGGTACCTCAGTACACATAAAACAAGGAAACAGCACCTCATTTCAAGCTTGAAAACAACTTCTATCTGAGCATGACCATACTGATGCAATTGGGAGTTAGCGGATTACAATGCACATCTTGTCAAGGAAAATCTTGATAAAATTTAAACAAAAGCTTTGTAACTCAGCCTAGGAAATATTTGATCAGTCATTCCACACAGATACATTTGGGAACCATGCATAAATACAAATTGAATTGTGGACAAAATTAACAACATGCACTTGACTTTCATCACCCAGAGCAGCAAATCAGTGGGAGATTTTAATGGGTGTAAATTGCAAATTATTATTGGGCAGTCATCAGCTAACAAGATGAGTAAAAGCACTGTTTTTAATTTAAATGCTTTTTTCTTACTCTGACTCAGCAAGTCAATGGCTTGAGGTTTGAGCCACGGCAGGGAACATCAACCTCATCTTCCTGCAGTATGCCAATACTCTGTCACATGTTTGTCAATTCTCCTTCAGCTCCTATGCTACTGACCTACTCATGATATTGGTCCATTAGCCTATGAGCACATCTTTGGGATGTGGGAACTGAGAAGACTGAGAGGAAACCTATGTGGTCAGGCATAAAATGTGCAAACACTTCACAAACAGCACCCAAGGTCAATATCAAATTGGTGTCTCTGGAGCAGTACTAACAGCAATATCATAATCTAACACAGAGTATTACTGAATAAAATTATTTAAAATCATTTAGGTCTGAAAGAAGCACCAATAAAATTAATTCCCAAATTTTCATTCTCCTACATACTCCAATAATAGCAGACATATTATGTTGGGTAAATACTAATTCACCCCAATCAAGACTCAATTGGCCCAAACAATGCAATTGAAGCACAAGCTACAGATTATCTACAATGATGATAAATGGATATAGACAATATTATCTTCAAAGAACTATGCATACCACTCCAAATTATTTTCACATCTCCCATCAAGACTACAAAACAAAATCACGATTTACAATAACTTGCTCTTTGTTTATTGTTGCAATCGCTTTTCCATGAAACAAAATGTTCTTGAAACTGATGTTGAGGGTTCAAACTTCAATATGCTTATCACATTAAGTAAGTTTAATCAATAAAGTTGCAAAGATGTTTAAACTCATCACCGAGGTTAAAACTCTCCTCATAAGTCTCCCAGAATTGTGGATGTTGCAACAAGGCAAGGGCTAACAGGGTGTGCGGACAGAACAGAGTGCAGACGCTGTATAATCCTCAAGCTGAACCAGACCTTTGAGAGCTGGACTTTGTACAACCTTTTCTGAGTGTGAAAGTTCACTCAACCAACAGCCAAAACGATAAGCCAATAGAGACAGTGTGCAGACACAGTGCAATCACTCAGACTGAACAAGGTTCTTGAAAGCTGAGCTCTCCTTTGTACAGTCTTTCTGTTCAAGCCTGAAAACCAAGATCTCTCAGCATACCAAGACAAATTCTCAAGCATAATTGGCCTGAAATATGTATTATGATTGGTAATTAAAGATGCAAATATTGGGATTCAGAAGTTCACAAAGTTGCTATTAAATCAATATCCAACAATCAATTCCAGTTTAAAAGGCATTTCTTTGGTCAAACTTCAGAACATTCTGGTGAGTGGGGCCAGGCTGCTCTCCTTGAGTACAAGTAAAGTATGATTGAGGGATGAGTGTGAGCTGTTGGAGTCTAGTTAATTGTCATCAAAAGAATCATAATTTGAACTACAAATGAATGCAACTAAATGAAGGAAACACACACAGATGGGTTTGAAATCAACCATTTACTCATCCTAAAATTCTCAAGTGGCCTTTTTCAATGTGCTTTGATAAGTGGAAGTCACTACACTTAAGGTAACCAGGTGTTGTGAAAGCAATGTAACGAGAGAGCAAGCCCAACCAATATTTGCTGTTGAACAGGCAAGAGAGCAGAAATTAAGCAAGATCTCTGACCGTACCTGTGCACACTGGAATGGTGCCCATCATAATCAGGCCAATTTGCTTGCTTCATAAAGCACATTTCTTCAGTTGATAAATATATCAATCACAAAAGGACACTTTAACAAGCTTAGGGTAAAATTATGCACTTAACCAAAAGCGACTTAACTCATATCAACAGGTGGAATGGAAAGAAAATTCATGTATGAATGTGAATGCAAATAAAAAGAACTAGGTCAAGCAGGAGGCCAGGGCAGTACTTACGCATCATACCTCTGCTGTGTAACTATTTTGTTCTTGTTTTTGTCGACTGTACTGGATGACTGGTGCAAAAAGTTGGGATTCATTTTATAAAGTTCCTGGAGCAGCTTCTGTTCATATTCTTGATGTTTCCCTGCCTGTGGAAGAAAATGAGATAAATTTACAAGGGCTCAATGCAAGCAGACTGGCACAAAGCACAAGAGCAATTTATACCCTTGACAAAATATCTAAAATGATGCAGATGATTGCTAATTACAACACTTGGTACTAATAACGAGGGATGAGGAATAATTATTTGAATTTCCCACTCCCAGGAAATCAAGAAAAGGGTGCTTGACCTCAGTTAAATCTCTAGTTCAAATCCCTTCTCCAACTAGATATCCCACAACACTTGTTCCAGAATCTAAAACAAATAATAATTAGTGTCAATTCCACCTGTTGTGTCATACTTGCCATTCACGTTCGTGCCACTTTACTGTACAATGCCCAAATCCACGACTACCTCAATATCATGTTCAAGGTTATTGTCATCGGACTGTACTTATATACAACCAAATAAAGCAATGTTCCTCCAGACCACGGTGCATCCACA
Source organism: Mobula hypostoma (assembly GCF_963921235.1). Taxonomy (NCBI): domain Eukaryota; kingdom Metazoa; phylum Chordata; class Chondrichthyes; order Myliobatiformes; family Myliobatidae; genus Mobula; species Mobula hypostoma. Next base: position 52,847,110 of record NC_086105.1, on the reverse strand, counting down.
ATAAAACATTATAACAAATTAATTCTACTTCCGGGGCGCCAAGGCGCGACTAGAGTAGCAACAGTAGTCTCAATGGATACGATTCCTGTTTCAGCCTGATACAGCTAAAAAGCACAACTGCTTCCAAGGTCAGTCCAGTCAACAAGGACGTCTTGATGCATTTAAATGAACTGTCGCTGCTTAAAACCGACGGAAACAACACCGATTTTAGTTGGAAGTGTCCATGGAGGACACCTTGGAGGAGGTGTGGGTGTAGATCGGGACTACAAGTGCGTTTAAGGAAATGGGGTTTTAAGCTGCCTATACCAACTACCTTGCTGGTGAGCGTGCAGTCTCTGGTGAATAAAATCGATGCTCTCAGAGCTAGGGTGCTGAATCAGAGAGACATGAGGACCGCATGTGTTTCACGGAATCCTGGTTAACTCCTTCCGTTCCAGATGCAGCGATCCAGAACGACAGGTTCACTATACACTGTCAGGATAGATCTATAGAGTCTCTCAAAAGCAGAGGTGGAGGAGTATGCCTCATGATCAACTCTTCTTGGTGCACAAATATATCAGTGCTGTCCCAATTCTGCTCACCAGACCTGGAATATCAGCAGTAAAGTGCCATCCTTTTTGCCTACCATGGGAGTTCTCTGGGGTCATTTTGGTAGCAGTTTACATTCCACCTCAGGCCAATGTCAAGCGGGCTTTAGATGATCTGAGCAATGGGATCAACATGCACGAAGCATTGCATCCTAATGCCTTCACCATCATTTTGGGAGATTTTAACCAGGCCAGTCTGAAAAAAATCACTAAGCAACTACCATCAACAGATCACTTACAATACCAGAGGAAACAACACACTGGACCATTGCTACACCACCATCAAGAATGCCTACCGTGCTATTCCATGCCCTCACTTCGGGAAGTATAATCACCTGGCTGTATTTCTACTCCCTGAGTATAGGCAGAGAAGCACAGGAGCACCTACAGGACTGCTTTGAATTGGTGGACTGGACTGTATTCAGGGATTCATCTTCGAGCCTGGGTGAGAATGCTGCAGTTGTTTCCAACTTCATTAAAACCTGTGGGGATGAGCCTGTGCCCACAAAGACTTATCGTACATTCCCAAACCAAAAGCTATGGATGAACCAGGAGGTATGTTGTTTGCTGAAGATCTGTGGCATTCAAGTCTGGCGACCCAGGCTTGTCCCAGAAAACCAAGTATGATTTGCGGAAGGCTATTTCAAGGGTGAAGAGACAATCTTGAATGAGGTTGGAGGCGACATCAGATGCATGGCAACTCTGGCAGGTTCTGCAAGACATTACTTCCTACAAAACGAAACTCAATAGTATGAATGGCAGCGATGCTTCACTACCAGATGAACTCAAAGCCTTCTATGCACACTTTGAAAGGGAGAACACAACTAAAGCTGTGAAGATCCCTGCTGTACCTGATGACCCTGTGATCTCCGTTTCAGAAGCTGACGGTAGACTGTCCTTAAAGAGAGTGAACCCTCGCAAGGCAGAAGGTCTCGATGCAGTACCTGCTAAGGCTCTGAAAACCTGTGCCAACCAACTAGCGGGAGTATTCAAGGACATTTTCAGCCTCTCACTGCTACGGGAAGAAGTTCCCATTTGCTTCAAAAAGGCAACAATTATACCAGTGTCTAAGAAGAATAATATGGGCTGCCTTAATGACGATCGCCTGGTAGCACTCACATCGACAGTGATGAAATGCTTTGAGCGGTTGGTCATGACGAGACTAAACTCCTGCCTCAGCAAAGACCTGGAGCCACCGCAATTTGCCTATCGCCACAATAGGTCAATGGCAGATGCAGTCTCAATGGCTCTCCACACGGTTTTAGACCACCTGGACAACACAAACACTTACGTCAGGATGCTGCTCATAGACTGTAGCTCCACATTTAATACTTTATACTTTATTGTCGCCAAACAATTGATACTAGAACTACATATAGATTGGGTGAACCAAATTGGTAAGGGTGCTGAGGAAGAGGATTTCTTGGAATGTATGCGGGATGGTTTTCTGAACCAACGTGTCGAGGAACCAACTAGAGAGCAGGCCATTCTAGACTGGGTATTGAGCAATGAGGAAGGGTCAGTTAGCCACCTTGTCGTGCGAGGCCCCTTGGGTAAGAGTGACCAATGGTAGTAATGGTGGAATTCTTCATTAAGATGGAGAGTGATATAATTAATTCAGAAACAAAGGTTCTGAACTTAAAGAAGGGTAACTTTGAAGGTATGAGACATGAATTAGCTAAGATAGACTGGCAAATGATACTTAAAGGGTTGACAGTGGATATGCAATGGCAAGCATTTAAAGATTGCATGGATGAACTACAATAATTGTTCATCCCAGTCTGGCAAAAGAATAAACCAGGGAAGGTAGTGCACCCTTGGCTGACAAGGGAAATTAGGGATAGTATTAACTCCAAAGAAGAAACATACAAATTAGCCTGAAAAAGCGGCACACCTGAGGTCTGGGAGAAATTCAGAGTCCAGCAGAGGAGGACGAAGGGCTTAATTAGGAAAGGGAAAAAAAGATTATAAGAGAAAGTTGGCAGGGAACATAAAAATTAACTGTAAAAGCTTTTATATATATGTGAAAAGAAAAAGATTGGTTAAGACAAATGTAGGTCCCTTACAGTCAGAAACAGGTGAATTGATCATGGGGAACAAGGACAAGGCAAACCAATTGAATAACTACTTTGGTTCTGTCTTCACTAAGGAGGACATAAATAATCTTCCAGAAATAGTAGGGGACCGAGGGTCTAGTGAGATGGAGGAACTGAGGGAAATACATGCTAGTAGGGAAGTGACGTTAGGTAAATTGAAGGGATTAAAGGCAGATAAATTCCTAAAGCCAGATGGTCTGCATCCCACAGAGCTTAAGGAAGTAGCCCAAGAAATACTGGATGCATTAGTGATAATTTTTCAAAACTCTTTAGATTCTGGATTAGTTCCTGAGGATTGGAGGGTGCCTAATGTAACCCCACTTTTTAAAAAAGGAGGGAGAGAGAAACCAGGGAATTATAGATTGGTTAGCCTGACATCGGTGGTGGGGAAAATGCGAGAGTCAGTTATCAAAGATGTGATAACAGCACATTTGGAAAGCGGTGAAATTATTGGACAAAGTCAGCACGGATTTGTGAAAGGAAAATCATGTCTGGCGAATCTCATAAACCTTTTTGAGGATGTAACTAGTAGAATGGATTGGGGAGAACCACTGGGTATGGTATATTTGGATTTTCAAAAGGCTTTTGACAAGGTCCCACACAGGAGATTAGCGTGCAAACTTAAAGCACACGGTATTAAGGATATGGTATTGATGTGGATAAAGAACTGGTTGGCAGACAGGAAGCAAAGAGTGGGAATAAACGGGACCTTTTCAGAATGGCAGGCGGTGACTAGTGGGGTACCACAAGGCTCAGTGCTGGGACCCCAGTTGTTTACAATATATATTAATGACTTAGATGAGGGAAGTAAATGCAGCATCTCCAAGTTTGCGGATGACACGAAGCTGGGTGGCAGTGTTAGCTGTGAGGAGGATGCTAAGAGGATGCAGGGTGACTTGGGTAGGTCAGATGAGTGGGCAAATTCATGGCAGATGCAACTTAATGTGGATAAATGTGAGGTTGTCCACTTTGGTGGCAAGAACAGGAAAACAGATTATCTGAATGGTGGCCAATTAGGAAAAGGGGAGGTGCAACGAGACCTGGGTGTCATTGTTACACCAGTCATTGAAAGTGGGCATGCAGGTACAGCAGGTGGTGAAAAAGGCAAATGGTATGCTGGCATTCATAGCAAGAGGATTCGAGTACAGGAGCAGGGAGGTACTACTGCAGTTGTACAAGGCCTTGGTGAGACCACACCTGGAGTACTGTGTGCAGTTTTGGTCCCCTAATCTGTGGAAAGACATCCTTGCCATAGAGGGAGTACAAAGAAGGTTCACCAGATTGATTCCTGGGATGGCAGGACTTTCATATGATGAAAGACTGGATCGACTAGGCTTATACTCTCTGGAATTTAGAAGATTGAGGGGGGGGATCTTATTGAAATGTATAAAATCCTAAAGGGATTGGACAGGCTAGATGCAGGAAGATTGCTCCCGATGTTGGGGAAGTCCAGAACGAGGAGTCACAGTTTGAGGATAAAGGGGAAGCCTTTTAGGACTGAGATTAGGAAAAACCTCTTCACACAGAGAGTGGTGAATCTGTGGAATTCTCTGCCACAGGAAACAGTTGAGGCCAGTTCAATGGCTATAGTTAAGAGGGAGTTAGATATGGCCCTTGTGGCTAAAGGGATCAGGGGGTATGGAGAGAAGGCAGGTACAGGGTTCTGAGCTGGATGATCAGCCATGATCATACTGAATGGCGGTGCAGGCTCGAAGGGCCGAATGGCCTACTCCTGCATCTATTTTCTATGTTTCTATGTACAATCATCATAGTGATATTTGATTCTGCGCTTCCCGCTCCCTGGATTACAAATCGATAATAAATATTAAAAATTTAAATTATAAATCATAAATAGAAAAATTAGAAAAATGGAAAGTAAGGTAGTACAAAAAAACCGAGATGCAGGTCCAGATATTTGGAGGGTAAGGCTGGGATCCGGGTCAGAATCCGTTCAGCAGTCTTATCACAGTTGGAAAGAAGCTGTTCCGAAATCTGGCCGTACGGGTCTTCAAGCTCCCGAGCCTTCTCCCGGAGGGAAGAGGGACGAAAAGTGTGTTGGCTGCGTGGGTCGTGTCCTTGATTATCATGGCAGCACTACTCCGACAGTGTGTGGTGTAAAGTGAGTCCACGGACGGAAGATTAGTTTGTGTGATGTGCTGCGCCGTGTTCACGATCTTCTGCAGCTTCTTTCAGTCTTGGACAGGACAACTTCCATACCAGGTTGTGATGCACCCGAGAAGAATGCTTTCTACGGTGCATCTATAAAAATTAGTGAGGGTTTTAGGGGACAGGCCAAATTTCTTTAGTTTTCTCAGGAAGTAAAGGTGCTGGTGGGCCTTCTTGGCAGTGGACTCTGCTTGGTTGGACCAAGTCAGGTCATTTGTGATATTGACCCCGAGGAACTTAAAGCTTTTGACCTGTTCCACTTGCACACCACCGATGTAAATTGGGTCATGCGGTCCACTACTCCTTCTGAAGTCAACAACCAATTCCTTCGTCTTGCTGACGTTGAGGGATAGGTTATTGTCTTCGCACCATGCCACCAGGTTTTTAATTTCCTCTCTGTACTCAAACTCATCATTACCTGAGATACAGCCTACAATTGTTGTGTCATCAGCAAACTTATATATTGAGTTCGATGGAAACTTGGCTATACAATCATGGGTGTACAGTGAGTACAGCAGGGGGCTGAGTACACAGCCTTGTGGGGCACCAGTGCTTAGAGTGATTGTAGAGGAGAGCTTGTCCCCTATTTTTACAGCCTGGGTCCTGTCTGTGAGGAAGTTGAAGATCCAGCTGCAGATCTGAGTGTTAAGGCCCAGGTTCCGGAGCTTAGGAATCAGTTTATTTGGAATGATAGTATACCATCATTCCCACAATCCTGATTGTAAAGCTGCAGAACCTGGGCCTCTGTACCTCCCTCTGCAATTGGATCTTCAGCTTCCTAACTGGAAGACCACAATCTGTGTGGATTGGTGATAACACATCCTCCTCACTGACAATCAACATGGGCGCACCTCAGGGGTATGTGCTTAGCCCACTGCTCAACTCTCTATATACACATGACTATGTGGCTAGGCATAGCTCAAATACCATCTATAAATTTGCTGACAATACAACCATTGTTGGTAGAATCTCAGGTGGTGACAAGAGGGCATACAGGTGTGAGATATGCCAACTAGTGGAGTGGTGCCGCAGCAACAACCTGGCACTCAGCATCAGTAAGACGAAAGAGCTGATTGTGGACTTCAGGAAGGGTAAGACAAAGAAATACATACCAATCCTCAGCGGGATCAGAAGTGGAGAGAGTGAGCTGCTTCAAGTTCCTCGGTGTCAAGATCTCTGAGGATCTAACCTGGTCCCAACATATCAATGTAGCCATAAAGAAGACAAGACAACGGCTATACTTTAGAGTTTGAAGAGATTCGGCATGTCAACAAATACACTCAAAAACTTCTATAGTTGTACTGTGGAGAGCCTTCTGACAGGCTGCATCACCGTCTGGTATGGAGGGGCTACTACACAGGACCGAAAGAAGCTACAGAAGGTTGTAAATCTAGTCAGCTCCATCTTGGGTACTAGCTTACAAAGTACCCAGGACATCTTTAGGGAGCGATGTCTCCGAAAGGCAGCGTCCATTATTAAGGACCTCCAGCACCTAGGGCATGTCCTTTTCTTACCGTTACCATCAGGTAGGAAGAACAGAAGGTACACACTCAGCGATTCAGGAACAGCTTCTTCCCCTCTGCCATCCAATTCATAAATGGACATTGAATCTTTGGACACTACCTCAGTTTTTAAAAAAAAATACACAGCATTTCTGTTTTTGCACTTTTTAAAATCTATTCAATACACATAATTGATTTAAAATCTATTCAATACACCTAATTGATTTACTTGCTTATTATTATTTTATTTTATTTATTATTTTTTTCTCTGCTAGATTATGTATTGCATTGAACTACTGCTGCTAAGTTAACAAATTTCATATCACATGCTGGTGATAATAAACCTGATTCTAATTCTGAAATAAGTTTACAAAATATAATTCAATATGTGAAGTGTGCAACACAGGTAAAGAGCAAACAGTATTATAACAGTAAACAGTTCACTGTTCTAGTGACGCAACCTCAGTGGTGGTAGGGTATTCATCAGTCGCACTGCCTGGGGAGGAAAAGCTGTTACCCAGGTTGGCAGTTCTAGTCCTGATACTCATGTACCTCCTTCCTGATGGTAGTGAGTCAGGATATTCAGATATCCACTGATCTGTGTTGAGTGTGAGCAGCAAATGAGCCTCCATCAGTGAAGATTTCTGAAGATTCACTTTTTGCTGGTTGAAGAAATTTCTCACCACAAGCCTACCCGAGCTTCATACACTCCACAAATATCCTTGCATTTACCTAGTTTCACCAAGAACCTTTTACATTTCAGCAAATTCACCTCTCTCTAAATTTCCATAGAAGTCCAGTCAGCTTAATGTCCCAATATGTAACAAACTTAACTCAGAAACCAGTGAGTGAACCATATAGCTTTTCCTCATGTACTGTTTATGCTTCCTTAAGCAAGAAACTAGACCTGGACACAATATTATGGATGTGGGTCATACCAGTGCAGTAAATTCGCTTTGCTCACATCCAAATCCTTTATGAAAACCAAGTTAAATGTCTTCAAAGAGGAGTTATTTAGAAACAGGAAAAATCCGAGCTTTGACCTCAAAGAAAGCTGCATCATCAGCTTTGCCTCTCATCAAATGCCACTGTGTTTTAGAACAAGGCCAGGCTAATACTGTACATCATCTTGGCCCAACTTGCCACACCTCACCATTCTACATTTTCCCTATCAATTGCTATTGGACGACCAAGCCTACAGCTGCCATATCCTTTCTTTGGTCAAGTATCAAAGCATTTGCTAGCTTCCAATTCACTATCACTGTTCTGGTAATGTTTGGAAGATCACAAGATTCAGCATCTGTTATTGTTCCAACTACCTTATAAATGCATGGTATCGGCCATCTGATCCAGGAAATCTGATGTTACTCACCCCTAGAAATACTTCATTTCTCTCAGTTTTGTGTTTTCATTCCAACTTAAAATGGGAAATGAGATAACTGGAGTAAATTCTCCAATACCTTCAGACAGAAAGAAAATGTGCTCTTCATATCACACCTCTACAGGGTATATAATCAACATAATATATGGCAATGTTCTTCTGCATTAATAATGATAGTTAGATTTATAAATTACATCCTGAAAAATCTGAAATAGTGACCAACATTCATCTATGAGCAGAACACAGGAACATGCGCTTTGCACCTGACCATGCCAATCTTATTAATGCCATCTGCCTTTAACACTGGTCAGTTTCTGTGCCAGTCTAACTACTTTTTAATAAGTTATCGTTTCTTCTATTAACACCTCTCCCAACAGCACATCCTAGATAGCTCCACTTTGTAAAAGTGTTGCCTTGCACATCTACTGACAAATTTCTCTCTCTCACCTTAAACCTATGCTTTCTAGTGTTTGACATTTCCACACTATGTAAAAAAAACGAACTGAAGTGTCCATGCCTTCCAAGATTTAACACACTTCTACTGGGTCACTCCTCAGCTACTGATACTTCAGAGAAAACAATCCAAGTTTGTCAAACATTTGCTTTTGGCTTGTACTCCAATCCAGCACAACCCCAGTGAACAACTTCTTCAGCCTTTCCAAAACCTCCACACTCTGCCTGGAATGTAGTGAATAACGAGTCACTCATGAGATGAGGACTGAACACAAGCTATAATATACTAGCCAACAAGTCATTAACTTGCACTCCAAGCAGATTCTGCCCAGATACCACCTCCAGGCAAGGGGTCTAAGGCATAGAAAAATTTGGGAACCCCTGATTAGTGTGGCAAGATTAGAATGTATTACTTTTCAGTTGGCCTGCAGGTGGCAGCAGTGAACCACTTTCTACAACTGCTCTGAATATTGTGAAGGCACATGCCACATTGCTATTGGGGAGTTCAGAATTTAAACCCAGTGACAGAGAACAATAGACAATAGGTGCAGGAGTAGGCCATTCAGCCCTTTGAGCCAGCACCGCCATTCACTGTGATCATGGCTGATCATCCACAATCAGTATCCAGTTCCTGCCTTATCCCCATAACCTTTGATTCCGCTATCTTTAAGAGCTCTATCCATCTCTTTCTTGAAAGCATCCAGAAACTTGGCCTCCACAGCCTTCTGGGGCAGAGCATTCCATATATCCACCACTCTCTGGGTGAAAAAGTTTTTCCTCAACTCCGTTCTAAATGGCCTACCCCTTATTCTTAAACTGTGGCCTCTGGTTCTGGACTCACCCATCAGTGGGAACATGCTTCCTGCCTGCAGCGTGTCCAATCCCTTAATAATCTTATATGTTTCAATAAGATCCCCTCTCAGCCTTCTAAATTCCAGTGTATACAAGCCCAGTCGCTCTTTCAACATATGACAGTCCTGCCATCCCAGGAATTAACCTTGTGAATCTATGCTGCACTCCCTCAATAGCAAGAATGTCCTTCCTCAAATTTGGAGACCAAAACTGCACACAGTACTCCAGGTGTGGTCTCACCAGGGCCCTGTACAGCTGCAGAAGGACCTCTTCGCTCTTATACTCAATTCCCCTTGTTATGAAAGCCAGCATGTCATTAGCTTCCTTCACTGCCTGCTGTACTTGTATGCTTGCTTTCAGTGACTGATGTACAAGAACACCTAGAACAGGGAGGTTTCCAAGTCAGCATGGGCAAGGCTTGCTGTAGGCAGAGGCATTGCTATGCACCTGCTCTAATTGTCATTCAAGTTGATGGGGTTTGTGGTTTGAGGGAAGACTAACCCAGACAACTTTATAAGACAGATATTGCATTGTGTAGAGTGTGATGTGATGTTTGAGGAGCACTCATCCAGGCAGGTGGAGATCACGTTGCCAACATCTGCCTCTCACACTGTGGAAGGCTTTGGAAAGTCAGGTAGTCAAACACTTTGCAGAATATCCAGCTTCTGAGTTGTCACAGAATACTAAGAGGAGGGTCTTTTCAGCCTGGCACTTATTTGGTACACTCATTAGACCAAGTCTTGGGTCTTGCTGCACAGAGGTACAAAAATTGTTTCATTATCTGGGTTGCAAATGCTATTGCAAAGTTGAATAAACATTTTCACTTCTGGTCTTGTAACCAAAAACATTCAGCAACAAATTAGCTAAAGGAAGCTGGGGACTAGGTGACTGGCCTAAGAAACTCCAGTTGCGCTGATGAGGTCAACTAACAATCTTAACCATTTTTTTTCCCCATTGAGCTTGCTTTATTTCAGTTCTTGATCTTGCGTTGTCAAATGTTGCTTTGATGTTCATACATTTGGCAGATGGCTAAGGGAGGCTCAGCCAAATGTCAGAGCAGTCATAGGACTATAGAGGCCGAACTTGCCAGGCGTTGTTGTTCTGCACTGTTGGTCTGGTGACTAGGTTTGGGAAAGGTTAGGGCTGCTGGCAAACGTGTGTAGCATTTTCCACAGCCGGGGAGAGAAGGAGCAGGTGCTATGGTACGAGGAAGTAGGGCTGGTGGCAGCATGTGCAGGGTTAACCACAAACAGTGAAGAGAGGAGCAGATGCCCTGGTCAGGGTTAGTAGCAGCAGGGTGTGTACAGTTATCCTGAGTAAGAAAGAGGACAAGCAGGTATCCCTGCTGAGGTACACTATTGTTTTACTTTGGGAACAGAGCATAGTGAGCCACCTTGCCACCAAGACTGTAGTGAGACCTGGAGTAAAGTGATTATGGTGGAATTGAAAATTGACGTCTGTTCAAGAGACCTCAATGTTGAATTAACAACACTGCCGACTACCTCACCAATAATAAAGAGCAGACTCAATGCGTTATTGCTGTACAGGTAACGTTCACTTTGCCAGACATATTCACATCCCCCAAAGAATAAAGACAGATCAATGATATGGTAATTTTTTTGGATTACATTTGCCTGAGTTCCTATGACGCTGTTTATTACAGTAGTAATGTTCACCTGCCTGGGGACATGCCCATAAGCCATGGTTTGTGACAAATATGCTAATCCACTTGAAAAACAACTCCAGAAACCCGAGTTATTCATCTTGGTTTGCACTGAACATCGGCCCAAGTGATCCATCTCTTGCTTATATGTTTAAAATTCGCTACAGCATGGAAGTACTTAGAAAACACTAATTCATCGAACTATTGAGAACAATTAAATAGTCCATCCACTTTAAGCACATTTACAGCATGCAAACTGCTGCACCAAACCTTGATTGGTCATAATTAATTCTAAGTAAGCAGCAAGAGCAAGTTATGTCAAAAGTAGAGAAAAATAATCCTCTTCTCACAGTCAAAGGATGATAATGTAAATTGATCAAGTATTTCCACCAGGCACCAAAGGAATCTTGATCATTAAGTAAAGAAAGAATATTAACCTGAAGCACCTCAAAAGGGCACAAGATGGGTTAAACTATTCTCGGTATTTCATAAAACAGGTTAAGATAATCTAATCATTACATTTTGTTAAAACTGCACAAGGAAGACCAAAGAAAAAGTACACAGGTGTCCACTTGAGGGCACTCTTGAATAATATAACTCAGTTCTCTTTCCAAGGACAATTACCATCATGTGCTCGAGTAACATAGAAACATAGAAAGCCTACAGCACAATACAGGCTCTTCGGCCCACAAAGCTGTGCTGAACATGCCCTTACCTTAAAAATTACCTAGGGCTACTCATAGCCCTCTATTTTTCTGAGCTCCATGTACCTGTCCAGGAGTCTCTTAAAAGACCCTATCGTATCCCCCTCCACCACCGTCGCCGGCAGCCCATTCCACGCACTCACCACTCTCTGCGTAAAAAACTTACCCGACATCTCCTTTGTACCTGCTTCCAAGCACCTTAAAACTATGCCCTCTCATGCTAGCCATTTCAGCCCTGGGAAAAAGCCTCTGACTATCCACACCATCAATGCCTCTCATCATCTTATGCACCTCTGTCAGGCCATCTCTCATCCTCTGTTGCTCCAAGGAAAAAAGGTCGAGTCCACTCAACCTATTCTCATAAGGCATGCTCCCCAAACCAGGCAACATCCTTGTAAATCCCTGCACCCTTTCTATGATTTCCACATCCTTCCTGTAGTGAGGCGACCAGAACTGAGCACAGTACTCCAAGTGGGGTCTGACCAGGGTCCTATATAGCTGCAACATTACCTCTTGGCTCCTAAACTCAATGCCACGATTGATGAAGGCCAATGCACTGTATGCTTTCTTAACCACAGAGTCAACCTGCGCAACAGCTTTGAGTGTCCTATGGACTCGGACCCCAAGATCCCTCTGATCCTCCACACTGCCAAGAGTCTTACCATTAATACTATATTCTGCCATCATATTTGACCTATCAAAATGAACCATCTCACACTTATCTGGGTTGAACTCCATTTGTCACTTCTCAGCCCAGTTTTGCATCCTATCAATGTCCCACTATAACCTCTGATAGCCCTCTACACTATCCACAACACCTCCAACCTTTCTGTCATCAGCAAATTTACTAATCCATCCCTCCACTTCCTCATCCAGGTCATTTATAAAAATCACGAAGAGTTGAGGTCCCAGAACAGATCCCTGAGGCACACCAGTCACTGACCTCCATGCAGAATATGATCCGCCTACAACCACTCTGCCTTCTGTGAGCAAGCCAGTTCTGGATCCACAAAATAATATTACCTTGGATCCCTTGCCTCCTTACTTACTCAATAAGCCTTGCATAGGGTACCTTGTCAAATGTCCTGCTGAAATCCATATGCACTACATCTCCTGCTCTATCTTCATCAATGCACTTAGTCACATCCTCAAAAAATTCAATCAGGTTCGTAAGGCATGACCTGCCTTTGACAAAGCCATTGCTGATTATTCCTAATCGTATTATGCCTCTCCAAATGTTCATAAATCCTGCCTCTCAGGATCTTCTCCATCAACTTACCAACCACTGAAGTAAGACTCAGTGGTGTATAATTTCCTGGGCTATCTCTGCTCCCTTTCTTGAATAATGGAACAACATCCGCAACTCTCCAATCCTTCAAAACCTCTCCCGTCCCCATTGATGATGCAAAGATCATTGCCAGAGGATCAGCAATCTCCTCCCTCGCCTCCCATTGTAGCCTGGGGTACATTTCGTCCGGTCCCGGTGACTTATCCAACTTGATGCTTTCCAAAAGCTCGAGCACATCCTCTTCCTTAATATCTACCTGCTCAAGCCTTTCAGTCCGCTGCAAGTCATCTCTACAATCGCCAAGATCTTTTTTCGTAGTGAATACTGAAGGAAAGTACTCACTGAATACCTCTGCTATCTCCTCCAGTTCTATACACACTTCTCCACTGTCATACTTGATTGGTCTATTCCCTCACGTCTTATCCTCTTGCTCTTCACATACTTGTAGAATGCATTGGAGTTTTCCTTAATCCTGCTCACCAAGGACTTCTAACGGGCCCTTCTGGCTCTCCTAATTTCATTCTTAAGCTCCTTCCCACTAGCCTTATAATCTTCTAGATCTCTATCATTACCTGTTTTGTTTTAATCTTTCATAAGCCCTTCTTTTCTTCTTGACTAGATTTACAACAGCCTTTGTACACCACAGTTCCTGTACCCTACCATCCTTTCCCTGTCTCATTGGAACGTACCTATGCAGAACTCCACGCAAATATCCCCTGAACATTTGCCATATTTCTTCTGCACATTTTCCTGAGAACATCTGTTCCCAATTTATGCTTCCAAGCTCCTGCCTAATAGCCTCATATTTTCCCTTACTCCATTTAAGCGCTTTCATAACTTGTCTGTTTCTATCCCTCTCCAATGCTATGGTAAAGGAGATAGAATTGTGATCACTATCTCCAAAATGCTCTCCCACTGAGAGACCTGACACTTGACCAGGTTCATTTCCCAATACCAGGTCAAGTACAGCCTCTCCTCTTGAGGGCTTATCTACACCTAACAGACTCCACCCCATCCAAACCCCCCGCTCTAGGGACATGCCAATCGATATTTGGGAAATTAAAATCTCCCACAACAACCCTGTTATTATTACACCTTTCCAGAATCTGTCTCCCTATCTGCTCCTTGATGTCCCTGTTACTCTTGGGTGGTCTATAAAAAACACCAAGTATCGTTATTGACTCCTTCCTGTTCCTAACTTCCACCCACAGACACTCCGTAGACAATCCCTCCATGTCTTCCTCCTCTTCTAAAGCCGTGACACTACCTCTGATCACAGAGCCACACCCCCACCTCTTTTGTCTCCCTCCCTGTCCTTTCTGAAACATCTAAAGCCTGGCACTCGAAGTAACCATTCCTGCCCCTGAGCCATCCAAGTCTCTGTAATGGCCACGACATCATAGCTCCAAGTACTGATCCACGCTCTAAGCTCACCCGCTTTGTTCATAGTACTCCTTGCATTAAAATAGACACATCTCAAACCATCAAGTCTAAGCGCATCCCTTCTCTATCACCTGCCTATCTTCACTCTCGCATTGTTTCCAAGCATTCTCTACTTGTGAGCCAACTGCCTCTTCCTCCGTCTCTTCAGTTTGGTTCCCACCTGCCAGCAATCCTGGTTTAAAAAATTCTTCCCAATAGCCTTCTCAAACCTCCCCGCCAGGATATTGGTCCCACTTGATTCAAGTGCAAGCTATCCTTTTTGTACAGGTCACTCCTGCACCACAAGAGGTCTCAATGATCCAGAAATCTGAATCCCTGCCCCCTTATCCAATCCCTCATCCACACATTCATCCTCTACCTCACTCTATTCCTGTACTCACTGTCACGTGGAACAGGCAGTAATCCCGAGATTACTATCTTTGAGGTTCTGTTTCTCAACTTCCTTCCTAACTCCCTGTAGTCTGCTTTCAGGACCTCCTCCCTTTTCCTGCCTATGTCATTGGTACCACAACCTCTGGCTGTTCTCCTTCCCACTTCAGGAAATCATGGACGTGATCAGAAACATCCAAGACACTGGCATCTGGGAGGCAAACTACCATATGTGCTTCTTTTCTGCGTCCACAGAAACGCCTGTCTGACCCCCTAACTCTACAGTCTCCTATCACTGCTGCCATCCTCCTTCTTTCCTTCCCCTTCTGAGCCACAGGGCCAGACTCTGTGCCAGAGGCGTGGCCACTGTTTCTTCCCTCAGGGAGGCCCCTCCCAACAGTACTCAAGCAGGAGTACTTATTGTCAAGGGATACAGCCACAGGGGTGCTCTCTAGCATCTGACTCCTACCCTTCCCTCTCCTGACTGTTACCCACTTATCTGTCTCCCAAGGCCCTGGTGTGACTACCTGCCTACAGCTCCTCTCTATCACCTCCTCACTTTGAGTACTGGCTTTCAAGTGAAATCTGGATTTTACTTGTCTTTTTTTGGGTGAGGAATCTGAGATTTCTGAGATACCTCAATGATCCTTATGGTCTAACTGAACCACATTCAACTCTAAAACTTACATTATTGAAACTGAGGTTCATACGTGCTGAAAAACACTCGACTGTTTTGCTATTGTGAAGTTAAATAATAACGGAAATACCACCTTTTTATTTAAATGCAAGGACTTGGTCAGCCACTCATTTCAATTAAATAACAAAAAAGTGCAAATGTTCAGAACAGATGATCTGAAATAGTAACACATTTACTGTCCCTTTCTCCAGTAATGCTGATTGTCCCCAGACTTCTGTATTTATTTCACATTTCCATTTGCAGTTTTTTTTTTGGCTTTTCAGTAACTAGTTTTGAAGGGTTGATTTTCATGGGCTTTGTCCCAACAGTGCCTATCATTTTCTTTACGAAGGTATACATACCTGCATTTCCTCTTTAGTGAAACTGGCTGCTTCATCCCCTAGCTCATGCAAATACATACAGTCTGGTTTAGGACACTGCATATTTTTTAGGAAATAACTGCAATACTTCGTTGTGCCTAAAGATGCCTGAGAGAAAGAAAAAAAAGGTCAACAATCACGGTCACGTCAGAACTTAATTCTTAATACTTAACCGGCTGCAACTTTCCTGTGATTCAGATCCATCAAAAAAATTGGAAGACTCACTCTTAAGTTATTATAATATAGATACAGGCTTGCATTATTGGTAATTGCCTGTACAGGGTTAAATAGTTAGCAGTTGTTTTACTGCTCGGCGTTCAGTGTTTGTCCAGAGTTGCATACTCTTTCTATATGAAGCAATTTATTCGGATTTATACTCGTCCCCCAATGGGTGCAGGTGAAGCAAACTAACTAGCAATTTGGCAATTTTATTTACTGATAAGACCATAAGACATTGGCCAAATTCTGCTCCTTTCAGTCCATTGAGTCTACTCTGCCAGTTGATCATGGCTGATTTGTTATCCCTCTCAACATCTCTCTCCTGCCTTCTCCCCATAAGCTTTTAGTCCTTTACTCATCGTGAACCTAGCATCCTCCGCTTTAAATATGCCCCATGACTTAGCCTTCACAGCTGTCTGTCGCAATGAAATTCACAGGTTCACCATCCTCTGGCTAAAGTTCCTCCTCATCGCTGTTCTGAAGGGACATCCTTCTACTGAGGCTGTGCCCACTGGTCCTAGACTGTCACTGTTGGAAGCATTCTTTTCACATCCACATTATTTAGATTCTGCTGATTTGTAAAAAATCTTTGGATGTCAGAGGTATTTAAGACCTATTATAAAACCTCTCAGCTTTGGAGATGGGGCTCTGCCAACTGTCAAAACTTTGTTTCAAAGTTTTGAAACAAAACTGTATCAAAATACTGAGCCTCAGATCAAAAGTCAGATGCAAATTCATGGAGGATTTGTTTTGATTTAACTGAACCTTCATTTAAATAAGCCAGTACCAATTTCAGATGATTCTTAAAATGGTTTATGATACTTTAGTCTTTTAACCAAACAGTTGCTCCTTCATTTAAAATCAAAACTGTACTGAAGACCAGTGACAACTTACACTTTATCAACAAAATGTCGGTAGAATCCAACTTTAAATTAGATTAATGGTTAATATTTTGATTTAACCAAAGTCCTCTAATTTCCTGAAATGAATAAGATAATTACTGATATAGATAAAATATCAATGAAGTTGCAGAGAAAAGGAGAAAGATTAATAGTGTTATAGATCACAAGCGGCTGAACTAATTCCTTTGGTGTTGCATTCCGAAGAGAACAGAGATGTGGAGGAAGTTATGTAGCCGGAGTGCACTGAATCTGCAGAATTCAATGCCACAGACTGCTGTGGAAGGCAAGTCATTGAATATTAAAAGCAGGGTCTGATATGTACTTAGTTAGTAAGGGCAGCAAAGGTTATGTGAGAAGGCAATAGAATGGGGTTGAGAGGGAAAATAAATCAGCCATGATTGAATGGTGGAGCAAACATAGGAGTGGAATTAGGCCTTTCCTATGTCTTTAGGTCTTATTCCAGGTACTACAGAAACCCGAGTTTCTATAGCTGTTACACTGACATGGCTAACATCTAATCTGGGCAATTCATGAGATCAAATAATAAACTAATTCAAATCCAACAATTTTATTTTGATATTGTTGCCGATGTACAAATTTACTTTTGTTCATGGTAAAAATACTGCTGTACTTCACCACTTGGCTTCTCTCTCAACTGCATTGTTGCTTACATTTCTGTCACAATTTGACACTTCATTTGTACAAAACTGTTGCACTACAGCTGCACAAGTTACACAGAAACTTGGAGATCTAAAAGCATTGCATGCAGTAAGCACAGGAGACTATAAATCAATTTCCTACCTTAAGTGTCCTGCCATCCACCACCACATTATTTACACACTGTATTGCTCTTAGTGCATCTTCAGACCGCATGTAGGTTACATAAGCACTAGCACTGGGACCCTTGAAGAAACATCAATTTAATTAGCACAAGGTGAAAAAAAAATCTCCTGCCAACCAACATTCAAAATCATACATGATTTGTATGATTAGTTAAAAGATAACATGATCTGCAGGGATAAATACAGTATTCTAATACAGGTTAAGATTCTAAAACTGCAAAGAATGAAAAGCAATGATTACAGGGCTGCAGGCCAAGAACAAGTGGGACTGAAAAGTTTCACTGCTGATGGATGCAAGAGTATGGACTTCATGTCAAATCGTGGTCTCTGTTGTTATAATTTTATGATTCTATCCCATTAATCCCTCTAGTCTGCTCCTTCAATGCTTCTTTTAAGAAACAACTTTTCTCTCAAAGTGTTCATCCAATTGTCTTTTCATGCTACTAATGAATCCCCTTCATCACAACAAGTGCATTTCAGATGAGGAGATGAAGGAAGATGCTTCACACCACCTTTGGTTCGTTTGACACACAACTTCAATTTGTACTGTGTACTGATCCTGCTACCAAAGCAAACTGCTTTGCTCATTTACTGATTTAAAACCATATATCATTTTTACTAAAATCTAATCAGATGTCCTCTCAATATTTTGTACTTCAAGAGAGCAATCATTCTTTCCTAGTACCATTCTAGTAAACTTTGCCTGCATTAGTTACCCTCCCCTTCTTCACCGACACCCAACCACCCCGCCTCCTCATCCGTCCAACAAGAGCTTCAAATCCTTCCGAATACAGTCGGCTGTCCGTAACCGCGGGTGTTTGGTTCTGGGACCCCCTGCGGATACCAAATTCCGCGGATGCTCAAGTCCCGTATATAAAATGGCGTAGTATTTGCATATAACCTATACACATCCTCCTGTATACTTTAAATCATCTCTAGATTACTTATAATACCTAATACAATGTAAATGCTATGTAAATAATTGTTATACTGTGTTGTTTAGGGAATAATGACAAGAAAAAGTCTGTACATGTTCAGTACAGACGCAACCATTGTAGCTCTTCTGGGAACGCTGATGCTATCTCAGCACCAGCCGATGCCGATTCTCCCGTGATCTTTAAGTTCTTGAGGCTGCAGCGCTTTACACAGCCAGCCAGCCATCCCTTACTAGCCCTAAACTCCTTCCTCTCGCTCACAACACAAGTAGCGAATGAGGTGAACAATGCTCAAACAATGAGTAATACTTTTAATCTCTAGATTACAGTACTGATAACACCCAATACAATGGAAATGCTATGTTAATAGTTGTTACACTGTATTGTTTAGGGAATAAGGATGCTTTGGAGGAAGCTCAATAATACTAATGTCAGGATCTGTGCTCAAACAAGGGCTGGAGAGAGAACTTCCGATTTTTTTTCGATCCCAATCCGCGGATCCGGAACCTGCACCTGCGGATACAGAGTGCTGACTGTATATGATGCCAGGAACTGAAGTGTAAACTTCAGCTGATGAATACCAAAGTCCTTCACGAGTTTCATGGAATTCCCAGACCTCTACCCTACTGCTCAATAATAAACTGACAGATTCCAAATGTTTTCTTTTTTTAATCTTTGCAAAATTGGCAAATGTCACATTTGTTGGCTAGGAAATAAAAAGGCATGCCAGGCAACTATTGAGTAATTCAGATTAACTTTCTGATGAGCAAGATTTTTAAAAATGTTGAAGTGAAAGTAGTAGCTACTTGGGAAGAGTCTGAACAGGTGAAGTCGAGCCACCAATGATGTGATGGACCTATCTAAATGTATGCTGTAATGTTTCAAAATCTGCAGGTGACACAAAGCCACCAAATCAAATTTATGTGACATGTATTGTGAAATTTGTGATTTTGCGCAGCTGTATAGTACAATACATAAAATACACTGTAACTTACAATACACGGTACATATAAAATTAAAATTAGTACAAAAAGAGAGCCAAAAATAGTGAAGTAATGTTCGTGGGTTGGTTTATTGTTCAGTCAGAATTCTTGATGGCAGAGAAGCAGCTGTTCCTGAAAAGTGTAGCGGTTAGCATAACATTATTAGAGCTCAGGGCATTCTGACGTCATCTGCAAGGAGTCTGAGCATTCTCTCTGTGGGAGCTCTGATCTCCTTGCACAGTCCGAAGATGCACTTGTTGGTAAGTTAATTGTCCTGTGATTAGACTAGCATTAAATCAGGAGTCACGACTTGAAGGCCAGAAGGACCTATTCTGTGCTGTATCAATAAATAAAAACATTGACTGTACATCTTCAGGCTTCTACACCTCCTCTCTGATGGTAATTATGAAAAGAGAGCAAGTCCTGGGTGATAGGCTCCTTAATGATGGATCCTGCCTTTTTAAGATGTCCTCAATATTGGGAGGCTATACCTATCATGGAGCTAGCTGCGTTTACAACCCTCAAGCTTTTTCCAACCTTATGGAGTAGCCCCTCCATACCAGACAGTGATGCAAATAGTTAAGATGCTTTCCACAGTATATCTGTAGGAATTTGCAAATGTGTTTGGTGACATATCAAATCTCCTCAAACTCATGAAATACAGCTGCCATTATGCCACCTCCTCCTTAATTGCATAAACATGTTGGGCCACGGATAGATCTTCAGAGATGTTGACACCCAAGGACTTGAAACTGCTCACCCTTTCCACTGCTGACATCTCGATGAGGACTGGTGTGTGTTCACTCAACTTTCCCTTCCGGAAGTCTACAATCAATTCCCTGGTCTTACAGACATTGAGTACAAGTTTGTATTGCAACACCACTCAACCAGCTGATCCATCTCATTCCTGTACACCTCCTTGTCACCATTTAAGATGCTGCCAAAAACCGTTGAGTCATCAGCAAATTTATAGCAAATTTGCGCTGTGCCTAGCTACACAGTCATAACTGTAGAGACAATAGAACAGTGGGCTAAACACACATCCTTGAGGTCAGTGAGATGTCATTTCTAATCTGCATTGACTATAGTAATTAATTGTGGAAGACAAAGTTCCAATTGCAGGCATAAAGACCCAGGTTTTGAAGCTTGTTTATTGAGGATATGATGGTGTTGAACCTTGAACTGTAGCCAATAAACAGCAGCCTGACATGGGCATTGCTGTTCTCCAGGTGGTCCAAGGCTGAACGGAAAGCCAGTGAGGTTGCATCTATTGTAGATCTGTTGTGGCTGTAGGCAAACTGCAATGGGTCCAGGCCCTTGCTCAGGCAGGAGTTGATTCTAGCCATGTTCAACCTCTCAAAGTACTTCATCACAGATGTGAGTGCATCTCGGCAATAGTCGTCCAGGCAGCTCTTCTTGAAGACCAGTATAATTGGTGCCCTTTTGAAGCAAGGTGGGAACATCTGACTGCAACAGTGAGAGATTTTTAGTGTGCTACCAGGTACACCAGCTATGACCGACTCCTTGTGAGGGTTCAACCTCTTGTAAGATGTTCTGATGTCAGCCTCTGAGATAGAGATCACAGGGTCACTAGATACTGCAAGTATAATTTTATTCTCTCCTTCAAAGCATGCAAAAAAAGGCATTGACCTCAACTGCAACTGAAGCATCACAGCCATTCATGATGTTAGGTTTCCCCTTGTAGGAAGTAATACCCTGTAAACTTTACTAGACCCGATGTGCATACAATTCCGCCTTGAAATTGATCCAGAGTTGCTTATACGCTGTTAAGATAGCCTTCCATAATTCTGGAATTCTGGTAGAGCTCTGGGTGGCACAAATCTAGCTCTATGTAGTCTGCAAATCTCATGGTTCCTGGCTTGGATATGTTCGGAATGTTCCTGAAGGCACAAGTCTTTATCAAGTTGGGGACAACGGCATTCAGATTCGACGAGATGTATATTATTCAGTCCACTGATTCAAAGCACTCATGTAAGCTCTCCTCCACCTCCGTTGACCATACCTTCATGGTCCTTACTTCTGGTGCTGCAGTCCTCAGTCTCTGCCTGTAAGCATTGCTAATGATGGTGTAACGGTAGTTTAAGTGTATTGACTTCTCTGGTTCCACAGATGACATGTTAATATTAGTTGGCCAAAAACTTTTTCAAGCTGGCCTGGGTTAATATCCTTTGTATTGATCGGTAAGGCCTCAAGATGCACTGTCTCATGACTGCTGATCATGCTCAGTTCTTCCAGTGCCTGCCTGTCGCTGGCCAAGGGTGAAAAATACACTGCAGCCACGACAATGGCGGAAAACTTCCTCAGCAGATAAAATGGACATTACTTGCCCACTGGATTTTGCAAGTCAGGAAAGCAGCACTGAGAGTGAACTGCCACATCTGTGCATCACGTCAGCTCTGCCTTTCCTCGATGCCGCTGTCCAGTTCACGTGGTGGAAGATGAAGGCCTCGGGCTGAAGCATTGTGTCGAGAGTACTGGGGATGAAACCATGTCTCTGTGAAGCACACAGCAGTTTTGATGTCCCTCTGGTACTGTAATCTTGCTGAGTTCTTCAAATTTTATTTACCACAGACTGTTCAGCAGGATAATAGGGAGTGGGAACAGCCTACCATGCTTTCCACGTTTCCTTTTCCTTAAAGGGAATCTGCACTCAACCTGAGTGCAGTATGGAGTCTGCCAATTTTGAGGATCGAAGTATCTTTGAATGCCTTAAAACAATATTTCTTACTGAAGTACCCATGGGTATGACTGTAGTTGTTAGCTGTAGCAGTCCTAAATGAGAAGAGCTCATGATTCCCTTCGAAGCTGCAGGGAAGAGTTGCCACTTCTCAGTGCTATCTTATCCCCTGCCAAGGCTTAGGAACAGCACTGAACTGTAAGACAGGAAATAACAGGCAGAATGGATAGGCACAGTACTGTGCAAGTCTTGGGTACATACACACATATAGCTAGGTGCCTAAGACTTTTACATAGTATTGTATTTGTCAACATTGAACAGAGAGTGAGTTTGTAAATCTGGTGGGAGCAAAGGATGTTTGGAATGGCGAGGATGGAATGCCACAGGAGGGGTGTGGAGCAGGTGGCAAAGGGGTGCCAGGGGCAGGGGTGTGGCACAGATACAGGCACTCCCAGCCCTGAGGCACCAGCCAAACTCATTTGATTCCAAACAATTAGTTTATTGATAATTACAGAATGTCTCTCTGGTGCTTCCCACTCCCTCCCCTTTTCTCCAAACGCGATGCCCCTCTCCCTGCCCCCCCTTATGCCTTTTCTTTCTTTTCAAGGTGGTTAGGGCTCTGTCAGTCATGATCTACAGTTCAAACTACAGTTCTGTGCAAGCTGTGCGGCGTGGCGGTTCGCCATCTCCAGAGACAGTCTGGAAGAGATGTGGCTTTGGGGAGCAGCCCCGTAGACGACCTTGTTCCTTGCCGATTTTGCTGACTGAAGTGCCGTGGGAAACAAACATTGGGACAGAAGGCAGTGTGTGTTGCTGTCAGAAGGCCCCTATACTCAAGCGATCCTCCTCTCTAGACATATAGTTGCATGCAAAAGTTTGGGCACCCCGGTCAAAATTTCTGTTACTGTAAATAGCTAAACAAGTAAAAGATGAACTGATTTCCAAAAGGCGTAAAGTTAAAGATGACACATTTCTTTAATATTTTAAGAAAACTTTTATTTCCATCTTTTACAGTTTCAAAATAAAGGAAAAGGGCCTGAAGCAAAAGTTTTGCCACCCTGCGTGGCAGTACTTAGTAACACCCCCTTTGGCAAGTATCACAGCTCGAAAACCTTTTTGTAGCCAGCTAAGAGTCTTTTTTCTCCAAACATACCTTTGCTCATTGTGGCCAAAAAGTTCTATTTTAACTTCATCAGTCCACAGGACTTGCTTCCAAAATGCATCAGGCTTGTTTAGATGTTCCTTTGAACTTTTTGGCCACAATGAGCAAAGATCTGTTTGGAGAAAAAAAGGGTGCAGAATTTCATGAAAAGTACACCTCTCCAACTGTTAAGCACAGGGGTGGATCGATCATGCTTTGGGCTTGTGTTGCAGCCAGTGGCACAGTGAACATTTACTGGCAGAGGGAAGAATGAATTCAATTAAATATCAGTGAATTCTGGAAGCAAATATCACACCGTTTGTAAAAAAAAAGCCAAAGATGAAAAGAGGATGGCTTCTATAACAGGATAATGATCCTGAGCACACCTCAAAATCCACGACAGACTACCTCAAGAAGCACAAGCTGAAGGTTTTGTCATGGCCCTCACAGACCCTGACCTAAACATCCAGAATTTGTGATAGACCTCAAAAGGGCAGTGCACGCAAGACGGCCCAAGAATCTCACAGAACTAGAAGCTTTTTGCAAGGAAGAATGGGCGAAAATCCCCTAAACAAGAATTGAAAGACTTTTAGCTGGCTACAAAAAGCATTTACAAGCTGTGTTACTTACCAAAAGGGGTGTTACTAAGTACTGCCATGCAGGGTGCCCAAACTTTTGCTTCGGGCCCTTTTCCTTTTTTGTTATTTTGAAACTGTAAAAGCTGGAAATAAAAAAAGTTTTCTTGCTTAAAATATTAAAGAAATGTGTCATCTTTAACTTTATGCCTTTTGGAAATCAGGTCATCTTTTATTCATTTAGCTATTCACAGTAACAGAAATTTTGACCGGAGTGCCCAAACTTTTGCATGCCACTGCAATATGTGTATACATATATACACACACATGATCAGTGACAGCCTGTCAGTCCTCGAGTTAGGGGGCTTGGAGAAGTGACATGGAAGATTGTAATATTGGAACAGCGAATCATCATTGCACAAGCAACCTTTCTCTCCCTTGATGGGGGTGGGGGAGAGACTGAGATACTGAAGTGCTGGCTTATGAACTACTAGTCTCTTTGGGGGATTTTGGTATTGCTTGCATGATGAGGGTTGATGCTTCCGTTGCTGCTTGTGCATTGGGGAGGGGTGTTTCTGGGTTCTGATATTTCTAACATTCATTCTATGGGTTTTTTCTTTCGTGGATGTCTGTGAAGATTAAGAATTTCAGGTTGTATACGGCATACTTTCACTTTTATTAAATTGAATCATTTGAACCTTCCCACCCAGTCCACAATAGAGATCCATACCAGAATCAGGTTTATCATCACTCACACATCGATTTGTTTATTTTTTGCGCCAGCAGTACATTGCAATACATAAAATTACTGTGCAAATGTCTTAGGTATATGTATATCTCCAAATATCGAAGACTTTTCCACAGTTCTGTTAGTGGCAGATAGAATTTAACACTAAGAATGAAATGAAACACTTGGGTAAAAATAATGCAAGAAAATTGAGTAAACAGCAAAATTCCAAAGGCCTTGCATGAACATAGGAAGTGAATAAACATACACAGTGATCCTTGAAATTTGCAGGCATGCTGAGCAAGTGCTTCATGAAACACATGAATTCCTGGGATTTATAGAGGCATAGGGTAAAATAATTATGTTCAATCTGTACAAAACACTTGATAGGCAACAATTGCGGTGCTGTGCCCAATTCTGATCAAATTTTGAAAAGCATTTCCAAGTCCGAGAGAGTGCAGAAGAGATTTATTACCATGCTTTCAGAGTTCAGGGATTTCACCTAAAAATACAATGGAGAAGCTCTTCTTAGAGTAAAGAATATTGACTGGAAAAATATTAGAGCATTAAAATCATGACAGATGGTTTTATGGAGCAAAGCTGCTCAAGAAAGTCCTCCGATTTAAATATGTCATCAAAAAGATTGAGTTAAGATCTACGATTTACTGCCTACAAGGCTGTTAGCACCGACACCACCTTGAAAAGCAAACTGCACAGGCACTTGAAGGAGAATAATTTTCACATCTGTGGAGAACAAGCAGCAGGGTAATGACTGAGAGTTCTGTCTTGGGAAACCTGCATAGACTTAATAACCACCTGCACTCAAAATTTGCTTACATTTTCTGGCCATCTACGAAGTGGATTAAGAAGGTAATAAAAGTCATTTGTGTTACTTTATGAACTCAGTTTAATATTGATATTGCCTTTAAGGACAAAATTAATAACCCTTAAGATTCAAAAAAGATTAACTGACTAAAATCTTGCCATAAGGTAAGTAAATTTAAAGCTATAATTTCTTGCTACCAAAATGCAATCACCTGACCAAGCCTTGTGTCCTTCATTTACCTGGTGTCTGCACATTGTAACTTTGCCCATGTCTCTTTGAACATATTACCATTGCCGTCACTGCTCACTCACTACTTTTTCAGATCTTGGGTCACATACAAAGTTCACTATTTATGCGCATCAAGCTTAGATATAATAAATACCAGTGGCTTCACATAATTTCCTGGGGAACTTTGGTTCCCAACAGTATGAAGATCTCTGTCACTGTGCTTCCCTTTCTTTACTTAATTTTGTACCATACAACTTTTTACCCCTTTCTTGCAGGATCCTTAATTTTTGTTACAAAACTTCAGAGATCTGCTTCTGCCACAAAGAGCAGCCTACTTTGCCCTGATTGTTTGCAAATTGCTCGATCTTCAGTTTATTTCCTTTCCCATATAATCACAAATTTTCAATCTCATATCAATCCTTCGCCAATTTTCAAATGTTTCTACATTTCAAGCTACCATGCTACGCTTCTCTCACCTCTAATCAAGTCTTAGTACATTAATCCAATCCCTTAAATAGATCTTTTCAAGGAACTTGAAATGTGCAGTCCTTAGTTATCTTTCTCTCACACTCATATGTTTGAAATATATTCTTTAGATTGGATTATAATTCCCTAGTTTTCGTACACCTGTTGATAAAATAAGGCACCCTCAACACCCGTTGATCAAATCTGAAATTCAATGCAAAGCAAGATTTTATGTTGAAAAAGTGTTTAAGACTGGCAAAAGAGACCCGTTCCTTCATATCAAACGAATTGAAACTTAACACAATGTACAATGCATGCTGTATCATTGTGTCATAATTATCTACATGTACAATAAATTATTACTGGTTTAATCCCCATGATTAAAGCAATGATGTTTTAATCCACTCATTTCCTAAATATGCTCAGTGATCAATGCAAGTCTAGATTAGCACTTTTATATGCCATTTCAGCCTAGAAGAACGAGGGCAAGTACAGATATCTGCATAACAAAATACAAAAAAATGCTATTATACCCCTTTAAGTACAAGTAATCCATGATAGGCAGGCATTTGATGATTTTTTTTTAAAAAAAGTCATTTCTGGCAGAGAAGACAAAGGAGGCTTATAGCCCTGTCCTAGCATTCCAAATAGTAAATGAAGTAAAACGAAAGGGAAAATCAACTAAGAAATGAGCCATTAGCTGGTGTAACCTTACCTGCGAACCTGCATATGATGTGCTGTTGTTGATAACAACTTTATGTATTTTACCAAACTTCCCAAAATATTCTGGCCGTTTTAAAACCTGGTTGTTAAAAAAATATATATACATGAATATACAGATGGTGATTCAATTCAATATCCATGATTCATTCAACATTTTAAACAAGAGTTCAAAACCAATTATTTCAGCAATAAAGTTCAACTAACACTAGCAAGGCCAAAAACAAGGAATTATCTGCAATTTAGCAATACTAACTGTAATAGTCACAGCTTCCTACACCAAGTGGGTTTGGACAGATATCTCAACAAAACATTGCCTAGATGAACTATTTCAAAGGGGTTAGCAAAAGAGCCAAAATGATGAAAGTTGGCTTCTTTGGACTGCCCCAAGTTGAATGTTTCTTCCGGTTTATGACTTTTTGGTATAACAATCCTGAATGCTTTCAGAGACAATTATGTAGGAAGATATTTACACTCAAGACAGTCTTGCAATCAATTTCAAGTTCTTGGAGTGAAGAACTTTCAAAAGGTAGTCAAAATGAACAATTTGTAGAAAGCAACTTAAAAGATGTTACTGAAAAAGCTGATGTGTCTGCAACCAAAACATCTCTGGTACTAAGCTGATATACAATTTTTTTTAATGAGTAACTGTACTATTGGCCTGTTGTAAATCATACTCAGAAAGAGTTTAGAACTTGGCCTTGTGAAGTGCCTTGTAAAAGTATTCAGCCCCCAACCCTTTGTTCACATAAATGAGTATTACGACTAGGGATTTTGATCAATTTAGCTGAGAATTTTTATTTGTGAATCAGATGTTCCTTATTTCACAATGGAGACCAACCCCCACCCAAAAAAAAGGGGAAATGGCTAAGCATGATAAACTAAAAAAAAAATCAAAAACTAATGTCAGCAGTTCAAAAATATTCCTCACCTTTGCTCAGTACACAGTTGAACCACCTCTTACACCAGTTGTCTTTTTGGATAAGTCTCTATTTCATTTGCACAATGTGATGGCGATTGCTCAAGCTGTGCCAGGTTAGGTGGGGAGCGGTAGTGTACAGTAACTTTGAGGTCTTGTCAGAGATGCTTGATCCAGTTAAGGTCAGGACTCTGACAGGGCCGCTCAGGGACATTAATTTTCTTCATTTGAAGCCACTCCATGGTTGCTTGGGCAGTGTGTTTTGGGTCATTGTCTTGCTTAAAGACAAACCAACACCCCCCCCCCCCGCCAGTTTAAGCTCTCTGGCAGAGGCTAGCAGGATCTCTGTGTATTTAACAGCATTCATCTTTCTATCAATTCTGGCTAGATCCCTATAGCACACTTTACATTAGGAAGGTGTTACCTGGCTGATGCACAAAATTAGATTTACATCACACATACCACTTAGCATTGAGGCCAAACAATTCTACTTTAGTCTTATCTAACCACCAGATCTTGTTCCACACTCCTTACAGTATCTTCTAGATCAGGGGTCCCCGAACTTTTTTGCACCGCGGACTGGTTTAAAATTGACAATATTCTTGCAGACCGGTCGACGGGGGGGGGGGGGGGGGGCAGGGGGTTAATCACAACCGGAATATAGGTGATAACTCAACTATAAGTCGCTTATAAGTGGCTAATACACTCAATTTCATTTCTAAAAGGTTTATCTAACAAATTTAATATTAAACACACCGCATATTTTCCTCCCATGAATATAGTGAGAATTATAAGTCACTAGCAACGTAACATTTTAAGTAACGTTTGGATATTAAACACAGCGCACATTTTCCTCATATGAACATATAAAATCATTGCAACACACCAATATCGCTGAATCAGTGGGAGCCCTGGGCTTGTTTTCCTGCAACAAGACGGTCCTATCGAGGGGTGACGGGAGACAGCGATACTCGAAGGGGGTTCCTTATGTCCAGTCTATTCCGCAATTTAGTTTTCGTTGCATTCATTGCAGAAAACCCCGCTTCGCAGAGATATGATGTTGGAAATGGAAGCAACGTCTTCAGTGCTTTCGTGGCTATCTCAGGATATTCAGCCTTGACTTTGATCCAGAATGCCGGCAGAGATGTTATGCCAAACATACTTTTCAGCCCACTGTCATCCGCAAACTCGAGGAGTTGATCTTCTTCCCATGCTGACATGGATGATTCACCGGCGACATTCACAAATGGATCATGGACCCATTCCTCTGAACGTCTTGGGTCATTTGCAATTGGGAAGTAACACTCAAATTCTGTCGACAGCAAAGATAGATGATCGCGCACCAGCTGTGAGAAGGATGGTGCAGCCTCAGTATCTCCCAAAATCCCAGCTAATGTTGGGAACATATCAAATATGCTCTTGTCCACTCGCCGTCCCCACAGTTCCAGTTTGGCTTTGAAAGCAGACACTTTATCTGCCAACTTGAAGACAGTTGTCATTCTCCCCTGAAGTGACAAATTGAGTTCATTGAGCAGGTTGAAGATGTCACACAGATAAGCGAGTTTTGCTATCCACTCCTCGTCACTGAAGTGTGCTGCCAGTGGTGACTTTTTTCCTGAAATGAATCTCTGTAGCTGCTCTCTTAACTTAAAAACCCTTGCCAGGGCTCTCCCCCTTGATAGCCACCTGACTTCAGTGTGTAAGAGAAGGCGTTTATGCTCTGCATCCATTTCCTTGCAAAGCTACTCTAACAGATGCGAGTTAAGGGCTTTTGCTTTGATCTGATTGATAACTTCAACAAAGTCACTCAATATGCTGTTAAAATCATTTTTTGGCTAGCCAGCATTTCCCTGTGTATGACACAGTGTGTGGACTAGCAGCACTCAGGAGCAACCTCTTTGACTCGGGCAGTAAAACCAGACAGCCGCCCAGTCATAGCTGCAGCCCTGTCTGTGCATATTCCAACACAGAATGACCAGACCAGTTTGCCTGACATGTAGTCATTCTAAGACTGAATAGTTCTGCCCCAGTTGTGTTAGTTGGCAGTGGCAATGCACACAACATATCCTCGTGCACATCGTCTTGAAATATATATTGCACATAAACCAGCAGTATTGCCTTGTTATCGACATCGGTAGACTTGTCGACCTGGATAGCATACGATGGTGACTCATTAAGCCATTCCAACAGCTGGGCTTCGATGCCCTCCGCTATGTCATCAATTCTCCTTGAAACTGTGGTAGCTGAAAGAGAAACCTGTGCCATCTTGTTAGCTGCAGTTTCTCCCAACAGTTCACGGCACATGTTCTTGGCAGCAGGCAGAAGCAATTCTTCACCAACAGTGAAAGGCTTCTTAGCCTTAGCAATACGGCTAGCCACTAAGTACGACGTTCTCAGAGCAGCAGCGTTTGTGGAGATGGTGGCTCTCAGCACTTGCTTCTGTCCCACTTGCTCATGTTTCTTCTGCTCAAAAAACTCAATGGGTTTGTCTTTAAGTGCAGGGTGCCGAAGCAGTTTTGAGGGCTTCAATGCCTCATTAGACAGCTTGTCTCCACATATCACACACGGGGGCTTGGAGTGTGTGAGTCACCGGTCTCAATAAAGCTATATTTTATGTACGACTCGTATTTTCTGTTGAAGGAAGCTTTTTTTTTTGCAGTCTCGGCCTCAGCTGTCTCTGTGTTATCATCATTGTTAGGCCTTTTATGTTCCCTACCACCTCTTCCAAAGAATCTCTCAAACGACGTTTGTTTTTTTTTACTCAGAGTAGTTGTACCTCTCTATTATCATTTCCCTGACTTGTTTTGAATGCTTTTTTGTCTTCATTTTGGTTTGGTCTGTTGAAAGTCTACCATATTGTTGGACCTTACAAAGGAAGCGGGTATTTATTCTTATGAATTCATTGAAAACAGCTGATCCTCCAATTCTCTACATCAATTGGGTAAGATGGTAAGGTAATATACAGTATGGCACCTGATGAAAGTTAGCTTAGTAATTACAAAGGGGATGAATATTTTTTCAGCCTCAATTTTGTTTTTAAATTTTTAGTAAATTGTTGACAGGTGTTGGAATTCTTCTGTTGATTTGACACGATGCATAATGTTTTACAGATCAACTCAAAAATCCTACTTCAATATAGTTTAAATCTAGAAAATAAGACACTAAAATGTGAAAATAGTTGTGGGGGCTGAATACTTTTTCCAAGGTATTTTAACATGCCGTGGTTTCATGATCAATGGTTATCCCTAACATCTGAACTAATCTACTCTCTAATCATATCACTTGCTAGTTGTTTTGGGCAAATTTGCTGTTCAGCTTCCCACACTGATTTTATTTGAAAAATACTTAGTTTAATATTAAGGACTTTAGAAATAGCCTAAAGTTGCAAAAGATACAACATAAACTCAAAGCACCGGCTCACCTCTGGATCTGCAAGCCTCTGTGATAGACCAACAACAAAAACTAGATTCTTCTGTACAACACGTACACTGGCCAAATGCTTGCGGTTCTCTGAGATTTTCTGTTTCCGCTCATTCTGTTTCTGTTTCTTCTCATTTTTTATCCTCTGTAACTCCTCTTGAGAAAGCGGTTTATAAACTGCAGGATCTTCAGGGTAGGGCTGGGGGAGGGGGTAAACAGAAGGAAACAGGGAATACTGGTTAAATGATGAAAGATGAAAAATATAAGCTTCTGATAAATTTGAGACTTTTGGAGCCACAGAACATTTAACATCCATCTAAACACATTTTGATTCCTCTATCCACCCCTGAACCCGATGACAAAACACATCTAGGATTATGACACAAATGAAGATGAACTCCAAAGATAAATAGTGAATTTGTTGGACAAGGAGAAAATACCCAGCTTACACTGGCAGTGTAACCAGTGGACAAGGCAAGGAGTACAAAACATTTAAATTATGGGATCAAGACAACATTGTGAATCTTTATTGCCGAGTCAATGCTCAGAGCAATACTATTTATACAGCTGATTATTTTGAGTTACAGCAATGCGAGAATTGCACACTGGATCCAGGGCTCACTACATCTTTGAAGATAATTACTTGGGTCTATTCCTCAGCAAAGTGAAAGGAATTTGTGTCGTCTTATGAACTCTGACACGTTTGGCATGTGACGAATAACAGCGTGCAACCTATGTATGTGTGCCAAATTGCAGAACACAGTTATCCATGATCAAATGGTAGAGTTAATTTGCCAATAATAAGATTGACTGATATGCAGGTGAATCTTGCCCTTTCGCTATAATAGATGCCTGACTAAAAGGGGAAGGCTGATGTGTCTGGTATCACAAGGAAACACTTGTCATAATTAGGGAGCTTAAGATAAAAGAACCCTTAGGAACCAGTGATCACAATATGATTGTGTTCAACTTGAAATTTGATAGGGAGAAAGTAAAGTCTGATGTAGCAGTATTTCACTGGAGTATGGGAAATTACAGTTGTAAGAGAGAGGAATTGGCCAAAGTAAATTGAAATGAGCTGCTGGCAGGAATGTCAGCAGAGCAGCAATAATGTACGCTTCTGGGAAAAATTAGGAAGGGGCAGGACATGTCTATTACAACAATAAAGAAATACAGGTCCACAATCCCTTATCCAAAATCCTTGGGGCCAGTAGCATTTTGGAATTCAAAATTTTTTGGATTTCAGACCCCCCCCCCACCCCATACCAAAAAACACATATGCTCAAGTCCCTTATTTAATCTGTCTCAGTGCAGTGGACTTTAAGACCCAGCAGCACACCAAACCTATGCACATCCTCCCGTATACTTTAAATCATCTCTAGATTACTTATAATACCTAATACAATGTAAATGCTATGTAAATAATTGTTATACTGTCTTGTTTAGGGAATAATGACAAGAAGAAATTTTATTTCCAACAAAAACATTCAATAAAACATAAAAATATACAGCTTCAAATGAAACGAATCAAATCAAACACATGGTAAATGACTTATTGGAACAAATGTAGAACATCACTGTCACTATAAACTTCAGTAACTTGTCTTTCTGTTTATTTAAATCATATATAGTGGTAGTTCCGACACAATTTTCTTCAGTAAGACGCCGCACAGACACACCACGATCAAGCTTCTGCAATAACCCCACTTTCTGCGTTATTGATAGAGAAGATTCCTTCTCTTTTTCTCATTGTTACCCATAGGGGTATCTGCAGCTCTTTTTGACATTTTCACAGTGAAATTAAACACAAAGTCAACAGTGAACACAAAATATCAGCGAACAGCAAATGCACGTGTAACCAGAATGAGCGCTGAACCACCACTGATGTCTGGCGGCCTCTGCTAGTGCTGCCACGTCACACCTGAGTGATGTCAGCTGTCAGAAAAAAAAACCTGGGTTTTCCAAGCTTTTTGGATTTCAGAATTTTGGATAAAGGAATGTGCACCTGTACTCAAATGGTAAAATAGTATAACCATGGCTGACAAGGGAAATCAAAGCTATTGTAAAAGCATACAACAAAGCAAAAAATAGTGGGAAGATAAATGATTGGGAAATTTTTTAAAACTTACAGATAGCAACTAAAAAAAACATTAAAATGGAGAAGATGAAATATGAAAGCAAGCTAGCAAATAATTTCAAAGTGGATAGTAAAAGTGTTTCAAGTATGTTAAATGTAAAAGAGAACTGAGAGTGGATATAGGACCGATAGAAAATGAGGCATGAGAAATAATAACGAGGGACTAGGAGATGGCTGCTGAACTTAATTACTATTTTGCGTCAGTCTTCACTGTGGAAGACACTAGCAGTATGCCTGATGTTGTAGTGTGTGAAGGAAGAAAAGTTGGTGCAGTTACTGTTACAAGAGAGGTGGTGTTCAAAAAGCTAAAAGACCTAAAAGTACACAAGTCATCCAGACCAGAGGAACTGCACCCTAGGGTTCTGAAAGAGATAGCGTTAGAGATTGTGGTGGCATTAGAAATCTTTCAAAAATCATTGGACTCTGGCAAGGTGCCAGAGGACTGGAAAATTGCAAACGTCACTCCACTCTTTAAAAGAGGAAGGCAGCAGAAAGGAAATTATAGACCAGTTAGTCTAACCTCAGTGGTTGGTAGTCAATTGTTAAGGATGAGGTGATGGAATACTTGGTGACACAGGACAAAATAGTACAAAGTCAGCATGAATTCCTTCAGGGAAAATCCTGCCTGCCGAATCTGCTGGAATTCTTTGAGGAGATTACAAGTAGGATAGATAAAGGGGCTGCAGTGGATGTTGTATATTTGGACTTTCAGAAGGCCTTTGACAAGGTGCCTCACGAGACTGCTTAACAAATTAAGAGCCTATGGTAATTACAGGAAAGTTACTAACATGGTTAGAGCTTTCACTGATTGGTAGGAGGCAGCGAGTGGGAATAAAATGATGCTTTTCTGGTTGGCTGCCAGTGACTATTGGTGTTCTGCAGGGGTCAGTGTTGGGACTATTTTGTATGCTGTCTATCAATGATTTAGATGATGGAATAGATAGATAGAAAGTGGCAAATGAAATGCAATCTTGGAAAATGCATGGTCATGCACTTTGGCAGTAGAAATAAACATGTGAACTATTTTCTAAATGGGGAGAAAATCCAGGAATTTGAGATGCAGAGGGACTTGGGAGTCCTTGTGCAGAACACCCTGAATGTCAACTTGCAGGTTGAGTTGGTGGTGAGGAAGGCAAATGCCAAGTTAGCTTTCATTTCAAGAGGTCTAGAATACAAGAGCAAGGATGTAATAATGAGGCCTCACCTTGAGTATTGTGAACAGTTTTGGGCCTCTCATCTTAGCAGCTGGCATTGGAAAGGATACAGAGGAGGGTTACAAGGATGATTCCAGGAATGAAAGGGTTATCAGACGAGGAATGTTTGATGGCTCTGGGTCTGTACTCGCTGGAATTCAGCAGGGGGAGGAGGGATCTCATTGATACCTTTTGAATGTTGAAAGGCCTAGACAGAGTAGATGTGGTAAGGATGTTTCCCATGGTGGGAGAGTCTAGGACAAGAGGGCACAGCCTCAGGATAGAAGGGCGCCCTTTCAAAACAGAGATACGGAGAAATTTCTTTAGCCAAAGGGTGGTGAATCTGTGGAATTTGTTGCCATATGCAGCTGTGGAGGCCAGATCGTTGGGTGTATTTAAGGCAGAGATTGATAGATTCTTGATTGGACTTGGCATCAAAGGTTACGGGGGGAAGACAGGGAACTGGGGTTGAGGAGGAGATTAAAAAAGGATCGGCCATGATTAAATGGCGGAGTAGACTCGATGGTCAGATGGCCTAATTCTGTTACTATGTCTTATGATCTAAACAAGTCTCAGGGATGTACATGGTGACATACATGTACTTTGATAATGAATTTATATTGTGGGTGAACTTTAATCTTGTTGGCTGATCCAAATTATCTTGGTCTAACTATGGGATTTCAGTTTATAATCTATGATGAAGCCCTTTGTAAGGCAGATTGGCTAAGGGCCAAGTGGTGTCCTTTAAATAAGCAAACAATTTTGTTTTCTGTTTCCATCTTCACCATTGCCTTTTGTTTGAAAGCAGGTTTATTTCCATAACTCCACTGTATGGATTGGGAATAAATTTGCATTTGCCAAAGATACTTGTTCTGAAATGACAACCATATCATCACTGTAGTCCCAAATCAATCAAGGCCCAGGGTCATCTGTAATAGGACACCAGCAGCCACTGCCTCCTCACTGGGCTTTCACTTCCCACCTTCCACTGAGTGCCTTTTTAATCCATAATCAAACATGCTAGGTATATAAAGACATAATAGTACAAGCACAATCAGTATTTCTCATTGCAATGCTTGCTTCATAGCTTTTATTAAATAAGCTTACTTTTCTGCAGGCTGGACAGAGGCCGTTTTCGTCTGTGCGTATACGGTGCCAACAGAAACGACAGATCTGGTAGCCACAGGTGCAAGGGAAGAAGTTGATGTCATCAATTTCAAGAGGCTCCATGCAAAGTGGGCATTCAACAGGGTCCTCTTTCGTGTCAGGGCTGCGAGACATCTCCAGTGTTCACAGGATTTTCAACTTCTCACCAATGAAACTGTGCAAATCTGAGTACGTTTCGAGGCTGAATAACCAACACAGAAAAAAAGTGTTTCAGAAGCATGCTTTCACAATTACCCGTGTTAAAAAAAAGTTAGAAACCAATTACAATACACAGCTTGAGTCACACATCAATGTGAAGAGCCGTTTAAGTACCACATAACCCATTTAACTAGTTTTATAAATGGTGCTGTGGCTTAACTCATCCTTGCACATTTGCAAAATAGCAATCAGAGCCCAAATCTGTCAATGGACTTCAATACAACAACCCATGAAACTAAATGTCAGATGCTTTTAATATAATTAAATGTCAAGTACTTTTGTTCTGTCTACCACAAAAGGTGGTATTTTCAGCTTGATAATTCAGAGATAAATCTTCACTTTCTAGAGTTTCATGTGTGGAATTTGTTTCACCAAGTACACCATTTCGAATTAGGAGGAGTTACTGCTCTGTAATCTAGGAAGCCAAGATACTCCTATCATGGAAATCTTGAGAACAAAAGTGCAGCCACTAATATTTCACTCTGATACTACAGCATATTCATTTAAAAACAATGCCTGGGTTGAATGATTATGCACCTAAGCAGATGGTTTCTATGGAACTCAAAGAAATAACTTCACATAGCAACATGCAGTCTCACTTCATTTCCAATATTAAAATGTTCATTTATCATGGTAGATTGATGAGTGGAGCCCAAGATTAATTGGACAAGTCTGGAGACTTTCTTATTAATCTTAGGCATCCTCAGTTCAAAGCAGCTGGGAAAGTATACGATTACACAATCCGTCAAGCTGGATGGTCTCAGCTTGGAAACATTAGCATCTCAGAGGCATTTTAACTTTTAACAAACGATGGAACAAATCGTGTACATACGACAAGGATCGTCTTCCCATGATATCACGGACTCCTTTCTCACGAAGAGTGAATTAGTCTGCTGAGAGATTTCTATTAGCGATACTGGCCTAAGAGCAGCACCAGCATTTTGTTTCGGACTTTTATTGATATGACAGACACTTCTAAGTAGCTTCAAAGTTCAGACTGAACATGTATCAAAACAAAATTAAATGGCTACTATACTAAAGCTTAGATTCTGCACAAAATAAATGACTGGCAAATCTTTGGAAAGCAAAGCTTCAAATATTGCATAATAAGCACCAACATTCTGGCTGGAGGTTAGAAATTAATCTGTTGTGTTTTCCTGTTCAACTCCTGCACTCCCCAAGCAATGACTTTAAGACAATCTGTTTTAAAATGCTACTTCATACCTGTAAACAAACAGTAGATAAATATTTTAGAAGTCAATTATTTTGGACGACACTGTAGCATAACTGTTAGTATAATGCTATTACAATGCCAGCTGTAAAGTCAGGGTTGAATTTCCACTGCTGTCTGTAAGGAGTTTGTACATTGTCCTCGCAACCGTAGGGGTTTCCTGTGAATGTTCCGGTTTCCTCCCACATTCCAAAGTAGCACAGGTTAGGGCTGAGTCGTGCGCACGCTACGTTGCACCAGAAGTATGGCAAGAACTGCCAAGAACAATCCTCATTGATTTGATTTGTCTCAAATGGCACATTTCATTGCGTTTCAATGTACGTGTCAAATAAGATCTTTCCATTTTAGACACCCATTGTAGATTAAATAACTGTATTCTACTACTGCTATATACTCAAAGCATCATACACAACACATAGCACAATCTATTACTCTTCATTATGTGGTAAAACATTTACATTATATATGCACATAGTTGTCAAAAGATGGACAAATTCATTTGTTTTGTTATTGAACAATGGCTGAACATGGGTCTGGACACTGGGAACATTTGACTTTTCTCCAAATGTTTCCACGGAAACTTAAACATTCATTAAAGATAAACTTGGTTAACTTCCCCTAATATAGAAAAAACATATGTTGCACACAGAATACAATTAATTGGACAATGCTATCCATGTTGCCAGGATAAAAATAACACGTGATGAATTCATTTTGCAAGAAACTACTTTTAACTTATGACATCTTCCCCTACCAATCAACAAGAACATTTTTTTCCACGTGTCAACTTAGAATCCTCAATTTTATAATGGGAACCAAGACATGAAGTTTTTTTTTTAAACGCAGAGAGTAGCAAGTGCATGGAATGGGCTGCCAGCAATGGTGGTGGAGGTGGATACGATAGGGTCTTTTAAGACACACCTGGATAGGTACATGGAGCTCAGAAAAATACAGGGCTATGGGTAATGCTAGGTAATTTCTAAGGTAAGGTCATGTTCGGCACAGCTTTGTGGGCCGAAGGTCCTGTATTGTGCTGTAGGTTCTCTATGTTTCTATGAGTTGCATTAGCTTCCAGATGCAACAAGCTTGTGATATTATCGACAATAATACCCCACTTATTGTGAATTTCACAATCTTATATTAGTCCCAGGCAGGAATCCCATTCTTTTCCACCTCAAGCAGAGAAACAGGGAAAATACCAAACACGTAACTACTGTCTAGAAGCTGATGAAGAGAAATTCACCGAGGGTTTTCAGGTCCAGATGGTGATGCCTCTACATGCATCTTGTTTTTTGGGGACGAACTTAGAATTATAATGCTATCCAATTAAAACAGTAGTCTAAAGTTATCATGACCTTAGCATACTTGAAACTTAAGAAAAAATGCATTCACCTGTTTGGCATTAAAAACTATGCAGCAGCTATAATGAGTTACTGTAGCATTCTGCCCAATCTTAATTGCAGCTAAAACCCCTTTCTGCAGCCAAGCCCTCATTCAGGGTTAACTTGTCACAAGGATAAAGATTCAAACACCTTACAGCAGAGGTTGTGTTCAAAAACTATCCTTTAATCCCTTATCACGAAGGAATTGTAACCAAAACAAATGATTTTATGTGAAGCAACGCAAAAGAAAAAAAACATGAAATTATGTTTTAGAATTTAGGCAGCATCAAAGAGTCTGCTTTTGTATTTCTGCTTGAAGACTTGTCTTGCCTGGGTGAGGCTTAAGATACAGGTTGTGTCACATATTTCCGGAGTCAGGAGAAATAAACAAACCTTGATCAGTCTACTTTTGCTTTCCCTCTTCACCCAATAGGACCAGGAACTGTACTGTAATGCAGGATCCTTGCCTTTTTTGGAACATGGTATTTTTAGTTTTGCTTGCAGAGGTAGTACAGAAAATAAACCACTTCCACTGATGCAAGTTCCTGTTCCTACTTCAGTGAGTCAGCATATCTGATTCAAAGCAACTGTTTTTTTAAAAAAAATTCTAAATCAGCAAATGTGATTGGTGTCAACTTTATGATAAGAAGCATGTCAGGCAGCCTGCCAATACCACCAAACGAGTCATTCAATTTACAGACGCTCTATTCTTAAAGGTCATTGTAAATTAGCAACGTTAAATACAAAATTAAAACAAGGAACACCAGAAATGCAGATACCAACACAAGTACAAGTTTTCATTGTCCTATCCACAACACAATAATGAAATGAAGTTTTAAAAGTCAATTACCTGCCCCCAACTCCACTGATCCAAGGAACATGAATACCCCAGTTATTGTGGACATGCTATGTTGATGCCATAAAGTGTGGCGACACTTACGGGCTACCCCAGCACATCGTCGGGTGAATTGTTTGTGAATACAAACATATTTTACTGCATGTTCTGATATGCACATGATAAATAAATTTGAATCTTGAACATTTGAATTTCCTCGCAGAACTTAGTCAAACCCACTAACAAACAATGAACACAGAATATATTTAAGATAAAGACTTAATGATTAGTACACAGAGGTATTATTGAACCAACTTGCACTCTTTATATTAAATCACTACCACATCTTCACCTGGAGGAGCAGGCACACATAAAATTCACACGCTTCACTGTAATGGTAACCTTATTGTTTGTGTGATTTCAACTTTCCACCACCTAACAAAATAGCATTCTTCATGCTTGTGTCCGAATACCGAGCAGCACGATAGTCACAAACATGATTTATCAAGATTCTGAGAGTTCTTTCAGGAGTTTTACACGTGTGATGCCATTTGGTAGTGCAATGGCATCAGCAACACACTTCGAGGAAAATGGTCCAGAATTCAAATCTGTGCTGGTTTGAGTGTCGCAAAACTTTGCCCGCAAAATGCAGTCAACAGTGCTAAGAAAAAGGCAAAAGTGCCACCCAATGCACCAGAGCGTGAAAAGGAACAATAACAACAACAACTCATGGTAGGAATGAGAAGGTCGTCTTAACAAACCATGGCAAGAACAGCCACTCAAGCCAAACATATTGGAACAGCAGAGATCATGTGACATTTCATTACAATGGCTGTTTTCCCTCGTCCTTCAAGTGGATGGTTACTTGATAATGCTGAAATCCTCCGCGAAGAATGTGGAAACACTTGTTACCACTTCCTGTGGAGGCTCTCTTCCCACTCCCACAGA
The DNA here is from genome assembly GCF_963921235.1 of Mobula hypostoma. NCBI lineage: Eukaryota > Metazoa > Chordata > Chondrichthyes > Myliobatiformes > Myliobatidae > Mobula > Mobula hypostoma. The sequence continues at coordinate 52,806,859 of NC_086105.1, read as the reverse complement.
AAAACGTGGATCCTTGTCACCCAAATGTTGAATCCATTGGTATCCAATCTTGCTGTCCTCATGTTCCTCATAAAATATGTCAAACATATGAACATAAGCATATCTATCAGCAGTATGAACAGTATCAGTACAGGAACAATTAAGGGTAGCCAAAGATGGACAAAATCCATTTGACATATTTCTCCATATGCACAAGTTGAGTTGACAGTTTAAAAAGGCCAACCAAGAGTGTGCCAAACAAGTGGCAAACCTAGGCATGAAACCATTACCTACTAGTGATTGCCTGCTGAAATTCCAGAAAGGATGGCCAACAAACACTCAGCTGCCAGGCAGTAAAATGTTGCAACCCTTATGCCCAAGCTTTCCTACACTATAAAACTTACTCAAAACTAAAGACAACAAGACAAAAAAAAAAATCAGAAATAGTGAGCAGCATAAACAGGAGGAGAGCTGAACAGAACGACGTGGTGCAAAAACACTAAACCATTAGCAACTACTTTTGAGTCTTATCCCAATGCTGCTGTTCAGTCAAAGCAGCCCAGAAATACTAGATAAGTCAAAAAAATTTAAAAACTTACAAATATAAGGCAGCCATTATCTAAAGCAACAACTATGACTCTGGCAAGGAAACCTGAAGTAAAGGCACAAACTGAAATAATGTGATGAAACCAAAAATGTGCCATACAAAAAATAAACTGCAACATGAGGCAAGGCACTGGGAGCCACAATGCTAAGAAATGCCACCTCTTGGAAATTAGTGACACCAAAGGCTCAACTCACTGAGAAGGCAGAATCATTGCAGCGGCCCACACATCTTAGCTCCAGCAACCTGAGAGCACCCTGATGAGGAAGATACCAGCACTTGCAGGAGTATGGACACATCAACACGATGAGAATGGCACTGCGGTTCCAGGAACACCCATATAATTCTAAGAGATACAACCCCATCTTTGGGAATCTGGAAGCAGCACAATAAATGCGGTATCCTAAATTCTGGAATATGGATGCAGCACTGCAGTGCACAAGATATTCAAACCCCAGGAAACTGAGAAGAGTAATTCATTATAAGGAGCTAGCTTAAATGTCAATCAAACAGATGGAGCAGTTCATGCACACTTAAAACTAAAACTAATTATGAACTGACCTTAATCCCATTTATTTTAAGATATGATCTAAAAATTGATCTAATACTGTATGTGCAGAGTGTTAAAGGCATACAACCAGCTACAGTGTTACTGTGCCAAGGTCATGCCTGACTCGCTGTTTCTGCAGATGTGGAGTTTAGCACAGCTCAGCAATTATTAGCAGTGGTCACAACAATGGCCCCAATCCATCACAACAATGGCCCCAATCCATCAGGTCAAACAGTGAATGTTAACCATTCCTCTGGCCTAGGTCTTATGCTTGGGGAGGGAATAACTGTATTTAAGTCAGAGGTGGTGGGAGCTGTCTCCACATAGCAAAGGTAACAAAGGAATTCCACTCAAGTACATCAGTGTCTGCAGCCAGCTGTGATGATTGAAAGGTTGGCAAGTTTCTCGTAGCTGCGGATGACCAATCACGCTCAAAAATTACTACCTATTTGAATAATATGTCCCTATAAGTCTGAGAAAAATACTCGAATACAAATGCATCCACAAATCCTTGATGATGTTGAATTACATAAGGTTATTTGTAATAGTTCATAGCTGGTTTAGAATGAATGTAGATAGTGGAAAAGTATTTACTCAGGCCTCCTTGAGCTTATTTCACCATTCAATAAAATCATGTTGATCAGATCCAGAAGTAACCCTTACTTTCTGGTTTGTTTCCCATAACTCTTCTTTTACCTAAGAGGTATTCAATAACAAAAAAGAAAAATGATTCACATAACAGCTTGTCCCATGCTTCCCAATTCCACAAGATTCACAACTTATAATCAACTTCCCTAAAATAATACCCCTTCATTCCAGATTCTACTGCCAAAGGAAATATCTACCAGCATTTGTCATGCTCTCTCAGGACTTTGTTCCAGCCAGATATTATCCAGCATTCAAAAGACTCACTCAATTATTCACCACAAGGTCACCCTCTGAATAATTATACTCTCCAAAGAAACCAAAATTGGCCATTATGCAGACACACTCCCAATGTTTAAGACATCAACTATTGTGCATTCATTTGCCAATCATGTGTACTTCTATTTTGTGGTATCTGCATAGTAACTTATTTTTCTCTATTACAATGACACTATAATCCAAACACACTATTCAGTGGTCTCATTCTATTTAAATAATATTCTGCCTTTTTGCTCTCATTGAACTGAACAAAACATATTTTGAACTGTAATACTTGCATTTACATTACTGACTCCTCTCTATACAACTTGCTATCTACAGCAACACTCAAACGTAAGCAGTTGAGCCCCCAGCACTGATCAATGTGGGGGTCCACTTCACACTTACAAAGCTCATGAACTATTTATCACTACCATAAAAAGACTACAGCTACTTGGGTCTATGGCGATCATGAGAATTAGAATTGAAAAGCCTTCACAAACTTGAGCCATAGCTCTTCCACTTACTATTCAATCTTGTCCACTTTATAGACTTTGGCTTTGATCACCCCAGTCCAGCCTCATCCCTGCAAACTAGAACACTGATTTCTGGCTGTTCTGAGAAATCTGAGATTTCTAGCACCTGCAGATTTTTATCTGCTTCTTAAATCACTGTTTATTCTTCCTTCCCATTTTAAGGTAACAACCAACCCATCAATAAATCGGTATTTTAACATGCCCTTTACCTATTGGTCAATTTATTTGCACCTTAACTGAACCTATTTTAGAAATTTAAACATACTACACCAGCAGTTCTCTCAACTGTGTCAGTTACGTAGTTGAACTGCCGTAAGTTTGCTGAACCGGATTTCCCTTTCATAAGCCCTGACAACTCATTCTAACCATATGATGGCTTAGTATGTGCCTGATCACTTCCTCAATGAATGGGCTCCAAAACTCTCCCAGTGGCAGATTTTAAGACAAATTGACCGTTTCTCTTATTTCTCAAACCTTTGTGCAAGAGTCTAGTAAACCCAAGATTGCTAACAATGCGACCACCACGCAAGCATTTCTTTTAAGACCTCAGATGCAGATGGTCAGATTTACAAGATTTGACCAACTTCACTTTGCGTAGTTATTTGTCTTTCATAATAGATGATTATTTTCTCTTTTTGCCATATGAATTTTTATAGGATTCATCTATATTGCAAAAATACAAAATAATTCAAGATCCCCACTACTTATTCCCATTTAATTATAAATTCTGATTAATAATCATAGAATTTTACTTCAAGCCACTGCTCAGTATATCATAACCACAAGCGATTCTGCTGATGCTAAAAATCCACAGTAACTAACACACACATACGCACACACATATGCACGCAAAATGCTGGAGGAACTCAGCAGACCAGGAAGCATCTATGGAGGGGAATAAGTAGCTGATGTTTCAGACAAAGATCCTTCATCAGGAATGGAAAGAAAGGGGGCAGAATACAGAATGGGGGGGGGAGCATAAGCTGACAAGTGGTAGCTGAGACCAGGCGAGGGGGAAGTGGGTGGGTGGTAGAGGGGGGAACAAAGTGAGAAGCTGGGAGGTAATAGATAGAAAAGGTAAAGGACACACATCATTCCCTCCCCTCTCCCCACTTTCTGCAAGGTTCGTTCTCTCTGGGACTTACTTGTCCACTCATCCCTCCCAGCTCTCATTTCTGCAAGAGGGACAAGTGATAAATCTTAATTTCCCCCCCTCTACCATTCTGGGCCCTGAACAATCCTTTCAAGTGAGGCAACATTTCACCTGAAATTCTGTCAGGGTCATCTACTGTATCCAGTGTTCCCAGTCCAGCCTCTTCTGTATCAGTGATGCCCGAAGTAGATTGGGGGACTTCACTCCATTTGCCACAACAGGTGGGATTTTCTGGTGGTTATTTTTAATTTTACTTCCCATTTCCATCTGACTTGTCAGTTTGTGGCCTTCTCAATTGCCATGATGAGTCAACTCCCAGGTTGGAGGAACAGCACCTCAAATTCCATCTGGGTTGCCTCCAACCTTACAGTATGAAAATTGATTTCTAAAAAAAAACCTCCAGTAATTTCTGCCCTCCCCCCTTCTCTCTTTTACCATTCCAGCTCCCCTTGTACCCGTTTTCTTACTTGCCCATCACCTTCTTCTGATGCCCCTCCTCCTTCCCTTTCTCCAATAGTCTATTCTCCTCTCCAATCAAATTCCTTTTTCAGCTCTTTGCCACTTCCAGTTGTCACCTCCCAACTTCTAACTTCATTCCTCCCATCTTCCCCCTCAGCTGACTTCACCTACCACCTACCAACTTGTACTCATTCCCATCCCCCCACCTCCTTATTCTGGTTTCTGTTCCCTTCTGTTTCCCATCCTGATGAAGAGCTTTGGCCCTAGTCTCAAATATTTATTCTTCTCCAGAGAAGCCACCTGACCTGCCGAACTCCCCCAGCATTTTGAATGCATTGCTCAATATGTCAACTGGACAAAATCCCTAACACGAGGAATTCTGCAGAAGCTGGAAATTCAAGCAACACAAAAACACATCAAAGTTGCTTGGTGAACGCAGCAGACCAGGCAGCTTCTCTAGGAAGAGGTACAGTCGACGTTTCAGGCCGAGACCCTGGGAGAACGTTTTGCTGAACACCTACGCTCAGTCTGCCAGAGAAAGCAGGATCTCCCAGTGGCCACACATTTTAATTCCACATCCCATTCTGACATGTCTATCCACGGCCTCCTCTACTGTAAAGATGAAGCCACACTCAGGTTGGAGAAACAACACCTTATATTCCGTCTGGGTAGCCTCCAACCTGATGGCATGAACATTGACTTCTCTAACTTCTGCTAATGCCCCACCTCCCCCTCGTACCCCATCCATTATTTATTTATATACACACATTCTTTCTCTCACTCTCCTTCTTCTCCTTCTGTCCCTCTCACTATACCCCTTGCCCATCCTTTGGGTTTTTTTCCCCCTCCCCCTTTTCCTTCTCCCTGGGCCTCCTGTCCCATGATCCTCTCGTATCCCTTTTGCCAATCACCTGTCCAGCTCTTGGCTCCATCCCTCCCCCTCCTGTCTTCTCCTATAATTTTGATCTCCCCCTCCCCCTCCCAAATCTCTTACTAGCTCTTCCTTCAGTTAGTCCTGACAGAGGGTCTCGGCCTGCAATGTCGACTGACCCTCTTCCTAGAGATGCTGCCTGGCCTGCTACGATGTGTGTTGCTGGACAAAATCCCTGAAGGTTCTTCACACTGAGGCTTATATTACTGACCAAATGTCTCATCGACTTCATCAACAAAAATATTATTGTAATTTGATTTCATTAATTTTTGGAACAGCCCAAGAATTATACTGAAGACGTACTGAAAATCCAAGTTTCTTCTTTACTTTGACCAGTTACTAATCATTCAGGTGTAGTCTTAAAGACTGCCAACACAATCTTTGAAATTTGGTTTAATAGAAAGATTAAAAAAAAAGCTTATCAGCATGTTTCATGCATTCCAACATTTACAAACTAGATTTAACAAGTAATTGGGCACCAATGATATTTTTTTGGTCACCGATGCAATTTCACAGAATAAATCAAAACAACCTTTTCACAGGCAGAACATCTGAACCGAAAAGCTCATAACTTGCACTTGTACTTACTCAAGGAGTTCTTAAACAGCCCTTCTATGTGCATTCAGCCATGCTATTCAAGTGTCTTGTCTTGTTTTGAGATAGTTTAAAAACTGCATAAAGCCTACTCTTAAATTGACAATGAAAATAGCTAAATCTCTATTTTCCGTCTGAGTCACATCAGAATTCAAAGTTTTTTTTTCAAGGATAAAATAAAATCCATAGAATTTCAAGTAGCTGAATCTATTTGGGTGGAGCTAAGAGAAAGGAATAAAACTTGGTCGAGTTGTGTAGAGGCCCTTCCCCAAATAGAGGTAATGTACGGGATCATACAAAACTGGTAACCAGATGTGCATACAAAGGATAATACAAAACAGTGACAAGTTTATATATGCATCCAAGGTTTATGAAGGCAATGCAACCAAAGACACACTGCCAATTTCTGAAATCCATTGAGTTGAGAATGATTCCAAGGACCAGAAATCAGTAATTTCAGTGATCCACAATTTGGCAAGGGGTGCGGGGGGGAATCAGAAGCACAGCCCACTTTGGTTGAAGTCAGTAATGAGCAAAATGTTGGAATCAATTATTAGTGAAGAGGTAATAAAGCATTTGGAAAATAAAAAGGTTGGCAGTATTAACATGGATTTCTGAAAGGAAATCTTTTACTCATCTGCAGGAACTTGGAGGATGTAACTTGCAGTGCAGTTAACAATTAATGATGCAATCTGGCTACAAGGAAATTAAGACCATAAGACAAAGGAGCAGAATTAGGCCATTTAGCCTATTTAGTCTGCTCTGCCATTCCATCATGTTTGATCCCAAATCAAGCCCATACACCTGTCTTCTTGCCATATCCTTTAATACCTTGATCAATCAGGAAATGATTAACTTCACCTTAAATACATGCATGGACTTGGCCTCCACAGCAGTCTGTGGCAGAGCATTCCATAGATTTACTACTCTGGCTAAAAAAAAAATTCCTCCTTACCTCTGTTCTAAAGAGTCGCCACTTAATTTTGAGGCTGTACCCTCCAGTTCTGGATACCCTCACCATAGGAAACATTCTCTCCAAATACATGTATTACCCTCTAAATCCTCTCCAAATGTATGTATTAAATGGATGCAGAGAAGTTGGGTGGTGCGGGGGGAATAATAGTGAACGAGAGGGGGCAAGGCAGATGCAAAGTTGAAAATTGAGAGATTATCCAATTCGGCTGAAACAATACGATCTTGCACTATAATTTTTTTTAAATTGCAAAATATATGAACTTGTTAGTACTCCAAGTGACCTGGCGGCCTTTGTACACAAACGTTTGGTAGTATACCAGCTCAGTATGTCTTTGAGCAGTTAAATTCAGTTAAATTAATGACACGTCAGTCATTACTGTAAGAGAATCTGGGTCCTCTATGAAGACACCGCTCTCCAATTCCATGGACTCCTGGTGTAACCACCCTCTCAATATTTACCTGCTCTCCAAGTTCAAACTTATTATCAAATATGTATGTCACCATATACTACCCAATGTTCATTTATTGTGGCCATTCATAATAGATACAAAGAAATACAATGGAATCAATGAAAAACTACACATCAAGACAACCTATATGCAAAAGCCGGCAAACTAGGCAAATACAAAATAAAACAAATAATAAGTAACAGATAATATTGAGAACAAAGTTGTAGAGCCCTTGATCATGAGTCCATGTTAATAATTGCTGTTTATTTCTTATGGAATTAGTTCAGAGTTGAGGCAAGTAAAGTTACTAATACTGGTTTAGGACCATGATGGTTGGAGGGTAATAACTTTTTATCTCCCTCTTATATGCTGATTTGTCACCACCTTTGATTCGGCCAACAGTGGTGTCATCAGCAAATTTGAATATGGCACTGCAGCTGTGCTTAGCCTCACAGTTCTAAGTGTGAAACAGCAACAGGTTACTCTGATTGATTTATTTTTAAATGATAAAGGGTAAATGTCTGAGTGTCAACAGCCAAACTCAGTCCCACAGTAAGGGAAGAGAAGAAACTTTTTCCCTGCAAAGTCAAAATATCACAACACAACATGGCAAGGAAGGTCAAAGGTTGAACATATTGAAGACAGTCATGTGTATATTCAGTTAGTAAGGGTATCAAGGGTTAGATTAGGAAAATAGATGAAATTAAGCATTAGCCAAGTATTCACAAACTGACACAGGAGATAGGAGGGGGTCAAAAGGCCTTTACTTGCTTCCACGTTCTCATGGACTCAGAGTCAACCAGCACAGAAACAGGCCCTTCAGCCCAACTGAACTGTGCCGACCACAGCATCTCAACCATCTATATTAACAACTGCTGTTTGTTCCTCCAGAACACTAAACGGTCCTCAGATCTAACTGACAACTTAGCATCTTAAAATCTACAGATTATCAATAAATGAAAAATTTTCATGCTGTGTGCATTTCCTGTTTCCAAACCCATAACTGACGTTGTTAGTTTTGTTCACATTTGCAAAAAGGCTTACAACTGAATTGATCAGTCTTATTTCTTCAATAATTTTGCTGTGAACTCAATATTTAGTTGCACGGCTATTGGCTGATATTGACAAGTTTCTGAACTTCTAGCTTCCTTAAGTGAAAATGGTCAGCAGGAAGTGTATTCAGTGAATTATGTTACTTTTCACTTCTTCAAATGTAAAGTGAACAAAAATCCTTACATTCCTATGAATTTACATGAAATAGATAAAAGGCAATAACTACGTGGAATATTCCATTTGAATTGTGTGTATTACAGTTCTTGACATACCAAAAGAGACTGTGGAATCTACCTACTTGAAAAAGAAACAGAAGTGCCTAAAGTCTACAGATTATCAATAAATGAAACTGCTTCTGATACTGTATCTTTGAAGAACACACATGTAGCAATATTTCACCGATTACCTTTTCCAAAATTTAGATTGCTCAGTTTAAAAGTGTATTTCTGAAATTCCTTTCATTTGGAGCAATAACATGTGAAGATCGCCCTCTGCTGACCAATAACATTAGGAAAGCAATATTTGAAGCCTTCAATGCAATACTGAAGGAAAAAATGCCATACTGGATTTGAGCTGCAGTGCATTATGAAAGAGCTGACACAACATGGTTAACCCTGTTGCAATTATAATCACTCTGGTGAAAATTCAGCCGATTATAGGACATAAAAGCAGAATTATGTGTTTCAGCTCATCAAGTTTGCTCCGCCATTCAATTACAGCTGATTAATATTCCCATTCTCCGGCTTTCTCCCAGTAACCTTTGAAGCCCTTACTAATCAAGAACCCAACAACTTTCACCTTAAATATAACCAATGGCTTTGCCTCCACAGATTCACTACCCCCTGGTTAAAAAATTACTCCGATCACTATTCCAAAGGGATGTCCTTCTATTGAGGCCATGGACTCTGGTCTGAGACTCACTATAGGAAACATACTCTCCACATCCATACTATCTGGGCCTTTCAAGATTTCGATGACCGCTCCCCTTTCTTCTGAACTCCAGTTAATACTGGCCCAGAGCCATCAAATGCTCCCCACTTGTTCACCCTATTTATTCCGAGAATCATTCTCGTGAACCACCTCTGCACCATCTCCAATGTCAGCACGTCTTTTCTTAGCTCTGGGACCCAAAAATACTCACAATACTCTAAGTGCGGTCTGACCAATGGTTTATAAAGCCTAAGCATTACATTTTTGCTTTTATATTCTAGTCCTTTTGAAATTAATTCTACCATTGCATTTCCCTTCCTCATCACTGACAAATTAACCTTTAGAGAATCTTGCTCTGGGACTCCTAAGTCCCTTTGTACCTTCAATTTCTAAATTCTCTCCCTGTTTAGAAAACAGTCTATGCCTTTATTTCTTCTATCAAAGTGCATGACCATATACTTACCCAAATTGTAATCCATATGCCACTTCTTTGGCTATTCTCAGAATCTGACAAGTCCTTCTGCAGACTCTCTGCTTCCTCAATACTACCCGCCCCTCCACCTATCTTTGTATCATCCACAACTTGATCATAAAGCCATCGGTCAGAATCAGGTTTATTATTACCAGCATGTGACATGAAATTTGTTAACTTAGCAGCAGCAGTCCCAGCAGAGAGAAAATAATAATAATACATAAATAAAACATAATAAAGTAAATCAAATTAAATCAATTGAATAGATTTTTTTAAATGTGCAAAGAAATACTGTATATTAAAAAAGTGAGATAGTGTCCAAAGCTTCAATGTCCAGCTAAGAATCAGATGGCAGAGGGGAAGAAGCTGCTCCTGAATCGCCGAGTGTGAACTCCCAGGCCTCTGCACCTTCCACCTGACGGTAACAGTGAGAAAAGGGCATGCCCTGGGTGCCGGAGGTCCCCAACAATGGATGCTGACTCTCTGAGACACCACTCCCTAAATATGTCCCAGGCACCCTGCAGGCCAGTGCCCAAGATGGAGCGACTAGACCTACAACCTTCTGCAGCTTCTTTCGGTCCTGTGCTGTAGCCTCTCCATACCAGAGAGTGACGCAGTGTCAGAATACTCTCCACGGTACATCTATAGAAGTTTGAGTGTATTTGTTGACAAGTCAAATCTCTTCAAACTCCTAATAAAGTATAGCTGCTGTCTTGCCTTCTTTATAACTGCATTGATATGTTGGGACCAGAGATCCCAACACTCAGGAATCTGAAGCTGCTCACTCTCTCCACCTCTAACCCCCCCTAACAGGATTGGTATGTGTTCCTTCGTCCTACCCTTCCTGAAGTCCACAATCAGCTCTTACTGATGTTGTGTGTCAGGTTGTTGCTTCAGCACCATTCCAATAGTTGGCATATCTCACTTCTGTACGCCCTCTCGTCACCACCTGAAATTCTACCAACAATGGTTGTATCGTCAGCAAATTTATAGATAGTATTTGAGCTATGCCTAGCCAAGCAGTCATGTGTATACAGTGAGTAGAGCAGTGGGCTAAGCACACACCTGAGGTGCGCCAGTGTTGATCGTCAGCGAGGAGGAGATGTTATCACCAATCCACACAGACTGTGGTCTTCCAGTTAGGAAGTCAAGGATCCAATTGCAGAGGGAAGTACAGAGGCCCAGGTTCTGCAACTTTTCAATCAGGACTGTGGGAACGATGGTATTAAGTGCTGAGCTATGGTCGATGAACAGCATCCTGACTTAGGAGTTTGTGTTGTCTAGGTGGTCGAAAGCCCTGTGGAGAGCCATTGAGATTGCGTCTGCTGTTGACTTATTGTGGCGATAGGCAAATTGCAATGGGTCCAGGTCCTTGCTGAGGCAGGAGTTCAGTGTAGTCGTGACCGAACTCTCAAAGCATTTAATCACTGTCAATGTGAGTACTACCCAGCAATAGTCATGAAGACAGCTCACATTATTCTTCTTAGGCACTGGTATAATTGTTGCTTTTTTGAAGTAGGAACTCCTGCCTGTAGCAGAGTGAGGTTGGAAAAAGTCCTCGAGTACTTCCGCTAGTTGATTGGCACAGGTTTTCAACGCCTTACCAGGTACTCCATGGGGACCTTCCGCCTTGCGAGCGTTCACTCTCTTTGAAGACAGACTAACATCAGCTTCTGACACAGAGATCACAGGGTCATCAGGTGTAGCAGGAATCTTCACACTGCAGTTGTGTTCTCTCTTTCAAGGCATGCATGGAAAGCTTTGAGTTCATCTGGTAGTGAAGCATCACTGCCATTCATACCATTGGGTTTCGTTTTGTAGGAAGTAACGTCTTACAGACACTGCCAGAGTTGCCGTGCATCTGATATCGCCTCCAACCTCGTTCAAAATTGTCTCTTCGCCCTTGAAATAGCCCTCCACAAATCATACCTAGTTTTCTGGTACAGACCTGGGTTGCTGGACTTGAATGCCACAGATCTAGCCTTCAGCAGATGACGTACCTCCTGGTTCATCCATGGTTTTTGGTTTGGGAATGTACAGTAAGTCTTTGTAGGCATACACTCATCCACACCTAGTTCAGATCACTAACGATGTGAAAAGTAGTAGACCCAACTGCAAGAAACCCCAATAATACCACTGGTAACCGGCAGTCAACATGAAAAAGGCTACTTTATTTCCACTCTTTGCCTCTTGCCAATCAGCCAGTCTTCTGTCCATGTTAGTATCTTTCGTATAATACGATCGGCTATAACTTGAATAGCAGCCTCAAGTGCATCACCTTGTGAAAAACAAGGTCTTCTGAAAATCCAGGTAAACAATGATTCCCCTTTGTCTGTCCTGCCTGTTACTTCTTCAAAGAATTCTAATAGATTTGTAAGGTTTCCCCTTAAGGAAGCCATGCTGACTTCAGCCTATTTCATCATGTGCCACGAAGTACCACAAAACCTCATTGGTAACAATGGACTCCAATCTCTTTCCAACCACTGAAATCAGGCTAACTGGCCTATAATTTCTTTTCTTCTCACTCCCTCCATTCTTAAAGAATGGAGTGACATTTGTAATTTTCCAGTCTCTGGAACCATTCCATAATCCAGAGATTCTTCAAAGTTTGTGACTAATTCCTCCACAACATCTTCAGCTAGACCTTTCAGAACCCTGGAGTGCAGTCCATCTGGTCTAAGTGACTTATCTTCCCTTAGACCTTCAGCTTCCCAAGCAAATTCCCCAGGATCAAGATTAACTTCGTCACGTTTATCAGAACAGTTTTATAGACATAGATACAGACTTAGGGAGGTAGAAGCAGATACAGCAGTAACAATTGGTGTTCAGATAAGCATCTGAGCATCAGGGAATAGAGGAGTGTAGATCCTGTGTAGTTTAGTCAGCACAGCATTCATGGGCTAAAGAGTACAATTCTCTATGGAACATCTGATCAGGTGGTGACATTCTGTGCAAGGATCACTGGAATTCTGTCTGTGAAATGAACAGAAATAAATGACAAACCAACAAACATTTGGACATCTTTCTAAGTTACATGCAAAATTTTATATAGAAAAGTCATTCTGTCTCTTGCATCTCCACTGTAGTAATGAGAAAATCAGGTTTGCTAATGATCCTTTTACTCACAGGATCTGTATACACAAGGGAAAACTGTTTAAGTAATGCCATGGTCACTGAAAGATAAGTGTCCAATGTAAGAACCATAATCAAACTGGCCCTTTTCGCACAATCTCTAACATGCTACTTAAGAGACTGCAATCTGGGATAAAGTCAGTTGGCATTTAGAAAATTGAGCACAAAAAATAGGTGTGAACTTGTTCAAGGCAAATCACATTACACTGACTTGTCTGAAATAACATTTTAAGTACGTGGATTTTTATAGGCATTTGATTACTGTTATGGATATCAGCAAAATTGTATCTCCTGGGATTAAATAGTGGCTAATGGATAGGAAATAGATCAGTGAGTGGCCACTTTTCATGCTGAAAAATGGTTAAACACCGGTAGTTAATCAGTTTCACTGAAATATGAAGTGATACATTTTGGTCCTTACAATTCAGGGGAGGAATATTCAGAAAAGTTACAATTTTTAGTAAGGATGCAGATAGAAATACTTGGAAATATGAACAGATATGGTATTGAGATGGGCCCTTGTCTCTGTTTATGCTGGTTGCATTGAACAGTTCTTGTACTGCACTGATTTGAGATGACGGCCTTGACACATGCTTTGATGATTGCAATGGTGCCACATTGTTCATCCATACTGAAGTCAAACTTTATCACTTGTGCTACGAGTTTCTACACTCTCGAAATGAAGCACTCCAAGTCCCTCTAAACAAAGGCATGCTGCAATTTTCACCATTTAAATAACAATCTCATCTTCAATTTTACCTTCCAAAATGAACGATCTTGCTTTGAGAAAATACTGAAGGAAATTACGCTTTCCTCAACTGAACAAAGGATATACTGATACATTCAAAGTAGTGATGAACTGCAATGTCTGCGTTCAGTGAGAGGTAGCTCCAAAAATATAAGAAAGTGGTCCACAGAATCAGATTTAATATCACTGGCATATGTCATGAAATTTGTTGCCACACTATGAATTACAATAAAAAAAAACAAAAGTGCAAAAGAAGAAAGAAAAAAGTGAGGTTTTGCACATGGGTTCATTATCCATTCAGAAATCTGATGGAGGGGGAAGAAGCAGTATACTTTCTCACTCCTGTACCCCCTTTTTGATAGTAGCGATGAGATGAGGGCACTTCCTGGATGAAGGAGGCCCATATAATGATGGATGCTGCCTTTTGAAGGCACCTTTGGTGCTGGGGGAGCTAGTGTGATAATGGAGCTGCCTGAGCTTGCAATTTTCTGCAACTTTTTCCAACCCTGTGCAGTGGCCCCTCCTACCAGATGGTGATGCAACTGGTTCAAACATTCTCCACAGTACATCTGTACAAATTTGTTCGAGTCCTTGGTGACAGACCAAGGAAACTCCAAATGAAATATAGCCGCTGTCATGCCTTATTTGTTTTGTATCATTATGCTGGGCTCAGGATACATCTTCAGATGCTGACAAACAGGACCTTGAAACTGCTCACTCTTTCCACTGCTGATCCCTTGATGAGGACTGGTATATATTCTCTTGACTTCCCCTTCCTGAAGTCCACAATTAATTCCTTGGTTTTCCTGATGCTGAAAGGTTTCTGTTGTGACACCAGTCAACCAGAAGATCTATCTTACTCCTGTAACGCCTCCTCATCACCATCTGAAATTCAGTCAACAATAGTTATGTTATTGGCAAATTTATATGAGCTGTGCCTAGCCACTGAGCCGAGGGTGTAGAGAATAGTGCAGTGGGCAAAGCACGCATCCTTGAGCTGAGCCAGTGTTGACTGTCACAGAGGAGGAGATATTTCTAATCCGCACTGTGTTCTCCCAATGAAATCAAGGATTAGTTACTGAAGGAAGTACAGTGACGCAGGTTTTGGAGTTTGTTGATTAGTACTGAGAGTGCAATGATGTTGAACGTTGAGCTGCAATCAATAAACAGAATCCTGATGAGCGTATTGCTAATGTCCAGGTGGTCCAATGCTAAGTGGAGAGCCAGTAAGATTGCATCCACAGCAGATCTATTATGGTGAAAGACAATTGCAGCGTATCGCATCCTTCAAAGACAGGAGTTGATTCTGACCATGACCAACCTCTCAGGTACTTCAACACAGTAGATGTGAGTGCAACTGGGTGAGAGCCATTTAGGCAGCTCACTTTGCTCTTCTTGGGCACTGTTATGATTGTTGCCCTTTTGGAGTAGGTGGGAACCTCTGACTGCAGCAGTGAGCGATTGAAGATGTCCTTGAGCACTCCCCACTGGTTGGTAGGCATAGGTTTTCAGTGCTCTAGCATACACACAATTGGGGCTTGATGCCTTGCAAGGGTTCACCCACTTAAAAGATGTTCAGGTGCTGGCCTTTGACATGGAGTCACTGCATCACCGGGTGCTGCAGGGTTTCGCACAAGTATAACCATATAACAATTACAGCACGGAAACAGGCCAACTCGGCCCTTCTAGTCCGTGCCGAAATCTTACCCTATCCTATTCCCAACGACCTGCGCTCAGCCCATAACCCTCCATTCCTTTCCTGTCCATATATCTATCCAATTTAACTTTAAACGACAACATAGAACCTGCCTCAACCACTTCTGCTGGAAGCTCATTCCACACAGCTACCACTCTCTGAGTAAAGAAGTTCCCCCTCATGTTACCCCTAAACTTTTGTCCTCTAATTCTCAACCCATGCCCCCTTGTTTGAATCTTCCCCACTTTCAATGGAAAAAGTCTAACCATGTCAACTCTATCAATCCCCCTCATAATTTTAAACACCTCTATCAAGTCTCCCCTCAACTTTCTACGCTCCAAAGAATAGAGACCTAACTTGTTCAACCATTCTCTGTAACTTAGGAGATCAAACCCATGCAACATTTTAGTAAACCTCCTCTGTACTCTCTCAATTTTATTGACATCTTTCCTATAATTCAGTGACCAGAACTGTACACAATACTCTAGATTTGGCCTTACCAATGCCTTATACAAATTCAACATTACATCCCAACTCCTATACTCAATGCTCTGATTAATAAAGGCCAGCAAACCAAAAGCTTTCTTCACCACCCTATCCACATGAGATTCCATCTTCAGGGAACCATGCACCATTATTCCTCGATCCCTCTGTTCTAAAGCATTCTTTAATGCCCTACCATTTACCATGTATGTCCTATTTTGATTAGTTCTGCCAAAATGTAGCACCTCACATTTTTCAACATTAAACTCCATCTGCCATCTTTCAGCCCACTCTTCTAACTGTCCTAAATCTCACTGCAAGTTTTGAAAACCTACCTTATCATCCACAACACCACCTTAGTATCATCTGAATACTTACTAATCCAATTTACCACCCCATCATCCATATCATTAATATATATTACAAACAACATTGGACCCGTACAGATCCCTGAGGCACACCGCTACACACTGCCCTCCAATCTGACACACAGTTATCCACCACTACTCTCTGGTGTCTCCCATCTAGTCACTGCTGAATCCATTTTACTACTTCCATATTAATGCCTAACGATTGAACCTGCCTAACTAACCTTCCGTGTGGAACCTTGTCAAAGGCCTTACTGAAGTCCATATAGACAACATCCACCATTTTACTCTTGTCAACCTTCTTAGTAACCTCATCAAAAAATTCAATAAGATTTGTCAAACATGACCTTCCACGCACAAATCCATGTTGACTGTTCCTAAACAGACCCTGTCTATCCAGAAAATTATATATACCATCTCTAAGAATACATTCCATCAATTTACCCACCACTGACGTATAGTTTTATTCTTCCTTTCAAAGAATGCATAAAAGGCACTGAACTCATCTGGAAGTGAAGCATCATGTTTGGTTTCACCTTGTAGGACGTAATGGCCTGCATATCCTGCTAGAGCTAATATCCACCTGATTCACTCTTCGAATAGCTCTCTTGTGAATCATTGGTCTTGAAAGCCACAGGTCTAGCCCTCGGTAAACTGAATCACCTGGCTAATCCACAGCTTTTAGTTTGGGTATGTCCAGTATATTCTCAAAGGCACACACTCATTTATACAGGTCTTGATGAAGTCTATGACAACTGTGGCACGTTCATTCAGATTTGAAGATGAATCACAGAATATTGTCCTGTCCACAAATTCAAAGCAGTCCTTTAAGCACTACAACACACATCAAAGTTGCTGGTGAACGCAGCAGGCCAGGCAGCATCTCTAGGAAGAGGTACAGTCAACGTTTCGGGCCGAGACCCTTCGTCAGGACTAACTGAAGGAGAAATCCTGTCCCTCTGACTATACCCCTTGCCCATCCTCTGGCTTTCCCCCCTCCCCCTTTTCCTTCTCCCTGGGCCTCCTGTCCCATGATCCTCTCATATCCCTTTTGCCAATCAACTGTCCAGCTCTTGGCTCCATCCCTCCCCCTCCTGTCTTCTCCTATCATTTTGGATCTCCCCCTCCCACCTTCAAATCTCTTACTAGCTCTTCCTTCAGTTAGTCCCGACGAAGGGTCTCGGCCCAAAACATTGACTGTACCTCTTCCTTGGGATGCTGCCTGGCCTGCTGCGTTCACCAACAACTTTGATGTGTGTTGCTTGAATTTCCAGCATCTGCAGAATTCCTCGTGTTTGCGCCTTTAAGCACTACTCCACCTCCCTTGACCATACCTTTGTTGTCCTCAACATTGGTGCTATGGTTCTCCGTCTCTGCCTAAATGCTGGAATAGCCAGGTGATCAAACTTTCCAAAGTGGATGGCATGGCATGCGCTCTTTACTGTGCTAGCTCCTGCGGTTCTACAAGTGACATGCTGGTGGTACTTGGACAGACTTCAAGCTGGCCTGCAATAAAGGAAAGGCATCTGAGTGCACAGCTTGAGATGGCTGATCATGGTAGTCAGCTCCTCCAATGCCTGCCTGACGCTGGCAAGGGGTGGAATGTACACCACTACCAGGATGACAGCAGCAAACTTCCTCAGCAAATAAAATGGATGACACTTAACAAATGGATGTACCAGCTCTGTTGAGCAGGACCGAGAGAAATGCCACGTCTGCGCACCATGATGAGTTTATCATGAAACACTCTCTGCCTTCTCAGTGTTATGTCTTTGTGGATGGTGAAGCCCTCAGGCTACAGTGCTGCATCCAAAATGGTGGATGAGAGCCATGTTTCCATGAAGCAATGTACACAGCAGTCCCTGATGTCCCTTTGGTACTGCAATCTTACTGTGGTCTTCAGTTTTATTTTCCATAGCCTGTACATTTGCTAGCAAGATAGTGGGCATTGGGGTCTTGGGGCTCTGTGTTTCAATCTTATTTGCAGACTAACACACTATTCTTCCTTTTCTTAAAGGGATACTCCACTTGCAACCCAAGTCTGTAGTCAAGGGTCTGCAGATTTTGAGAATCGATACATTTTTTAAAAAACGTCTTCGGTATGCCACATCGTTTGAAGTACCCTTGGCTGGTACTATGGATTTCAGCTGTAGTCATCTGAAATGGTAGTATTTGATTATTCCCTTCGGAGCCGCACGCAAAGAGCTGCCACTTTCCGACACCAACTTGTGTAAGCTTTCCCAGTGTCTTTCCATGAATGTTTATCATGGTGGACAGTACAGTGCAGCAGACAGAATTATGGAAGCCTTTACCCTTCAGACGTTGAATAGGAAGACTCATCTCTTTGCTTCAGTGTAAGCTTGGTAGCCACTGAATGTACTTGCCATTTACAACTGGAGTGTAACCACCCTACCCTGAACATCTTACCAAGTTCTGAACATTCACTTTGCTCCTGCAAGAATTTTTTTTTTGGAGCCAAGTTTCAATATTACAGAAAGACAGATTGAGGAAAGAGTTAGGATGATGAAGAAACGTTGGATTTCCCCAACAGAAATTGGTACCGGCACCAATCACATGAGATAAACCCAACAAGGGACACCCTGAATCTGGATGCTGCAACATTCATGATGACAAATGATGTCTTAACATCTAATGCTAACATACATTAACTAAGGATCAAAGACATTGGATAGGACCAAAGAACCACATCCTGATAATCTCCAATGATTGAAAACTTAGGTGGAACAGAACAAATTGTGGATCCAGCAAGGGGGCTTGGTACTTTCAGTGCAAAATCTTTTTACAAGATTTGCTCCATCATTGGGAAACAGTTGATTTAGTTTCCCTCTCAACCCCATTCTCCTGCTTTCTCCCCATAACCCTTAATACCCTTACAAATCAAAAACCTATCAAACTCCTCTTTCAATATACCAATGACGTGGCCACAATGGCTGTCTTTGCCAATGAATTCCACAGATTCTCTACCCCGCAGCTGAAGAAATTTCTCATCTGTTCTGAAGTGATGCTCTTTATTCCAAGAGTTTAGTCCTAGACTCTTGCACTATTGGAAACTTACTCTCCATGTCCACTCTATCCAGGCCTTCCAATATTTGCTGTTTCAATGGGATCTCCCACCATTCCTCTGACCTCCTAAGTTCAGGCCCAGAGCCATCAAATACTGTCAAGCATTAACCCTTTAAACACCCTCCCCCCCAGAATCATTCTTGTAAACTTCCTTGGATCCTTTCCAATGCCAACTTATCTCTCCCCTGAGAAATGGTGTCCAAAATTGCTCAACAGTACTACAAATGTGGACTAACATCATAGTCATTAACCTCAGCATTTAATACCTGTAGAGAAAAAGATGTAATGTGTTCTTTTTCTGTGTTATATTGTATTTTAGCAATGATTCATCTCAGACAGGGGTTCCTAACCTTTTTTATACCATGGAGCCTTACCATTAACAAGGGGTTTCGTGGACCCCAGATTGGGAAACTCTGATCCAAGAAGTTTGGTGGAAGAAATTAGAGCAATACTGGCAGCAAGGAAGACTGAATTAGGGCCATCTGGTGGCGCAACGACATCAGCGCCGGACCCGGGAGCGGAGGTTCCTGGGTTCAAAACTTGTCAGGTCCGCAACTCGACCTCATAAAAGAAAGGGAAAATACTGCAAAAATGTCTGTGTGAGGAGTGGCTCACCACACAGTCTCTCTCTCCCTCTCGTTCCACGCCTTGTAAAAGCCATCATCACGGACACGCACACATGCGCCAAAAAAAAGGAAGACTGAATTAAATGGATGCAATATTGAGTGCAGTTTGAATAAACAAACCAATTGCTGAGACAGCCTCTTTTGATAGAGCAACTTCCATACAGAGCTACAACTGCAATGAGATGCATTCTACGCAATTTTTAAGTCAATAACAAATGGAGAACAAGATGGCACAGTAGAAAGAATCATTCCAAAATGTATCAACATTCAAACTGAGCTAAGATGGAGTTTATAGTCTCCTATTTGGTGGTGTCAGGCTCAGATGGGCAACAAGTTGAGAGAATTATTTGCCATGAATGTCAATGCAGAGACATGACCAATCTTAGAACAATGCTATTCAGCTGGTTGGTTTTATGGTTCAGGGTACTTGAATTTGCACACAAGGCATACTCCAGCAACAGGGAAACTTTTGTGTTGCATTTAATATTATAAATGACCAGAGACGATTAAGTATCTTTTTTTAAAAAACTCTGGAGTTTGGATTTCTAACGGTCAAGATCTCAATTAGTGGCTCTATGAATTTATGGGGAAATTTCCACTTCGGTTGGAAATTGCTGACTCCTTTCTTGAAAAATTATCACTATGCTATGGGGAACACATAACTTTCATTTTGTCAAAGCACATTTTCTATAGAGTATTTCTAAGTCCTTAAAATTGTTTCAACAGCCAGTTTATTACCTCAGTAGTAAGTGCTAACCCTGAAGTGTATTGCGACTGGCCTGGCCTGTTAACCCAGAGAGCATTCCAATCCAACTATATTAGTTTAGAAATTGAGGTTCAAGATTTAAAAACAGCCAGAGACAAAAAGATTATTTAAATCATCTGCGTTCAAAATCCATCTACTCCAAAATCTTTTGAGGAAGACAGCTGACAAAGTGATCTGCTCTATCTGCTACAGTAGTTGCACATCAAGGAAGATCAGCATGAATTATCTAAAGGAAAGTGTGGGCAAATAAAGAATAAGAGTCACCTGCAGTGCAGAAATAAGTATTTTCTACAAGGCTGTTAAATGAAGGAATAACAAATACAAAGTTAACACCAACTGTTGGCATCTGGTTCACACAACAGGTCAATAAAGATGGACAAAGCTCTAAGCATACAAACAAAATATAGGCCGTCTTTGGGTTATAACCATATCACATATGGACATGTATATACAGTGGATATCGGTCAATTGGGCCATTGGTTAATAGGGGAAGCTATTCATTTGGGACAATTCTGAAGGAACAAAAACTAATCGATAAAATAGCCAGGACTCCCTTTGTTTATTTGGGACACTATGCCTCAACTATTTATGCTTTTGGGATCGGGGTTGGGATCCACTATCTGGACCAGCCTCAGAAATACTGTGGCTACAAGAGCAACTTAGATCTCCGATCAGATTCCATCTTCTTCAGCCCTTTGTTATTTCCACCTATCACATTCACACTCTCCCTATCCCTTTCCTCACCAGGATTAAACCATCACCCCTCAGCTCTTGCTCTCTGGCCACAGTCCTGACCCGCTGAGTTCCTTCGGCATTTTGTGTTACTTTCGAGTACTGAAGTTCAGTTTTAGACTTCAAGTTTGCAGATTCTTTTAATTTCTCACACGACCTCCATTTGAAATAAATTTTCAGATATTAAAATGAATCAGTGACATCCTGCAATTTTTTGCTGTCAAGAAATTTCTGATGAGCAGGTTCACCAGCTCATACTTGAAGTGCTGACCTAAACTGTATGTTATTTCCTTGTAACCAAGAGTATTGAAGCCCATCTATCTATTCAAGCTTTCTCACATTGCGCGTGTACAAGTAACTAATGTAATTCAGTTTATTTTGGTGTAATTCTGCAACATTACATCCCATTATTTCTCAACGTAACTAACTCCATTTTTTAAATATGCGTGTCAATTATTTGTCATTTTGAAATCTTTTGCAGCTGTACATCGACTGTTCAGTTCAATTCTATAGTTCAGGAACAAAAAAATATCCAGGCACTTAATCTTATTCAGCACCACTTAATATTAGTAGAAAGTTTTAAGTTTCATCTATTAAAAGTTCAAAATTAGCAATTCAGCTTTTAAATGTGGTCCCAGCACATTTTCAGTTTAACTGGATTCTTAATTTTCTGGAACTCTGATAGAAATTCTTGGCTATAGGTAGAATCAAAATAACAATAACTTGGGTGATTCTTCAGTGGAAACTCTACAAAATATTAAGTTTTCCTCTTTGAAACAGCTAATTATTTTTAGTATAACTATTTCAAGCAAGTCTAACAATTCACCAACCCCGTCTCCCACCACATGAACCACTGTAATGACTTCATGTTCCCTGGCCAAGATAGTCTCATTTTTACCATGGATTTCTAATCTCTATTGTTACGTACCCCGTAACTGGGTTGCCAAACCAGCAGAAATGGACCACTTAGTTGGAGTCTGGATTACTGGAACTAAGAAAGTTTTATTAAAGAAATAAGTAACACAGTACTCTAATCGTAAGGATATAAATCCAACAGGTTAGCAATGATAAAACACACATGTATGCAGAACTAGGATAATAAGAATCAATCAAGCTCTATCGCAGTCTAGGGGTAAAATGATCAGTCTAAAGTGACGCAGAGCTCAGTTCAGCTTAGTACAGTTCGCAGTAATCACTGTTGTGCCATCGGAGAGAGAGAGAGATAATAAGCAAATCTGATTCAGACAGACCTTTGTTCTTCGCAGTTAACTTTCGGGTGAACCCGTTTAATGTCTTCGGTGGTCACCGACTGTGACCCCTCCGTTCCGGATACAACCGTTCTTCCGCAGTGAACCCGGCACTCAGGCAAGGGTGGACACACACACCAGGTTCTCACCGATCGTACTCTTTTCACCCTGTGCGTCTATGGTCAGTTCCTGCAACCAGACCTCCAACTCCCACCAACTTGTGGGGGCACACCACTTTTCCAGGGTCTCGTTATCTCGTGATGTGTCGTGCCTTAGCGAACCTGTTCTTTTTATCCCCCTGCTGGGGTATCACCTGTCCATCAAACTTCAAACAGTTCAGGTCCAAAGCAATCGGTCTGACAATACTCGGACTGGTGTCTCTTTCCGTTATCTCTCTCTCCTCTCCCGTTAACATTTTGAATGTTTCTCCATTGTCTCACTTATCTCTCTCATTAGCATCAATCTTCTGATAACTTGGTTTTTCGTCACACCATATACCTCGATCCCCCATCAGGAGGGCTTTAAAGCTCTCCACTTCGTTCTAGACAACAGACCCAACCTTTTCCCCTCCACCACCACTCTCCTCTGTTTGGCAGAACAGGTCCTCAGTCAATAATTTCTCCTTTGGCTCCTCCCACTTCCTTCAAACCAAAGGTATAGCCATGGGTACCCACATGAGTCCCAGCACTGCCAGCTTTTTTTTTATATAGCTACGGGGAACAGTCTTTGTACCAAGCCCACACCAGTAGCACTCCCCAACTTTTCCTATGCTACACTGATGACTGCATTGGTGCTGCTTCCTACACTTGCGCTGAGCTTATTAACTTCACCAAATTTGCCTCCATCTTCCACCCTGCCCTCAAGTTTACCTGGTCCATTTCTGACACCTCACACCCCTTTCTCAATCTATCTCTGGAGACAATTTACCTACTGATAACTTTTATAAACCTAATGATTCCCACAGCTACATGGACTATACCTCTTCCCATCCTGTCACTTGTAAAAAAAAATGTCATCCCCTTTGGTCAATTCCTCCATCTGTCACACCTGCTCTCAGAATGAGACTATTCATTCCAGAACTAAGATGTCCCCCTCCTTCAAAGAATGGGGTTTTCCTTCCACCACTCTCAACAGTGCCCTCACCCACATTTCTTCCATTTCATGCACGTCTGCCCTCACCCCATCCTCCTGCCACCCAACCATGGATAGGGTTCCTCTTGTGCTCACCTACCAGCCCACCAGCTTCCAGATCCAGCACAAAGTTCTCCATAACTTCTGCCACCTCCAACAGGATCCCATCTTTCCTTCTCCCTCACTTTCTGCAGGGATCGCTCCCTACATGACTCCCTTGTCCATTCATTCCTCTCCACTGATCTCCTTCCTGGTATTTACCCTCACAAGCAGAACTAGTGCCATACCTGCCCCTCTGCCTCTTCCTTCATTACCATTCAGGGCCCCAAACAGTCCTGCCAGGTGAGGCGACACTTCATCTGCGAGTCTGTTAGGGTCATTTACTATATCCGGTGTTCCCAGTGTGACCTCCTTTATATCGGTGAGACGCAACATAATTTGGGAGACTGCTCTGTCAAACACCTATGCCCCAACTGCCAGAAAAAGTCGGATCTCCCAGCGGCCATCCATTTCAATTCTACTTCCCATTCCGACATAGCCTCCTCGACTGTGACAACAAAGCCACACTCAGGTACACTCAATTGTACGCAGGTGTATGATGAAATACATGATAAATAAATACAGAGAAGCTGAGTTACATTAAGTATATATACCTATTAAATAGTTAAGTTAAAAATAAGTACTGCAAAATAACAAATAAAAAAGTAGTGACGTAGTGTTCATGGGTTCAATGTCCATTTCGAAATCAGATGGCGGGGGGAAAGAAGTTGTTCCTGAGTGTGTCTTCAAGGCTTCTGTACCACCTTTCCGACGGTAACAGTGTGGAAGAGGGGCAGGTCCTGGGTGGTGGGGATCCTTAATGATGGATGCCACCATATTGAATCTTAGGGATTCTGTATTTCAGGTGCATAACTGTTTAGTGCTTCAGGTACTGGTCAAGTAAATCCCACCAGAGCATACCAAAAACTATACCAGGTTTCTTTTGTTGTTTAGTAATAAAAAAACAAGCTATTGTACTGTTCCTAGAACAAAAGCAGTGGTGCATCTTTCACAAAATAATATACAGCCTCTCAAAAATTCAGAGTTCCATTTCACAGCAGTACAATATGGCTGATTGTTAGTATACACTGAACTTCCACATGAAATGATCCAGTGCAAAATTTTGGGCAGTTTATTTTTGAAAATTGTATAATGATGACAAGAATATTTTACATAAATTATATGATTAAAAAATTTTTTTTGATGCCAGTCAGTTGCCATTTGCTAATATATTAGCATTTAATAAGCTAAAACCTGTCTAAGAAACTATAGACCAGATAACTTTACATGAAACTGGAAAAATATCAGAAATCTTACACAAAAAATGTCCAGAAACTGAAAAGTATAATGAAGTCAGTATAGATTTCAAAAGTGAAAATCATTTTTGGTTACACAAAAAATGTTTGAAGGGGTGGGTATCAAAGAATAGACGACAGACGGATGAAATGTGACATAGCGATATTTCTAACACATCTCCAAACAAAGTACAACAGACAAAAATTCTGAAGAACTGGGGAACTGGGAAAAGCACTAAATTAAATAACTACGTTGCACAGATTAGAAAGGCACAGCAATACTTAGGAATTGTTACTCAATTGAAAAAGTGGGGTCCATATAAAAATACTATGCTATTGTCATGATTTAATAGTTACAGTCAGTGCTTCTCAAGCAACAGGAGGCTTTTGGTCTCTTCATTACAATGTTGTCAAATGTAACATTCAGTGAATAAATGGGTAAATTAAGGACAAGTTGAAAATGTGGACACATGATGTTATTAGGGTAATTGGTATTTTTTGTTTAAATATTTCCTTATGGAATAAGAGGCTGTTCTGCCCATTCTGTCCATGTCAGCTTTCAAAGCAATCCCACAATCCCATTCCTCCACTTACTACTCTCTAAGCTTTCTCTACTCCAGTCAACATTGGGCCATAGGAGGAAACTGGAGCACTGAGCAAAAAACCTCTTTTGGAGGGAGAAGGTACAAACACCAGACTAAAATCATAGGATCAAAATTGAAAGTGAGTGCTTAAAACTGTGATGCACCTTTTAAATCACTGTGCCAAACAATCATATTGATTATTCTTACATTTTCCTTTGAGACTATCCTGTAGGCTCAAGAATGACTCAACTTCCACTTCAGGCACAAGGTGTGAAAGATACCTGCGCTTAGGCTCCTGTAATGTTGCGTAGATTGATAATCAGCTCCTTGGTCTTGCTAACATTGAGTAACATCTGTAACCTATCATTCCAGTTTCAAAGACAATATATTAATCACTCCTGGTTTCTCTATTTTTAATATCTCCTTTAAAACAACTTAGCTTGTGTGATTTCTTACTAAAGCTTGCAACTTACAAATCTGTACATCAATTTTGATTACCACATCTGCCTGTATCAGCATCTACATCATTGATGTCTTACTGTTTCTTCTGTAAAAAGCAATTGGCAAAATTCCAGTCTGACCACATAAATCCAGTCATTATCAGTTTTTTTTCCTGCAAATGGAAAGAACAAACACCAACCTTGCTTAAGATCTTGGAGGGAGGGAGGGGAGGGAGGGCGAGAGAGGGAGAGAGCACGCGCAGTTGAAACAAGGAAACATACTTCTCACTGTAGTATTTGGAAGCTTTACTTGTAACACTGGTAGTAAGCTAGTCATAAATTTTAAAAAGCAGCAGCTTTTTTTTCCATCCTGAACCCTGGGGCACACCACTAGGTAGTTTCTACCAGTCTGACAAATAGTATTCATTCCCCCCAACCCTCCTTCATCCCTCAGCAATTTTTAAAATTCATTCCTGTGCACTTTACCCCATAAGCTTCAATTTATTTTGACTAACAATGTGGACCAGTGTCAAACAATTTAAAAACCATATACATATGTTCAAATGAGTGCTATTCACCTTTCCCATTACCTCAAAATAAACAAATTCATGGCAGGAATCTCATTTGTTCCTTTTTATCCAAACTACTGCTGAATACCTCCTAGAAATTTTCTAAAACCCATCCTAGAGTATGAATAAAAGCGTTAAATCATATATCGAACTAACAAAACCAGAATTTACAAATTTATAGAATTGCATTCAGAGCAACATTTTTTGTGGCATCAATTAGTAAGTACCTAATAAAATGGCAACCGATCAACTCATCACCTTCCATGATTTAATTGCCAAGACAAGTTTTTTTTTGAATCAAGGTCCCACACAGAAGTCCAGTCCAGAAGGTTCAGTCAGTTGGCAATCTGGATGAAGGAATAAATTGGATTCAAGAGAGGCTTAGTGGGAGAAGCCAGAAAGGGGTGGTAGGTAGTTGCCTCTCTGAATGGAAGCCTGTGAGTAGTGATGTGCTCCAGAGATCATTGCTGGGACCATTGTTGTAACTGTGTAAAATTCTTAAGCACATACTGTATGTCTAGCTAGGGTTTTCATCTGACTTTTGCACAGTTCTGTATATTGGTTAAAATAGGAAGGTGGTTGGGAAACAGAAATAAGAGTATTTAGCTTAGCATTAACCCAGCAGTATTAAGTATTATTTGGTAACTGGAAAGACATAATATATAGTACTATGCAAAAATCTTAGGCACCCTAGTTAATTTATATTGTATTTATCTCAGATTTTTGCACAGTAATGTATATTAATGATTTAGATAATGTGGTAAAATAGTTAATAAAATTTGCAAATGACACCAAGATCAGGGGCATAATGAACAGCAGGGAACATATATAGGCTGAAAAATTGCAGATGACAAGTGTGAGGTGTTCCATTTTGGGAGAAATCAGGGTAGGGCTTGCACGGTGAAGAGTACCAAAGAACAGAGAAATGTGGGAATACAAGTCAATAATTCCTTGAACTTGGGATCACAGTAGATAGGGTTAGAGAGAGCTTTTGACATTGGCCTTCATAAATCAAAGCATTCAGTACAGCTGTTAAGATATAATGTTGAAGTTCAAAGTAAACGTATCAAAGCACATATGTCAACATATAGTAGCCAACTGTCAATCCCAGGGGATCATGGGTTTGTGCCTCTGGTGGACCGTGTCCTCTCCAGGGCCCAAGGCTGGACAGGAAGATGTGAAGAGCTGGCTGTTGCCCATGCAGTGGGTTCCCCCTCTCCACATCACTGATGTAGTCCAAGTGAAGGGCAAGTGCCGATACAGCTTCGCACCAGTGTTGTTGCAGTGTCAACATATACGACCTTGATATTCATTTTCTTGTGGACATACTCTATGAATCCATAACAGAACCAATGAAAGACTGCATAAACAAATAGAAAAAAAAGCAATAAATATTGAGAACATGAGATGAAGAGTCTTCGTAAGTGAATCTATAGGTTGTGGGAACAATTCAATGGCAAGGCAAGTGAAGTTATCTCCTTTGGTTTAAGAGTCTAATGGTTGACCAGTAATAGCTATTCCTGAACCAGGTGGTGAGAGTCCTGAGGCTCCCATACCTTTTTCCTGAGGGCAGCAATGAGAAGAAAGCACAACATGGGTGACGGATGCTGCTGTCCGGCAACAGCGTTTCAAGTAGATGTGTTGAATGGTTTGGAGGGTTTGACCTGTGATAGATGGGCTGTACAGCTGTACAGGCCCTTGGTGAGACCACACCTGGAGTACTGTGGGCAGTTCTGGTCTCCAAATTTGAGGAAGGACATTCTTGCTATTGAGGGAGTGCAGCGTAGGTTCACAAGGTTAATTCCCGGGATGGCGGGACTGCCATATGTTGAAAGATTTTAGTGACTGGGCTTGTATACTCTGGAATTTAGAAGGCTGAGAGGGGATCTTATTGAAACATATAAGATTATTAAGGGATTAGACACGCTGGAGGCAGGAAACATGTTCCTGCTGATGGGTGAGTCCAGAACCAGAGGCCACAGTTTAAGAATAAGGGGTAGGCCATTTATAACGGAGTTGAGGAAAAATTTTTTCACCCAGAGAGTGGTGGATATATGGAATGCTCTGCCCCAGAAGGCTGTGGAGGCCAAGTCTCTGGATGCTTTCAAGAAAGAAATGGATAGAACTCTTAAAGATAGTGGAATCAAAGGTTATGGGGATAAGGCAGGAACTGAATACTGATTGTGGATGATCAGCCATGATCACAGTGAATGGCGGTGCTGGCTCAAAGGACCGAATGGCCTACTCCTGCACCTATTGTCTATTGTATCCACTATTTTTGTAGCTTTTTCTGTTCCAGGGAATTGGTGTTTCCATAAACAGGTTGTGATGCAGCCATACCTGTCTAGAAGTTTGTCAAAGTTTTAGGTATCATGCTGAATCTTTGTCCCATGGGAGTAGAGGAACTGACATGTTTCCTTTGTAATTGCATTTAAATGTCTAGGACAGGTCCATTGAAATGATAATACCAAGGAATTTCAAGTTGCAGACCCTCTCCACCTCTGATCTGCCAATAAGGACTGGCTCATGGACCTCTGGTTTCCTCCATGTGAAGTCAATAATCAGCTCCTTGGACTTGCTGATATTGAGTGAGAGGTTGTTGTGGCAATCTCCTTCCGAAATGCTGATTCGTCACCACCCTTGATTCAGCCGAAGACAGTGATGTCATCAGCAAACTTGAATATGGTATTGGAGCTATACTCAGCTACAGCTATAAGTGTCAAGCAAGTAGAGCGGGGGTCTAAGCACATAGACTTGTGGTGCACCTGTGCTGATCGAGATTGTGGAGATGTTGCCAATCCAAACTGACCGCGGTCTGCAAGTAAGGAAACTGAGAATCCAAATGCACAAGGAGATACTGAGGCCAAGGTCTTGAAGCTCATTGATTAATTTTAAGGGGACGATAGTATTGAATACCGAGCTGCAGTCGACAAACTATTCTGATGTCCAACACTTCCAGGGTTGAGCAGAGCTAATAAAATGCCTCCTGCTGTGGACTTCTTACACAGCAGACAAATTGGAGTGGATCCAAATCGCCTGTCAGGTAAGTGTTGATATGTATCACCAACCTCTCAAAACACTTCACTGAGATGCAAGTACTATTGCTCAACAGTCCTAGAAGCAGTTTACCATGTTTTTCTTAGGCACCAGTATAAATTGTACACAACATTGGTGAGGCCCAGTTTAGAGTATTGTTTGTAGTTCTGGCCACCTACCTACAGGAAGGATACAAGATTGAGAGAGTGCAGAGACTTACAAGGTTGTTGCAGGGAAAAGGCATTATTCCCCGGAGGATAAAAGAATGAGGTGACATTTTATAGAGGTGTACAAAATTTAGCTTATAGAAAGGGTAAATTCAAGCAGACTTATTCCACTGAGTTTGTCTAAGACTAGAACTACAGGTTGTAGGTTAAGGATAAAAAGGTGTAAGTTTTAAGTGGAAGATATGGGTGAACTTCTTTACTCAGAGGGTGGTGTAAGTGAAGAGCTACCAGTGGATACCAGTTCAAATGTAACATTTAAGAGAAATTTGGATAAGTACATGGAAGGGAGGGGTATAAAAGACTATGGTCCAAGCCCAGGCAAAATACATATGGCATGGTCTAGATGTGCCGATGAGTGTGTTTCTGTGCTATAACACTACATGATTCCATCAACTTCCTCATACACAAAAATTATCAACCTGGTGTGGCAATACCACAGTCACTCGATATTTTGAGTCAATCTAACTAGATAATTACAAATGACTGTTAAATACCTTAAGTGATGCACCCTATAAACATTTATTCACAAGTACAAATCAGGAAGAAAAGATTTCAAGTGAGAAGCAAAGGTTTGCTTCTTCTAATTGTTCACTACTTAGGTTGACTGAACAAGATCGTCCTTCCTTCCATCTCACCCTCAAGTAGAAAAGCTGATCAGCATGGTTCTGACCGGTTATTATCATGACTATGCTTGGGTGTAATGATGTCCTTGAAAAGCAGCCTTCGACTGATAATTGGGTGTAGGATTACAGCAAGGGTATTGTTTTTTTTGACATAAAGAAATCGTGGGAAACAAGCTTTGTACATTAAACAATTCATGTTCCTTTAGCACTGTGTTAATGCTGCCGAGATATGATTGTGTGAATCTCCGCACAAGAAGCTGAGATCTGTTCAGCACACACCATACTAAATTGCTAATAGTTAAAATGGCACATGACTTTCACTCAGTCAGTTGCCCTCCTAAAATCAAAGCACCTAGTTACTCAAAAGATTGGAAAGATCTTTCCAAATGTATTTCAAATAAAGCTTTCCTTCCAGTAAAACTATGAATCTAAGGCAATGTACATTTTTTTCCATTAGAGGTCATGGAAATATGTAATACATTATTACAACTGACAGTAAGTGTCACCTTAATTATCTCATTTAACAAAACTAGGTAAACTCAAAAATAGTTCACTGTTGGTACAGAACAACCGAGAGATAAATAATAGAGTCTCCAAAGCGTTCCATGGTAATGTGAATCTGGGTAATAAACAAAATGCCACAGTACATTATTCATAGCCTCCTAGTGTGTCAGGAAGTTGAATCTGGGGGTGGGAATGGGAATGAGAAAAATGGGGAATTTGCAAAATGCGTGCTTGATTGTCAACATGGACTCAATAGGCCAAAGGGCTAGTTCCAGCCTGTATGGCTTCATAGTTCCATGACAATTTAATGCACTTGTTTGTTCCAGAGATCATGATGGAATATGGCAGAAACAATCAAGAATTAACTAATTGCCCAAGGTTACACTAGGTCCAGTTTGGAAAGATAGCACGCTCAAGGAAACTCAAACTATTTTTGTCTTTTTCAATTTTTTCTAACCAACAGCTCTTCCTTTATTAAAAAAGAAGCCATTTTAACAACCAAGTTTGATTTCAGACCATCCATGCTGGGATTAAGTTCTGCAGATAGCCTGGCATTACAATCGTTCAGTCCACAATGTAATTTCTGATCAAGATCATAAAAAGCTGGAGTATTTAAGGAATCCACAGAGCATCTAGAAAAGAATATAACTCAATACAAAAGATAGAAGAGCAACATCAGTAACCAAGACAGGGGCAGGAGAAATATGGGGTATATCAAAAGACAACAGGTTTCAATTGTTTCACACATTTAGAAAAGGTTTTAGTACAAATTGCACCATGTTGCTGTTCATTCGATTGTAAAATTAAAGTTAGAAGATGCTCATGTCACAAGCAGCACAAAATGTAGTTCAAAGTTCAAAAGTACAAAATAAATTTTATCAAAGTTCATACAGTATGTTACCATCCTGCGATTCATTTTCTTGTGCACATAAATAATACAGAATCAATGAAAAACTACACAAGCAAAGACAAACAAAACCAAAAAACAATATTAATAATAGATAAATTAAGTAATAAATAATATTGACGAGTTGTAGAATCCTTGAAAGTGAGTCTAAAGGTTGTAGAATCAGTTACAGAGTTTTAGGGTGAGTGAAGTTATTCATACTAGTTCAAGAGCCTGATGGTTGAAGGGTAATAACTGTTCTTGAACCTGGTGGTTTGGGGCCCCAAGGCTGCTGTAGCTCCTTCCTGATGGCAGCAAGTGATTACAAATCTCAGTGCACAAATGAACAAGTACCACATTATCATTTTGTCTTTCCCATGTGAGTAACAAAACCCCATCTGTCCCTTCCAGCATGTGGAAAATAACCGAAGTTCCCATGGCCAAAAATAAGCAAACAGCTCTTGTAGCATCTTGACCAAGATTCAGCAATCATTACAATCAATGTCATCTTCAGATTACAAAATTTATCTCATCTACTTTACATTTAAAAGCATTTCACAGTGATTGTTGGGATTAAAGGGCTATGAAAGCATAAATAATGACATTACTACAAGCTGTTATACCCTATTCAAACTGCTCCAGATCAAGATACACACCATTATATCTATCAAGATCTGCAAGCACAATCACGTTCATTTTAGCCATATAATAGAGCTAAAGCTCAAATGAGAACAAATTAAGTTAGAAACTTGTCTGGGACATTCTATTTCTTAAATTGACATTCAAACCAAATATTTCCTGGTGAATAGCTATTAACTGAAGCAAGTTCACAACTACCAAAAGAAACAATTTGACAGCTCTTCAGCTGTACAGTAAAATTTGGAATTGTCATCTGAATGTTTTACACTGCAAAATAAATATCCATCAGGCAACCTCACAAACATCTCTAAGGTCAGAGGTGAATTAACAGATCCATGATACTTGCCTCAACAGATTGTATACATTCATAAACAAGTGTGGCACTTTCCAAGAATCATCAGTTCATCTCTTCAACCAATACTTGATTGACCCATATTGGATGGGATTACTGTAGGCAAGGCCTATATTTGTTGCCCAACCCAATCCCCAGTTGACTGAAAAAACAAATTATTCTTGGTTAATTGCTCCTGTCCTCACGTATTTCTTAGCTTTGTACTGGTAAAGATAAAGTAATGACAGGGGAAAAGAAAATGACATTTAAAAAAAATCTCACTTGTTGCCAGAAAGTTAAAACGTCATGAGGAGTTTAGCGAGACTAAAATAAATGAGAGCAACACACATGAAAGTTGCTGGTGAACGCAGCAGGCCAGGCAGCATCTCTGAAACGTCGACTGTACCTCTTCCTAAAGATGCTGCCTGGCCTGCTGCGTTCACCAGCAACTTTCACGTGTGTTGCTTGAATTTCCGACATCTGCAGAATTCCTGTTGTTTGCGTTTTAAAATAAATGAGACTTGATATTTGACAGGTTTAGCAAGTGCACATCAGGTTTATCAACTTCATACAGTTCTTTATGTTTCACTGCTGAGTCACAGTAAACCTCTCCATCAGCGATGGAATTCATGCTGCCAAAGTCCGGACAAAAGGCCTCAGCTGACCAAGCAATCAATAGCATCTGCATTCCAAGAAGCATTTTCATTGCAAATGAATGGTTTATCAAATGTTTAAAATATGGAAAATGGGTGAAGAAAATAAATTAATTCTACCTATCAATAATGCTCATATTTGGATAATTAAATTCAACATGAAAATAAGAGTTAAAATGATTACAGTATGAAGCCAATTTCAGAGGCGATGCTTTCCCATAAATTGAGGATTAAACGATAATAATGATATTGAAGATGATTACAGAATTTGATCTTGTAGCAAAAAAAAACCTAAGGATTTGAGAGCTGTGCTTGATTTTCTGCTGTTGGCTCATCCATGTTCTAATTGTCTATGAGATGCAATTATACAGAACAGACAGTGCAGAAATAAGCGATTTTGTACACTAAGTGCATGCAGGTGTTTATGTTCCACTTGAGTCTCCTCCTGCCTTTCATCTGTCAACTTGACCTTAAATTACTTCTAATTACCTTCTCTTTCAAATGTTATTCCAGCTCCCCTTTAAATCCATCTACCTTGTTCACTTTAACCACTCCCCAGGGTAGCAAATACCACATCCTCACCAACCTTTGCATAAATACCAACATTATCTTTTCAATTAACTATCTTTGTTCCTGCCTACAAGAATTTTAGTGATTGTCAATAACATATAATCATATATGGACTCAACCAATCCGACAATTCGTATTAAAGAACATTTAATCCCCATGGTATTTTTAATTGCACATACAATAATACACAAAAGACTTCAGCACTGTACATTTATATAAATTTTGCTTTAGATGTTTAGTTTTGTCTTCTGCAGTGGTGTGCCAGTGGGAAATTTTAGATTTCAAACATTGCGGTTTTCCTAAAAATTAAATGTTAAGATAATTTTTTATATATTTTGTTAAAGAAAGTAATATGTTACCATATTAAGAAACATTTAAGGCAACAAACAGTCCTTGCGGGTGAGACAACATTTCACCTGTGTATTTGCTGGGATCATTTATTGCGACTTGGGCAGCCTCCTCTACATTGGTGAGACCTGCCATAAATTAGGGGACCATTTCATTGAGCACCTCCACACCATCAGTCACAAGTAGGATTTCCCAGTGGCCAACCATTTTAATTCTGATTCCCATTATGACATGGCAATCCATGGCCTCCTCTTGTGCCAAGATGAGGCCATCCTCAGGGTGAAGGTGCAACACTTCATTTTTCATCATGGTACCCTCCAACTTGATGGCATGGATATCAATTTCACCTGGTGAACAATTTCCCCCCACCCCCCACTCATTCCCTAATCTGACCTTTCACTTCTCACCTGCCTATAACTTCCCCAAGGGTCCTCTCCTCCTTCCCTTTCGCCTACTGTCCCTCTATCAGATTCTTTCTTCTCCAGCCATTGACCTCTCCCACCCACCTGGCTTCAACTATCACTTTCCAGCTAGCTTCTTCCCCCCCCCACCCCCCCCATCTTTTTACCCTGGCATCATACCCCTTCTTTCTCAGTTCTGAAGAAGGGTCTCAGCCCATACAGTGTTTAATCTTTTCCTGACCTTCTGAGCTCCTCCAGCATCTTGTGTGTTGCTTTGGATTTCCAGCATCTGCAGACTTTCTTGTGTTTGATACTAAGTTAAAAACTTGATTACTTAGTAGGAATATAGCCCAGAGCATAATTAAACAAAGATAACAAACAGAATGCTAATGAGCAATGACATAATGAGTTGAAGGAACTAATCTGATTAACTGAAACAGAAACGGGTCTAGAAGGAATCAAACTGGGTGATGGACAACCAAACTAAAGGGTAAAGGTGTGGCAAATGTAACAGTTTAACCGTCAAATCATCAATTCTTACACCATGGTAAGAATGAGCATAGCAACAAGTCACAAGATGGCCATCCTATATCAACAAGGTCTCTATCAAGCAGACATTTTGCAGCAGACAGGAGTTTCAAGATGTGCTGTCCGAGCTCTTCTAAAGCAGCAAAGAAACGGGCATGTTGAGGACCAAAGAAAGTGATTGGTCATGGAAAATGAATGCAGATGATAGATACATAAAACTGACATTTCTTCTAAATCTGAAGGTCCAGCACTGCTATCAATTCTGAACTCTCAGAAACAACTGGACCAACACCCTCTACAGTGCAGAGAAGTTATGTCAGAAGTGGTCTTCATGGAAGAGTTGCTGCTGAAAAGCCATTCCTCTGAAGTGGAAGTGGAAGCCAAGCCAAGAGACTCACCTACACACAAAAACACAAGGACTAAGGTGCTGTGCAATGGCAACAAGTGTTCTGGACTGACAAGTCAAACTTAAAACTTTTGGCTCAAACAGGAGGCAGTTTGACTTTATAAGAGTTGGAGAGCAAAACATGAATGAGTGTCTGCAGCTAATAGTGCAACACGGTAGAGGTTCCCTGCAGGTTTGGGGCTGCATTTCTGCAAATGGAATAGGTGATTTGGTCAGAATTAACGGAATCTTCAATGCTAAGTACAAGCAGATTCTCATCCATCACACAATACCACCAGGGAGGTGTTGGATTGGTCCTAACTTCATTCTGCAGCAGGACAATGACCTTAAACACACAGCCAAGGGCATAATGAACAAGGAAATGAAAAGAACAAGGAGTTCTGTAACAGATGATATGGCCTCCACAGAGCTCTGAACTCAACATCAGAGGCAGTCTGAGATTACCTGGAGAGACAGAAGCAAGACAGCCAAGATCTGCAGAACGATGGCAGGTTTTCCAAAATGCTTAGAACTACCTGCCAGCTGATTTTCTTATTAAACTGCATGGCAGTGTACGCAAGAAAAATGATGCAGTTTTAAAGGCAAAGGGTGGTCATACTAAATATTGATAATAGTATTATTTACTTCTTACTTCCCTTCATTGCAATTTTTGATATTTAGAAACTTATAATTTCAGTATTTTAAAGCATCTTCACTTTATAGATTTTTTACATGAGCCTTCAATTTTTGTACTGTACTGTATATATTTTGATAATAAATTTACTTTGAACTTTGCATATTGGAGCTGTCTTAATACTGAAGTGAATTATCCTGTTCATGAAGGCAATATTAGAACACATACATTTTAGAACTAAATAGGCCAAGAATATTTGCCAGAGCCTCTGCTTTACATGAGCACCAACCCACTGGCCTCCATCTAACTCAATCAACAAATTAAAACAAAAGAGGTGCTTGGCGCATACAAGTGTGATGGTTTGTATGCATCTTTTGCTTCCTCCTGTATGTTATTACTAACCCATTAAGATCAGTAAAAATTACTTAGATTTGTTAAGAATGAAAGTTCAAAAAATTTTGGATGCCAAGTTATCTTTTCTTTTATTGGTAACCTTGGGTAAATAAACAGGGGCAATAATTGATTGCTTAAATTGCAACACAATTGAAGAGTTATATGTACTGAACAATGCAATCTTTTCTGTGATAAATCCTCAGAATAAAGCATATTACGCCTCAGCCCATCTAATCAATCCAGCACCTTGACCTCTGTCAATTAGTATGAGTTTTGTTTTTGTGCTTCATTATTGCATCAAGTAAATATATGAATCAAAAGCAAAGGTGGAGAAGAAACAATTTACAAGATTGCATGTCAGATGAATTAAAGCATCTACACAAAAGGTGCTGAGTGCTGGTGTACATTTACATTCTCCCTACATTTGAAGCATTGCACAGTCAAAACAACTATTCTACCAGTTCATGGTCACCTCAAGGATATCCTGAAGTATTTCAAATAACTAATGTTGAAAAATATAAATCAGCAACACCAAAACAGAAGTCAACCTTTAATGACTTAACCTCAACCTCTTTCATTTACAGGCTCAGTAACACACAAACCTAGCATTTCGATATCACTTCTCACAGCAAGTAATCTGCATGCCATTCCAATATATCTGGATAATGGCAGACAAATGACAAATTTACATATGATATGCATATTACCTATTAGGCTGACAATCTTAGTACCAATAAAGCTGTCCCTTCTTATCCAAGATGTTCCCTAGATAATAATTCAAAACAACTTAAATGTGATACAATTATAAAAGCCAAGTGATAATTATTTTATTTAGAGATACAGCACAGTAACATCCTTCTGGGCCCAATGAGCCCATGCGGCCCAATTACACCCACGTGACTAATTAACCTACTAACCTAAACATTTTGGAATGTGGGAGGAAACAGGAGCACTTGGAGGAAACCCACATGGTCACAGGGAAAACAGAAATTCTTCAGACAGCGGCGGCAATCGATTCTGGGATAATCCATTCAATAGACTCAGTTCAAAGTACGTATAGTCACCATATCAAAACCTGATGTTAATTTTCTTGCATACACAGTAAATCAAAGAAAATCAATAGAATCAATGAAAGACTGTACCCAAGAGGATGGACAAACAACCAATGTGCAAAAAGACAAAATACTGTGCAAATACAAAAGAAAAAAATAGTAATACACCATAAGAGATAAAAGCAGAATTAGGCCATTTGACTCATCAAGTCATTTCTTCATGGCTGATCCATTTTCCCTCTCAACCACATGCTCCTGGCGTCTTCCCACAACCTTTCATGCCCTGACTAATCAAGAACCGATCAACCTCCGGCTTAAATACACCCAATGACCTGGCCTCCACAACCGCCTATAGCAACAAATTCTACAGGTTCACTACCCTTTGGCTAAAGAAAGTCCTCCATAGTTCTGTTCTAAATAGTCGTCCCTCTATTCTAAGTCTGTGCCCACTGGTCCTGGACTTCCCCACAATAAGAATCATCCTCTTCACAGCCACGGTTTAGGCCTTTCAACATTCGATAGGTTTCAATGAGATTCACCCCCCCCCCACTTTCGTAAATTCCAGCAAGTGCAGGCCCAGAGCCAAACACTGCTCATACAATAACCCTTTTATTCCCAGAATCATTCTTATGAAACTCCTCTAAACCCTCTCCAATGTTAGCAAATGCTTTCTCATTTAAGGGGCCCAAAACTCCTCACAATACTCCATATGAGACCTCACCTGTGCTTTATAATGCCCCAGCATTACATCATTACAGCATTATATTCTATTCCTCTCAAAATGAATACCAACATTGCATTAGGCTTTCTCACCACCAACTCAACTTGAAAGTTAAGCTTCAGGAAATCTTGCATGAGGACTCCCTTTGCATCTTGGATATTTGAATTTTCTGCCTGTTTAGAAAATAGAGTACGCTTTTGTTCCGTCTACCAAACTCCATGATCATACCCTTCTCGACATCATAATCCATCTGCCACTTCTTTACTCATTCTCCAAATCTGTCTCATTCCTTCTACAGCCCTGCTTCCTCAACACTACCTGCCCCTCAACCCATCTTCGCAACATCCGCAAACTTGGCCACAAAGCCATCAATTCTGTCATTTAAATCATTGACACACAGTGTAAAAAACAGTACCAACACAGATCCCCGCAGAACACCACTTGTCACCAGATAAGGCTCCCTTTATTCCCTCTCTTTGCCTCCTGCCAATCAGCCAATCCTCTATCCATGCTGGTACCTACCTGTAATACTACAGGCTCGTCTTGTTAAACAGCCTCATGTGCGGCACCTTGTCAAAGGCCTTCTGAAAATTTAAGTACACAACAGCAACTGAATCTTCTTTCTCTATCTTGCTTGTTATGTCCTCAAAGAATTTCAACAGATTTGTAGGCAAGGTTTTCTCTTAAGGAAACCATGCTGACTTTGGCCTCCAAATAATCCTTATCCTTAACAATTTTGACTCCAAAATAGAACACAGAACATAGAATAATACAGCACAGTACAGCCCCTTCTTTGGCCCACAATGTTGTGCCGACCCTTTAACCCTGTCTCCCATATAAGCCCCCACCTTAAATTCCTCCATATACCTGTCTAGTAGTCTCTTAAATTTCACTAGTTAATCTGCCTCTACCACTGACTCAGGCAGTGCATTCCACGCACCAACCACTCTGAGTAAAAAACCTTCCTCTAATATCCCCCTTGAACTTCCCACCCCTTACCTTAAAGCCATGTCCTCTTGTATTGAGCAGCGGCGCCCTGGGGAAGAGGCGCTGGTTATCCACTCTATCTATTCCTCTTATTATCTTGTACACCTCTATCATGTCACCTCTCATCCTCCTCCTCTCCAAAGAGTAAAGCCCTAGCTCCCTTAATCTCTGATCATAATCCATACTCTCTAAACCAGGCAGCATCCTGGTAAATCTCCTCTGTACCCTTTCCAATGCTTCCACATCCTCCCTATAGTGAGGCGACCAGAACTGGACACAGTACTCCAAGTGTGGCCTAACCAGAGTTTTATAGAGCTGCATCATTACCCCGCGACTCTTAAACTTTATCCCTCGACTTATGAAAGCTAACACTCCATAAGCTTTCTTAACTCCCTATCTACCTGTGAGGCAACTTTCAGGGATCTGTGGACATGTACCCCCAGATCACTCTGCTCCTCCACACTACCAAGTATCCTGCCATTTACTTTGTACTCTGCCTTGGAGTTTGTCCTTCCAAAGTGTACCACCTCACACTTCTCCAGTTTGAACTCCATCTG
The DNA here is from genome assembly GCF_963921235.1 of Mobula hypostoma. Classification (NCBI taxonomy): domain Eukaryota; kingdom Metazoa; phylum Chordata; class Chondrichthyes; order Myliobatiformes; family Myliobatidae; genus Mobula; species Mobula hypostoma. The sequence goes on along the minus strand of NC_086105.1, from coordinate 52,766,856 downwards.
CCACTTCTCAGTCCACTTCTGCATCCTATCAATGTCTCTCTGCAATCTTTGACAATCCTCCACACTATCCACACCACCACCAACCTTTGTGTCATCTGCAAACTTGCCAACCCACCCTTCTACCCCCACATCCAGGTCGGTAAAAAAAAAAAATCACAAGAAGTAGAGGTCCCAGAACTGATCTTTGTGGGACACCACTAGTCACAACCCTCCAATCCAAAGGTACTCCCTCCACCATGACCCTCTGCTTTCTGCAGGCAAGCCAATTCTGAATCCACCTGGCCAAACTTCCCTGGATCCCATGCCTTCTGACTTTCTGAATAAACCTACCGTGTGGAACCTTGTCAAATGCCTTAGTAAAATCCATGTAGGTCACATCCACCCTCATCTATATGCCTGGTCACCTTCTCAAAGTACTCTATCAGGCTTGTTAGACACGATCTGCCCTTCACAAAGCAATGCTGACTGTCCCTGATTCAGACCATGATTCACTAAATGCCCACAGATCCTATCTCTAAGAATCTTTTCCAACAGCTTTTCCACCACAGACGTAAGGTTCACTGGTCTGTAATTACCCGAACTATCCCTACTACCTTTTTTGAACAAGCGGACAACATTCCAATCCTCCGGTACCATTCCCATGGACAAGGACATAAAGGTCCTAGCCAGAGGCTCAGCAACCTCTTCCCTCGCCTCGTGGAGCAGCCTAGGGAATATTCCGTCAGGCCCCGGGGACTTATCCATCCTAATGTTCCATACACTGAGATCAGGCTAAAAGGCTTATAATTTCCTTTCTTCTACCTCCCTCCCTTCTTGAAGAGTGGAGTGACATTTGCAATTTTCCAGTCCTCCATGCCAGAATCTGGTAATTCTTGTAAAATCACTACAATGCCTCCACAATCTCCCCAGCCACCTCTTTCAGAGCCCTGGGGTGCAGTTCATCTCATCCAGGTGACTTAGCCACCTTCAGACCTTTCAGCTTCCCATGCAACTTCACCCAAGTAAAAGCAACTGCACTCACTTCTGCCGCCTGACACTCTCGAGCTTCCAGCATACTGCTGGTGTCTTCCACAGAGAAGACGGATGCAAAATACTTAGTTTGTCTGCCATTTCCTTGCCCCCTCACTCCCCTCCCAATTACTCTCTCTCTAGTGGTCTAACATCTGCTCTCGCATTTCTTTTACTCTTTATATATCTAACTTTTGGTATCCTCTGATATTTTTGGCTAGCTTACCTACATTTAATGTTTTCCTTCCTTATGACTTTCGAGTTGCCTTCAGTTGGTTTTTAAAAGCTTCGCAATCTCTAACTTCCTAATAACTTTTGCTTTATTATATGCCCTTTTTCATTTTATGTTTATGAATTCCCTTGTCAGCCACGGCTGCAGCATCCTGCCTTTATGATACTACTTCTCTGGATGTATCTATCCGACAGCTTTCTATTTTCTCCCAGAAACTCCAGCGATCGCTGTTCTGCTGTCATTACTTCTAGCATCCCCTTCCAAGCTTTGGCCAGTCTCTCTCTTGTGCCTCTAATTCCCTTTACTTCTCTCGAATACTGATACATCTGACTTTAGCTTCTCCCTCACAAATTGTAGGGTGAATTCTATCAAATTATGATTACTGTCTCCTAAGGGTTATTTACCTTCAGCTCCCTAATCAAATCAGGTTCATTACACAGCACCCAACTGAATATAACCTTTCCCCGAGTGGGCTCAACCACAAGCTCCTCTAAAGCCATCTCGTAGGCATTCTGCAAATTCTCTCCTGGGATCCAGCACCAACCTGGTTTTCCCAATCTACCTGAAGAATAAATATACAATAGATATTGAGAATATGAAGTGTCCGTGAAAGTGAGTCCTTAGTTGTGGAACAGTTCAGTGATGGGGCAAGTGAAATTGAGTGAAATTATCCTATCTGGTTCAAGAGTCTGATGGCTGAGGGGTAATAACTGCACCTGAATCTGGTGGTTAAGATCGAGGCTCCTGTACCTTCTTCCTGAGGATGGAAGTGAGAAGAGAGCATGGCCTGGGTGGAGGTTCTTGATAATGACTGCTGCATTCCTGTGACAGCACTCCATACAGATGTACTCAATGTCGAGAGGGCTTTACCCATGATGGCCTGGGCCATATCCACTACTTTTTGTAGGATGTAGAAATTTACATTCAAAGGTACTGTGTTTCCAACAAGTCAATCTACTCTCCACCACACATCAATAGAAGTTTGCCGAATTTCGGATGGCATGCCAAATCTTCACAAATTCGGAAGTAGAGGTGTTGATGTGTTTTTTTTGTAATGGCATTTATGAGCCAGGCTCATTACAGATCCTCTGAAGTAACCCTGAGGACCCCCCCCACCCCCCCGCCACTGATGAGGGTTGGCTCCTGGAACTCTAGTTTACTTCGAATGAAGTCAATAATCAGCTCCTTGGTCTTGCTGACATTGAGTGAGAGGTTGTTGTTGTAGCACCACTCAGCCAGATTTTCAGTCTCCCTCATATCCTCATTTGTCACCACCTTTGATTCAGCCAAAGACAATGGTGTCATCAGTGAACTTGAATATGGCATTGGAGTTGATCTTAGTTTCAGATTAAGTGTAAAGTGAGTAGAGCAGGAGACTAAGCACACAGCCTGTGGTACACACCTGTGCAGATGGAGTTTGTAGAAATGTTGCCACCAATGCAAACTGACTAGGGTCTGCAAGTGAGGAAATATAGGATCTCAAAACCCTTCATTGCCTTATCCCTTCCATTCTGGCAAAATTTACCCTGAATTATATACCTTATGCCACTATCAAGTGAAAATTGTAATCGATTTTACCCTTCCTTGCCTAGACACATTCATGACTTTGTCTAGCCTCAGAGCTTATTCTGTTTATTATTAGTAAATAATTCCCATTTTGCTAAAAATTTACAACCATATCCACCCACAAGTTTTTTTCCATTCCAGATCCATCTTCCTTTACATTGTGTTATTTATTCAAGTAATTGACACTGCTCAGAAACAAATTCTCCCCCCACACAAAAATATCCAGTCTTGTTGCTGCAAAAAGACATAGCTCAACAACTCTTCAAACCACATTTATAGTCCTCCACTCTATTACACAAGTTAAAATTCATTGTGAAATAATGGAAGGTAGCTCTGTCATCTCAAAGAAGAGCTGTCAGTCAGCTCATGATAATGATGCTTAGTCAATCAGAACAAGGCATTAAAAGTCACCATTTCATACATTACCTCTTCTACAGTGATTCTATAGAGATGTCAATTGCATTCATACAACCCAATATTAAGTCTGTTGGATCTAGCACCATGCTCAACAGGAGGATAGACACTTAATTCAAGAACTTGGGGCATGTGACTGGGATACAATTCCTTGAGCCTAACTTTCTGTTGATCTGAATGATACCAATTCTGACCACCTCAATGGAGTAAAACCCTTCAGACTTTAATAAGATGGTTTCTCATTCTTCTGAATTCTAGTGGACAGAGACCCAACCTGTTCAATATTTCTTAAGGCAGCCATTTCATCCAACGAATCAATCAAGCACATCTGGCCTTCACTACCTCCAAAGTCAATTCATATTTTGTAACAAAATCTATCCTGAAGCTTTTGGAAAGCATCAAGTTGGATAAGCATCAAGTCGGGGTACATCTCACCGGGACCGGACGAGATGTACCCCAGGTAACTGTGGAAGGCAAGGGAGGAGATTGCTGAGCCTCTAGTGATGATCTTTGCATCATCAATGGGGACGGGAGAGGTTCCGGAGGATTGGAGGGTTGCAGATATTGTTCCCTTATTCAAGAAAGGGAGTAGATAGCCCAGGAAATTATAGACCAGTGAGTCTTACTTCAGTGGTTGGAAAGTTGATCGAGACGATCTTGAGAGGCAAGATTTATAAACATTTGGAGAGGCATAATATGACTAAGAATCGTCAGCATGGCTTTGTCAAAGGCAGGTCGTGAGGATGTGACTAAACACATTGAGGAACATAGAGCCGCAGACGTAGCGTATATGGATTTCAGCAAGGCATTTGATAAGGTACTCCATACAAGGCTTACTGAGAAAGTAAAGAGGCATGGGATCCAAGGGGACTTTGCTTTGTGGATTCAGAATTGGCTTGCCCACAGAAAGCAAAGAGTGGTTGTAGATGGGTCATATTCTTATGGAGGTTGGTCACCAGTGGTGTACCTCAGGGATCTGTTCTGGGACCCCTACTCTTCGTGATTTTTATAAATGACCTGGATGAGGAAGTGGAGGGATGGGCTAGTAAATTTGTCGATGACACAAAAAGGTGGGTGGTGTTGTGGACAGTGTGGCAGGCTGTCAGAGGTTACTGCGGGACATTGATAGGACGCAGAACTGGGCTGAGAAGTGGCAGATGGAGTTCAACCTACATAAGTGTGAGGTGGTTCATTTTGATAGGTCAAATATGATGACAGAATATAGTATTAATGGTAAGACTCTTGGCAGTGTGGAGGATCAGAGGGATCTTGGGGTACAAGTCCATGGGACACTCAAAGTTGCTACGCAGGTTGACTCTGTGGTTAAGAAAGCATACGGTACATTGGCCTTCATCAATCATGGGATTGAGTTTAGGAGCTGAGAAGTAATGTTGCAGCTATATAGGACCCTGGTCAGACCCCACTTGGAGTACTGGACTCAGTTCTGGTTGCTTCACCATAGGAAGGATGTGGAAGCCATAGAAAGGGTGTAGAGGAGATTTACAAGGATGTTACCTGCATTGGGGAGCATGCCTTATGAGAATAGGTTGAGTGAACTCGGCCTTTCTTCCTTGGAGCGACGGAGGATGAGAGGTGACCTGATAGAGGTGCGTAAGATGATGAGAGGCATTGATTATGTGGATAGTCAGAGGCTTTTTCCCCATGGCTGAAATGGCTAGCACAAGAGGGCAGTTTTGAGGTGCTTGGAAGTAGGTACAGAGGAGATGCCAGGGGTAAGTTGTTTTTTTTAATATGCAGAGAGTGGTGAATGCATGGAATGGGCTGCCGGCCATGGTGGTGGAGGCAGATATGATAGGGTCTTTTAAAAGACTCCTGGACAGGTACATGGAGCTCAGAAAAATAGAGGGCTATGGATAACCCTAGGTAAGGACACATTTGGTACAGCTTTGTGGGCCAAAGGGCCTGTATTGTGCTGTAAGTTTTCTATGTTTCTAAATAGTGAGTATGTCTCCTCACCAAAGCCCTGTCATAGCAATATTTCCTAACTTCACCCCACCCCCAATCAGTCGAAACCAACATCCAAATTCACAACCCATTAACTTCAAGCTCACTCGATTTCTTTGAATAAATTTCAAAAATTTAATACTCAAGTAGTGGGAGTAATGAAATTACAAATAAATATTGACTAATTTCATGGAATCCATGTTAATTTATGTTCCTTTAATTTTTATGTTTAACTTATATTTGCCTTCATCTTGTAATGTAGTGCACTGCTGCAAAAAGTCAATTTTCATCATATTTATACCCCATGTATGTCTGACACCAACTTGATGACAATAATTTTGAAAACTTTCCTTACACAGTGGAGAACGAAGTATTACAGAAGAGAAATTGCTTTTGTTTTCAACTAAAGACAAATTTCAATACCTGATGGGGTTTAAGGAAGTGACAATGAAGATAGCAGATGTTTTGGTTGTAACCTTCTAAAATACAAATGTAGCATCGTATTTAAAGAGAAAGCGGGAATATTCAAGAGAGAATGATTCAGATAGTGGGAATTAAAAGATTATTGGGGACACAGCTACAAGTTACCAGAGTTAGATTATGAAAGAAATGCATAAATCAATTAAGTGACAAAAAGGAATTTTGAAAAAGAGGATAAAATTTGGCCAAGTCAGAAATCACATTTGACAATCTATATCTTGTTTCTGTAACAAGCAGAATAGACAAGAGCAAACTATATAATATGTGGTATTTGTATTTTCAGAAAGCCCTTAAGGTGCCACAGAAAAGATATACCAAATTGGAGGTTATGATGTTGGAGGCAATGTAGTGGCATGTCTGGGTGATTGCTCAATAGCCAATACACTGACAATGAGTCATTCTTTACATGGAGATGTATAACTTGTGGATGCCACATGGATTGGTGCTGAGTCTCCAGATGTTCATAACTTTTGAGTATTGAATCAGAATCAGATTATTTAGCACTGACGTACATCATGAAATTGGTTGTTTTGCAGCTGCAGTGCATTACATAAGAAAATACTCCAGGTTGCAATAAGAAATATAAAAATAATAATGTGGAAATAAGTGCAAAATTGTGAGGTAGTGTTCATGGGTTCACAGGCAGTTGAGAAATTTGATGGCAGAGGAGAAGAAGCTGTTTCTGAAACGTTGAGCGTGTTTTTTGGCTCCTATGTCTCCTCCCTGGTGGTGGCAATGAGAATGTCCTGTATGGTGAGGGCCTTTAACGAGAAATACTGCCTTCGTGAGGCACCGTCTTATGAAGATTTCTTCAACACCCCTCTCCTGAAGTCCACACTCAGTGCTTTAGTTTTATATTATTGTGTAATATACCCTGGGCTTGCTGATGATACAAAGCTGGGTTGCAGGTGTGAACTATGATTCAGAAGTACTTCACAGGACAGATGCACTGTGAAAGTGCAAAGACACAGCAGGTTGAGCATGTCAAGTAAATTGCAGGTCACCTACTTTGGTAGGAGAAATGCACATTACTTTCGGAAGGGCAAGTGAAAAAGCTGAAGTTTAAGGGTCCCAATTGCCCTTGAACAAAAGTCACTGGAAGTCAACATAGAATTATAGTAAATAATAGACCTATCAGGACCGTGCCAAGAAATTTCTTCATATGGGTAACTGAACCTTAAATTTTCTAATTTTGAGATCATAATGAACATTACATTGAACTATTTCATTCAAGTCAGAAATAGACAAAATAGTTGAGGTATCAGCACCGAGCAGAGGCACACCCTAATATTTGCAACCTTAAAATCACCTGATTGATTGCACTTTTGGCTTAGTTAACTAAATTTCTATCCAGGTCAATCCAATACTTTCAGTTCAATGAGATAACCAAATAACCAACATGCACAATTTCTCTCTTTTAGTTACCTTACCAATAATATCCTGAAAGGAAAGCTGATACAAGGGTTAAACAAATTACTTTCCATAAAACCATCATACTAAGACTTTCTAACAATTGTGTTACTGCTTCATGAAATTAACATTTTTTGCAATGATTTATGTGGTTTCCTTCACCCTCTTAAGTTTTGCATTTACTTTTCATATTCCCAACATCTGACTAATGTCCAGTTAAATAACAGAAACAGAAGAGATTCTGCAGATGCTATAAATCTTGAGTAACACACAAAATGCTGGAGGAACTCAGCAGTACAGATTAGTATGCATGGAGAGGAATAAACAGTTGAGGTTTCAGGCGAGATCCTCAAATTCTAGAAACAGAAACTTTGATACATGTGCCAACCATTCAGTACACCGTCTCTATTCAAAGGATAAAAAACAAAATCTACCTTCCTGCACAAGTTCTGTGGCATTGCAAGCCACATCTCAAAGTACTCAGCAACTACCAAGATTTCAGACAGATTCAGGATGCTATCCATCACCTTAAGGTTTTCCTTATTTCTCAACCCCACTCGCCACCCAAATCTTTCCAAGTACTTTAATCTCTTGTCTCCTAGATTTTGAAACCTCTGAGAATAGTTCGTATATGCCAAACAAAACATTAACTCACCTATGCTTTTGGGGCCCCGTTTCCTTTGGAACTCAGTATTTGAACTTGCACATCCAAATTTTGTTTAATGCAAGTGGTTGGAGTAAGAGGCAAACTGAAATAATTCCATGTACTACCTTTACTTGGATCTTCCCCCAGATTGCCTCCTGTTAAGTCATGGGGCCCCATTCACACAGCCAAACTTCTTCACTATTTCAGAAGCTACTTTGGAGGAGAAATTTCAAATAAAGCTGCTAATCTTACTGACCGGGACATGGTCTATCTGAATCCTGTTGTGCGAGTTTGAATACAAGACAAAAATGCTGCAAAGTTACAACCAATCTATAGTCTCTTCAAATGGTGAAAAAAAGCAAAAGCTTGATACAGCAGTCTTCACCTAATCCCATCTTAAAAATATCACCCTGAGCTGCTGAATGGCACATTAATAAATCATATTCTCACATGGAAAAATGAGCACTTGGTCAGTGCCTTAGAATGAAGTGTGTGCAATCAGGGATGGTGGTGGTAATGGAGAGAAATAGTCAGCGCAGTAAGATAACTGCAGATGCACTTTATTAAGAAAGATGGTCAGTGAATTAAGTATCGTGGCACAGCAACAAAATTTCAGTCTCAAAACTGGTTGGCTAGAAAGTTGAAATTGCTTCCCTGGTGAGATTAATAGCTTTTTCCACATGGAAATCTGGCACAACTTCTAAAGTTTGCAAATGTTTATCACTTATGTGGAAAAACAAGTTTACTTGCTTCTTTAACAGATTGATTACATTCTTGTTTTAAATGGTTTTGTCCAAAAGGTATTCTGAACATCAGCAGATTTTCAACACTTGCAGGCAGTGACTGACCATCCCCTCTCCACCCCAAAAAAAAAATCAACATTTCAGCTGTGAAGTGCTTATGGAAGGCAGGAACCTGCACTTGGGATAAGAATTCACAAATTTTCTTTCTGCAAGTTTGGGTGTCAGTAGAATGCGTAGCTACAGGGTATACTAGACAAAATCAATGATGCTCTGAATGAAAACCTTTAAATATACTTTTGACAGCACATCAAGTTCTACCTGGTTCCCAGCTACATTCTTCCCTCCATTCCCAAACCAGTATCAAGGGCCATTGTGTCATATGGATAAAGGGATAAAGTGCACAAAATCAGTAGTAAGCGATAACTACTGAAATTCAATGGTCTTCATATTTATAAAATGCATCATAAGTGTGGATGACAAATTCATTTCAAGAGCAGTGGTGCAGATCAAGTAAATAATAAAACAGCCCACATTCGCACTAATTGCCAATGTTTGGCCAATCTACTCAATAACCACCTCAAATGAGGACATCACTACCTCACAATACATCAAGCACAACAATTGGCACAAAGTTACTGCGGTAGGATAAACTATAAAGTTTATTTGATGCATGTCATTTTTCTGGAATGCTACTTCAGTTCCCACTATAGATACTGTCTAATCCCTTCTGTATTTTGAATACTTCATTTTATTTTTTTCTATCTTACATATATCATTTTGTATCCACCAGAGACAGAGCTAATGCATCAGTTCAGCAAGATACAACCACATGGAGAACTGTTGGACTAATCCAATAGTTTGTTCCATGTCAAAACTGGTTCAAGTAATCACAGGTACAGATATCAATATGCCACTAATCACTGACTATTGAAGCTTGTGCAAATGAAGCACTGACAAAAAACAAATGCTTGGTAAAATTAAAAATGAAAGATTTCTACTGTATCCATCAAAGATCAATAAGCACAGCTCGCAATACATCTAGAAGGAGAAATTCTACTGATTCTCACAGCAATAAATTTGTGCAATCATCCTGATTAAATGCACCCCAGCAAATAAATTATCTATCTTTGCCTCAATGTGAATCTTTCAGGGATGTCTGAGAAAATACAAACTGCACTACAAAAGGATTTTTTTGTGCTAACTGCAAGCCTACCAACTGTTATTGAACAGTTGAATATTAAATACTAAGTGTTCAAGTTTTAGTGAGCAACTATTCCCTCAAAGTTCTACCGACAAGCTGAAAGCTTGTTAATGGTGATGCTCCCAATCAAGAACACCAATCAGGGAAGCTAAAATAGGTTTTAAAAAAGTGCTTTTGCAATATTATCTGCAGACATTTTCCCTCCAAAGTTGAGCTTGAAATCCATTACTTTGACAACCAGGCTGTCATAGCATGCCAGCCTCTCATCTAAAAGTGATGTTAAAAACAAGCCTATAATACCTCCCCTCTTATTTAAATGTACATCAACATAAATTTTTCTCTATGATAAGGATATTTTATTCAACATCTTCAATAATCCACTTTACTTTCCCACGCAATTACACTTCAGATAAGATTTTAGCTTGAATATTTTAAAGCAATTAATTTTACTTTTTAAAATACAAACATAGTTAACTTTTGTCAAACCAAAAATGGCCCAAGAACCACAAATGAGAAACACCAACTTCTTACCCAATGGACAAATTTCTGTACCATAGAGCTTACTAATGGAGCTTTTTTCCTTGCCTCTACTGCTTGCAATTTCTCCCAATACTAAATTCATGAAACTCAGCTGTTAACAATAAAGAATAATTTAATAAAACACAGCACTAACCTCTCGGTTACGTGTTTGTACACTAAAATAGAACAGAACTTAGAACTTCCCGATATTGCACGAAGACGCAGGCCAGCTTCAAAGCGGATGAATGAACTTAGGTGTTTTCTTTAAAAAAATACATGTTGCATCACATAATATTCTGCTTTGCCTTATTTAAAAAAAAACAGCGAGATGCCTTTTTCCAGTCGGATGCATGAGTAAAGAGGGAACAGTAATCCCTCCCATCTCACCAACTCAACACAAGGAACAATTGTAACTCCCTCCTCTCCATGAAAGTGGGGGAAGAGGACGGGCCTTTCCCGGTGTCGGTCCTCCTTTCGGACCGACTGTAGGCCGGCTGTCTAACTGAACGCCGGCTGGCGCCTGGTACTGGCGCGGCCTGGAGGCGCGACTGAAGCCTCCGGGTAGCAGTGACCGGGTGCCAGACTCTCAGCAACTCTTCTCAGCCTGCTCCTCTCAAAGGCTGCCCTACTCACCGTTTCACCGTACAGGAGCTTCACTGGTCTCTTCCTTGCGTATCCTTATCCTGGTGCTGACGGGGAGTAATTACAGGCCGGTTCCCTCCAGACGATATTATATATAATTATATATCCGTCTCTCTTCACAGCGCTGCTCTCATTTACACGCCAGCCACCATTTTTTTTCTCTCTCTCCCTAGGAATCCCCTTCGGCGAGTCTGCGCACGAACGCGGCCACGCATGCGTCCACCGCCGCACCTGCAACCGTTACCCTTCTCCTTCGGCCCCCGGCTGCTGCGCGCTACCTGCTGGTAATTGTAGTCCAACCTTCCTTCCGCCTCAATCTGTTAGGGCGAAGTGGGCGAAGCTGGTATACATTTCCCAGAGGGTCCCGGGACGCGGCTCCTCTTTTGAAAGATACGGGTTTTGCTCAGTTCTGGGAACCAGAATGAAACAAAAGGCAGGGATTTAAGAGAAGGAAATAAGAAAGCTAATGGCGTTAGTAGCTGGACCTGATGACTTGTAATCCAGGGTGAAAAGAGAGTTGGCAGCTGAAGTCGAAGATGCATGAGTGAAGGGTTTGAAAAGTACCCTAGACGAGAGAGAAAATATCAGGACTTGCATCCCAAACAGTTAAACCCTAACTGATTTAACTGTTACGAAACTAAGGGTTCGGATCAGAGCTCTTCAGTCTGACCAGATCAAGTTGCGATAGGTGTGGATAATTATGTAGCGAATAAGAACAATTCGTTCTCGGAACATTCCCATTCACATCGGTGGCAGGGTGCAGCATGCAAGGGTTAATGAGAAGAAATTGCGATTCTTTTCCACTAAATGTGTTAAGTGGAAAACTCATTTTGGCTTTCATCTGAGATGATCGCCATCACAAAAGGTAGTAATTAGTCAATGTCACATGATATCCCTCAAGCTTTTCCTAAAACCGTATTTGCTCAAATCTATTTTAAATGGTATGATTGCACCTGCCCCATCACCTACTCCAGCAGCTCATTCCATTTACCCATCATCCGCTGGGTGGAAATACTTGCCTTTCACATCCCCTTTATGGGACACCTTGGCAGCATAGCGATTAGGGATCGCTATTACAGCTCGGGATCATTGGAGATTTCAGTTCAATTCCGGCACCGTCTGTAAGGAGTTTGTACATTCTCCCTGTGACCATGTGGCTTTCCTCCGGGTGCTCTGGTTTCTCCCCACATTCCAAAGATGTAATAAATGAATGTAACCCCTTCTCACCTTAAGCCTATGTCCTCTAGTTTTACACCTCCCGACCCTGGGAAAAAGACAGTGACCACTCATGATTTTGCGTACAGGTCATGACTCAGCCAGCATTGCTTCAAGGAAAACAGTCCCAACCTATCCAGTCTCTGCTTTTAACACTAATTCTCCTGTTCTGGAAATACCTTAAGGTTCTTGGGAAACTTTTCTGGAACCTAGCTAGCTTAGAATTTGTAGTAGTGTCGAATTGAGTTGAATATGATGTTCTCCTAAGTGATTGGCTATTGGTGGGTCCTCAGGGAGCTATAAAGGCTGATCCGGCACTCACAAATCCTGGATGCTAGGGTGGAAAATGTCGGTGTATGACTGTTTAACATGGGGAGGCAGATGTATGGGCAGCCACCCCACTATCCTTGACAGTTCAGACTCGGTGCCCAGTGGTATGGAATGCAAGATAACTGGGGACCACTGCTGCAGACATCTCCCACCTTCACTGCTGTTGTAATGCGTCACCATCTTCCACCAGCTCCACTGTTGAGGTTTTGGTTGGATGGCTCCTTATCTGGAACCTCGACCTTGACTTTACCACCATGAGCGACCTTCCCAGGATCGGAGCAAAAATCTCCAGAGGGCACCGCTCTCGGGGTCTCAGGAACTCACAAGCCTCTCCACCAGGACAGGATGACAATTCTTGAAGAAGAGCTTAGAAATTAGAACTTCATCGAAATATGCATGTTATTACACGTCTCTCCCACTGACTCAGAATCAGAATCAGGTTTAATGTCCCTGGCATATGTCATGAAATTTGTTGTTCTGCAGCAGCAGTATATTGCAATATGCAATAACAATAAAAGCTACAACTAAGGAGATATAGAAGAATTAAATTAAATGAGTGGTGCAAAAGGAAAGGAAACAATAGTGAGCTGTTGTTCATGGATCCATTGTCTTTCAGAAATTGGATGGCAGAGGGGAAGAAGCTGTTCCTGAAATGATGAGTGTGTGGCTCCTGGCTTCTGTACCTTCTTCTTGATGGTGGCAATGAGAAGAGGGCATGTCTTGATGATTGGGTCCTTCATGATGAATGCTGCCTTTAATGCTGACAATGGAGCTGGCTGAGTTTACAACCTTCTGCAGCATTTTCTGATCCTGTGCAGTGGCCCCTCCAGATATATATATCTCAGAGACACACACACACACACACACACACAATATTGATGCATATGTTTTAAATTGACAGGCTTTTACTAGTGGTGTGTGACATAAAGCCTTAGTAATTTTGATTTAAAGATGAACATAAATAAGGCATCTAAGTTTTCTGAAGTCAAAATTCAAGTGGAAGTGGGGAATACGTGAAAAATCTGTGAAAGGGTATAGGCATACAAATAGGACAACAAATAGCAGTTGGGCCTAATCTAAGAACAAAAAAAAGAAACCAGATCTGGGCATAGCAAAGTGGAATATTCACTAAATGGAGGTAACCTGGTAAATGCTGAATGTGTTTGTATAGGAAAGAGCAGAGCAAAGGTCAACTGCAGATAACTACATGGGGAAAAATAACTTCAAAAGTGAATGTTTAGTGCATGAATACAGTATAAATGAATTATACATTTTATTGCGATTTGTCGAGAACAGATTTTCATTTTGAAACCTAAGTGGTATTGTGGAGATTCACCAGCTGATTTCTGCCACAAGTGTGCACTGTTATAAGTGAGCAAGATTGGCCTGCATTTTGCAAGTTAGAGGCATCACATTGAAGCACTTAAGATTCAAAGAGATTGACAGAATGCAAGACTGCTTCACCGGGCTGAAAATCTGGAACTGAAAGTTTGGTGTTGGTTTAAGACTGAGATCAGAGACCTGCACTCATAGGGCTGTAAGTATTTTCAGCTCTCACATATCGGGCTGTGAATATACGGCCATATAGTAGAGGCTATAGTGAACAGATTTTTGACCGGGCAGAGTACAGGGAGATTAGTTGGGGAAGGAGGACCAACCAGGATCGGTGAGGTGCTGAGCAAATTTTCCCAGCCATATGGATAACTCTCATGTCTTAAGTTCAAATGATCAGCTCATGCATATATTTTTTTTATGTTTGCTCAATTTAAAAACTGACAAAGTGCAAAGTTACAGCTGAAATGGAATCGGGGCGGTGGGCAAAGGTGTGAACCACGTGCGTAAGCGTTTCCAGGCAAGGCACGCTGGGGAATGTAGTCGGCATCACTGAATTGCATAACCTCCGGTTCTGGTTTCTGGGCATCCTGGGAGTTGTAGTTTAATGCTAGAGTTCACGCGGTTGTTTTTCGTTCTTTTGGCCTTCGGTCTCTTTCGATCAACGCCCGGACGGTCGAAGAGCAGTAGTTAGGAGATGGAAGTACCATCGGCGGGAGTGGATGCTGCCTGATGTCTCCTTACTGAGGCGGCTGTGTGTTTTGGCCGCGCAGGGCCAGCGTTTTTTGTTCCGGTTTCTTTGCAAAAGATGGCGGCCGCAACTATGGCGGTAAATTCAGGTCAGTGAGGCCGGTGCGGGAACTAGGAAAGGGGCTGTGCTGGCCCGCTGTCGGCTTGGTACACTCGCGCACGGTGTTTTGGTCAACCGCATGATAAGATGACTGCAGGCAGCAGGTGTTCAACAACCCATGCCCGACCCCAAGAAACATACACTCGGGTACCACGAGCCCGCCTCAGCACCAGTCAGTGAGGTCCAGGCGTTTAGCGGAGAGAAAGAAGGAGTGGATAGTGGCGAGGAAAGTGATGGGGATAGAGAGAAGGGGAAGATGATGGCGACTGGAGGGTGAGGAGAGAGTAGGGGTGAGTAAGGTGCTGGGACAGTTGGCTATAGGTAAGGGAGCGGAAAGTGATGGGGATAGGAGGCGAAATGAGAGAGTAGGAGAGGGAAAGGTGATGGGGAGAGAGCATAGGAAGGGAAGGTGATAGGTATAGATTTTGTGGGGTCGGGTGGGGAGGAGAAGAAAAGTGTGGAGGGGAAAGTGCCAGAGATGGCAGGAGGGTGAAGGAGAAAGTAGTGGGAGGGTGTGGGAAGAAGGTGGAGGGGGGGGCTGGGGGAGAAGAAGTGAGAAGCAGAAGGGAAGGTGCTGAGGATGGGAGGGGGAAAAATTAGTGATGGAGAGGGGGAGTGCGGTATTGAGAGGGGGAGGGTGGAAGGCGAGGCGACGGAGTGGAAGGAGAAGGAGCAAAGGGAGAGAAGTTGGGGAACAGTGAAGGGTGATAAAGGTTGGACGAGGTGATGGGATGAAGGAAGATTATTTGGGGAGGTGGGGGCATAGAGTCAAATGGAGATAATGTCAGGGTCAATGGGTGAGTTAGGAAGAGCATGGGTGGTGTTTAAATAGTGAGGTTATTGAAATAGGAGTAGGAGGAAGGAAGGAATGAGCACAGGACAATGGGGAGCTGAGGCAGGGGTTGGTGGTGCTCAAGAGCTGGGGAGGGACGGGTGTATGAAAGCTGTGGGGATTGAGAATGGGCAGGATATCAGCAGAACAGGTTGGCGATATGGAGGAGGAGGAGGAGAATGAATTACACTGCAAGGGGGAGCAGTTAGATCACAACTGGTAGGGTGGCTGTTGGAGGTGAGGTGGATTAGAATCAGGTGTATTATCACTATTTCACATGGCATAAAATTTGTTTTGTGGCAAAGACATGAAATCGCTGCAAATTACAAAATAAATTAAACGCAAGAGAAAAGAATAGTGAGGTAGTTTTCATGCACTGTTCAGAAATTTGATAACAGAAGGGAAGAAGCTTTTCCTGAATATTTGAGTTTGGATCTTTTGGCTTCTGTACCTGCTCCCTGATGGTGGAGAAGGGTTAGTGACAAGTGGGGGAGCTGTGTTGTGCAACAGGATTAGGACAAATGTTGGGGAGAAAGGAATGTTGGAGCAAGAAGTGGAACCTACTCGATGAGAGGGGCATGAGATGGGGTGAACTGGGTCTGCAGTGAGAGGAGGGTAAGAATAAACAGAGAAGGGTGAATATACTGATTTGAGGGATTATGTGAGGTTGGAGATACAGGACAGGCAGAAGAGGATGGAAGAACATTGAGCGTGGAGCTCACAGAGTACGTGCTGAAGAACATGGGACAGGCCAAAGTGTGGCATTTGGGAAGGATAGGCTTGTGATGTGGGGGTGGTGTGAGCAGGGAGAAAAGTGGTCCTTGAATGGAGGGACAAAGTGAGAGAGGCAGAGAAAGGATAGTGATCCAGGGAGGGTCCATGGGTGTAGGTCAGTGGGAGGCTGGAGGAAGAGTTGGATGAGGCACAGGGAGCACATGAGGATGAAATGTAAAAAAAAATGGTGGTGGTGGGCTGAAGAGGAGGAACTGAGACTGGGTGGCCTGAATGGAAAGGATGGAAGAGGTCATCGAGAAGTGATGCAGATAGAGAGGAGGTATGTGAAGTTTATTTAGGTTGGAGAGAGGAGGGAGAGCTAATAGCTGAGAGCAGACAGGAGTGAAGGGATATAGTGTAGGGAAAATTAGTTTTAGTTTATTGGAATCACAGAGGTAAATGTAGAAATCAGGACATGAGAAATGTCAAGAGCGAAGGGGAGGTGTGTGCAGGATGTTGGGGTGATGAATGGAATCAAGCACAGGATGTGTGTACCTGAGAGACAATTATCCACAATATATTTACCCTATATCTTTTAGGAGCAGTGCTTATTCAAGCAGAAAGGTATTTCTCTTATTAAAATTTATAATTTGTATTTCAGCTCTTAAATTTATGAAGCACAATCATCAACCTGAAGGAATTGTGGGGCTGATCTTGTCACAATCTGAAATCTGTGGTCCATGCAATGGGTTTGCTTTTTTAAAATTGGAAATTACCTGTGTAGGTGTGCGTTGATTCCAAAGAGGTGGTGTTTGCTTCACTGAATACAAAATGTCGACGATGTCAAGTCATCTGTGGGCTTTAACAATTTTTATCTGTGACCTTTCAAGTGTCAGGCATTTGTAATTACAATGTGACAAATTTTGTGTCTAAGCTGGTACTGCAAACAACAATTTAGACAACATCTATAAAAATGGCAAAGTGTTGACATTTCAAGCACTATCTTTCATTAGAATTGGTAATGTTTCTGTGGGCATCCTCTAACCCTGCGTTATCTGAGGAAAGATTGAATCTTAACATAGACAATTCTGCAGAGGATTGGATATTACCTGTGTACATCTTCTGCATCCTTTTCCATATAAGAGTATGACAGCAATAATTTTGACATTTCAAATGTGCTGCTTTTCATAAAATAAGGCATGTTGAAATAGTGCAGTTGGATTTCTCCAAAAACTTTGCAGCCATTATAGATTAAATCCTTGCGCAAAATGTGTTCAGTAGGCTTGTGAGTCTGTTAGATGGCTACACTCAAACTAAATTTGAATTTGTGTGGCTTGGATAAATGTACTTAAACTCCACCATGATCCAGGTCAAGCTCTCCTCTCACTGCTGCCATCAGGAAGGAGTTTTGGAGCCTTAGATACCACACTACCAGGTTCAGGGACAGTTGTTACCCTTCAGGGCCCTAAATCGGTTTGGATAACTTTGCTCATCCCAACACTGAACTGATTCCACTATCTATAGACTCACTTTCAAGGGGTCTACAAATCATGTTCTCAGTGTTATTTCTTTATTTACTATTGCTACTGTTTGTTTTTTTTGTATTTGCGGTTTTCTTTTGCACATTGGTTCTTTTCAGTCTTTGTGTGTAGTTTTCATTGATTCTGTTGTATTTCTTTGTTCTATTGTGAATGCCCACAAGAAAATGAAGCACAGGGTAGTATATGGTGTAATATATGTACTTTAATAACAAATTTACTTTCAACTTTGAACTTAAAAAAAGTTGGAAACACTGGAAAAGGGACAGATTTTCTTACAATTCCTACTTGTGGGCTCATATGCTAGAGCTCTCTCTGATCCATGGAAACTAAAACTAGTTGTTCCTACAAAGATCAAGCAGCAATTTCCCGGATATGACAAAGTAAACTATATTTCACTATCATTTTCTTTGTCCCCAAGTTGAGGAACATGTCTGCTTCTGCTTGGGTGCTTCCGTCAGTTGCCCGCATATGCGACTTGCATGTTAGATCTCTGTTAAGCCAAACAGCTTCAAGGATAGTCAAGAATTTGATCTGGGGTAAATGTAGGAAAAATCTTGCTAGTCCTTTGATTTACTATTATATTTAATGCTCTCCAAAAGCTTGCAAATGAACTTTGTGATTCCAGAATAAGAATCAGGTTTCTTATCACTAACATATGTTGTGAAATTTGTTATTGTGCAGCAGCAGTACAGTGCAATGTGTAAAAAGTTACTTTAAATTGCAATAACAAATATAAAAAGTGCAAACAGAACCAAATAGTGAGGGAGTGTTCATGGACCATTCAGACATTTGATGTTGGAGAGGAAGAAGCTATTCCTAAAATGTTGAGTGTGTGTTTTCATTATCCCATCCCTGACGGTAGTAGTGTGAGAAGGGCATGTCCTGGATGGTGAGGGTCCTTAATGATGAATGCCACCTTCTTGAGGCAGAGCCTTTTAATGATGTCCTTGCTGGTGGAGTGGCTTGTGCCCATAATGCAGCGGTCCCCAACCACCGGGCCGCAAAGCATGTGCTACCGGGCCGCGAGGAAACAATACGAGTCAGCTGCACCTTTCCTCATTCCCTGTCACGCACTGTTGAACTTGAACAGAGGGTTGCCAACTGTTCCGTATTTGCTGGACATCCCGTACATTGGGCTAAATTGGTTTGTCCCATACGGGACCGCCCTTGTCCCGTATTTTCCCCCGCTAAGGTAGAGCGTTCCTGTGAAACCTTTTGTGCCGAAATGGCGTAAAGCGAAGAAGCAATTACCATTAATTTATATGGGAAAAATTTTTGAGCGTTCCCAGACCCAAAAAATAACCTACCAAATCATACCAAATAACACATAAAACTTAAAGTAACACTAACATATAATAAAAGCAGGAATGATATGATAAATACACAGCCTATATAAAGTAGAAATAATGTATGTACAGTGTAGTCGGGAAGATTAAGCCAAAACCGATCTGTAGAAAAAAATCGGCACGTATGCGCTTCATGGTCATGGTAGTCTTTCTCGGGGTAAACACAAGTGTCCTGTATTTGACTGCTACTTTTGTCCCTTATTTGGGAGTGAGAAAGTTGGCAACCCTAACTGTAAAAGACATGTTGAGGTGAGTTTAACCCTACTTGAACACCCCCCTCCCCAGTTGGCCGGTCCACAAGAATATTGTCAATATTAATCCGGTCTGTGGTGCAAAGAAGGTTGGGGACCCCTGCCATAATGGACCTAGCAAATCTACAGTCCTGTGTATTCATCTGTAGAAATTTGCTAGAGTCTTGGTGACATACCAAGTCTCCTCAAGCTCCTAATGAAGTATATCCACTGACATGCCTTCTTCGTTATTGCGTCAATGCGTAGGGCCCAGGATAGATCTTCTAAGATGTTAATGCCCAGGAACTTGAAATTGCTCACACTTTCCACTGCTGATGAGAACTGGTGTGTGTTCTCCCAACTTCTTCCTGAAGTTTACAATCAGTTCTTTGGTCTTGCCAATGTTGAGTGTATGGTTGTGGGACCGCTCGACTATCTCACTCCTGTAGGCTGCGTTGTCACCATCTGAGATTTTGCCAACTGAATGTGGAACTGTTTGCCCTGTCGTGGTGTTTATAAAAAAAAGTATGGGAACCCGCGATTTGGGAATGGAGGGATGTTCCTTTCATCTGGTCTATGTTTAAAAGCAATAACCAGAGGCACAAGGTGTAAGTTGTGCAGAAATTTGTTAAACATGATAGCAGTTTCCCGTGTTGCAATTAAATACCTTCTCAAATAACATTGCTATCTTTCTTCCCGCAGCTCAGGGTTTTGTTACACCAATTATAAATTGTGATCATTCTATCCTTTTTATATATTCTTTTCAGTGAGGTTGTGTTTGCTCATTTCAAAAACAAGGTAGTACAAATGTTACAAAAGAATAAATAGGTTTTTGATTATCCAAAATGCTTTTATTTATTTTATATCCTATAAGAAGTAACCCAGGTGTTTCACCAGTTCAGAGTAAGTCCATGCTCTCTTTTGGGATTTCTTTGGGAGTTAATTAATATATCGTGGGAGTTCTACATTAACTGCTTTTCATTACTACATATTCAATGATTCCTTTATAGTCCAGGAGTTATTTAATATTAGTATTAAATGCTGCTTATTAGGATGGGTAAGTCCCCATGGTCTGATTTCCCAGATTACCAAGTAAGGCAAAGGAGAAAGGAGATTTCTGCAGCCTTGACAGAGATCTTTTTATTCTTTTTAGCAACAGGTGATGTCACTTTTTTTTTTGAAGAAATGTGACAGGAGCAAACTAGGAAATTGTAGGCTGGGTGAGCCTTTTTTCAGTGGGAGAAAATTACTGGAGATGTTTCTTCAGGGGTGGATATGCTCACGTTTGGAAACGCATTAACTTGTTGGGTATAATAAGCATGGATTTGTTCAGGGGAGGTTCTGTCTCTCAAACTTGATTGAATGGATGGTGTCTTCATTAACTATAGTAAAGCATTTAACAAGATCCCACATGATTATGTTGCAAAGGATCCACGGTGAATTGGAAAATTGAACAGAGAATTGATTGAGTTATGGGGTGTTTTTCTTATGAGTTTTGTAACCAATGGTGTTTCATGGTGATCAGTGCTGGGACTTCAGATGTTTGTAATACTTATAAATGATCGGGATGAAAGTGGGTGATCAGTAAGGTTGCACATAACACACAATCTGGTGACGCATGGGTGGTGGGGAAGGTTGTGAAAGGATTCAGCAGGATATAGATCACTTAGAAATTTAGACATTTAAATAGCAGATGGTCTTTAAACTGGACGTTTGTGAGGTGATGTATTTTGGGAGATGAAGTGTAAGAGTAAATGGCAGGGCTTTAAGCGCATTGATGTACAGAAGGATCCTGGAATCTGTAGCCTCCTGAAAGTGGCAACACAGGAAGACAGCTTGATGAAGGAAGTGGATGGTCTGCTTAATTTCGTTGGTCAGGGCATTGAGTGTAAATGTTACAAAGTCATGTTGCAGTTGCGTGAGCATTTGGTTAGGCCATATTGGATATATTGTATGATGTTCTGGTCACCACAATATAAGGAGGCTGTGCAGGCTTTAGAGAGTTACTCATAAAGTTCACGAGTTTGTTGCCTGGATTGGAGTCTGGGTTGAGTTTATTGTGAAATGTACGAGTATATGTATGCACAGCTGCAATGAAGAACTTCGTTGCTGCACCATCACGGGCACATGACATCATCAAGCTACATTCACAAGAAACACAAATTATGAACAATTTTTACAAGAAAGTGCAATTGGAACAAAAAAAAGTAAATTTTTGAGCTAAGTGGTCAGAGTGCTGGTAACTCCATTGATTAGAGTTGTGCAAGTTGGTTCAAGAAACGATTGGTTGAAGGGAGGTAGTTCTTGAACCTGATGATCTTTGGATGTTGCCTTCTTGAGTGCATTTGCTTTTAAGAGAGTTTGAACAAACTTGAATTGCTTTTTGTTTTTGGAGTTGATCTGAAAAAAGTATTTTGGAGTATAGGTAGCATTGATAGTCAAAATCATTATTCCCGGGTGGAAGTGTCAGACGCTAGGGACGGGGACCACATGTAGGCAGCGGCTCTTAGTTTCGATGGGGTACATGGTTCAGGTAGACATGGCCAGCCAAAGGGCCTATTCTTGTACTGTACTGTTTCCTCAGCCCATCAAAATTGAATAACATTTTCTTATACCAGTTTCAAAATCTTAATTCCTTATTCTAAGACTATGCTGTAAGTTTATAGCTAGAAACTTTTCAGCCTCCAACTCCTGAGTCTTTCAACAAAATTCATGTTTTGATGTGATCATCTGCTAAACAGCAGCTGCACCCATTCTGTTTGATTCAATTTATTCTCTTTTATGACGGGGATCAGTCTCATGAAACTTGAATTCCCTCTCAGATGAGTGTAACCCTTTTCAGGAAAGTCTTGAAGATGTGTTTTCATGGAAACACCAGACTTCCTTGCTCTCGTACCTTCCAATAAAGGCTAATGTTTCATTTATGTTCCATATTGCTTGCTGTCTGCTTTTTGACATCTTGTGATTCGTGAAAATTGGACCCAAATTTCCCTAGATAGGAACATTGCATGTAGTTTGTGTTTCTGTTTTCTATTTTCTTCCAAAGGCTCATCTTAAATGAGCAAAATCTATTGAGTTTCATGAGATGGCGACTTTTAAGTGAAGATCTCATTACTGTTAACGTAGAAAATGTTCTGTTTTTGAAGTTCCAGTGCCTTCACGTTTAATGAAGATAATATTTATAGTTTATTTTCATGTAATGAAGCTCACTGTGGCCCACCTCTACCTTTATATCATGCAGTTTCTGAAAGAGGGTTGCGTGAAGTACTCTCTCTTCTTTAACCAACTAATTCCTTGCCTCTTGTTTGTTACAGCTGCCGGCTTGTGGGGCCCATACAAAGACATCTGGCAGACGGTGGAGAGTGTGATCTGGAGGCATCAGCCAGAAGCTGTTCATCTGTTGGATCTTACTCTCAAAAAACATAAACCAGACTTCATTTCCCTTTTCAAGAATCCTGTGAGTTCTCTTCTGTTTTATTAATAATTTCAGCTAATGAAGACACACTGATCGATAGTTAAGTAATTGGCTATGAAAAGGAAACAGGAATTATGAAGGTCTAGGGTGACCACATCAACTGAAACAAACTAAGCTGAAGAGAGCAAAAGATCAAATGTAAATAAAATTAATTCTTGCTTCAAATGTTGCCTTGAAGATGAGTTTAACATGTTTTTTTTGCTCAGGCTAAAAATGTACAACACAGAGAGAAAGTGAAGAAAGCCAACATTGAGGGGATTGTTATCCAAGGTCAGCAAGGGACCAGGCTGCTCCCAGATCAGCTCATCAGTGAAGCTTTCATTTTGAGCGACCTGCTTAACATTGGGGAGCTGGCTGCAGTGGAACTGCTGCTGGCAGGTGGGTACTCAAAGTTTTGTCACTTGTTCAGCAACTTTTACCCAGCAATTAAACCAGGGGTCCCCAACCTTTTTTGCATGGCGGACTGGTTTAATATTGACAATATTCTTGCGGACCAGCCAACTGGGAGCCGGAGGGGTGTTCAAGTAGGGTTGCCAACTTTCTCACTCCTAAATTAGGGACAAAAGTAGCAGTCAAATATGGGACACTTGTGTTTACCCTGAGAAAGACTACCATGACCATGAAGCCTTGCGTGGGCACCTGTGTGCGCACGCGTGTACGTGCCGGTTTTTTTCTACAATTCGGTTTTGGCTTAATCTTCCCTATTCTGTTTAGTGAAACTGTGAAACTACACTGTACATACATGATTTCTACTTTATATAGGCTGTGTATTTATCATATCATTCCTGCTTTTACTATATATTAGTGTTATTTTAGGTTTTATGTATGATTTGGTAGGTTATTTTTTGGGTCTGGGAACGCTCAAAAATTTTTCCCATATAAATTAATGGTAATTGCTTCTTTGCTTTACGCCATTTCCGTTTACGAATGGTTTCATAGGAATACTCTACCTTAGCGGGGGAAATACGGGACAAGGGCGGTCCTGTATGGGACAAACCAATTTAGCCCAATATACGGGATGTCCCGGCTAATACGGGACAGTTGGCAACCCTACGTTCAAGTTCAACAGTGCGTGACAGGGAATGAGGAAAGGTGCAGCTGACTCATATCGTTTCATATCGCCAAATCATATCGTTTCCTTGCGGCCTGGTGGTTGGGGACCACTGTATTAAACTGCTCTTGTGTCTACCTGCTGATCCCAAGAGTATTCCTTATTAAACATGGCTTCTACTGTATATTCATTCACTCAGTGAATGTGGGTGCTTTTTTAGCCAGCCTTGAAGAATGAGAGTCAAACATCAGAGAAATAAGCCCTTTGGCCCAACTGGTCCATACCAACTAAACTTCTCATCTAAGCGAGTCTCATTTGCCTCTGTTTGGCCCATATCCCTCTAAACCGGTAGATTCCAACCTTTTTTTATTCATTGGTCCCCAGGTTGGGAACCCCTGCTCTAAACCTTTCCTATCCATGTACCTGCCCAAGTTTCTCTTATGTTGTTATTGTACCTGTCTCTACCACTTCACTTGATAGCTCATTCCATATACTCGCCAGCCTTTGAATGAAAAGGTTGCATCTCAGTCCCTTTTAACTCTACCCTCTCACCTTAAACCTATACCCTCCAGTTGCTGTTTACCCCAACCCTGGGAAAAAAGACTCTGTGCATTTACCTTATCTATGCACTTCATTCCTGTTGTCCTGCCAAAGGGTCTCAGCCCGAAATGTTGACTGTACTTTTTTCCATAGGTGCTGCCAGGCCCGCTGAGTTCCTCCAGCATTTTTTGTGTGTTGTTTGGATTTCCAGCATCTGCAGATTTTCTTCTGTTTATGCACATTATTTGTTACACCTCCATCAGATCCTCTGACTCCTGCACTCTGGTGAATAAAGTTCCAACCTGCTTAGCCACTCTCCGTACTCCGTGTTGAATTGTTGATTGAGTTCTGGCAGCATCCTCATAAATCTCGGCATGTTTTCCTGCTTAATTGTGCCTTTCTTCATATCAATATTTCAAATTCAGATTCAACTGGCCATTTGGTTTCTAGATGCCAAATTGTGGCTGTGAAAAAAAATCTCAAGTTCTGGGGCTTCCTCCGTGATGGTTGTAGGAATTGACTCTGAGACTGCAGGAAGTGGTTCTGACAACTCCGGACACCTTTCTTCTCTTCTCATTTCAACCATGTATGCTGAAATGGACTCCCCTTTAGATTCTTCTTATGAAACCGAAAGTGTGCTCCAACCAGCGATGGTTTTGGTTTGAAATGTTTCTGCATTTCTTTCATGACATCAGCGAAGCTCATTCCGGCTGGTTTGGTTGGAGCAGTTAAGTTTCTAAGCAAACTGTATGCCTTTAAACCCAATGCACTCAGCAAAACTGGCACTCGTTTCACATTGGCAATTTCATTTATTCAAAATACTGCTCGTTTAGCTCAGTATACATGAGGCAGTTGACCGCTGAGCAATCAAACGTGTCCATCTTTCCGACATAGCCAGCCATTTCTTCTTTTTTTTTTATGATTATTATCAACAGCTGCAACTGTTTATGAAACTGTGATTTCTTCAATTTTCTGCCTTTTTTTAAAACTCAATCACCTCTGTCTCCTTTTCTGAAAAAACGTGCTGTGCTGCTTTTTTTATACTGGACTGTCTCACTGTGTCTTTTTTGAAACTTGAATACTTTATTGCTCTTCAATGGGGTCATAGAAAAGTACATTACCAGGCCCTTTGGTCCATGTAGTCCATGCTGAATCCACTTAAACTGCCTGCTTCAATCAACCTGCACTGGGACCATAGCCTTCCATACTCCTACTATCCAGGTACGTATCCAAACTTTATGTAAATGTTGAAATCAAGCTTGCATACACCACTTGTGCTGGCGGATCGTTTCACACTCTCACGGCCCTCTAGGTGAAGAAGTTTCCCGTCATTTTCCTCTTAAAGTTTTAACCTGTCACCCTTAACCCCTGACCTTTGGTTGTAGTTCCAGTGGAAAAGGCCTGCTTACCTTTACCCTACCTATACCCCTCATAATTTTGTATACCTCTATCAAATCTTCTTTCAATCTTCTACATTATAAGGAATAAAGTCCTAATTTATTCAATATTTTGATTTATGAAGACCAATGTGTCCAAAGCTTTCTTTATGACTCTACCTGCGATGCCACTTTCATTGAATTATGGACCTGTATTTCCAGATCCCTTTGTTCTACCACACTCGTCAGTGCCTTACCATTCACCTACCCTGTTTGGTCCTACTAAAGTGCAATATCTCACGCATGTCTGCATTATTTTTCAGCTGATTTTTTCCCAGCTGATGTGAATCCTTCTGCAAGCTATGATAGCCTTCCTTGCTGTCCACTACACACCTAAACTTTATGTCATCTGCAAATTTGCTGATCCAGTTAACCACATGGTCATCTAGATTGTTGATACAGCTGACAACCAACAACGAACCTAGCACTGATCCCTGTGGCACACCACTAGTCACAGGCCTCCTGTCAGAAAGGCAACCATCTGCTACCACTCTCGTTTCTCGTACAAAGCCAATTTACTACTTAATCTTGAATACCGAGCGACTGAACCTTCTTGACCAACCTCCCATGCGGGACCTTGTCAAACTTTTTGCTAAAGTCCATGTTGTCAACGTCCTTCATCCACTTTCCTGGTAACTTCTCTAAAAAACTCTAAGATTGGTTAGACATACCTATCATGTACAAGGCAATGCTGACTATCCTTAATCTGTCCATGAATATCTAAATTTTGATATATCCAGTCTCTTAGAATACCTTCCAATAATTTTCCCACTACTGATGTCAGGGTCACCACCCTGTAATTTCCTGGTTTTTGCTTAGTCTTTTTTAAACAGCAGAACAATGTTGGCTAAATCTCTCTGCTAGGGCCCCAGTAATTTCTGCACTTGTTGCCCGTAGGGTCTGAGGGAACACCCTGCCAGGCCCTGGGGATTTATCCACCCTGATTTGCCCCAGGACAGCAAAGACCTCCTCCCCTGTAATCTGTATAGAGTCAAGGAAGCTGATGCAGCTTTGCCTCACTTCTATAGACTCTCTCCATCTCCTGAGTAAATACAGATGTAAAATATTTAAGATCTCCCCCATCTGTTTTGGCTCCACATATGAATTACCGTTCTGATCGTCCAGTAGACCGATTTTTTTCTCTTGCAATCCTTTTGCTCTTAACATATCTGTAGGATCCCTTAGGATTCCCCTTCACCTTGTCTGCTAAGGTAACCTCATGCCTTCTCTTAGCCCTCCTGATTTCCTCCTTTAGTGTCCTCTTGCAATTCTTGTATACCTCAAGAACCTCATTTGTTCCTGCCTGCCTTTAGCTGCCATGCACCTCCTTTTTTTTTTATTGATCTGGGCCTCAATATCCCTTGAAAACCAAAGTTCCCTACATATCCTGACCTAGTCTTGACGAAGGGTCTTGGCCTGAAACGTTGACTGCGCCTCTTCCTAGAAATGCTGCCTGGCCTGCTGTGTTCACCAGCAACTTTGATGTGTGTTGCTTGAATTTCCAGCATCTGCAGAATTCCTGTTGTTTTCCCTACATATACAAGTTTTGTATTCTCAAAATTTCACTTCTGAAAACCTCCCACTCTCCTTTGTCAGAAAACAGCCTGTCCCAGTTCACACCTACCAGATCATTTCTAATATCATCAAAATTGACCATTCTCCAATTTAGTATCTCAACCTGCAGACCATACATATCTTTTTGCATATTTACTTTGAAACTAATGGCATTGTGATTACTAGGTGCAAAGTATTCCTCTATACAAACTTCTGTCACCTGCCCTGTCTCATTCCCTAATAGCAGATCAAGTATCGCACGCTTTTTCCTTGTGACTTCTACATACTGATTAAAGAAACTTTCTTGGACACATTTGATGATCTATCCCATCTCGTCCTTTTACATTATGGAAATCCAAGTCAATATGTAGAAAGTTAAAATCACCTACTATAGCAACCTTGTGTTTCTTGCAACAGACTGCGATCTCTGCAAATGTGTTCCTCTAACTTTTTTTTAGCCCAACTGCCCCCTGAGGCAATTTCATACTTCCCAACACCCCTCTAAGGCACAATATACTTTCTGGCGCCACCATAGTGTAAAAACATGTTTACCGTGTGCTAACATGAGAAAAATTATTCTGCTTTAAATTTGTCTTCAAATCTAGCTGACACAGTACCTGTGCGCTGTACAGCAGCTTTGATATCGATGTAATCCTTGAGCTTGATGGCTTTTAGCAGGAGTTGAAATATCTGGTTCAAGTTGCAACAGCAAAAGCCTCATGTCCCCATGCGTAACAATGTCCAAGCAGTTTCTGTTTTTTTGTGAGTATGTGGTTCACTGCACTGAACTCTCTTTCAACAAGGTAGGAGGATGGAAATGCAGTTTGGATCTTCTCCAAAGACTGGCAAGCTTCGTAGGACTGTAACCACATAACACAAAAGCCAAAATTTTTGAAAAGCATTTTTGCTGCTTCTTCATTCTGAGTTTCGATAATTTCTTCTTCAAGCTCACTTCTTGCTCTTCCACCTTGCAAAGAAATGGGTTAATTGCCCAGTCCAGAATTTGTAGTCCATTCTAATCCTTGAATTGATTCTGAAACTCCTCCTTCAGTGACTGCAAATCTAAGCAGTACTCTTGCAAATCACCGTCTGTGAAAGAGAGTACCATACTTTCCATGCAGGGAAACTGTGAGAACATTCTTCTCCTAATGTTCTGCTTGTATATTTCCAGTTTTCCAATAAAAGTGGACACTTTTACCTGGATTAAATTGAAATTCTCACCCTGTGGTTTCATATTTAGAATGCTTATTTTGTCATACAGATTAGGAAAATATGCCACATCTCCATGTGGAAGTACAATCTTGTTTTCCAAGCAGTTGTCGACTTTGAGCAAAAATTCAACCATTGACTAAAAGATCAAAGGAATGTTTTAAGCAGCAGCCGTTTGACAGAGTATCTCTTCATAAATTCTTCCATTTTTGATAAACCGTACATATGCTGTTAACAATGCCTTGTTTTCTCGCACAGTTGACTCATCCAATTGTATCCCAAATTCTGGTTTTTTTTTTGTAGCTCTGTGCACAGTTGATACTCAATGTCTTCATTCATTTCATCATTACGTTGAGCTACAGAGTTATTGCTCAGAGGAATAGATTATCCATTTTGAGAACAGTTGTGAGACACTATTAATCTTTCACCAATTGTATGAGATTTTCTGCACTTTGCTATCGTTTTGGAAATGTGCAAGAAGCAATGAAACCACTATCAAGGTTTTTTTTTTAGCTTTTTTGGCAAATGACTTGAGTGTGCAACGTTTTTCAAATGCTTTTTTCCACCATCTGGAACTGAGCAATATAAGTAGCCTTTTCAGGCTGTCTTTTACAGAAGCGTTCCAGCAATCTTGATGGTTTTATGACTTCATTAGACACCACAGTATTGCTAATAAGACATATGGAACGTCACTGATCTGATGGGAACGGTTAACAGCACACTCCAGGTATGTAACATTGTATTTTGATGCACTTTCTGTAGCTTCCGTTTCTTCTTAGATTAGAATTCAAGACTTCACTGCCTTCAGACTTATAGAGCTTGCGCCTTACGTATTTATCCATCACTAAAGGGGCTAAATATGAATAAAAAATTAACACAAACTGGGAATGCCTATCGAATATTGATGATGGCAGCGAATTGACACGGATGGAATGATAGTAGTGGCACGCAAAAGAACGGCGAGGCGAAGATGAAGATGATTACAACAGTGAAAATTATGTTGACAAGGATTCAGATTGGAATCTGAATGTTAGTCAGGATAGAGCTGGTGTTTGACAAGCTACCTTTATACTGTTCCAGTTAGCACGATTGACCAATCACGTATGGTCTCATAATCCCCAAAGAACACACACATGAAGTCGAGGTCACTTTGTACATCTCAAGAAGAATCCTTAGGGTCAGCAGGTTCCCCAAATGGCTCAATTTCACCGTTTGGTTCCAGCCATTGCTGTATCGTTGCGCAACCTGTTTTCTGTAGGTCTGTAGAGAAAGTTGAGAGGGTGTACTTGAATTACCAACTGTTAAGTTGCATGAACTCATTCTATGTCATGAGTCGGGGGAACTGTTGAACTAATTTATGCATCCTCAATAATGTCGGGTCAGATGAGACAGATGAGATTGCCGAGCTGTGTTTTTTCCTGTGTTCCAGTGCCTCATCCTTTTTTTTTTATGGAAGTGCTTGCTGTACTAACAGTTGGTTAGGTCTTGTGCCTCAAATTAGGATGCCACTTACTGCACCCTCTCCCCCCCACCCCCAACAACTTCTATTTCCCCTAACATTCCCTTAGTACATGTATCTGCTCTGTTTGGGAATCACTGTTTTCAGTCCTTCGGACTGTTGGGTTGTCTGGAATATAGCCTATTAAAGTGGTCATAACTTTCTTGTTTCTCAGTTCCATCCAAAGCCCCTCACTGGATGAGCTCTCCGGTGACTGAACACTTGTGAAATTTTCCCTGACTAGTAACGCCACCTCTCCTTTAATCACTCCTGCTCTGTTGCGTCTAAGATAATGGAACCCCAGAATATTGAGCTGCCACTCCTGCCCCTCCTGCAACCAAGACTTACTAATGACTACACTATGATAATCTCAGGTGTTGATCTATGCCCTGAACTCATCTGCCTTTCTTACGATACCTCTTGCATTGAAATATATGCAGCATAGAACACTCGTCGTGCCATGGTTAACTTTTGATTCCTGACTTTGTCTGAGGTCTTGCCAACATCTGTCTCCACAGTCTCTCCGGTAACTGTTCTGGCACTCTGGTTCCCATCCCCCTGCAACTCTAGTTTAAATCTCACTGTGCAGCACTGGCAAACCTATCTGCACGGATATTAGTCCCTTTGCAGTATAGCTGCAAGCTATCTCTTTTGTACAGGTTTCTCTTTTCCTGGAAGAAAACCCAATGATCCAAAAATCTTATGCCCTCCCTCCTACACCAATTCCCTTAGCTACTTGTTAACCTGTGTAATCTTTCTTATTCTGGCCTCTCAAGCACGTGGCACAGGTCGCAATCGTGAGATCACAGTCCCTGACTACCTGCCCTTTAACTTGGCAGCTAACTCCCTGAACTCCCTTTGCAGAACCATGACACTCTTCCTACCTATGTTATTAGTACCTACATGGACCATGACTTCTGGTTGTTCACCCTCCCGCTTAAGACTGCTAAGGATTCGATTTGAAAGACCTGGAGCCTGGTACCCAGGAGGGAACATACAGTGGTGCTAGAAAATTTGTAAACCCTATGGAGGTTTCTCTTTTTCTGTATAAATATGACCTAAAATATGATCAGATCTTCACTTAAGTCCTAAAACTAGATAAAGAGAATTCATTTAAATAACACAAAAAAAGTTATACTTTTTATTTATTGAGAAAAATGATCCACTATTACATGTATTTATTTGAAAAAGTATGTGAACCTTTGCTTTCAGTAACTGGTAAGACCCCCTTGTCCAGCAATAACTTCAACCAAACGTTTTTGGTAGCTGTTGATCAGTCCTGGACACTGGTTTGGAGGAATTTTAGGTTATTCCCCCTTACAAAACTGCTTCAATTCTGCGATGTTTGTGGGCTTCCTTGCGTGAACTGCTTGCTTCAGGTCCTTCCACAACATTTCTATAGGATTAAGGTCAGGACTTTGACTCGGCCATTCCAAAATGTAGAATTTCTTCTGCTTTAGCCATTCTTTGTTAGACTGACTTGTGTGTTTAGGGTTGACATCTTGCTGCATGACCCACTTTCTCTTGAGCTTCAGTTCATGGACCGATATCCTGACATTACCCTGTAGAATTTGCAGAATTCATGGTTCCATCGGTGATGGCAAGCCGTCCTGGTCCCGAGACAGCAAAGCAGGCCCAAACCATGATACTGCCACCATCGTGTTTCACAAATGGGATGAGGTTATTATGCTGAATCAGAATCAGGTTTATTATCACCGGCATGTGACATGAAATTTGTTAACTTAGCAGCAGCAGTTCATTGCAATACATAATCTACCAGAGACAGAGAAATAAAGCGTAATAATAAATAAACAAGTAAATCAACTACATGAATTGAATAGATTTTAAAATTGTGCAAAAACAGAAAAACTGTACATTTTTTAAAAAAGTGAGTTCGTGTCCAAAGCTTCAATGTCTATTTAGGAATCAGATGGCAGAGGGGAAGAAGCTGTTCCTGAATCGCTAAGTGTGTGCCTTCAGGCTTCTGTATCTCCTACCTGATGGTAACCGTGAGAAAAGGGCATGCCCTGGGTGCTGGAGGTCCTTAATCATGGACGCTGCCTTTCTGAGACACCGCTCCCTAAAGATGTCCTGGATGTTTTGTAGGCTAGTGCCCAAGATGGAGCTGACTAGAGTTACAACCTTCTGCAGCTTCTTTTGGTCCTGTGCAGTAGCCCCTCCATCCAGACAGTGATGCAGCCCGTCAGAATGCTCTCCATGATACAACTATAGAAGTTTTTGAGTGTATTTGTTGACATGCCGAATCTCTTCAAACTCCTAATAAAGTATAGCTGCTATCTTGCCTTCTTTATGACTACATCGATATGTTTGGACCAGATTAGATCCTCAAAGATCTTGACATCGAGGAACTTGAATCTACTCACTATCTCCACTTCTGATCCCTCTATGAGTGTTCCTTCCTCTTACCCTTCCTGAAGTCCACAGTCAGTTCACGGTGAAATGCAGTGTTGCTTTTCGCCAAACATAATGCTTCCCCTTTAAGACAGATGTTCTATTTTGGACACATCTGTCTACAGAACATTATTTCGATAGACATCTTTAGCAAACTTTAGATGGGCAGTAATGTTCTTCTTGCAGAGTACTGGCTTTCTCCTTGCGATCCTGCCATGCACACCATTGTTGTTCAGTGTTTGCCTGATGGTAGACCTGTGAACACTGACATTAGCTAATGCAAGAGAGGCCTGTAAGCTTAGATGTTACCCTGGGGTTTTTGCACTCTGTTCGATGTCACCAACACTGAGCCCCAAAGGAGAGCCACTAAAGCAACCTGCACCTTGGTCATCTCTGGGGCTGAAGTACGTAGGTGTTTCCAATGAGTGAACAGCCGCAAGGCTGCAGGACCGGACGGCATCCCAGGGCAGGTACTCAGGATGTGCGTGCACAATGGGCACGTGTATTTATAGATATTTCTAATCTCTCCCGAGTGTAGAGTGCCCTCCTGCTTCAAAACATCCACCATTGTTTCTGTGCCTAAAAAGACCAAGGTAACATGGCTGAAAAACTGGCATCCTGTCACATTCACCTCCATAATAAGCAAATTTGCAACATGCTACCACCCACACTGCACCCCCTGCATTTCTCCTACTGACGTAACCAATCAACAGATGACACAATAGCCACAGCTCTACAAACCTTTCTTACACATCTGGAGAAGAAGGATGCTTATGTGAGAATGCTGTTCTTGGACTATTGTTCAGCATTCAACACCATAGTTCCATCCAGGCTCGACAAGAAGCTCAGAGACCTTGGCCTTCACCCTGTCTTGTGCAGCTAGGTTCTGGACTTCCTGTCAGATTGCCAGCAGATGGTAAGAGAGGGCTCCCTCACCTCTGTCCCTCTGACCCTCAACACAGCTGCCCCGCAGGGCTGTGTACTAAGCCCTCTCCTTTATTCTCTGTCTACCTATGACTGTGTCACCACCCACAGCTCCAATCCGCTAATTAAATTTGCTGATGATACTACATTAATTGGTCTACTCTCAAATAATAATGAGATAGTCTACAGAGAAGTCTTCACCCTGACACAGTGATGTCAAGAAAACAACCTCTCCTTCAATGTCACAAAAACAAAGGAGCTCGTTGTGGACTACAGGCGGAATGGAGACATGCTTTGCTTTTGGAGTGATTTTTGTTGGTCAATCACTCCTGGGGAGGGTTTGTGTCCTTTTCCAGCCTGCTGAGCATCAACAACTTATTTTTCTGAGGTCCTCAGAAAACTTCTTTGATTGAGGATTGGCACACTTCTAAAAACCTGTGTGGTGAAGATCAGACTTTGATAGTTCTTAAAATAGGGCAGGGCTTCCCACACTCACACCTGATTGTCTTCCCATTGATTGAAACACCTTCAAATGAATTGAAAATCCTAGTGGTTCACATACTTTTTCCAACAAATACATGTAATATTGGATCATTACTCTCAATAAATGAACAAGTATGTTTTTAAGTTATTTATTTAATTGGGTTCTCTTTATCTGGTTTTAGGACTTGTGCGAAGATCTGATCACATTTTAGATCATATTTATGCAGAAGTAGAGAAAATTCTAAAGGGTTCACAAATTTTCTAGCACCACTGTATATTCTGGGAATCTTGTTCTTGGCTGCAGAATCTCCTTCATGTTCCCCTAACTAATGAATCCCCTGTCACCACAGCTTGCCTCTTCGATTCCCTTCCTTTCTGAATCGTAGAGTCAGACTCAGTGCTAGAGACCCAAATGCTGTGACTTTCCTCTGTTAGGTCATTCCACCCCCCCCCCCATGCTGTCCAATGTGATACAGCAGTTGTTGAGGGAATGGCCAGGGGGGTGCTCTGCACTGGCTCCTTAACCCCTTTTCTCTTTCTGACTGTCGCTCTGTTTGCTGTGTCCTGCATCTTCGGTGTAACTACCTGTCTATATATCCTATCTATCACACTCTCAGCCTCCTGAATGATCTGGAGTTCATACACTTCCAGCTCTAACTCCTTAATGCACATTGTGAGAAACTGTAGCTGGATGCACTTCTTGCAGGTGTAATTGTCAGGGACACTGGTGGTCTGTCTGCCTTCCTACATCCTAAAAGAGGAGCATTACACTATCCTACCTGCCATTTCTACTCTTCTAACTAAGCAAATGTAAAGATGAGGGGAGAAAATGTAGGTAGGTAACAGTTTCAAGTTCATTTTAAAAATACCTTGTTGTCATTGTTATATTTTGTAACACCAAAACATAAAGCTAATTCGAAGGAAACAGGGAGACAGGAATAAGAGTCTAATTTATTTTTTACTTGAAGTGAGGCATGCATGTGGAGTGTGATGGCGTATGCCATTCATGCATTTCATATATATTTCCATAATGAATTTTATAAACAGCAATGAATGCTTGATCAAACAATATATTTACAATATTACTCAAATATTACTGATATATATTAAATACACAACAGTAGCGCCCTTCATAATGGAGATGAAAAGAGGCTGATGAAATGGGTTTATTGGTGGCAGCTGTAATTTACTGAGAGCTGCAAGATATTACATTTAGAGAGGATGAATAAGGAGAGGGAATGTAATCCATAGGGAACAATTATAAAATGAACATAGTTGTGTTTTGTATGAAGAAAAATGGAATGGCGGGTTGAGAATCTAGTTTTTTTGAAAAAGCATGAAGTTCTAATCCTCTGAAATACAGATCTGGAATTCAAGAACAAATAAGTTTTGGTGAACCTTTAGAAATCGCTGGTTCTTCTCATTTCTGGAGCATTACAGTAACAGACATTTATTAATATACATTAACAAAAGCCTTAGTCCTAGTATTGTGTCCATTTGTGGTCTTTGCACTTTGAGAAAGGTGTGAAGAATCTGGACACAGCGTAGAAAGAATCAACTAAAATTATTCCAGGGCTGGGTAATTTTGGTTCAAGTGATGGAATAGAAGCTGGGATTGTTCTCATTAGAACAGAAGGTTGGGAGGAGATATGAGAGAGTGTTTCAAAATTATAAAAGATATTAACAGATTGGGTAGAGTGGAAATGAGGAGAGAGGGGACTGTAATGAAAGTGACTCACGAAAATGAGCAAAATAAAAATGCTGAAAATTCACAGCAGAACAGGTAGTATTTGTGGAAAGATAAACAGTTAACTTTCCATGTCTGGCAAATTAGATGTAAGGGATGTTCAGTTGTGTGGGCACAACGTGCATTTAGTTCTCAGTTTTTGGTTATCAGCCATCCATTCAAGCATACTTTTCATACATCTTAACCTCATAATACTACATAGTTACATCTGATATTATGCATTAACTAAACACTGCATTTTGTTGTCAAAATGTAAGAAAGCTCTGATTAAATTTTAAATTCAGATTGAATGTGAGAGCATGACAGGGTTGCTCTTGTGATTATGAGCTAGTGTAAGAATACTTTCGTACCATCACTACTGCGAGCTCAATGCTTTTTTTTCTGCAAGTACTGCTCAAGATGAGTTTCATTATTGAACATGTATCAGCTTATTTCAATGTTGGTAATAACTGCCCATTTTAAATTTTCTTATCCTAACACGTTGAATATTTGATTGAATACAGGATTTCCATTCATGTGGAATTCCTCATCACTGCAGCTGAGTGTTAGCCTTTTTGAGTTCTTGTTATAGGGTGGGACCTGAACCCACAACCTTCCACCTTGAAAGCCAGAGTGTTACCATTGAGCCATTGCTACCTCTTCCAGCCTTCCCTTCCACAGTTGCCTATCTATTAAAGCTAAGCGAAGCAGAGATGTGCTCTTTTTCCTCTCCTACTTCTTGCACTAAAGATCAGGACCCTTTCCTTGTATTCGTAATTGTGTGAGATGTCCCTCAGATTTTTTTGTGCTTTTTTTTTGTGAAGTTGATCAGTGAGTACAGTACAAAGCTTGCAGTTTAGTTGCAACAAAATCCTTTATCCATGTTGGAAGCATCTTTGAGCCGTAGGTAGAATGACATCTGCCTGTTGGAAATAAGAGCATCTGGTAATGAAAGGTCATCAATGTTATGATTCTGGGAGCCTTTCTGACTTCCAGCACTACCAGTAGCATTTGTCAAGTTAGCAGCCCACCAGTTTATTCCATACTTTCTCTCCCTCCACCCGCACCGTTTTTCAGGAAAGTATAAGTAAGTTGGATTCTCATTTTACCTAATTTTGCAGCCAACTCTCACACTTATCTCAACATTAAGTTGGTAATTGTACCATTGAAGCTCATATTTCTCGTGAGTAAAGAAATTTGGTTCTCCGACTGGCGTGATCAGAAATATAAATCTCAGTTATATTCAGTAGTATGTGCTTAATTATTGCTGATTCATCTTATGCCTTCAGACCTACGGTTTTACAAGTTGGTGTAGGGTGTGGGCAAGTCTTAACCGGAAATGAATATGCTCATTGTTCGAGGGTTTGTTGCTAAAGTGGGTCTTTCAGGTCATGGAAGGCCCAGCTTTCACCGTTAAAATAAGTCCTTTGCTACTTAGGACAGACAGTAAAAGCTGGCACTACATTAGCAGTTTATTCACTGCCTCATGTTGAACGTTACGAATATATTTGGGGTGTCACTTTTCTGGAGTTTGATCCGGGAGTACTCTGCTGGCATGTAGACTGCTGGGAAATGTGATAGACATCCCTTATCGTGAGCGTGGATTTGTGTTTTAAAATTGTAAGCAAGTCATGCAGGACTATGTTGGCTCTCTGTTAACAGAATCAATGACCACAAATGTGAATTTGATGAATTGGGTCTCTGTTGAGAAAGCAACAAATCATAAGGCTCAGTCTTTTGGTGTTGAGTTTAATGATGGTTTGAATCTTTCATCAAGTTCTGTATTCTGGATCAATATGTTCAGATCGCATGATCAGAATTTCTGAAATGTAGTGTTGAATTTCCTCCCTAATAATCACTTTGCTTTCACTAGAAGTTGTCAAACATGTATCTTGTCTGTCAGCTTAAAAGCTTCTTTTGTGTATTCCCTGTTGATTCCTTGAGTATGAGTATATCTGGCAGAATCCTTCAGGCCACTACTCATTTTATTATGAAAGTTGTGGCGTAAATGTATGTGACTGTTGCATACCAATTTCTGCACTTCGTTTGTGCTTCATATGCAAGTTGTACCCATTTTCTTTGTACATGGAAACAACAAAGGGCTCTAGGAATAGAGTTGTCCCTGAGAAATCAAAATTGGTACAAGTGTGTAAGGTGGAGTACGTCACTGAATCCCATAAATACCAAACCTTGAAATGAGCTATTAAAATCAATATTAATGTCAGGAGGTAAGGTTGTCAGTAATGGACTACCCATATAAGCCGAGCTGTCACTTTTAAACTAATTTTTATTACTTTATTGTTCCTTATTGTGAAACAAATCAATTCTTTTTGTGACCTCGGATCCTCCTGCAGCATCTTTTTCATAACGTGGACCATCAGTTGTCAACTTTCTGCATATCATTACTGATGCCCGATGAGCATTTCTATAATTTGACTATACTTGTTTCCGCAGGTGAGCACCAGCTACCTCGTTTCCCTGGCATGACCCGAGGTTTGGTGGCTGTACTCTTGTACTGGGATGGGAAACGATGCATGGCACTGTCATTACGTTCCCTTATACAGTCACGACAAGGCAAAACCTGGACTTTGGAACTTGGGTAAGTTTTGTTTGCTGTAGGTTTGAGGAGGTGTGAGGATTTGCTATCTACATCTCTCTTTCTGGTGTTTCATTGTGAGTCCCAGAGTAAACTTCATGCCAGCTCTTGCAGTGAATCCAATGCACTCGAAGGCTTCTATTCTGTCAGAGGGGCTGTATTTTCCATAAGCTGACTCAGGGTCAGATTTATTGTCACTGACATATGACCATAAATTTATTATTCTGTGGCAATGGTAAAGAGCAAAGAGATGAAAGTCCAGAAATTTCAAAAATTAGTAGTGCAAAAATGGACCCTTGAGAAGTCTGATGGCTAAGGGGAAGAAGCTGTTCATAAATCACTGAGTGTGGGTCTTTAGACTCCTACATCTCCTCCATTATAGTAGCAATGAAAAGTGGGCATGACCCGGTTGAAAGGTGGATGCAGGAGGAACTCAGCAGGCCGGACAGCATCTATGGAAAAGAGAAAATGTCAACTGTTTACTCTTCTCTATAGATGCTACCTGGCCTGCTGAGTTCCTCCATCATTTTGTTCGTGCTGCTTTGGATTTCCAGCATCCGCAGATTGTCTTGTGTTAGTAGTAGCTGCTGCCTTCATGAGGCACCATCTCTTGAAGATGTCCTCTACAGTGGGGAGGGTATTGCCCATGATGGAGGTGGCTGAGCCTACATTCACTTCCAATCCTGCATATTGGAGCCTCCACACAGACGGTGGTCCAGCCAGAAGGCTCCCTACCTTGCATTTGTTAGAGTCTGGTGATCAAGTGCTGTAGCAAGCTTATTTACATTTAGAAGGGTTTTTAAATTTTGTGAATTGGTGCTCTGTTGATTGATTTTGGAGAAGCTGGTAGAACTGTTCAGTAAACCATGGAAAGAAGAGGGAAATTTAGCCTTAGATCTTCCTTTAAATGAGATTTGGCAATTACTGTGCAAATAGTGCTTCTGGTCATTTTTGTTATTATCTCTAGTCTAATCTTTTCCACCTTGGACCTGCAACCATGAACAGTCTGGTTACGTGTCCTGTATAACTAGCATATGACGAGGCTGAATTTGCCGAAGTATTTTAGTATTCCTGAATCTTTCCCGACACGAATTAGCAGCTTCAAGGCAGGAAATCAAAAGGGGTATTAGATGCTGCGTAGTTTATTATGTCCAGAGTCAGCTTTCCGTGGAGGAGTTGTATTATGTAGGTTAGAATGACCTTTCAACACTGTGTTGCTATTAACTGTTTGTGATTGTGACTTTTCGAGCGGCGGATAAAACATCATGCTTTTGAAATTACAACCTAAAAATTCCCTTACAGTTCAGAGCTTGTATCTATGACAACACGGTTCACAGACGAATTGATGGATCAGGGGCTGACTCAGAAAGTATTGTGCCTGATCAATCAGATAAACCTCAATGAGGAGTTTGAAAAATTGCAGGCGGCCCGCGGCCTGGGCAATCCAGTTCATCGCAGAGCGGTAAGAATGGAAGCTCACTTTATCTGTGGGTTGGGTAATTTGTTTCAGGAAATATTTAGCAGGGTTTCCAATTGATATGGCGAAGATATTTTTGAATCCTTTTAATCATCTTGCAGAAAGTAGGAAAGCTATGCCAAGACTTTTTAAAAAAAAATTGACACAGCCCTGATAGGAATGTTGTATTGGTTCATTGGCGTTGGTTTATTATTGTCACGTGCATCAAGATACAGTGAAAAGCTTGTCCTGCACACTGTTTATACAGATCAAATTAAGAAACTGTCCTTGAGCATGGTGGGACATGCTTTCAGGCTTTTGTATTTCTGACTGATGGGAGAGGGAAGACGAGAGAATGTCCAGGGTGGGTGGGTCTTTGATTATGCTGGCTGCTTTACTGAAGCAGCAACAAGTATACTCTTTCAATATTTTTATTAATACTATATAAATTGCATAAATACAAATACAAAATTCATAAGGATACAAGTAAGTAATATGAATTACAGTACATTTAAATCATAGTAATATGATCACAGTATTCCATATTCCAGATCAATCATGTAGAAAAAAAAGACTGAATTATGAAATGAAATAAAATAAATAACTATTTTATTAAAAGAAAATCTACCCCCACTACCAAAATGAGCTGGTTGGTAAAAAAAAAGACAAGAAAAAAAAGAAATACCTTACCATATAATACTATAATAATAATAATGGCTCAGATCTATACTTTAATAACAGTTCAAAGATTATGAAAATAACTCAGAAAGGGTCCCCATAACATTAGAAAATCATGTTTAGAATCAGAAATCGAACAACGAATCTTCTCTAGATCAAGGCACAACATAACGTCAGATAGCCATTGAACATGAGTGGGCGGGGCGGCCTTCTTCCACTTGAGCAAGATCACCCTCCTGGCCATAAGAGACATAAAGGTCAATAACCGCAAATTAGATGGCCTTAGTTTTGTTGCACTATCCTCAACAATACCAAACATGGCGGTCAAAGGATTGGGCTTAAAACTAACATTGAAAAGTACAGAAAAAGTTTGAAATACATCTTTCCAAAATTTTTCAAGGCTCGGACATGTCCAAAACATATGAATTTGTGTGGCCGCTCCATTAGTACGTCTATCACAGTAGGGAGAAATACCTGCATAGAAACGAGAGAGCTTGTCTTTAGACATATGAACTCTATGTACCACTTTGAATTGTAATAAAGAATGACAAGCACATAATGATGAAGAATTAATCAATTTTAAAATAATCTTCCAGCTCTCTTCAGATATGAAAATCTGTAAATCCTTTTCCCAGTCTCCTTTAATTTTATCTAAAGAGAACTTCTTCGATCCCAACAGCAGACCATAAATGTAAGATATTGAACAGTTGTCAAAGGGTTTCAGATTAAAAATTGTATCTATTATATTCTTATCTGGACTTGTAGGAAATGTATGTAATTGAGATGTTAAAAAATCTCTAATCTGTAAGTATTGAAAAAAGTGGGTATTGGAAAGGTTAAATTTTGTTGAAAGTTGCACAAAAGAAGAGAGATTCCCTCCATCAAACAAATCCTGAAATCGTTTAGTACCCAAGCTATCCCATTCTTTATAAGGTAAGTCAATTAAAGATGGTTTAAAAAAACAATTAAAAAATATGGGAATTGAGAGGGAGAATCTCAATAAACCAAAACGTTTTCTAAACTGTAACCAAATCCTCAAAGTATGTCAGTTAGTTTATTTAAAGATTTAAGGGAAGCAAGGATCCAAGTAAAGAGATAATGGAAAATTTCATAACAGAATTGACTTCCAAAGAAACCCATGTAGGGCAGTCCTCATGGTTAAAGTAATATATCTAGAACGTAATATTTGGTATATTAACTGCCCAATAATATAACCTAAAATTGGGTAAGGCAAAGCCTCCATTCTGTTTATTTTTTTGAAGGTGAGCTTTATTTATATGAGGTTTTTTATTCTTCCATATATAGGAAGAAAGAATTGAATCCAAAGAGTCAAAAATTTAAGATTTAGGAATGAAAACAGGCACAGCTTGAAAAAGGTACATAAATTTAGGTAAGATATTCATTTTAATAGAATTAATTCGGCCAATCAGTGATAAAGAGAGAGGCGACCAATTAGAAAGTAACACTCACAACACGCTGGAGGAACTCAGCAGGTCGGGCAGCATCCGTGGAAAAGATTGGTTGACGTTTCAGGCCGGAACCCTTTGTCAGGACTGTAGGGAGAAGGGGCAGAGGCCCTATAAAGAAGGTGGGGGGGAGGGTGGGAAGGAGAAGGCTGGTAGGTTCCAAGTGAAGAACCAGTAAGGGGGAAGATAAAGGGGTGGGGGAACGGAGGCAGGGAGGTGATAGGCAGGAAAGGTGAAGAAAGAATAGGGGAAAACACAATGGGTAGTAGAAGGAGGCGGAACCAAGAGGGAGGTGATAGGCAGCTGGGGGAGGGGGCAGAGTGACATAGGGATAGGGGAAGGGAGGGGGAGGGAATTACCGGAAGTTGGAGAATCCTATGTTCATACCAAGGGGCTGGAGACTACCTAGACGGTATACGAGATGGTGCTCCTCCAACCTGAGTTTAGCCTCATCATGGCAGTAGAGGAGGCCATGTGTGGATATATCTGAATGGGAGTGGGAAGCAGAGTTGAAGTGGTGGCTACTGGGAGATCCTGTCTGTTTTGGCGGACGGAGCGGAGGTGCTCGACGAAGCGGTCCCCCAATCTGCGTTGGGTTTCACCGATGTAGAGGAGGCCGCACCGGGAGCACTGGATGCAATAGATGACCCCAACAGACTCCCAAGTGAAGTGTTGCCTCACTTGGAAGTACTGTTTGGGGCCCTGAATGGTGGCAAGAGAGGAGGTGTAGGGACAGGTGTAGCACTTGCGCTTACAGGGATAAATGCCAGGTGGGAGATCCGTGGGGAGGGACGTGTGGACCAGGGAGTCGCAGACGGACCGATCCTTGCAGAAGGTGGAGAGGGAAAGATGTGCTTAGTGGTGGGGTCCTGTTGAAGGTGGTGGAAGTTGCGGAGGATAATGTGCTGGATCCGGAGGCTAGTGGGGTGGTAGGTGAGGACAAGGGGAACTCTGTCCCTGTTGTGGTGGCGGGAGGATGGGGTGAGAGCCGAAGTGCGGGAAATGGAGGAGATGCGGTTGAGGGCATCATTAATGACAGGAGAAGGGAAACCATGATCCTTAAAGAAAGAGGACATTTGAGATGTCCTGGAACGGAAAAACTCACCCTCAGAGCAGATGCAGCGGAGACGGAGGAACTGGGAATAGGGAAAGTCATTTTTGCATGTGGCGGGGTGGGAAGAGATATAGTTGAGGTGCAATTAGAAAGTTTTTAAATAATTCATTAAAGTTAAAAAATTTTCCTTAAATAAATCTTTATAATTCATAGTAATTGTTATCCCAAAATACGTAAATTGTTTTCTTAAAATTTTAAAAGGAAGGTTAATATCAGTTGGTATTAAATTGTTTAAAGGAAACAGTTCACTCTTATGTAAATTTGATTTATATCCTGAGAACTGATTAAAATTAGTCAGTAAACGGAACACAAATGGTAAAGAGGTTGTAACATTAGCTATAAAAAGCAACAAGTCATCAGCATAGAGCGACACTTTATGGATAGTACCTCTCCTTAAAAAACAGTAATCTCTTTAGACTCTCAAAAAGCAATGCTGAGGGTTCTAGTACCAAATCAAAAAGCAGAGGGCCCAAAGGACAACCTTGTCTAGTTCCACGTTGGAATTTAAAGGGTTTAGAATTCTGAAGATTAGTAAGAACCCGAGCGAAGGGAGATAATTAAAGTAATTTAATCCAATGAATAAAATTAGGTCCAAAATTAATTTTTTCTCAGGATGTAAATAAATAATTCCATTCAACTCTGTCAAAGGCTTTCTCCGCATCCAAAGATACCATACATTCCGATATTTCCTTAGATGGAGAATGCATAACATTTAACAAACGCCGTATATTCCAATGGGAATATCGATTTTTAATAAATCCTGTCTGATCATCTGAAACTATAGAAGATATAATATTTTCAAGTCTGCGAGTCGACACTTTAGATAAAATTTTAGTGCAAAATTGAATAAAGAGATAGGTCTATACGAAGAATATTCAGTAGGATTCTTATTCTTTTTGAGAATAAACAAAATTGAGGCTTCATAAAAAGACTGCGGTAATCTTCCTACCTTAAAGGAATCTGTAAGGGTAGAACATAAGTATGGTATAAGCAAGGATGAAAAGCCTTCTAAAACTCCCCAGAGAATCCATTGGGTCCTGGGGAGTTCCCAGAATGCAATTCTTGTATAGCCTGAGCAATTTCCTTCTGGGAAATGGGTTGATCCAATTGCCTACGATCATCTGTTGATCTAAAAAATTATTCATTGCAATATTATCCTTAACAGAGTCAGAACTATTCAGTTTGGAATAAAATTCCCTGAAAGTGTCATTAATTTCAAAATG
The DNA here is from genome assembly GCF_963921235.1 of Mobula hypostoma. Taxonomy (NCBI): domain Eukaryota; kingdom Metazoa; phylum Chordata; class Chondrichthyes; order Myliobatiformes; family Myliobatidae; genus Mobula; species Mobula hypostoma. The sequence goes on along the minus strand of NC_086105.1, from coordinate 52,722,799 downwards.
GTCAGTTGTCATGTCCCCATTAATTTTACGTATTTCTTTAATTTGCCGCTTGGCTATAAATGGCTTCAATTGATTAGCCACACACATAAAAGTTGCTGGTGAACGCAGCAGGCCAGGCAGCATCTCTAGGAAGAGGTGCAGTCTACGTTTCAGGCCGAGACCCTTCGTCAGGACTAACTGTTAGCAGCCTGGCCTGCTACGTTCACCAGCAACTTTTATGTGTGTTGCTTGAATTTCCAGCATCTGCAGAATTCCTGTTGTTTGCGTTTCAATTGATTAGCCAGTAGCTTACCAGTTTTATCTCCGTGAATATAAAATTGAGTTCTACCTTTTAAAAGCTGGCTTTCAATTGGATACGTTAAAAGAAGAACATATTTTATATATTTCAGTAATGGGTACCGAAGCATATTCTTGGTCCAGTTGTTTTAACTGATTAGCTAGTTAATTTCTCTTTGTTAGCTTTTTTAATGATGTTTCCAGTAGAAGAAATAATTTGACCCCGGATATATGCTTTAAAAGTATCCCATATAATAAGACCAGACGTCTCTTCCAACATTTTTTCTTCCAAAAAAAGAGTAATTTGATTCTCCATAAATTTTAAAAAGTCCTCATCAGATAACACAGTTAAATTAAATCGCCAAAATCTACTCATGGGGATAGGACCAGGGAGATTTAAAGATAGAAGTACAGGAGAGTGGTCAGAAATAGCAATCCCTTTATATTCAATCGATTGAACCAATGGAATTATTTAACTGTCAATAAAAAAAAAATCAATCCTGGTATAAGAATGATGGACATGAGGGGAAAAAAGAATACTCCCTGTCTGTTGGATGAAGAAAACGCTAAGCATCGTATACCACATTTAGTTAGAAAGCAAACAACAGGAGTTCTGCAGATGCTGGAAATTCAAGCAACACACATCAAAGTTGCTGGTGAACGCAGCAGGCCAGGCAGCATCTGTAGGAAGAGGTACAGTCGACGTTTCAGGTCGAGACCCTTTGTCAGGACTAACTGAAGGAAGAGTGAGTAAGGGATTTGAAAGTTGGAGGGGGAGGGGGAGATCCAAAATGATAGGAGAAGACAGGAGGGGGAGGGATAGAGCCAAGAGCTGGACAGGTGATAGGCAAAAGGGGATACGAGAGGATCATGGGACAGGAGGTCCGGGAAGAAAGACGGGGGGGGGTGACCCAGAGGATGGGCAAGAGGTATACTCAGAGGGAGAAAAAGGAGAGTGAGAGAAAGAATGTGTGCATAAAAATGAGTAACAGATGGGGTATGAGGGGGAGGTGGGGCCTTAGCGGAAGTTAGAGAAGTCGATGTTCATGCCATGTTCATGATCCTCTCGTATCCCCTTTTGCCTATCACCTGTCCAACTCTTGGCTCTATCCCTCCTCCTCCTGTCTTCTCCTATCATTTTGGATCTCCCCCTCCCTCTCCCACTTTCAAATCTCTTACTCACTCTTCCTTCAGTTAGTCCTGACGAAGGGTCTCGGCCTGAAACGTCGACTGCACCTTTTCCTACAGATGCTGCCTGGCCTGCTGCGTTCACCAGCAACTTTGATGTGTGTTGCTTTAGTTAGAAAGGATTGGATAAACAAAGCTGATTTATTAAGTGTGGCTGGTTTGACAGATGAGCGATCTAATACTGGATCTAACCAGCAGCTAAAATCTCCTCCCATCACGAGAGTAAGTACATAAATCTGGCAAAAAGGAAAATAGATGTTCAAAAAATCCTGGATCATTTATCTTGGGGGCATATACGTTAGCAAAAACAATCAATTTACTGTCTAAACTCCTTGATACAATAACAAATCGACCATTAGGATCCGAAACAACTTTATGCTGAACAAAGGAAACCACAATCTACAAAAATCGAAACTCCACGTGATTTTGCATTAAACGAAGAATGGAATTGCATATCCTTCCACCAAATAAAAAAAACATAAGCTGTCACAGCTGTGTATATGCATTCCTTGTAAGAAAATAATGGGTGCTTTTAATTTTTTAATATAAACAAACACTTTGTTCCGCGTAATGGGGTGATTCAGCCCTTTCACATTCAAACTAAATAAGTTAATATTTCCAACCATTTTAAATACAAATACAAATCATCATGTAATTAAAAGATCTGGCCATAAGTTATTAAAACTAGAAAGCAAGCCGTAAGGTAAGGTAGTCAAACAGGCTATCATATAATCAACCCAACACAGCTCCCATAGAGAAATAGGCCCTAGCCCCTCCCCCACCCAAAGCAAGAAAGCTGACCAATAGACAGTCAGCGAGCTAATAACTAAGTTCCCTCCCCAAAAAATCCTGTTGACAGAAACTCCGATCCTACAAGGTCAAATATGTCCCTACCAAGATACAACATAAAAAGAAAAATAACTCAGTTTTCAAAAATATGAGGATCAGTTTAAACAAGTTCAAAGAAAGCTATATTAAAATAAGCCTCAAAAAGGATATAATAAAAAAGTATCAAAAAAAAACAAAAGACAATATATGAACAGCCAGAACGTAAGCTTATTAAAACCTTATTTCAAATTCATATTAACAGAGGAAAAATTGATCAAATAAGAAATAAAACAGTTTTAGACTTCATCTTTCAGAAACTCATTTGCGTCTTCAACTGACTTTATTCTTTTTCGCAATCCGTTCTTCAAAACAGTACTCAAACGGGCGGGAAACCAAAGGGATGGTTTATATCCTTTATTATAAAGTTCTGACATAACTTCTCTATATTTCATACGATCAGCCATAACTTCAGGCGAATGATCTTCCACAAATCTGACCTTGTAACCATGGAAATCGATCATTCCTTGTTGACGGGTATGGCGAATTAAAAGGTCCTTAATACGAAATTCATGAAAACTTAGAATGACCGACCTGGGTCTCGCTGCCGACGACGATGGCTTTGAAGTCGGCAAGCGATATGCCCGATCGAGCTGCGGCTCAGAAGTGAATAGAACAGGGAATAGCTGTTTCAGAAAGTTTGCAAAGAACTTCGTAGGGTCAGTGCTTTCAATTGATTCTTCAAGACCCAGAATTCGCAAATTATTTCTCCTGTTTCTATTTTCTAGACTGATAATCCTTTTCATCGTTTTTTCATTGGATAAGGATAACTCTTTGCAGAGTTTAAATGTATCTTCAAGATCCTCTTCAAGTGTCACCAGCTTTGCAGTATTTTCCTGAATTCGGTTCTCATGCTCAGTTAAAGTTTGTTGGATTGTATCCAATTTGCCATTAGGTCGTTGAAACTCCTCGGAAAATTCGGATTTTTGCCGTTTACGGAAGTCACTGATTGAATCCAAAGTGATTGGGAATTCATCTTCTGTTTCTCTTCCTTTTGGAGAAGCTTTTGTTCTTTTCCCAGCCATAGTAGAGCAGTATTAAAGTATTATAATAAGGTTTCAAAAAAAAGCTGGTAGAGACAATAAAGTAAATAGGGTAGGAGCAATCTAAAACGATGTTACTCCATCAGCTGCCAACAGGGCTGTCCAGCAGCAACAAGTTTAGAGTCCATTGAGGGGAGGCTAGTTTCTGTGATGTACTGAGCTGTGCTGACAACTCGTATGCAATTCAGCATCGGTGATTCAGCTGATCATTGATGGATTTGAGCGATACAGGATGATGAGAAAAACAAAATTATCCACTTGGAGCAGTAAATGTTATTTACCTGTTATTTAAAATTGCATATATTTTTAAGAATAGTTAGAAAAATTGTGTTTGAAAGATTTTGAATTTGTGAAATCCGAGTCATGAGTAGAATTCTGGAGCGCTCAGCAGATAAAACTGGAGAGATGAAAGTCTATATTTTAGATCAGCCTTTCTCAACCTTTTTGCCTTGGAGGAACCCTTGAAATAATTTTCTGATTTCAGGGAACCCCTGTCTACAGCTCATGGTAAGTTAGCGTGATCAGTAAGTTGTAGATACAATATTCCAAAAATAATTGTTCTCGCTCTTTTGAATAGAGAATGAAATTTTAGCCAACCTTTCTTGAAAAAAGCGGTAGTTAAGCTTAGATTGCTTTTATTGAAATTAATCTTTTTCTTTCCCTTTCATAAATTTAAAAACTCATAGACAAACATAATAAGTTTCTGTTAAATAACCGTCTTAAGCCAAAATGGGATTTTGTCTAACAGTAGGCTCGATAGATTTAATTTAAATAAAGGTTGTAAATTGTTTTTAATTAATGCTATTTACAACATGAAAATTTATTGACAATGTTGAAGCAGTGGGTTGTGACAACATCAAGAATTTTGTTTTGCAAGAGAAATGAAACCTCTCATGGAGCCAACCATTGATGGGGCACCATTAGTACTGATGCCAGCACAGTTCCTCCAAGACAGACCCTTCGTTTCCAGATATGGAGACAAAACATTAAATATATCTTGGCATTTGCTTGTTTCGGGTAACTCTTTGCAACAGAAAATTTTCTTGAAATTTCACCATTTGCAAATGTTACAACATGACATTTATTGGTGAAATCTGTTGACTCATTAACCTGGAAAGAGAAGCTGTTTTTCAGATTATCACACAAAACCTCTTCAGCATCATATGACATGTCATCAATATGTCGACTTACACTGTTTGGGAGTGAACCCTTTTCAATTTCTCTTAGTGCATCTTTTCGTAGCATTTTATCCTGTATAATTTTACATACTGCCATTATTAGGTTCTCACCAAATGTGTGGCTTTTCCTTTTCTGGATAACAAGTTCTGCTACCAAATAACTTGCTGCCTGATACTCTTTGCTGTTATTTTATTAACAAAAGCTTTACTCTGTTTTGAGATTCCAATAACCATATAAAGTAATCAGCACTTTTACTTATTATAAGGCTGTGACTTCTATTTAAGTGTCTTTTCTATTTTGCTGGAGCCATTGCCACATTTGTGATTTGTTTGCCACAGATTAGGCACCATGGAATAGGACAACTTGGATCACCAGTCCATGTAAAACACTGCTGTATAAGTAGTTTTCACTGTAAAGTGTTACATACCCTGTAACTGGGTTGCCAAACCAGCAGAAATGGACCACTTAGTTGGAGTCTGGATTACTGGAACTAAGAAAGTTTTATTAAAGAAATAAGCAACACAGTACTCTAATCAAAAGGATAATAAATGCAACAGTTCAGCAATGATAAACACACATGTACACAGAACTAGGATAATAGGATCAATCAAGCTCTATCGCCGTCTAGGGGTAAATGACCAGTTTCAAGTGACGCAAAGATCAGTTCAATTGAGTTCAGTTCAGTTCACAGTAATCACTGTTGTGCCGTTGGGGGCGGGGGGAGAGAGAGAACGAATGAATATTCAAATTGGATTCCAAACAGACCTTCGATATCCCTCGCAGTCAGCTTTTGGGCGAGCCCTTTGTAATGTCTTCTGAGGTCACCGACTGTGACCCCTCCGTTCCAGATACGATCGTTCTTCTGCGGTGAACCCGGCACCCAGGCAAGGGTGGACACACACACCAGGTTCCCGCCGATCCGTACCTTTCTACCCTGTGCGTCTGTGGCTGGTCCTGCGACCAGACCTCCAAAAACTCCCACCAACTAGTGGGGGGGGGGCACACCGCTTTCAGGATCTTGTTACCTCGTGGAGTCGTGTGTCTGTTGCCTTAGCGAACCTGTCCCTTTTTATCCCCCTGCTGGGGTATCGCCTGTCCATCACACTTCAAACAGTTCAGGGTTCAAAGCTCCCGGTCTCTGACAATACTCGGAACTGTGTCTCCTTTCTGTTAATCCCTCTCGTCTCTCATTAACATCTCTGAAGGTTCCCCCATTGTCCTCTTATCGGCATCAATCTGGCTTTTTTTTGGTCACAAAAGACAGACTTGTTTTTTTTTGTCCTTTGTTGCTCAATAAGAATTGCAACTACACTTGGACTAAGATGTTAACTGTCCTGTGCTATCACCAGTGGGATCATCCGTTAATCTGCCACCTATCTTCAGGAGTTCCGGCCACTTATGATCAAGACTCCCTCGAGGTGGTGGGCCAGCAGTGCTAAAGCACCACCTCCCACTGGTGAGTTTAAAAACTTAGCATCTGCCTCTATCAGAGTTGTTGGTTGCTTCCATCCAACAGACAGTCTACTCTTCAGGTGTCTGTGCAACTACTGAAGGATTTGCAAAAGATGGATACACTGTCTGACTATCTGCCCCTCTGGATGTTCTTGGTCCACACCCATGATGATCCTGTCTCTGCTGCCTCAGCTACAGCCCTGCTGGTTGACTTAATCTCTTCTAGTGAAGCCAAGGTCACGCAGCCACTTCTGGAAAGTGAACGCAATAAAGCCACAGCAACCTACTTCGAATGGATAGCATGAGACCTTCCACCCTCTGTCTCTGCACTCTGATGTTAATTCTGCATACTTGGTTAACTTGCGCTCATGGGCTTCATCGATGTTGTCTTCCCAGGGGACTGTGAGTTCACCAATAACCACTTCTCTACTGGTGTCAGACCATACGATTATCTCTGGACGCAATGTGGTGAAAGCTGTTTGCTCCGGGAAACTGCCTTGGCACACCGATCATTGGCTGAAGAAAGTATGCTTGACCGTGGGCTTGAGCTGTACACCCTTGACTTGGAGCCTTCTTTCACAAATGATATGCGATGTTCTGTGCAGCATGGGGCATGAGATAAGTTGTGCTGCAGTACTCTCTGCTCAACCGCTTCTGTTACAACTTTGAGAACATAGTTATGTCTTCAAGTGTACATGCTGCTGGAAAGATTGACTCTGTGTGCACTCAAAATATGTTGAAGTGTTCCCTTCTCACCACAAGCAGCACATCTGTCTGTCTTATCTTCATACCAGGCGCTGAGGTTGGCAGGTGTTAGGAGCAGGTCGTACACTGCCCTGCACAGAAAAGAAATGCGAAGTGGTTCCATCTGCCACAGAACATTCCAGGACAGACTTGATTTTTGTGTCCTTTGTTGCACAATAAGAATGGCATAATAAATAACTAAACAAGAAAACTGCTAAAAATATGGAAACTTCACAGTACAATCCCCTTCTAACCTACACAATCTACCTTCTGCAATGTTTACAAGAACAGCCTACTGTCCTCCCCCACCCCTCCGCCCAGTGCAATGCAGCGCTCACCAATTATCAACGGCCTCCCCTACCTTGCATCAAAAACTGAGAATAAACGAGGTCCTACTGCACACTGCCATACTGAGCTGAGAGACTGCTATCAGGGCTGCTCGATCACTGCCCACCACTGGTTAACATCATTAGCATCGTGCAATGTGAGAAGTTCAAAGAACGATGTTTAAATTTTTTAAATCATGATCTCGCGGAACCCTAGGGTTCCAGGAAAACCTGGTTGAGAAATCCTGTTTTAGATGCACTTCTTGCCTATTTGATATCTTGCACAAATGTTGTTACATTTTCTTCTGCTTATAAAACCTGTACATCAATTGCATTTTCATAGTCTTTTCCATTATCCTTTCACATATAAATATCTTGGAGTTTGCGTCTTTAGCATTTCTTTTAGTCAAACTAATTTCACTTGGATTTTCCTGTAGTACTTTGGTTTGCTTAGTTTTCTAGGCTTTCTATTAGGATGTCACCAACAAATTTTGATATCGTTCTTGTTATTGACATAAAATAGCATTTCAGCACATAACTTAGGGAAGCGTTGCTATGCACAGCATGCCAATTATTAAAAAAAACTATCCTCTCAACCCAGCCATTGCTATTCATGCAACATTGTTTCCATGCATTTCTATTTGATTACTGAATTTCTCATGTGAAACTCTGCTTGGAAGATGTCAACAAGAATGTTGACACAGTGTGATTTCTTTAAATAATTTTGTGTTGAGCATAGTGTATCTATAATTCTCGCCTCGGTGTTCGTGATCCGTTTTATAGTCGATTCACTAAATTCTGTGTTTTATATTTCCTTGCTTTTAAGGCCGTACCACTAAGCCAGTAATTTGGGAGTGAGCCTTCTTCACAAGCCTAACAATTACTGTTAATTAATGCTCAAGTATGGCTCCCATTTCCAGTGAATTTTTTTGTCATACTATTGTGTGTTGTGTATTTCACACAATACACCAACTGCACTGCTGTTGTAAATTAATTAGGGAACTAAAATTAATTGAAAAGTAATGGCATTAAAGTGTTGAGCTGCCATTTTGAGTGTGACTGGCATTACCCACTAAATGCCTTCCCACTGAACTGGCCTTGTGTAACGTATTTAAAATTTGCACCACGGTAGCGTAGTGGTTAGCTTGGGGCGTCGGAATGCGGAGTTCATTCCCGGCATCCTCTGTGAGAAAGTTTTGTATGATTTTCCCATGTATGCTTGAGTTTCCTGCGTGTTTCCTCCAAAGATGTACCGGTTAGTAGGTTAATTGGTCATTGTAAATTGTGATGTTTAGGCTTGGGTTTAATCGGTGGTTAGCTGGGCAGCGCAACTCTGGGCTAGAAGGGCCTGTTCCACACCGCTTATCTAAATAGATAAATAAATATCTTAAAAGATCTTAGTGTGAAGATTAAGGGGAACTGCTTGCTTTCAAACTATTTTGATTATTCTGTAGACTCTGGGTGGGCGGGGACTTGCTAAGGTGATCAAAAGTGTAATGCCGATCTGCTACAGTCTGAATAATTGCTGTGTTATTTTCTAGGTCTCGGATCTGATTAAGGAATGTCGGCAGACCCTTGCTGAATGTCTCTTTGCCTGGGCATGTCAGACACCACTGAGCAAAGATGACACCTTGTTTATCATTTGCCACATGGAGAGTGTCACGACTGAGGCAGATGGCACATTGGATAATGTAAACCTTGCTCTTCTCATGGCTCTGCTTTATTGCTTTGATATAAGCTTCTTGGAGAATGTTACTGAGGACCGAGAAGGTAAGAAAGCTATCATGAAAGGATCACAACGAAGTGCTGTTAGCTGTACATATTAGCTGTTTATAGAAAGTGCCACAAAACCTCTTTTGATCTTAACCAGTTCTGACTTGAGGTTATTTGCCCAGAAGAATGTAAAGTTTCTCAATTACTTTTGCTAGACAGAAATGTATTTAGCTCAGTGTTCATTGTTTAAAGGCATTCTCAGTCACAATTTGCATTTTCTGCACTATTTCTGCTTCATCACTCAAAAACTAGACTTGAGTTTTCGTGGATGATGCAGGCTGTCAACTGGATTTTGTGGCTAAGAATCATAGAATATCATTTGCATGTTACTTTGGTGAAGGGTCTTAGTTGTGCCTGACAGTGAAATGCTGCACACTTCAGTAAAACCAATAAAAGTTAACAAGACTGGTTGCAAGCATTTAGCTTCAGTTTGAACTTGACTTCTGTTGAACGATATAGTTGAAAGCCCGTCTAATGCTTTTCGGTTTGCTGATGTTCTGTCACTGTCTCTTTAAGGTAGAGTGATATTCTAACTTGATTGAATGAGGAGGGGGAAAGCAAATTTATTTGGTTGCAGTGATTTGCAAGCTCACTTGCAAATCCCAGTCAGTCCGACTGGCAACAACATCTCCTCCACAATCTGTGTGCTTAGCCCTGTTTGACTAGCTTTATACTTATGACTGTGAAGCTAACTACAACTTCAATCCATATTTAAGTTTCTGTTGACACCATTGTCTTTGGCCAAATCAAAGCTGGTGAGAAACTAGCATATAGGAGAGAGAATAAAGATCTGGCTGAGTGGTGCCACAACAACTACCTCTCACTCAAAATCAGCAAAGCTGAAGAGCTGATTATTGATTACAGGAGGAGGAAACTGGAGGACATGAGCCAGTCTTTATCAGAGGTGGAGAGGGTCAGCAACTTTAAATTCTTTGGCGTTATCATTTCAGAGGATCTATCCTGGCATTAAGTTAAAAAAAAATGGATGTATCAGCGTGTTTAATTACCAATACAATGCAGTGATCTAAGTGTATAAATTAATTTGACTTCACACTGAGCAGAGATATTCTTTCCTGTCTTCTGAAGAACTTGCAATATTGTTTTTTAATAGAGTTAATTCATCAACTGCCATTACTGACAGAAAAACAGTATGTGACTGCCATTCATAGCAGGCTGCAGAACTCCCAGCCTTGGAAACTGCCAGGTCTTCAGGCTGTGGTCAGACTGGCCTGGGCCTTGGCTCTGCGAGGGATCTCACAACTGCCAGACACGACAGGTAAACCTTTGCGCTTCCCCACTTTTCAGAAATATTTGAGAAAGGCTTTGTCAAGTTTATTTTCAGATATACAGGTGAAATGAAAAACTTTGCAGCAGTGTTACAGACACGTAGTATCAAATAAGCAGTATTCATTAAAAAAAAACAAATTTAAAAATGTACACAATTTTTAGAAAAGCACATTTGAGTAAAGAAAAGCACAATGCACGTTTTTGTGCAAGGTGATCAAGTGGTCATAACGTTGCTACTCTGAGATTGTGATTGGCGTTGTGCTGGTTGGTTCAAGAACTGAATGGTTGAAGGGAAGGTGCTGTTCTTGAACCTGTTTTTGTAGGACTTCTGGTTTTGTGGAAGTTGGACCTCATGCCTGGTGGTAAGATTTCGGTTCACAGGTCTGAATGTTTTGCCTTGCTCTGGAGTTGGTCATTACATTTGACAATACAACACAGGAACAGCCCTTCGGCCCACCATGTTTCTGCTAAGCATACTGCCAATCTAACTAATTCTGACTGCCTGCACATTCCCTCTATTTCCTCTGTTCATTTTCCTGCCTAAATGCATCTTAAACTTTGGCATTGTATCTACCTTTACTGCTACTGGCAGCTTATTCCAGACACCTACCACATCTTTAAAATTTCCTCCTCTTGCCTGTAAGCTCTGTCCTTTCATATTTGACCTTCCCACACTGAAGGGAAGGAGTTTTACTTTCTACCCTACCTATGCCTCTCAATTTTATATGCATGTCCTTCCAAGGCTACAAACTCCCAACTTTTTAGGAGACTGGTAGAATGGATGGGGATGGATTTGCCAACTGATGTGGGCTGCAGACATCTTCTGCTGGGTGAGAATGGGGCCTTTATGTGTGTCTTCTCTTCCCAGCTCTGAGCTATGATTAGTTGGGTCTTGGTCATACTGAGCAGAGTGCCAAATGGATTCTCATACTCACTCACTGAGTCAGTGAGGCCTAATCCAAACAGCATCCTAGTGAACTGCTTCTGTACCTTCCCCCAAGCCTTTAGTGCAGCACCCAGAATTCCACAGGGTACACCAAATGTGGCCTTGGCAAAGCTTTACATGGCTGTTAACTTCCCAACTTTTACACCTATTGCCCTGACCATGCTGTAAGCTGCCTTTACTGCCTGTCTACATGTGTTTCACTTTCAGGGAGTTGTGGACCTGCAACTCAAGATCTCTCAGTCCACCACTGTCCTTAAGGGCCCTGCCATTTCCCTTTTTATTTTATCTTTTATTTATTTCAGAGATACAGTGCAGATTAGGCCTTTCAGGAACAAGGAGCTGTGTTGCACAGCAACCCACCTGTTTAACCCTAGCCTAATCACAGGGCATTTTACAATGACCAAATTAACCTAGTAACTGGTACATCTGGAGACTGGAAAACCTGAAGCACCCAGAGGAAACCCACATGGTCAAGGGGAGAATGTACAAACTCCTTACAGACAGCAACAAGAATTGAACACTGATTTTCTAGCTGATGCTGTAAAGCATTGTGCTAACCATTACCTGACTGTACTGCCCCATCTGTAACTTCATATCTAATTTACAAACTCAGTAGACCTCCTGTGACTCAATCTTCTGGACCAAAGTACCATGAGGGACATTATAGTATCCATGTAGACATTATTCAGTGACCTACCCTTATTAATCAACTTCATCACTTGTTCAAAAACTTAATTGGTAAAGTCAACATGGCTTGTGCTGGGAAGACCCTACCCCCTAACTTTGATTAAGTCTATGCTTTTACAAATGTAAGTAAATCCTGTCCCTAATCTCCAATAATTGCCCTACTACTAATGTAGGGCTCTCTCCCCTATAATTTCCTGGCATCCTTTCTTAAGCGAAGGAACAACAGTGGTGGGACCTTGCCTATAGTTCGAAGTTGCAAAGATCTCCCTCAGTATCCAAGGATAGATTTCTTCATGCCTTAGGGACAACCACCCCATAAAGATTTTCAAGAGACCCAGTACCAACTTAATTTCAACTTTTCTTTGAATATCACCATATCTCACATTCATCCATGTCCTACTTCATGGTGATTTAAGACCTTTTCCACTTCCTCTAATTCCATGCGTAAATTCCCTCCTTTGTCCTTGAGTTGACTTTCTCTTTGCTACCTCAGCTTTTAACATAGATATAGAGTAAACATATAAAGGATTCTCTTTATTCCTATTTACCAGGGAAATATCACAGCCCTTTTCAGCTCTCCTATCTCCTTGCTTAAGTTCTTTTGTTTCTTTTATTTTCCTCGAGGGCCTGTCTGATTTCAGCTTCCTAAATGTCACGTAGGCTTCTTTTATCTCTTTGATTAAACTTATCATATCTCTTTCCATCTAAGGTTTCAGACGTCTAATTGGCTGGACTGTTACACGTCAGATGTCGATTTAGTTCCAAACAGCCACTTCCAATCTCCTGTTGCAGTACCTTCCTCACCCAATTTAGCACCTTTACCTGAGGACCAACATCCTTATCCTTGGCTATCTTGAAACTTAGGGAATTGTGATTCCTGAAGTTCTCCCTCAATGAAGCTCTGATTACCTCGTACAATATCTGGTATGGGCTCTTCCCCAGCTGAGCTATTTGCATACTATTTAGAAACATAGAAAACCTACAGCACAATACAGGCCCTTCGGCCCACAAAGCTGTGCCGAACATGTCCTTACCTGAGAAATTACCTAGGGTTACCCATAGCCCTCTATTTTTCTAAGCTCCGAGTACCTGTCCAGGAGTTTCTTAAAAGACCCTATCGTATCCCCCTCCACCACCATCGCCAGTGGCCCATTCCACGCACTCACCACTCCCTGTGTAAAAAACAAAACACTTACCCCTGACTTCTCCTCTGTATCTTCTTCCAGGCACCTTAAAACTGTTACCTCTCGTGCTAGCCATTTCAGCCCTGGGAAAAAGCCTCTGACTATCCATATGGTCAATGCCTCATTTCAAGAAATTATTTTGGATGCACCTGATAAATTCTGCCCCATCTAAACCCACTAAACACTAGGGAAGTTAAAATCACCTACAACAACCTACTTCATTATATTTACATCTTTCCGTAATCTACCTGCATATCTGTTCCTCTAACTGGCAATTGGTAGCCATACAATATAGTCCCAGCAGAGTCACTGCACCATTCGTATTCCTGAGTTCTACCCATATGATCTCTTAGGATGAGTTCTTTTGGGATGTCTGATATTCATTTTGATGGGTAATGCATCTCCCCCCACTTTTTTTTTAACATCCATCACTGTACATCTGAAATATCTTTAACCAAGAATGCTGAGCTGCCGGTCTTCTCCCTCTTTCAACTCAGTCTCTCTAATGGCTGCAGTAATGTAGTTCCATATACTAATTTGGACTGTTCGCTTATCTGCTTTACCTGTTATACTCTTTGCATTAAAATAAACACACTCCAGACTGTGAGTCCCATGGTGTTTATTAACCTTGCCTTGCCAATTCACCAAAGCTCCACTTTGACCTCAAGACGGTTCTTCTCAAAATGACCAGGGGGGATAGCTTGCCTCCCTGCCTCCCTTTTGCATGCCGCCCGGAGGAGGAAATGTACTTTATCTTAGCTGAAACTTGATAACCAATCGTTGCTGCTCCTTTACTCCTCATTCTGTCAGTAGGGCAAAGCTTGATCTATTAATGCCAAAAAAGAATTAAATGGTTTGCAGTCTATTTGGTATTATTCTCTTTATGTTTTTCTTACTCTTTGCAGCCCAGAGCATCTGCCTAGCTGTGAAGGGATGGCATGACCTGAGCCATTTGCTTTGCAGTGACCTTCTTGGAATGTCTGAGGTGTGCAGCCACTTCTCTTGGGTTACCTTTCCTCAAGTTTGGCCACACTGCTTATCTGGAGATGGGTTTCAGCATTTTGGTGGTGGGGCTGGTGTTGGTTATTCATATTCTGTGAACTTGGTGAAGGAGATTTTGTATTCTATCATGCTGCTCTGTATCACTAGCTAACAAGGAATATGGTTCATTCTTTAAACCAATGACATCAATATTTTCCTCTCCCTCCACATACATTGTAAAACTAATTAAAGGTATAACAAAACCATAATAATAAGTTGCTTTAAAAGTTTACATTTGTGATGTCTTTAAGCACTTGACAGTGTCTACTCAAGAGAACATGTCTTGGAATTAGAGCCTTTTGGGTAATAATGATGCCATATCAGTTATAAAACTGAGTGTATGGGATGCAAATTTCTATGAGCACTGGTCTTAATGTGCCTGTTTTGTCTTAATCCCCAGCTCTGACTGAGTTCACGGAGGCAGATGAGTTGATTGCTAACATGGCGATAGGACAGAATGCCTTCCTTTTCCTCACTGAAGCTGTGGTGGGAGCTGAGGGTTTGTACTTGGATGAGTTCTATATCCGCAGGATTCACAACCTTGTTGCAGACTTTTTGACACTCATGCCAATGAAGGTGAGTTGGAGAGGCAATGGACAAACAAACATGTTGTGATTCTGAGTTTGTATCCCTGTTTGTGCTGTTCACTGCAAAGGACAAATTAGTCCTTCATACTTTAGAAAGCTGTGGTTGCATTCGTCCAAGTCCAAGTAAAATATGTATACTTTTTGACTCCTTTTACATGACCTTGCACAGAAACACAAGTAGAGGACACAAATTCACTGATATTACTTCCTTATCTGGCAACATTATTATCTCCTTCATCTTGCATCTTGATCAGCACTTAGAAGAATTGTTTTTTTACCTTGAAGCTTGTGGCAAAACGCCAGGGACAGGCCACCCTGTCTGTGCAATTTATCACTTGGCTGAAGAGATTTCTGATTGCACTGGCATAGCCAAACTGTTAATGTCCCGAGTACCCATATGATAAACTTCTGTGCTAAAGTCATTATGAATAAAACTGTTCTTTAATTTCAGTCTTCTTTTCCAAGAGGTGTCATGAGAAATGGTAAAATTTTGATTGTGCTGTCTGCTGAGCGCTGGCATTCCAAACCGTGTTAACTAGTGGGAATAAACCAACCCACAAATCCTTTCCTTGTGATTCCATTCTGTGAGGTTAAATGAACAGCAAGGTCAAATGAATCAACATTTTGCTGGTTGATCTGGTTGCACAGCCACCTTCAGTCATTCTCAGTGATCACTGATGACTTGTTCACTAGCGCTTGTGAGTGTGGGCCCTTTTATCAATGCTGCTGTTCGACCCAGAGATATGTCCACCATGTTTTACTTTACCATAATATTTAATTGATTTTGAGGTACTCTTTTTGTTCATGCTTAAAAGGCTTTTTAGTTGGAAATGTCTGTTAGGAATTAAAAAGAGTAGACTAAATAGGTTCCATGAATGAAGCACGTCATGATGACATCTAATGTTATAACAAATTAGCCAGCATGTTCATCATTTTAATTAAACACAGTGGGGAGATGTGTTTGAGGAGAGTGGAAGTTCTTGGAATGCATTTAGATGTGTACACTTAGTGAAGCTTCAAAAACTGTTAGAACGCATGAATTGCGCTAGCTGGAAACCAGTTGTTTTTCTTAGTTAGCAGCTATTTTGCATTTGTCAATCCACGTAACGTGTTAGAAGGAGGTTCAGAATAACTGCCATTTAAATTGTGGATTATAATTATGCAAGATGTTTTCTTTTATCTTCCTGCTTACAGACTTGGGAGAAAAGTCTGTAGTGCAGCAAAAAGAGAGAATGAGCAAAATTACATTAACTCATCACATTACTTGCTAAGAATGTAACCTGGCACCCAGCTACATTTGCAGCTCCTTATTCATAGATCAGAGGGACTTCAGCAGAGTAGGTTCTTGTCCTCTGGCATTGTTGCCAACATCAGTTGCACCTCAGAATTACATTTTCCTAAGTACTTTAAAATGTCTCGTCATTTTAACCATGAACCATGAAACAATTCACTCTCAGTCAACTTGAGCTATTGGTGCTGGGTCTGCATGACCCCATCAAATCCATTGCACCGGTGAGCTCACTTCGGCCAACTCTGGCAGACACTCATAGTCTATGATGCATAAAAATGTCCTACCTTTACCCTTGTGGTTCGAATAATAATGATAAATGTTCATTTCCCCTTCGTATGTTGGTTGAAGTCACATGACAGTGTGCTTATAGAACTAGTGCACTGTAATGCAAGGGTATTGCATTAATCAAATTTAATAGTACAAGAAGAATCAAGGAAAGTGAACTCAAAACTCTGAATGGTAGGGATAAGCTAGTTGTTGGACTGTGGATGTTTAACCTAACTCCTAATATCTTGGATGGACGTTCTCGCTTGTCTCTGCTATCTTTGCTGAGCTACATTACCTCTGGTTTTGAAGTTCCCATCTCAGTCTTAAAAGCTTTCTGTATGTTTCCCTTCCCTATCGGTTCAGTTTTCTTTAGTCCCTTTCTGAGATTACAGAAGACTTGATAGATGAACACTGCTCCATCGGTTTAGTATGACTGAAAATGGCCTAAAAGGAGGTGTGATGAATAAGCTGCCATCTTTGTGATCTTCCCTCCTGGCCCACAGGTTAAACAGCTGCGGAACCGTGCAGACGAGGATGCCCGAATCATCCACATGAGCCTGCAGATGGGCACTGAGCCACCTTCCACCCTGCGGCGTGACCTCGAGCACCTGATGCTACTGGTGAGATCAATCTCCTGTCTGTTCCCTTAGTGTTTAAAATGTGCACTTCAACAACATCATCTTGTGTTTATGTAACATTTTTATATATGATGTGAAGGATTGTCAATATAATTTGAATGCTCCTGCAGTATCTTGAGGGAAAGGAGGATTGGTGAAGAAAAAAGAGGCATAATTTAAATTTCCAAAAAAGAATGTCCTTGGTCTGCAGTCCATAATTTGATGTCTTCATTGATATAAACTCAGTGGCCACCTTATTAGGTACACATATACACATGCTTGTTAATGCAAATATCTAATCAACCAATCGTAAGGCAGCAACTTTTTTTTAAATGCATAAAAACAAGTAGACATGGTCAAGAGGTTCAGTTGTTGGTGCCAGATGGGGTGGTTTGAGTATCTTAGAAACTGCTGGTCTCGTGGGATTTTTACACACAACAGTCTCTAGGGTTTACACGGAATGGTGCAAAGAAACAAAAAAAAACATCCAGTCAGTGTTAGTTATGTGAGCAAGAATACCTTGTTAATGAGAGAGGTCAGAGGAGAATAGCCAGACTGGTTTAAGCTGATAGAAAGGTAACAGTAACTCAAATAGCCACACATTACAACAGGGGTGTGCACCACTGAGTGTATCTGAGCCCAAATACCAAAGCAAAGTATTTTGAATTCAAGAAAACTAAAGCAAAAGCAGAAAATGATGTAAATACTTAACAGGTTGAACAGCATTTTGTGGACAAAGAAACTAAGTCAGTCATTCAAACACAACTATAAAACAATGGAGAATAACAGACGTGCAGGAAGTGTGGTGGAGGTGAGTGAAGTTCGGAGAGAGGAGAGAATACCAGGGATGATTTGTGACAGGACAGAAAGAGAGGGAAGTTGTATGGGGAAAGGATGCTCTGTAAGTTAACAAAAGCCTACAGGAAGCCGTTGGTGCAAAACTGTATTGGTTTCTGCCGTTGTTTTGGATCTATCAGCTGCGTGGAGAGTACTGCATAGGCAACAGCTTGCTCTCCATATCATACTGTCATGGCTTGCGTATCACATAACTAGCACATGGCACCCATTGTTAACCCTGACCAACGGAAGGTCTCAGTCCCTCCAGCATACAAGAACTGAAAATATAAGAATGGGCCGCTCCATTACCCAATAAGATTGTGATTGGCCTGACTCTAACCTCTGCCTTAGATTCCCAAAGACTCTTTTGAGGGGAAGAGTTACAGTGAATCACGACCCTCTGAGAGAAAAGATGACACATCAGTGTTGAAAATGGGCAACTCCTTGTTTCTAAACAGTGATCCCACACAGTAAGAAGCATCTTTCTCCCAAATTCCAGTAAATGCTGGCCAACCTTTCCTCAAAGGACAACTTGTCCATTGCGTGTATTACAAACGTTTGTAGATTACTTAGATTCTGAACTGCTTATAAGGCATTAACCCATCCTTCCATAGGGGACAAATAATGTACATGATACTCCAGATGTAGTCTGTAAATCCCTGTATAAATGAAGCATAATCTCTCTATATTCAACTAAAATCCCCCTCACAATAAACGATAAAATTCTGCCAGCTTTCCCCTGTTCTGAACATTATTTACTTCCTTCCACTGTGCAATTTGTTTTTTTTTCTGCACATTGGGTCTTTTTAATGGGTTCTATTTGGATTTGTTTGTTTTGTAGCTACCTGCAAGAAGATGAATCTCAAGGTTGTATAGTGTATACATACTTTGATAATAAATGTACTTTGAACTTTGATTATCTTTGGTAGCTGCATACCAGCCGTATCCCCAGATCCCTCTGCATTTCAAAGCTCTACAATCTCTCATTACTTATATAATGCTTTTTAAAAACAATTCCAAATTAAATGGACAATTTCATATATTTCCAGGGTAAACCTCAGTGCCAGATTTTCACCCGCTAACTTAATCAGTATTCTTAATCTTTATCCTTCTTGTGACCTCTTCATGATTTACTTTGCTGGAAATTGCTTACTTAAAGTCATTGAGGTAATTTGGAAAGAATTATGGATATACTTGTTATCTGAATCTGTAGAACACCAATGTGGAGGCTGGGAGAATATGATAAGCTTTCTCAGAAGAAGCTGTGGCTTTTCTCTGTGGAGCAAAGGAAGATGAGAAGTGGCTTGACAGAGATGTGTATGATGATAAGAGGCCTAGAGTGGACAGCTAGCATCTTTTCCCCTGGCAGCAATGGCTAATATAAGAGGACATCATTTTAAGGTGATTGGGGGTGATTTCAGAAGTGGTGTTTTTTTTTTACAAAGAGAGTGGTAACACACTGCAGGAGCTGGTGGTTGAGGCAGATACATTAGGAGCATTTAAGAGATGTGCATGGATGAATGAAACATGTCACACTATGCAGGAGGGAGCATTCAGATTGATCTTGGAGTAGTTTAAAAGGTTAGCACATCATTTTGGGCTGAAGGGCCTGTTCTGTGCTGTACTTATCGATGTTCCACATTATAAGAGGTGCTGTTGCTTGTGCTCACAGTGAACTTTATTGGAACAATATATGAGGCTGAGGATTTGCAGGTTACAGTGGAGGAAACAGGACTGAGGGAAATACTCATTAGACGTGGCACTTGATGGGACAAATTAAAGTTCAGGTGCCCAATCTGCAGTTGCTTTGGAAGGTGAGTGAGCATTTCTGAAGATGGAAGAATGGCCCAGGTTCACATCAGAGGGAATGTATTCTCCAGCAGCTGAAAGTTGAACTAAGGAAGAGAAATGTGGTGCTGACTGCCAGTGTTAAAAATTGCAGAAGACCCCTATGATGTGGAGGAAGGTAGGATAGACAACGGATATCTTAGTCTTGTTCTGGCTGTGAGTCAGCATGTAGGAGGTGGGTTGATGTGGACTGCTGAGGACATACAGTGGCAGAAATAGGTTACTACAGGTTGAATGCTGGATTCTTTAAATTGTTCAGAACCAGTTTGTTTGCACACAGTCAAATCCTCCAAATTTTTAGCTTTGCCAGTTGTGAAACAATACCAGTGAAGTTGATGCTGTCCATTTTAAGTGCTTACACTTGAAGTATTCATGCCCAAGTTGATACTTGTATAGTTTCAAGAAATGAATTATTCCAGAGATGACCATTCTCCTTTTGATAGATTGGGGAGTTGTACCTGAAAGATCCTTTCCAACTTGAACTCGCCCTTGAATATTGGTGTCCTTCTGAACCACTGCAAGCCACAGCCACAACTGGTTCCTTCTCAGGTTTGACCCACCATAGACCGCCACAACGTCAGGTATGTCAAACAAATTGCACAATTGATCTGTGATAAATATTCAGTAATATGGATTGAAGGAGTTAATGGAGCTGAGGTAAAGATCAGCCATCAAATGATGGAACGGCCCTGCTCACTCTACTCTATTGACTGAGGAATGTGGTTCAGCTTTACTTTGTTAATAGCCTTTCTACAATGACTGATTGATGTTGTGTCAGCTCTCTTTCAGCCTCTCTGTGCTTATTTAATATTGCACTGTGATTGAAAATTTGTAATGATTGTGCCCATCAACATTATGAAGCACATAATTAATACTTGACATATTTTCTTGCATTTCAAGAAAGTAAATGCAAATCTTAACTTGAGTTATAAACTTGAAATAACAAAGTACTGAAATGTTTCTTTTAATTTCATGCAGGTTGTTCTGTCTAAATTTGTGAGGCAGATGGGCGATATGCTGCCCCCATCTCTCTACCTACCTTACCTTAAGATGCTCCGTGGACTGGCCAATGGGCCACATTGTGCACACTACTGCTTCAGTCTACTCAAAGTCAATGGCAGCAGTCATGGTAAGCTTTGTCTGCACAAATTGTTACTGTTATAATATTGAGTGTTAGACAAGTGGGAGACCTGACAGGAAATCAGTAGAAAATCCGTCAAAGGTGTTCCTGTTATTTGACAGTGAAGAATAGTGTGATCTAAAGGCAAGTTAGAAATTTAAGGCTGTGCTGTGCATACCTCTTTTGAGCAAGTGCTGTACTATCCATTATTGTACAACCTATTCCATTAACCTGAAAACATTTCCACTTTGGCAATTTAATATTGACATTGCTTTTGTCCTTATTCATGTTTTGTCTTTATTTCTATCAGTTTTTTCCAACTTCTCATCAAAGCTTAAAGTTCAATATAATTTGTTTATATCAAAGTACGTGTATGTCACCATAAACTCCCTTGAGATACATTTTCTTGCAGGCGTTCGCAATAGAATAAAGAAATACAACAGCATCAATCAAAAACTATACGCAAGGACTGTAAACAACCAGTGTGCAAAAGAGGACAACCTGCATATGCACAAAAAAAATACTAGGAACATGAATTGTAGAGAAAAATAAATTTTGCAGATGCTGGAAATCCAGAGTAACACACACAAAATGCTGGAGGAACTCAAAAGGTCAGGTAGCATCCATAGGGAGGAATAAAGAGTAAATGTTTCTGGCCAAGACCCTTCTTCAGGACTGGAAAGGAAGGGAGAAGAAGCCAGACTAAGAAGATGGGGGGAGGGGAAGGAGCCCAAGCTGGCATGTAATAGGTGAGGCCAGGTGAGGGGGTATGGTGGATGGGTCGGGGAGAGGGGATGAAGTGAGAAGCTGGGAGGTGATGGGTGGAAAAGATAAAGGATTGAAGAAGAAGGAATTTGATAGGAGAGGAGAGAGGACCATGGGAGAAAAAGGAGGTGGAGGGGCACCAGGGGGATGTGATAGGCAGGTGAACAGAAGAGAAGAGGTAAAAGGGGGGAGTCAGAGTGGGGATTGGAAGAAGTCCGTGAAAATGAGTCCATAGTTTGTGGAATCAGTTCACCTTTGAGGTGAGTGAAGTTATCCACACTGGTTCAGGAGCCTGAGGGTGAAGGGTAATAACTGTGTGGGACTTGAGACTCTTGTACCATCTTCCCGATAGCAGCAGCAAGAAGAGAGTTTGGCCTGGATGCTGGGATCCTTAATGATGGATGCTGCTTTCTAATCTGCGATTACAAGGTTTAGCCTTCCACTTATCCGAATAGTAATGTGACGTCGACACTGCTCTAGTGTTCTGGCTCTTTCCTCGTATTTAAAGGTGATTGGAAGATTGTGCTCTGCAATTTTCACCCTTTTAGTTACAGTATCTCCTATACTAGCAGACTCCTACTTGATAAGTAAGGGTCAATCAGTCTAATGTGCTTAGTTTAAAAAAAAACGTACTGGTGGCACGATCACTTTTCACCTGGAAAAGCATGGGTTAATAAGGGCAAACTGGTGTTAGTTTGCTCATAGTGAATCATCAGTGTGATTTCTCTGCTATATTAACTGAAGGTGCAGGAAATGATTATGATGAGAATATCTATAGATTTCCAGAGGGCAATTGATAATGTACATTTAAAATAGAAGAGTATGAAGTTAAAGCAGGATGATATGGTAGACATGAGACTAGGGTAGAAGTTCCTTCGCCATTTTGTGTGTGTTGCTATGGTGAAAGATTTTTTTATATTTTGTAAATATAAAGTGGTGTCTCCCAGGGGTTCGATCCATCATGTTTTTGTATATGAATGATGCTTTAAAAATGACTAGGGCTTTGCTGTTTTTGGGAATGCAGTAAATAGTGAGCAGTTCAGGAGGATGAAAAGGAAAAGGTCAGGCACTTGACAAATGCAACTTAACATAGATAAATGAGATTGTGCACTTTGACAGAGGTGGTGAGGCAAAGCAGTGCAATCCAAATGGGATACGAGAGCAAAATGGTCTAGGAGTAGATTGATAAGGTGATAATACAAAAGCTGCAGCTGCTGGCCATCTTAAAATATAAAATTGTAGGAAAACTCCACATATCAGGAAAAAGAAACCGGGTTAATATTTCAGGTCTAAGACAGTCTATCAGAGTATTGTTGACTGATATTGTTGATTAAGAAGTAGTAATCACTTTAATTGTAAAGAAATAATCACTTTAAATAAAGATTTAAATAAAGATTATAAAGAAATAATCACTTTAAATAAAGATTTATCAGGGTCATACCAGTGTGGGAGACTTAAATAATATGATTGGACTGAAAAAGTTGTGATTATTCTTCAAGTTTATGCTTCTTCACATTAGGAAGATTAAGGCAAGGATAATAGAGAAAGTAATAGGGATACATGGTTCTAACATATTGTACCATATATCTGCTAGTCAGAAATCTCAGTGGTTCAGCATCTCTGCCTGATGGTGCTCCCTTTCCACTGGGATCCTGGTTCCCACACTCCCTTTCACATGCCAGAGCCCCAGTTCCTGTGCTCCCCTTCCTACCCCCAGGACCTCCATTCCTTTTCAACTTGCCTGGGTCACCAGGAAGTTTATTATCATTCTGTGAATCAAAAGGTTGCTATGCTATTAATTGAAATAACATCCAGTCATCTGATAGATCTGCCTAACCAGTGGCACCGAAATTCCCAGGTGTGCGACATTATTGGAGTTTCACTACAGTTAGATGCCATAGAAATTTGCAACAGGTGATGTTCTTGAAGAGGTATAATTTGTAGGATTATTACTAAAATAGACAGCTCATTGAAAGAGCCATTTGGGTTCCTCTTTTCTGTATCATTCAATGATTATGCATTTGATGTTTCAAGTATTTAATTGCACTGGAGCATCAGTAATTGATGTGATAACTATACTGCGGCTGGAGAGTCTGTTGACATTCACCTTGTAGGATCACAGATGGCAATTGTACTGAGGTCAAGTCTATGGAAATATAGCACTCTAAATCACAGATGGATATCATAAGAAAGGAGATATACGACTATAAGATATAGAAGCAGATGTAGGCCAATCAGCCCATTGAGTCTGCTCCGCCATTCTATAATGGCTGATATATTATTCCTCTCAACTCCATTCTCTTGCCTTCGCCAAAAACCTTTAGCGTCCTTATTAATCCTGTCAACCTTGGCTTTAAACTCACCCAGCTAACTGTGACAATGAATTCCACAGACTTACTATCCTTTGGCTAAAGAAATTCTTCCTCATTTCTGTCCTAAAGGGCCATCCTTCTATCCTGAGGTTGTGCCCTCTGGTCCTACACTCCCCTACTATGGGAGACATCTTCTCCATGTCCACTCAATCTGGGTCTTTCAATATTCAATAAATCTCAATGAGATCCTTCCCTCATTCTTCTAAAATGCTCCTCATATGTTAATTCCCAGGATCATTCTTGTGAACCTTCTCTGGACCCTCTCCAATGCCACCACATCCTTACTTAAATAAGGGGCCCAAAACTGTTTATAATACTCCAAGTGCAGTCTGACCAATCCCTTGGAAAGCCTTAGCATTACATCCATGCTTTTGTTAAGGCTTGTGGAATGAGGATAAAAAAAAGTACTGATGATTTCAGTGGTTTTCATTAACTGATAGGACAATTGGTGTGCATTGTTTCTTGCAGTGGAGAATATCCAGGTGGTTGGAGGCAACCCAGTGTCATGGGAACATTTCTTCCATTCACTGATGTTGTACCACGAGCATTTACGGAGAGATATCCCAAGCACAGACACCATACAGTACAGGCAGATGCCGCTGAGGGGCATTACACAGCGAGAGATGGATGGCCTCATCGCCTTCTTGCAACTTACTGCCACAACCGTCAGTTGGGTAAAGTATTCTTGAATAAACTCCACAGATGCAACTCTTAGTAGGTTCGAAGGTGAAGTTTCATCCCTCTATTTGTTTTGTGGAGAGTTACTCTCTTGTGGTAGAGGGAATAAGAACTTCAGTGACTAACCTCACTTCATGAGGTGTGAATATATAAGCTGCATCTAACCTCCTATCACTGTTCTAAGCTTGGAATAGATTTGGGTTTAAATTTTGAGCATTTCTGATCGGTTTGGCTCAGCTTCTGTGGGTGAACTGGCCAAGGTTTACTGGGAGATGCACTATTTTTCACTTGTGTATTCCTGTTGGAGTGTCGACCAGGTGAAGACATTACTGTGGTGCCAATGACAATGTTGTTAATGTACCATCAGAAGTAAGTAAATTAAGTTGGAATAAATTCTTCTCAGCTAGATTCTCCACTTCGTTTTTCATCCTTTACTTTCACATTAACTTAGCGCCTTTTATTTTTGTGATCGGCGTACTTAGCTCTCTACTTGGTGTTCTATCTATCTATTTTGAACAAAAAACAAGTTCTGTAGTTAGTTGTTTTACTGTGCCTTACGGTTGACTCAGCCATTCAAGGTGGACCTTCAAATTGCTGTGAAGCACTTTCATGGTCAACTGAAGGTTCTGTTTGACAGAATCTGCAGATCACTCACTGTTAAGTTGACCCCTTTCAGTGCTGCCAGACTACGTTAACCTGTAAAATGCACTGCCTTTAATATATTCCATTCATGAATTAAATAAAACTGACAAATACTGTCTCTCAGTATTAGCACTTAACGAGGTAATCTATTTTAAACCTTCGCCTTTGCTTCCATTTTCAGCTGTGTTTTCCTCTGAGCTTTTGGGGTACAGAATAGTGATTTTTTAAAAAAAAAACATAAAACTCTGAAGAGCCACAACATTAATGGTCCATGAATTCAGATTATAAAATATGTCATAAGGTCCAATGGTATGCTAGCCTATAAATCAGGAGGACTAGAATACAAAGCCATGGTTAGACCACACCTGGAGTGTGGTGAACATTAATCAGAGAAGATTGAACTGTCCTTTTGTTTTGGCAGGTTGGACAGTCTGCAGCTAGGGAGTGTATACTCAAGCTTAGAACCAGAACTTCAGGATTGAGGTTAGGAAATAGTTGCATGTGCAAAAGGATGAAACTCCTTTCACCAGCAGTCGATCATGACAATTGTAGCTCTTAAATCTAAGGAACGTGGCACAGATATAGTTGCAGACTTGTTTACATGTTTGTCATGATCGCATTGAATGCTTGGCTAGCTTGAAAGGCATATCTTAGTTCATATGATTGCAACAAATTAACTTAAATTGAGCAGCGTATAATGCTTGTTGGCAGTTGTGTGTTTTTTCCAGTCAGCTGGGGTGCTTAGTCATTTTTGAGTTGCCTTGTCTTAACCATAGGTGGATGAGATTTCCAAACAGTGCAAGAAGACTGAAGCACATCACACCTGCACCTATAACTTAAAAGGGAGCTGATTGGTTCCAGATCCCACCTTTTGCTACATAGCCCTGCAAGCCTTTATTTTTCCAAAAGTTCTACAACTGCCAATTCTGCTTGGAGTAGTGAAAATTATCCAGTCTTCCTGATTGTTTATTTTTCCATGGATTAACTAGAACTACAAAAGGTGCAAAATGTAAGTGAGAGAAACAAATTGGCCAGCATGACCATACTTCCAGATTTGCTGGTGAGGCAGACTAGGTGGGATTGTGAGTAAATGGCAATGGAAAAAGGTGTTAAGAGGATACAGACAAGCTAAGTGTGTAATTAAGAACATAGATAAAGTAACGTGGAAAATTGAGGTGCCCAGAACAATATCTTTGAAAATGGTGACAGATTGGGAAATGTTGATGTTCAGAGGGACGTTGGTACTCTCAAACACAAATTATTGACTGATCTGGCCGTGGACTCAGCTCCACCTGCTTGCCTTTTCCTCATAGACCTTACTTCCCCTGCTATGTAAAAATCTACCTAATTACACTTTAAATGTACTTAATGAGGTAGCCTCTATTGCTTCCTTGGCTAGAGAATTCCATATATTTGGTACTCTCTAGAAAAACAGTTTCTCCTCATCTCTGTCCTAAATCTATTCCCCGAATCTTGAGGCTATGTCCCCTAGTTCTAGTTTCACTTGTGCATGGAAACAATTTTCCTACCTTTATCTTGCCTACCCCTTTCATAATTTTATGTTTCTAGATGATCACATCTCATTCTGCTGAACTTATTGAATATAGTCTCAGGCAATTCAATCTCTCCTCATTGGTAACCCTTTTATCTCTAGGATCAACCTGGTGAACCTTCTCTGCACCACCTCCAAGCCCATATAGAGATCAGAACTGCATGCAGTACTCTTGGTGCGGTTTCACCTGTACTCTGTACAGATGCAGCATAACCTCCCTGCTCTTAGATTCATTTCCTCTACAATGAAGGCTAACATTTGCCGCCTTGATAACCTGTTGACCCTGCAAACCAACCTTTTGTGATTCATGTGGATGCACTCCCAAATCTCTCTGCACAACAGCATACTACAAACTTTCACCATTTAAATGATCTGATTTTCTATTGAACCAAATTAACCAACCAGTTGGATGCTTTTTTGCAATAAGTTCTCACAGAGAACCTGCAAGGTCCACACAGGCAGCATCGGAGGTCAAAATCAATGCTTGATAACTGGAGCTGCTGCCACAGGTTGTGTCACTATATTGCCCTCTCCAACTGACTGGCAGAACATGACTAGTACCTGCAAGATTGTGTGCTAATTAGATTCCAATGCTATCACAATAAGGTGAAGAAACCCTGAAGAGGATAGCAGAAACTTCCCAGTACTCATGTTCACTCATTTTACCTTACAGAGTGAGAATGCTCGTCTGGCTCTCTGTGAACACCCACAGTGGACTCCTGTTGTGGTAATGTTGGGTTTAATCCAGTGCAGTATCCCACCAGTGTTAAAGGCTGACATACTGAAGACACTGGCAGCATTTGGCAAATCACCAGAGATTGCTGCTTCTCTTTGGCAATCGTTAGAATACACACAGGTAGGTAAAACTTAAGGCGTTTCAGGTTTGGTAAAGTACACAGTGGAGTTGACTGGAAGGAGTATTATGAAGGTGAAATGAAAGTTCTCAGGAACAATAGTTCCTGCTGCTAAATGCTACACTGAAAGCTTTACTGAACAGGACTATGGTGCCTGCTGGTCTTGTGACATTCTATCTCTTGAAAATGAACAGCTAGTGGAAGGGACCTATGATGAACACGTGTTGTAAAACAGCTCAAAAGAGCTGGAATGGTAGAGGAATCAACGCTGATGACATAGAAAATCTGAGCTATAATGAGAACATCAACAGGGCTTGGCCAAGCAAGTTGTGGTGTCAATTGTGCACATTCTGACCTTGCCTTCAGAACCATTAATTTTTATTACTGTTCAATAATAACTGATGTATTCTTCAACAATGACACTTCTATCTTTCAGATTCTGCAGACAGTTAGAATCCCAAGCCAGAGACAAGACACCGGGATTGAGGTGAGCATCTGTTAAGTAAGGATCCGCACTGATTGTACAGGGGACCCAAGCTATGAAATGTGTGTGATTTGTGTTTCAAGGGTTTCTCATGTGGATGTTCTGGGATTTATCAGTTGGTGTCATGTCAGTAATAGAGGAGTTGATTCACTGGATGCTGTGACCGGCTGTGCGGAAAAGGGAGCTAAAGTATTGAGGAACTTAATGATCCATGGGTGGGATAAAAATTAGTGATTTCATGGAGAGGTTTCTCACTTTAAAATGTAAGTGCAAATAATGGAATTAATTTACTCTTCCATCGGAACATTTTCGTTGTACCACACAATTGTGTTTGTCAAATCACTCTGAATGAAGAGTGTCTTTAGAGTCTAAACCTGGACTCCCAACCTGGGGACCACAGACCCCTTAGTTAATGGTAGGGGTCCATGGCATACAAAGGTTGGGAACCCTCTGGTTTAGACCATCTCTTTCTGTAGATATTTTCAGCAATTCATTCAGACTTAGATTGCTTATGGTTGTTCATATTATTGTTGTAATTCTTCAATATTGGGAGCAATACAGGATGTGAAAAATAATAAAAAGGCATTTCAACTGCTTTGAATGTATTTTTGTTTGGTGGGGAATAGGTGAGGAATGAAGTTAGTAACTTTAGTTATCTTGTTTGCCAGCAATTGAAAAAGAAATCAACCAATAGTTGTGCAAATCAATTACTGCTATTAGATTTGGATTGCTTGGATCACGTTGTTTGGAACTGATTAATGTCTCATGCCCATTCCTTTACGCAAATCACACAGAGCTGTCTGTCATGACATTTGCTTCTGAAAATAAATGCTATTTTAAATTCTGTAAATGATTATCTTGATAAGATTGGAGCCAGTAAGGTTTATATATATATTTTTTTGCCCTGAAGTATTTTCATCATCTGGATTATACTTTGGGCAAATCTTTCTGAAGCTGCATTGATTTAATCTGGTCAAATGACTGTGATCCACAGCCATGAACAGAGTCCGTTATTTCAGAATCAGAATCAGGATCAGGTTCATTATCACTGGCATGTGCTGTGAAATTTGTTAACTTAGCAGCAGCAGTTCAATGCAATACATAATCTAGATAGATAGGTAGATAGATAGACATACTTTATTGATCCCGAGGGAAATTGGGTTTTGTTACAGTTGCAGAGATAAAAAAATAAATAAATAAAACACAATAAATAAACAAGTAAATCAATTATGTATATTGAATAGATTTTTAAAAATATGCAAAAAAACAGAAATACTGTATATTAAAAAAGTGAGGTCGTGTCCAAAGCTTCAATGTCCATTTAGGAATTGGATGGCAGAGGGGAAGAAGCTGTTCCTGAATTGCTGATAATTTTATTATAATTGTAATTTTGTTAAGGTTCAGGCCAAGTGATAAATTTTAGTGAAGAGCAATCAGCTCTACATTTTGACTTTGTTTAATAGTGCTATTTAGTCATTGCAGTATGTATTTGTGATAGATCAGATTCCCTTTCAATCAGCAACGGTTACATGATGAATTGATACATATTTCAATCACTTGGATACAGAGAAAATAAAAGAGCACATCAGATTTGTTGCGCAGTGCAATGGTTGGTGAATTTGAATCCACAGCAAACTTTGGGCCAGTGGCTGGTGACCGTGCACTGTTCTGCTCACAGGTCAGCACTTCGGTCTTGCGCTTGTGCATTGAAGATCACATGAAAATTGGAGATAGGCTGGGGTTGGATGTTAATGCATCTTTTTTTTCAATTTTTCCAGTGTATGGGAAAAATAGCACTTTAGTCATGCCTGGCATAATTATCACAATGTTTGAGCATGTTTGCCGACCCTTATTAAGAATGTAACTGGGCTGTTTGTTTATTTAGCTTCATCTTTGTCATTGATTTCCAGTAGCTTAACTACTCCCCTCCCCCCACCATTTTCAAATTTTCAATTATTTACGACTGTTTGCACTTCCTGAGATGGCTAAGGTAACCAGCCAGTCAGCCCCTGAGGTCAATTGGTATTACAGAGCTAGAAGAGGTAAGTGTGGGGGAAAAGTATGGGTGGCTGTATGGGTCAGGCAAATCCAGCTTTCAAATGACTTCTGTTGTGAGAACAGATTGAGTGATTTTGTTCTGATGAAGAGACACTGGTCGAGGCCTTAAGTTTGCCTTTGTTTTCCTGTGTCTCTTGTCTTCAGTTCTAGGCAATTAGGGATTTGATTCCCACCTTTTAAAATTGGCTACTTTCATGCATAGTGTAGGGCCCTTTGCTCACTGTCTGTAGTCTTGAGGAATGAGAAACAAGCACCTAGGTTTCCTGTTTTTAGTTGTACTCCAGACTTGATCAAAGCCTTTTATTGCTCTTGCTACAGACTTATGGTCCCTACACCATTCTTGTCTTGTTTCCTGATCACAGTTTCTAATTGAATCAGGATGTTCAGTCATGGCATCTTATTTGACCGTGAAGTCATTTAACTCTAAGCTGAATGTCCACTTGCTATTCCAGTAAGTTATCGAAGTTGTTACTCCGACCTCCACTGGTCCAGTGACATTTCTTGTCCAGGCCTTCATCATATTGCTCTCCATGTGCATAATCTAAATCTAACTGTGTTAACTGAGTTCAGTTCAGTTAAATGTTCTAACTAAAACATTCACTTTGTGTTGAGCTGCACTATGTCGGCAGTTCAGTATAGTATCCTGCCTTTAATGCACAAGAGTACTGTGACGTTATATATGGTCAGTAGGTATGAAATGTATAATGAGGGCTTGTTGGGTTTGTAAATGCTAAATTATGATAAAAGAACAGAGCAAGAACTATCAGCTTGTTCTTTTTAAGAGGCATTAGCAGGCTAGAGCAACACACAAACAATGCTGGAGGAACTGAGCAGGCAACACCTATGAAAGTTAATAAACGGTTGATGTTTCAGGCCGAGCCCCTTCATCGGGACTGGAAAGGAAGGGGAAAGAAGCCGGGGTCTTGGCCTGAAACATTGACTGTTTATTAATTTCCACAGATGGTGCTTGACCTGCTGAGTTCCTCCCGTATCTTGTATGTGTTACTCTGGATTTCCAGCATCTGCAGAAGACTCTCATGTGTTTAGTATTAGAAGGGCAGTGCAGATTACTTCCTTGAGTGCTGCTTGATATCTATGTATTTGGCTTTTTCCTCAGGTGGAGCTGAATGAAATTGAATCTCGCAGTGAAGAGTATCCACTCACCAGATCGTTTTGCTACCTAATAAGCACTTTGGTTGAAAGTTCCTTCCCCACAAACCTTGGGGCTGGGCTCCGTCCTCCAGGATTTGATCCGTATCTCCGGTTCCTCAGGGACACAGTGTTCCTCCGCTTTCCTACAAGGGCCTACAGGAGGGCTGCTGAAAAGGTGAGAAGTGAGCTTGTACTTATGGAACCAAAGCTGGATATTTCTTTTTGTCTTTTTCCCCCATTATGCTCCACCTTGTATCACTCCATATCTGCTCTTTGATGTAAAGTTTGAAAATACTTGGCAAGTGTTTATCAGAAAAGGTAATGAAGGGTCATTGACCTTAAATGCTAATTGTCAGCCTCTCAAAAGATGTGCCTTAGTCTGCTGAGAGTTTACAACCGTTTCTGTCCTTAGTTTGGAATTCCAGACTCCTCAATATTTTGTATTAGTCTTTAGCCTCTGTGAGACAGTACTGATTATTGACATGTGTGATTTTCCATAGTGGGAGGTGGCCGAAGTTGTGCTTGAGGTTTTCTACAAACTGCTGAGAGATTATGAGCCACGAGCAGAAGATTTTGCAGATCAAATGGTTGAGCTTCAAGGTAAGTGATGGAATATTGAGGATTCCCAAGACTAACTGTATCTCAATGGGATTTAGCTTCCAAGCTGGGATGAATGTGGTGTATTAATGGTTGTGCTTTTAAGACTTCCCAGGCTTCATGTAACATTTTGAAAGTCAAATTTAGTTTATAATTCCTTTTCCCTTTGCTTTTTTTACCCAATTTTGTGTGCTTTTGGATTTGAGAATGAAGTAGCCTACAAATCACTGCAGTATATTGCGGAAACTATTCTCTACCCTATTTCATCAGTACCCCTGCAGCAAGCTCTATTGCACTGATGTGACACTCCTATCCATTGTAAGCTATTGATAATGCCATTTTATGAATGACTGTGACGAAGGCCCGTCACTAACTATGGATGGCACATGGTGCACTCGGTAAAACACTCATCCCCAGCGGTAATAGTGACTCGGTCTGAACCAGAGCTGCTTCATGGAGCTGTCTCATATAGAGGCAGCAGCAACCTGCACAGGTGTGCTGATGGTGGAGGATACCATCTTTAATTGGATAATTGAGTTAATTAGCTTTTGGCTGGTCCAGGGGAGGGGCTTAGGAGTTATAAGCCTCAGGTCCCCAAGGCTTTGGGGGTTAGTTTTCTTTGGTGTTTAGTCTGAGAGTGGCACCTCAGTTTATTTTTGCGACTCAAGCCATCTGGTTATTTTTCTTAAACAATTGACCCACAGTTTTTTGTGACAGACTGCAATGTCAGTTAGTATTTAATAAACTGCACAGCAAGCAGGAAATTTGACCAGTTAACAGCATCCGTTATTGAGGATAGGCTCTTGACATTGGTAAATGATTGGTCACCTCACAAAAACTGAGAGCTTTGACAACTAGATTGTCTTTGGGTTGGCAGTCAGTAACTAGTGGGGCACCACAGGCCTCGGTCTATGTTGTGGCGTGGCACAGTAGTGTAGTGGTAAGCATAACACTATTACAGCACCAGTGACCCAGGTTCAATTCCACCACTGTCAATAAGGAGTTTGTAAATTCTCTTCTTGTCCATGTGGGTTTCCTCCGGGTACTCTAGTTTCCTTCCATGTTCCAAAGACAAAGGGTTAAGAGGTTAATTAGGTGGCCCAGGTTCGTTGGACCGAAAAGACCTGTTACCGTGTTGTAAAATAATGAAAGTAAATATATTCACTTGACCTTGGGGACTAAGTGTACATTGAACATAGAACAGTGCAGCACAGGAGCAGACTCTTCGACCCATAATGGTGTGCTCAACCAGTTATATTAGTTACCAAATGGCCAACTAAATTAATCCCCACTGCCTGCATAATGTCTGTATCCTTCCATTTTCCTCACATTCAGGTGCCTATCTAAACATCTCTTAAAAGTCTATAACGTATCTCCCTCTACCACCACTCCAGGGAGTGCATTGCAGGTACCTACCACTCTGTTTTAAATTTTAAAAAAACAACTTGACCCTCACACTTCCTTTGAACTTAACCCCCTTTCACTTTAAATGCATGCTTCTGCTAATAAGACATTTCAGCCCGAGGAAAAAGAAACTATCTACTCTATCTATACCTCTCATAATCTGTCAGATCTCCCCTTGGCCTCCCCCATCCCAGGGAAAACAACCCAAATTTGTCCGGTCTCATTATAGCGCATGCCCTCCACCTGGATGCTCTTTCAGAAACCCAACGCTACCACTTCCTTTGTTTCAAAATGCCCTGCATATTAATATGCTCGGCACTGCTCTCCCTATCTTCCATGTCCTTCTCCTTGGCACATACTGATGTAAAGTACTCTCTAAGGACTACACCAACATCGTCTGCGTCCAAGCAAATGTTCCCCCCTTATCCTTGAGTGATCCTGCCCTCTTCTTACCTATCCTCTTTCTCTTGATGTACAGTATGTGTAGAATAACTTGGGATTCTCTTTAATCCTGCTTGCCAAGGACTTTTCATGGCCTCTCCTGGCCTTCCTAATTCTGTTCATTATTCTATTTACTGTACATGTTGCAAACATGCCATATCTAATTCCAAAAAAGATGTGTGAAATGATTTGCTCTTTATCATTGAACCCTTAGGAGAACTCATGGTTGCATACAAGTCTCCAGGATACAATCTGATGTTTCACTTGCTGAATGACTCTCCAATGCTGAGTCTTTGTCTGAGTCTTTTGGAGGAAGGAGTTAAACTATTGGATACTTGTGCACCATTCCCTGGTAAGCAAAGAACAATGCACAGTATGATAATGAGTTAGGGTACTGATGTTTTTATGGTATTTTTATTAAAAAAAACCTCATAGTTCCTAAGTCCTTTTCTGCTGCTTCCTTGTGGCAACCTTTGTAACTAGCTCTGATGGCAGTGGAGATTTGAGCCTTCAAAGGTTGATGATCTCTTGAGTTTCACACAGCTAGCTAATGGGAAAGGTGTTACATTGACACCAATCCCATCAGACCCAGAGGTCTACTGGGTTGGATGGTGGATTCGGTGATGGCTATTGGGATGCGTCCAGTGCAATATCACAACAGACACAGTTTCACTTAGAACTGTTGGCTAGCAGCATTCACTTTTGTAAAATTATCTTTGAGTCACAGAACATCGTGTAAATAAAATGTCTTTTGATCTGGAAACTGTAATAAAGCTGATCTTCCCAGTTTTTTCAGTAGACCAGCTCTGGTGTTGACTCTACATGATGCAACAATTATTGAAACTAAAAGGGGTAAAATTCAGTTTGCAGACACTGGTTTCCATCTGAACACTGCTTTTGTTGATGATGTTTCATATTCCTGCTGCACATTTACTTTTGACTCAAATTGGTCATGACTGAAGCTAGCAAGACACTAAACTATGAACTTTGAGGAGAATCCTCTGATCAAAGCCAATTATATTTTTCCCGACATGTCAATACGTACCTCGGATTAAATTAATACAAGATAGTATAATGATGTTTCTTAAATATATTTGCAACTCGGGACAACCAAGTGTTTAATATCCTCCCATTCCCTCCCACCTCTCTTGCTCCTTGCCACTCCCCCCCCACCCCACCAGCCTGTTCACGCCTTCCCCATTCCAGTTCCTTTCCTTATCTCTTACTTGTTCTGTCCTTTTCTTTTTCTCCATCCCTTTCCTGTTCACAGCCTCTGACACTCCCCCCACCTCCAATAGCACCCCTTCTTCACCCACTGGACACCAGCATGATGCTGTTTTATTAATTGTGGGTTCTGTTCTACAAATGCTTCAGGTAAAAAGCACCTGGAAAAGGCAGTGGAATATTCTTTGGGTCTTCTGGAGCTGGCCCTGCAGAAAGAGAATCAATTCATGGATTGGCTGAGAGAGAGCCACTCATCTACCATAGCCACCCCGCTTGAACAGCTGCTGCAAGGCATCAACCCACGCACCAAAAAGGCTGACCACGTGGTCAACATTGCCCGGTGAGTAGAAGATGGATGCCAATTTTACACATGGCTCTTACTAATGCAAAGCTGTTAATAGCAAAGTCACTTCATGGAATGATGGAACAATAGATAGACCAGGGATTCCCAACTTTTTTTTTAAATGCCTTGGACCCCTAACATGGACCAAAGAGTTCATTAACCCCAGGTTGGGAACCCCTGAGACAGAGCATTAGAGGAGGGCAACTGGTCCATCATATGTTTTGTGCATTGAGCAATCCCAAAAGACTCCTTCCTCTTCCCTTTCCAAATATACTGATGAGTATTAATGTAATGTTCTTAGGTACATGGGTGAGAGGGGTATGGAGGGATATGGTCTGGGTCCAGGTTCATGGGTCTAGGCAGAAAAGCAGGTTGGCATAGACTAGATGGGTTAAACGACCTGTTTCTTTGCTATTGACTCTTTGGAAAACAGCTGTCCACCTTGGAGATCCTACTCTTTATGATTTCCTGAAACACTGCATGATCATTTTGCTTCCTTTATCCTTCAGTTAATTTTTTACCCTGATGCCAAAGCTTATTCTGGGACTTGCCCTAACTTTCCCATGGAGGTTCTGTTTTCCAGCCCAGACTGGACATGGATTAGTGCAACCATTGATATTAGTCTTGTAGGATGCTGCCAGGGATGCTCATCACTGGACACAAGCATTTTACTGGTAGAAGAGGAAAAACTACAAGTTGCTGGACTTAAACCACTAACTGCACAAACCCAGACGGTTCTCCAGTTGTTCCATGCGCCACGCTGATTTTTGGTTGTGCACTTGGATCCTTCCATCTCATTCGTTGCGGAATGGCCGGTCCCTGGAATGTGTGCTCCAAGAACTTTTCAGTATCTCATGCAACCTGCACTATTTTCACCTTGAACTTGAACTTGTGCTGGAGAAGTTAGAGGCAGTAGGTATAGAACTATACAGGGCTCTTTCAGTACCATTGAATTCTCTTGACATCAGAAGAGCAGGTAACTGATGGACGCTGTCTAACCTTTTATTTAAAAGTCATATCATCTCACAGTGATGTATATTTATTATTTGTTCAATATTTGAATGTAATTTGTTTGCAGAGTACTCGACTCTCCCTCCTCATTCTTTTGCTGCTGGCCCTCAAGATAATTTGAAGTTTTGAGAACTTTCCTTTTTCACTTGATGCACATTCCGCTCGCAGTAAATTTCTTTCATCAATATTTAGTAGTCTTGATTAAACTCTGTTCTGAACCCACCAGTGCTGTGTGAAAGCTGAAGTCATTACGAATGCATGGTTGGGCTTATACTTAAGGCTGTTTTGACTTCAACATGTTAAGCTCACAAAAGGCTGCAGCTATCTTGGCGAAAACTAACTGTGTGCCACAAGTAAACTGTTGGGATGTTGAAAATCTGAGTAAACGCTGGGCAAAAGTTTTGATGCTCCTCCTGTTCCACAGTTACCTGTGCCATGGAAGTACCAACCCTGATTTGGCCTTTGGAAGTGCTAAGATTCTGTGTTACATCACACGGTACCCAAATATTCAGGTGAAACTTGTGGGAGACTTCACTCAGGACCAGGTAAAGTGCAGATTTCTATTACTGATGATTTGCTTTGAAGCCCAAGACACATAGTTGGATTATTGAATTACTCTTCAACAAAAAGTTGTTTCAGCAATAGCTATTAAGTTTTGGAAGAGCTAGAAGCTCCACAGAAGGATATAATTTAAACTTGAGCTGCTAGAGTAAGTGATGGCCAATTGACTGTCAAATTTTAGTCCACAAATCAATATTTGTCACAATAGCACATATGGTCAAAAAATAATATTAGCGTACATCCCTGACTGGCATGGCCTGGTGATTGATGGTGCATGGGATGTTGCCTTGGAGCCATGTTTCTGTAAAAACAAAACACGGCAGTTTCTCATTTCATGCTGGGTCAGATGCATACGAAGACAATCGAGTTTATCTTCCAGGGAGTGAACATAAGAGAGCAGCACTGGCGGGAGAGCCGGCCTACAGGGGCCAGCCCCCAGTTCAGCATGGTTTCTAGTGTGCCCACCATGCCTCCTGTTCTCTCCCACACGGCCTCTGACGCCTTCTCCCTGGGAGGATTATGAAGTCATTACAGGGTTACAGTAACTGGCCACTTTGGTATTTAATCTGAGGACTATTATATAGCATAGCCCAAGAGTACCACTAACAGAGATACTTAAACTCTATACCTAATATCTAATGCATGCACTACCGGGGGTGTTTGCTGTTGCTGATTATGTAGAAGGATGGTTATTGTCTATCAACTTGAAAAGGGCTTAAACAGAAGCAGGGTTCTAATTACAGATGGAGAAAGCAGCCTCTGGACGTTACCTTGTCTGTCCATTTGACCGAATAATCGCAAGCTCCTTCTTTGTCCTGCAGTCATTCCAAGAGAATCCATGATATATAGCTAGCATTTTATTTATTTTACACTGTATGGACATAGCAGTGTTGACAAACTTCCCCAAGCGTGTATCCCTGTGACGTTGTTTCACTCCTGTCTTTATGTAGACTGCAAGCGAAATGTTGATGGGTGGTTTTGTGGAGTGTTTGGATAGCGAAGGTGCAGAGGAAATGAATCAGCCTGAAGATGGTAGGTACTAATGTGGGAAAGGGTGTATGGATTAAGGGTGGGTGTGGGGGAATGGAGAAATGGATGTCCGGATTAAAATTACATGTTTTTATTTCTACTGAAAATTTTTCCAGCAGTTGGTTTAATACTGATAGTGGAATTAACTGATGTGGCTTTGTTTCTAGGGGAAAAGGGTATTTTAATCCCAGCTGAGACTCCAAATTTCAAAATAAATGAAAGGTGAAGACAATAACCAAACTGCTGGAGGAACTCAGCAGGTCAAACCGCATCTGTGGAGGCAGAGGGATGGTTGACATTTTGGGTCAAGACCCTGCAGCACGACTGGGTGTAGAGGGAAGATAGCTAGCATAAAGTGGTGAGACAGAGGGGCGAGATGAAGGCTGGCCAGTGATGAGTAGCACAAGCTGAGAGGAGAATGGGCTAAAGGCACCAGTTGGGGAAAGGGAAGGAAAAATTTTTAAAAAAAGAAAATGGTGAGATGCTGTAGAGTTCTGAGATGCATATCAATTTGAGTGCTCTTGTATATAATTTGAAAAGGCTTGTATGCAGGTGCAGCAATAAATTAACAAAACAAATGGAGCGTTAGACTTTATTGATTGTGGAATAGAGATCTCAAGTAAGGAGTTTGCACTTCAGATATTTAATGTGAGATTGCATCTAGAGTAAAGTTGTAGAGTGTTAGCATTATTTAAGGAAGAATGTTAATGTGTTGGGTTGATCTAAAAGGAAAGATTGTTTAACCAAGGTTTGTATTTGTTTAAGTTTATAAGAGCAAGAGGGGTCTTTATTGAATTGTATAAAAACTTTGCAGTCACTTGATAGGATGGATGTGGAAAGTAGGAAAACCTCGAACTAGAGATCACTGTTTAAAAGTAACTTAGACTTAAAATGTCAACACCTTTTTCTTTCCAAAGATGCTACCTGATCTACTGAGTGATGGCAGCCTTTTCTGATTTTATTCCAAATCTTTGGCAACCCCGTCCCTGACACTGATTTTTTTTAACCCCTCCTACATATCTTCACTCTTACTGCAAAAAAAAACTTCATTGAATTCACAAATTTCTCATCACAGCTATTGTTCCAGAGAAGAAGAGCAGCTTGGTCAGACATAACATAAAGATTCATATCCTGAACTTGCTGATAAATTCCTTGGAACTGAAAGCACCCAACTTGGCACTCTACTTGCTGGGTTATGAGATCCGAAAGCCAGTGAATGCTACTAACCTGCAAGATCCAGGTAACTTAAACTTAGTCTTATTCCTTGTGCATTTGTGACTGGTGCTCTGTTTCAAAGAAGGTGAGTGTTTGGAAGTATATTTCTCTTCATTATATATACTATGTGTCTTCTAACATTGCCTTTTTGTTTAGAGGGGCCATTTTCCAAATTAGGTTTAATGCAAAGCAGACTAAATTTAATAGGCTGTGACAGTGCTGTACAGCTGCAACAGTGCCCCTCGCATGCTCTTCCTCTTCCTCTCCCTCCTTCTGCTTCACACCTCATGCAGTTGCACCATTCTACTGGCCCTACACAGTCTGATTGAACAAAAAATTTGTTGAATGTTGGTATCTACTATGACTTTATCTAACTTGATTATTTTAAAATATAAATAAGGAGTCCTTGGATGTCCACGAACCTGCCTTCACTCCATTTTGAACATTCTTGAGAAGGGCACAAAGGGAAGGAATGGACCCCTTGTTGTCAAAGAGTGTCCACATTTGGCTGAGCTTTGCTATCAGGTAGGAACAGCTTATCCTGCTTTCTGTTGATGGAAATGCTAGAATTGCTTCTGTCAATTCGCTAAGCAGAACACCTGATTGTTTATTTATATTTGCATCTGCTTACAAATGAAATAGTCTTCAGTCTCAACTGAAAACTGCCATGAGGTTCTCATTTGTTATTCCCAGGATCTGAATGTCAGGGAAAAGGCTAATATTTATTACTTACCCTAAGTGCCTCTGAATTGAATGCATTGGTAATTTGTTCAGAAAGTACTAGGGAGGTAACCATATTATTGTGCCACGCAGAATGCTGGAGGAACTCAGCAGGACAGGCAGTTATCAATAGAAAAAAGTACAGTTGACGTTTTGGGCTGAGACCCTTTGGCAGGATGAAGGGTTTTGGCCTGAAAACGGAACAAGTGCTACACATACCCTTACACTTCCTCTCTTACCACCATTCAGGGCCCCAGACAGTCCTTCCAGGTGAGGCGACACTTCACCTGTGAGTCGGCTGGTGATATACTGCGTCTGGTGCTCTCGATGTGGCCTTCTATATATTGGCGAGGCCCGACGCAGACTGGGAGATCGTTTCGCTGAACATCTACGCCCTGTCCGCCAGAGAAAGCAGAATCTCCCAGTGGCCGCACATTTTAATTCTGCATCCCATTCCCATTCTGATGTGTCTATCCACAGCCTCCTCTACTGTAAAGATGAAGCCACACTCAGGTTGGAGGAACAACACCGTATATTCCGTCTGGGTAGCCTCTGACCTGATGGCATGAACATTGACTTCTCAAACTTTCGCTAATGCCCCACCTCCCCTTCGTACCCCATCCGTTATTTATTTATTTATATACACACATTCTTTCTCTCTCTCTCCTTTTTCTCCCTCTGTCCCTCTCACTATACCCCTTGCCCATCTTCTGGGTTTTTTCTCCTCTCCCCCTTTTCTTTCTCCCTAGGCCTCCTGTCCCATGATCCTGTCATATCCCTTTTGCCAATCAACTGTCCAGCTCTTGGCTCCATCCCTCCCCCTCCTGTCTTCTCCTATCACTTCGGATCTCCCCCTCCTCTCTCACTTTCAAATCTCTTACTATCTCTTCTTTCAGTTAGTCCTGACGAAGGGTCTCAGCCTGAAACGGCGACTGTACCTCTTCCTAGAGATGCTGCCTGGCCTGCTGTGTTCACCAGCAACTTTGATATGTATTGCTTGGCCTGAAAAGTCGAGTGTACTTTTTTCCATAGACGCTGCCTGGCCTGCTGAGTTCTTCCAGCATATTGCGTGTATTACTTGGATTTCCAGTATCTGCAGATTTTCTCTTGTATATTACCGTGTCACATTGCTGGACGCATTTCATTTAGTTCTGGGTAAGGCTGCAGTTTTTCCTTCCCTGAAGGACATCAATGGACCAGGCCTGTTTTTGGGGCTAGCATTTTATTTGAGAGTTGTTCAATTGTTGAAAGATAATTCAAACTCATTTTGCCAGATCAGTGACCCAGGCCTTTGGACACATTCACAGATTTTTGATAGTAGTTGCATCAAGGGGGATATAGTGTTGTTGGATAAATGAAGTTGAGGTACAGGTATGCTGTGATCCAATTGGACAGGCTCAGGAGGGCTGGATGGCCATCTTCTGTGTTCCAAGAGTATATTAAAGGTGGTGTAAATTACTTGTAATTTAGGTGACAAAGTTGCTTTGGTACCCAGGCAAGAGAAGGAATCATACCTGACATTCTGTCTGAATGTTTTGTGTGTCAGAAGTCTCTGCCTGCACATTGATATCGTATATGGGCCGAATCTGCCTTGGTATGTTGCGCCCAATCTTGCTTGGTGGAAAAAACAGAAAATGCTGGAAGCAGTCTTCAGCTTACACAGCTTCTGTGGAAAGAGAAACACTTTGAAACATAGAGAATGTCTGGTCTGGAAAGTCAGCTGGCTTTTGACACGAAGGCGGGTTGAGTTATAGGTAGTGAGAACAGTTGTCTAAGGGTACAGAGAAATATAGATCACCTGCAAAGTTGGGCAGAGTAGTAACAGATGGAACTTAATTCAGATTAGTATAATACAATGTATTTTTTGGTGTTCTAATACTAGCTGGATATAAACAGTAAACAATAGAGGCCTCAAAATAGTTGATGTACAGAGAGAGATCTTGGGGTGAAAGTTCATGCCTCCCTGAAAATAGTGACATGAGTGGATGAAGTAGTGAATGCTTGCTTGCCGTTATAGGCAGGGAATCTAAGAATTACAACTCATATAAGAGTTAGCCTGACTGGCCTGTTGAGGTATGACATATATCCACCTTTGTCTTGAATGTACTTGGTGACTGATTCTCCACAGACCCGTTTGGTGTAGATTCCCAAGGTTCATTCTCATCATAGACCTAGATGGCTGAACTTTTACACTGAGATTGTGACCACTGGTACAAGACAAGTTATCTATATATAAACAAAAATATCTACCATATTTAAGCTCCAGCAGAATTGCATAGGTTTCAAAAGACAACTCTCCTTCATTATAATGATCTTTATTCCTTAACTGTATCCCATTGTGATTCTGACCTATGGTGATGTGATTGGCTTTTGATTTTGGAATTAAGTGCTGGTGAAGCCCATGCTTTTATGGAACAAAACTGGAAGGTAGAGATCTTAAAGATAAGATCTTTTAGTCTTCATCTTTAAGTTCCAGCAGAATTTCATGTTTTAAAGAAAACTCTCCTTCATCCCACCTTCGGAGAGTATTGGCCTAGCCTGCTCAATCTCCATGTCGAACAAACTCACTCTTCCAGCAGAAAATACAACTCAGCAGATCAAGTAGCATCTGTGGTGGCAGTGGGATGGTAGAATTTCGAGTTAAGACCCTAGATTCAGACCTGGATGCTGCTTGACCCTTCAAATTCATCCACCAGTTTAATTTTTGGTCCAGATTCTAGCATCTGCAACTTCTTGTATCTCCGCTATGTTAGCTTTTGTATTGGAGCAGAGTATTTATAAAGACCAACTTGTGGAACTGTATCCTGTGCACTCATCACTGTTGGAGGATGATTGAAGAAAGTGTCCTTGGTGACTGTGGAATAAGACCTTATTTAAAACAAGTGCATTGATAGCAACACACACAAAATACTGAAGAAACTAAGCAGGTCAGGCAGCATTGATGTTAGTGTTCTTTGATCCCATGTGGTCAAACCAATCAAATATGTAGTTCCTTCTTCTTATGACTAAATAGTTCCTCGTGTTTCCTAGGTGATTTACCAGTTGTGTGCTTACTCCGATACCTCGGGTCCAACCATGCGATATTTGAGAACGAGCCAAGATTTTCTCTTTTCTCAACTCCAACATCTGCCCTTTGCAGTTAAAGGTAAACTAATGTCTGGAACTTATCCTGTCTTCTCTCTTGAACTCTCTTGTGTCAGTAGATGTACCATTTCCTCATGCTTTTTTTCTCCCTCTTTTGAATCCCATTTCTTATTCCTTGTCCTGCTGCAATTTTGATTCAAGGCTAGTCTTTTGCTTTCAGCCTTTTTGCTTGAGTTTCTTCTTGTAATGGAGACTTTGCATTGCATAAGAAAGTGTGCATGTCAAAATAAATAGCCATTCTGTTGAAAGTTGGAAGAATTTCTCTCCGCAGGTCATGAGATCTCAGCCTTGAACCAGATGTCTTGGCTGATGAAGACTGCTGGGATTGAACTGCGTGTGACATCTCTGAATCGGCAACGTTCTCACACACAGCGTCTCCTCCATCTGCTGCTCGATGATGTGCCGATGCGTTCTTATACCGGCAAGTACTTAAGAGTGCAGTGGTATAATAAAAATCATAGAGCATAAAAGGACCTGGGTTAGCTGATGGTGTCCATGCAGGCTCTTTGCAGCGTGCATGGACATAGTTAGTTTTGCAGCTGAAATTGTACATTTTTTTTTCCTTTTTACTTTTGGGAAGTTAAAATTGAATATTATTTCAGTCCTCTTTCAAGCTGGAGCATTTGGTTTGCAGTATAAAAACAAAATTATCTTTATGTTTTGTAAGTCTGTGTTCTTAGTTTACATCTTCTACCTTTGGAATTTCCTTCTTTTCATTGAAACATATCATATTAAATCGTTTTTGGGTTTGGTGTATGAAGTATCATCATGTACCAAGATACAGTGTAAAGCTTTTGTTTGCATGTCCTCCAGTCAGATCATGCCATCCATAAGTACAGTGAGATAATGAAAAGGGAAGAACAGAATGCAGAATATAAGTTGTACTTACAGGGAAAGTGCAGGTAAACAAAGTACAAGGGCCTTGATGAGTTAGATTCAAACTTGTGTAACTTCTGCCTGACGAAAGAAGGGAGAAGGGAGAATGTCCGGAGTGAGAAGGGTCCGCAATTATGTTGTCCACTTTCCTGAGACGTGGAAAGTATAGATAGCGTCACTGGAGACGAGGCTAGTTTGCTTTAACTGTCTGTGTTACGAGAACATTCTTTGAATTGCTCACTTTTGAATTTATTGCAACTAGATGATCAAAAGTGACATCCAAGCAGTTTTA
Source organism: Mobula hypostoma (assembly GCF_963921235.1). Taxonomy (NCBI): domain Eukaryota; kingdom Metazoa; phylum Chordata; class Chondrichthyes; order Myliobatiformes; family Myliobatidae; genus Mobula; species Mobula hypostoma. The sequence goes on along the minus strand of NC_086105.1, from coordinate 52,678,807 downwards.
TTTTTGCTGAACTCTGACAACCAGATTGTGCTGAAGACTTTGTTGCTTAGCCTAATGTGTCTTTTGGGTTCCCATACTGAGGCAGCTCCTCTTGTCTAATGGAGTGGGAAACAGGTATTCTGCTGATGGGTAGTCGTAGATGATGTAGCTGCTTTTGACAATTGTGATAACGGCAGAGGTGGTAGAGATGAGAAGTTGAGGGTGGGTGGTAATGTTCACAGAGATAGCTTTGACTGGTGGCTGAGTTGGATGTGGTTAAAGTACTGTCTACATCAACTGTCTGTTAAAACCCCTTAAAGGAAAATATTGGTTTATTATTGTCAAATGTACTGAGATGCAGTGAAAAGCTTTTGTTTATGCGCCATCAAGACAGATCATTCCATCTAGTGATTCGTACATTCTTAGAATTGAGATTTAAGAGTGGAATGATTTTAACTAATGAGTGGATCTGCTGAAAACTATTAGCTCTGGTGCATTTTGGGTCATGGAGTTATATAGCAAGGAAACAGGCCATACAGTCCAACAGCTCCCTGCTAACTAAGATATCTATTTGAGCTATCTCACGGTGCCTAATGTCTACTGAGCTGTGTCCAGTAAAGTTAATTAGACAGTGCCTTATCATGGATGTCTGCAGTAACACTACTGGCTCAAGTACTGGCCACTGGTGTATAGTGTCAGCAAGGTGAGCTAATGTTTTAACTGACATCCTCTTACAATAAACAACAGGAATTCTGCAGATGCTGGAAATTCAAGCAACATACATCAAAGTTGCTGGTGAACGCAGCAGGCCAGGCAGCATCTGTAGGAAGAGGTGCAGTCGACGTTTCAGGCCAAGACCCTTCATCAGGACTAACTGAAGGAAGAGTGAGTAAGGGATTTGAAAGCTGGAGGGGGAGGGGGAGGGGGAGATGCAAAATGATAGGAGAAGACAGGAGGGGGAGGGATGGAGCCGAGAGCTGGACAGGTGATAGGCAAAAGGGGATACGAGAGGATCATGGGACAGGAGGTCCGGGAAGAAAGACGGGGGGGGGCGTGACCCAGAGGATGGGCAAGAGGTATATTCAGAGGGACAGAGGGAGAAAAAGGAGAGTGAGAGAAAGAATGTGTGCATTAAAAAGAGTAACAGATGGGGTACGAGGGGGAGGTGGGGCCTAGCGGAAGTTAGAGAAGTCAATGTTCATGCCATCAGGTTGGAGGCTACCCAGACGGAATATAAGGTGTTGTTCCTCCAACCTGAGTGTGGCTTCATCTTTACAGTAGAGGAGGCCGTGGATAGACATGTCAGAATGGGAATGGGATGTGGAATTAAAATGTGTGGCCACTGGGAGATCCTGCTTTCTCTGGCGGACAGAGCGTAGATGTTCAGCAAAGCGGTCTCCCAGTCTGCGTCGGGTCTCACCAATATATAAAAGGCCACATCGGGAGCACCGGACGCAGTATATCACCCCAGTCGACTCACAGGTGAAGTGATGCCTCACCTGGAAGGACTGTTTGGGGCCCTGAATGGTGGTAAGGGAGGAAGTGTAAGGGCATGTGTAGCACTTGTTCCGCTTACACGGATAAGTGCCAGCAGGGAGATCAGTGGGGAGGGATGGGGAGGACGAATGGACAAGGGAGTTGTGTAGGGAGCGATCCCTGCGAAATGCAGAGAGAGGCGGGGAGGGAAAGATATGCTTAGTGGTGGGATCCCGTTGGAGGTGGCGGAAGTTACGGAGAATAATATGTTGGACCCGGAGGCTGGTGGGGTGGTAGGTGAGGACCAGGGGAACCCTATTCCTAGTGGGGTGGTGGGAGGATGGAGTGAGAGCAGATGTACGTGAAATGGGGGAGATGCGTTTAAGAGCAGAGTTGATAGTGGAGGAAGGGAAGCCCCTTTCTTTAAAAAATGAAGACATTTCCCTCGTCCTAGAATGAAAAGCCTCATCCTGAGAGCAGATGCGGCGGAGACGGAGGAATTGCGAGAAGGGGATGGCGTTTTTGCAAGAGACAGGGTGAGAAGAGGAATAGTCCAGATAGTTGTGAGAGTCAGTAGGCTTATAGTAGACATCAGTGGATAAGCTGTCTCCAGAGACAGAAAGATCTAGAAAGGGGAGGGAGGTGTCAGAAATGGACCAGGTAAACTTGAGGGCAGGGTGAAAGTTGGAGGCAAAGTTAATAAAGTCAACGAGTTCTGCATGCGTGCAGGAAGCAGCGCCAATGCAGTCGTCGATGTAGCGAAGGAAAAGTGGGGGACAGATACCAGAATAGGCACGGAACATAGATTGTTCCACAAACCCAACAAAAAGGCAGGCATAGCTAGGACCCATACGGGTGCCCATAGCTACACCTTTAGTTTGGAGGAAATGGGAGGAGCAAAAGGAGAAATTATTAAGAGTAAGGACTAATTCTGCTAGACGGAGCAGAGTGGTGGGGCCACTCTGCTCCGTCTAGCAGAATTAGTCCTTACTCTTAATAATTTCTCCTTTTGCTCCTCCCATTTCCTCCAAACTAAAGGTGTAGCTATGGGCACCCGTATGGGTCCTAGCTATGCCTGCCTTTTTGTTGGGTTTGTGGAACAATCTATGTTCCGTGCCTATTCTGGTATCTGTCCCCCACTTTTCCTTCGCTACATCGACGACTGCATTGGCGCTGCTTCCTGCACGCATGCAGAACTCGTTGACTTTATTAACTTTGCCTCCAACTTTCACCCTGCCCTCAAGTTTACCTGGTCCATTTCTGACACCTCCCTCCCCTTTCTAGATCTTTCTGTCTCTGTCTCTGGAGACAGCTTATCCACTGATGTCTACTATAAGCCTACTGACTCTCACAACTATCTGGACTATTCCTCTTCTCACCCTGTCTCTCGCAAAAACGCCATCCCCTTCTCGCAATTCCTCCGTCTCCGCCGCATCTGCTCTCAGGATGAGGCTTTTCATTCTAGGACGAGGGAAATGTCTTCATTTTTTAAAGAAAGGGGCTTCCCTTCCTCCACTATCAACTCTGCTCTTAAACGCATCTCCCCCATTTCACGTACATCTGCTCTCACTCCATCCTCCCACCACCCCACTAGGAATAGGGTTCCCCTGGTCCTCACCTACCACCCCACCAGCCTCCGGGTCCAACATATTATTCTCCGTAACTTCCGCCACCTCCAACGGGATCCCACCACTAAGCATATCTTTCCCTCCCCGCCTCTCTCTGCATTCCGCAGGGATCGCTCCCTACACAACTCCCTTGTCCATTCGTCCCCCCCATCCCTCCCCACTGATCTCCCTCCTGGCACTTATCCGTGTAAGCGGAACAAGTGCTACACATGCCCTTACACTTCCTCCCTTACCACCATTCAGGGCCCCAAACAGTCCTTCCAGGTGAGGCATCACTTCACCTGTGAGTCGACTGGGGTGATATACTGCGTCCGGTGCTCCCGATGTGGCCTTTTATATATTGGTGAGACCCGACGCAGACTGGGAGACCGCTTTGCTGAACATCTACGCTCTGTCCGCCAGAGAAAGCAGGATCTCCCAGTGGCCACACATTTTAATTCCACATCCCATTCCCATTCTGACATGTCTATCCACGGCCTCCTCTACTGTAAAGATGAAGCCACACTCAGGTTGGAGGAACAACACCTTATATTCCGTCTGGGTAGCCTCCAACCTGATGGCATGAACATTGACTTCTCTAACTTCCGCTAGGCCCCACCTCCCCCTCGTACCCCATCTGTTACTCTTTTTAATGCACACATTCTTTCTCTCACTCTCCTTTTTCTCCCTCTGTCCCTCTGAATATACCTCTTGCCCATCCTCTGGGTCACCCCCCCCCGTCTTTCTTCCCGGACCTCCTGTCCCATGATCCTCTCGTATCCCCTTTTGCCTATCACCTGTCCAGCTCTCGGCTCCATCCCTCCCCCTCCTGTCTTCTCCTATCATTTTGCATCTCCCCCTCCCCCTCCAGCTTTCAAATCCCTTACTCACTCTTCCTTCAGTTAGTCCTGACGAAGGGTCTCGGCCTGAAACGTCAGCTGCGCCTCTTCCTATAGATGCTGCCTGGCCTGCTGCGTTCACCAGCAACTTTGATGTATGTTCCTCTTACAATGTCCTTTCACAGGTCTTGATGGCAGTGACTGCATGGATTTTTGAGTGAGAGTAGTGAATGTATCCCAATTCCATAGAATTGCACCTGTTTGTATCCAGTGTGTATAATAAATGAAGGGATAATTTGAGTGGTTGAATATCAACCAGAGAATGTAAGAAACTGTGCAAAATGAATTGTTGCAATTTGACCTCTGTTTATCTATCTGAGCAAAGGTTATATTCAGACTCCCTTCTGTTACCAGAATCTGGACTGAAATGTTGCTCTATAGCTGATAGCATGTGACCTTTTTATTCATCCTTCAACATTCTGCTTCCTGCTAAACATCAATGAGATATCTGGGTGAAGGGTGACTACTGTAATTGCTCCGAATTGGCTGAGCAAACCACATACTTCTGTTAGGACCATTAGCAATTGGCAGTAAATGTCAGGCTTGTCAGCAAGATGCTTGTTACCAGGATTCTTCAATCATTTAGATGTTTTAACTGCTGTGAAGATTTATCAGAACAGGAAGTATTTTCACAGAATGTTTACTTTTGCTCTTCATTGCTTGGAGCTTCACAGTACGCTCCTGATTAATATTGAATGGAAGTGTCTTGTCGTTGCTATATATGCAGAGCAAAACAAATCTATTTGACCACCAAAGACACTATTGCATTGAAAGGTTCCAAATCTTCCACTGCAAGGCAATTGGAGAATGGGTCCTTGTTTAGGTGACCTACAGACTTAGAGTATCAGAAGCAGGTTTATTATCCCTGACATACATTGTGGAATTTGTTTTGTTGCAGCAGTACAGTGCAAGACACAAAAATATAAAATAAATTACAATAAGAAATGTATATTAAAAAAGGGGCGCAAAAGAGCGAGGAGAACAGTAATGTTCATAGACCACAGGATAGCAACTGTTTGTAAAAGTTGAGTGTTCGTGTTCAGGCTCTTGCACCTTCTCCCTGATGGTAGCAACAAGAAGAGGGCATGTCCTGGGTGATGGGGGTCCTTAGTGATGCCACCTTTTTGAGGCATCACCTTTTGAAGATGTCCTTAATGCTGAGGAAGCTAGTGCCAATGTTGGAGATGGTTGAGTTTACAACCCTCTGCAGCTTTTATTTTGATCTTGTGCACAGGCCTCTCCATACCAGACAGTGATGCAACCTGTTAGAATGCTGTCCACGGTACAGCTGTAGCAGAGTCTTAAGTGATATACCAAATCTCCACAAGCTCCGAATGAAATATAGCCACTGGGGTGCCTTCTGTGTAATTTCATCAATACGTTCGGCCCAGGTTAGCAGTTCAGGGATGTTCAGGATGACATGGTGGCGTAGTGTTTAGCACAACGGTTTAGGGTACCAGCGATCTGGGTTCAATTCCCACCGCTGCCTGTAAGGAATTTGTTCATTCTCCCTGTGACTGTAGGTTTTTTCTGGGTGCTCTGGTTTCCTCCCACAGTCCAAAGATGTACTGGTTGGTAGGTTAATTGGCCATTTTAAATTGTCCCATGATGATATTAAGGTTAATTTGGGGGTTGCTGGGCAGCACAGTTCAAAGGGCCGGAAGGGCATATTCCGTGCTGTATCTCAATAAATAGGTAAAAGGTGTTGACACAGAGGAACTTGACTCTGCTCACCCTTTCCACAGCTGGATCCTGGAGGAGGACTAGTGTTTCTTCCCTCCCCTACCTGAAAGGTCCTACTGATGTTGAGTGCAAGGTTATTGTTGCAGTACATTTAGCACTGCGATTTATCACACTCCTGTACACCATCTTGTTGCAATCTGAGATTCTGCCGACAACAGTTAGCAACAAATTGGTCGACAACAGTATGAACAGTTGATTGTATTTTATCTCGTTATGAAAAGTCAGTTATGACAGTAGTCAAAGTAATCTCCCTTGTGTTCATCAACTCTCTATTTTTTTGTGTGCTTGTTCTAATTGATCTTCATGAATATCATAGTATAATGTACAAAAGTACTCATTGCTGCTTCATGTTGATGCTGTTCTGATCCACCAGTTGATGCCGAAGGAAGTCTTGAGGAAGATATGAGAACCATCACTGGGTTTCTACAGTTTGACAGCATCTCCAAAGGTATTATTATGTTCCATCATCTCTCTGCTCATGATCGGCCAGTTGGCATTTTGCGGCTTGGTGATAGGAGGAAAATGAATGAGTTTTAAGAGGTTCCAATGTGGCCATATACATCATTGTTTGAATGTTTATTTCACCTAATAATTTCATGGATTTTGATGCTGGTGGCTCCTGAAAAACCAGGAACATTGTATATTATGAACTGTTGTGTATTGGCAAAGATTTGTGTTGATACCTGGCTGTCTTTCATTTGGTTCCTCCATATGTTATATTCTGAGTTAAGACAGTAAAGTTATTTCTCAGATACATTCATGCCTGTTGTTATTCCATATGACATTCAAAAAGAGATATTTAAATTTGTGTCCCTAAATTTGAATCCATTTCGTTAATATCCTCATGCACCAATTTTAAATAATTGCTATTATTAGTGAAAAGCAACATTGTAAGGTTGAAAGAACAGACCATAAGACAGTGCGAATTGGGGCATTCAATCCATCACATCCATTCCGCATTCCATCATGGCTGATTTAGAATCAGAATCAGGTTTATTATCACTGGCATGTGACGTGAAATTTGTTAACTTAGCAGCAGCAGTTCACTGCAATTCATAATCTAGCAGAGAGAAAAAAAATAATAAAAATAAAAAAAAATAAACAAGTAAATCAATTACATATATTGAACAGATTTAAAAAAGTGCAAAAACAGAAATACTGTATATTTTTTAAAAAGAAGCAGTGTCCACAGATTCAATGTCCATTTAGGTATCGGATGGCAGAGGGGAAGAAACTGTTCCTGAATCTCTGAGTATGTGCCTTCAAGCTTCTGTACCTCCTACCTGATGGTAACAGTGAGAAAAGGGCATGCCCTGGGTGCTGGAGGTCCTTAATAAAGGACGCTGCCTTTCTGAGACACCGCTCCCTTAAGATGCCCTGGGTAGGCTATTACCCAAGATGGAGCTGACTAGATTTACAACTTACTGCAGCTTCTTTTGGTGAAGCAGTAGCCCTTCCATACCAGACAATGATGCAGCCTGTCAGAATGCTCTCCACTGTACAACTATAGAAGTTTTTGAGTATATTTGCTGACTTGCCAAATCTCTTCAAATTCCTTTCTTTTTCTTTCTTAATCTTTTTATTGATTTAAAAGAAACATAAATACAAACAAGAGGAGAATTATCTCAAATATATATCAATAACGCTACAAACCGAGATTAAGATGGACGTTATCAAAATCATACATATTGTTAAGCTAGTATAAAATATATAATTTAAAAAAAAGAAAACAGCAATTCTCCTCATCAGTTCATAAAAAGGAAAGAAAAAATATTGAATTTTAAATGAAGAAAAAAAACCACTACACTATATAAAAAAAAGAAACAAAAAAGGGACTGGGCAGTCAAACTCCTAATAAAGTATAGCCGCTGTGTCGCCTTCTTTATAACTACATCGATTTGTTGGAACCAGGTTAGATCCTTAGAAATCTTGACACCCAGGAACTTGAAGCTGCTCACTCTCTCCACTTCTGAGGATTGGTATGCGCTCTTTCGTCTTACCCTTCCTGAAGTCCACAATCAGCTGTTTTGTCTTACTGACGTTGAGTGCCAGGTTGTTGCTGCGGCACCACTCTACTAGTTGGCATATCTCACACCTGTATGCCCCCTCATCACCACTTGAGATTCTACCAACAGTGGTTATATCGTCAGCAAATTTATAGATGGTATTTGAGCCATGCCTAGCCACACAGTCATATGTATATAGAGAGTAGAGCAGTGGGCTAAGCATACACCCCTGAGGTGCGCCAGTGTTGATCGTCAGCGAGGAGGATATGTTAACACCAATCCACACAAATTGTTGTCTTCTGGTTAGGAAGTCGAGGATCCAATTGCAGAGGGAGGTACAGAGGCCCAGGTTGTGCAACTATTTAATCAGGATTGTGGGAATGATAGTATTAAATGCTGAGCTATAGTCGATATAACAGCATCCTGACGTAAGTGTTTGTGTTGTCCTGGTGGTCTAAAGCCATGTGGCGATCCATTGAGATTGCTTCTGCCATTGACGCGATAGGCAAATTGGAATTGGTCCAGGTCCTTGCTGAGGCAGGAGTTCAGTCTTGTCATGACCAACCTCTCAAAGCATTTCATCACTGGTGATGTGAGTGCTACCGGGTGAAGGTCATTAAAGTCATTATCCCTCTGAACCGCATTCTCTTGTCTTCTCCCTGTAACTTCTGATGCCCTTACTAATCAAGAACCTACCAACTTCTGCTTTAAATATCCAATGATTTGGCCTCCACGGCTGTCTGGGGATGAACTCCACAGATGCACCACCTTCTGGCTGAAGAAACTCCTCCTCGTCTCTGTCCTAAAAGGGTGTCCTTGTATTCTGAAGCTGTTCGCTCGTGGTCCTAGACTCCCCCTACTATTGGAAACATCCTCTCCACATCCAATCTATCTAAGCCTTTTAGTATCTGATAGGTTTCAATGAAACCCCCACTCCCCATTCTTCTAATCTGCAGTAAGTACAAGCCCAGAGATACGAAACACTCCAATGACAGGACATCCTTTCTTTGATAAGCGGCCCAAAACTGACCAATGCAGACTGCACTGTGATTACATAAACCATTTTCAGCAAATATAATGGGGCAGATTGCACTGAAATCTTTCCAGTGGGTCTGGAGTAGACCTGGCTAACAGTTGGCTTTCTCTTAAGTCTAAGGGTTTCTATATACTGTGAGCTGAGTAACTTGAAATCTTTTGTACCTTGCCCTTCAGTTGGATAGTGTTTCTAATGTAACTCCATTCATTTAAGGTGGACTTCTAACTCTAGTTTCTCAAATTTTCTGGTGGTGTAGAAGGAGGTTGCGCAGTATTTAAATCAGTAGTGCTACTTTTTGTGTTAGCTGTTAGATTTCACCTACCTATAAACCACTTCCAATTGTCCTACCATGAGCCTATACTTGGGGTAATTTACAGTGGCCAACTAACTTATCAGCAAGTGCATACTAGGAATGAGGGTGGAAACCAGAGGACCCAGGGAGAATCAAGTCATCGGAGGGAAGATTCAGATTTATTTATCGCATGTACAAACGTATATAAAAGCATACAGTGAAATGTGTTGTTTCCATTAACAGCCAACGTGGCTTGCAAATGTGGCCACACATTCCAGCAGTAACAAAGCATCCCCACAATGTTCAGCAGAATAACACAAACAGCAGCAAAATAAAATAAAATAAAGCAGTAGAATATACAAACTGACCTCCAAACCCATGACAGGCTGCCTCCGTGCCTCCGGTCCTTGGCCCCGGATTGGGGAACACACAAACTCTACACGTACGTCATCTGAGATCAGGGGGTTGAAGCTAGCTTGCTGGAGCTACGTTTCAGTAGCACTACCTGCAGCACCACTGCCACATGAAACTCAATTTAGCTAGGTTGATTTTTTAAATTATTTCACTGTATAGATGTTTTTAATTAGCTCAAGTGAGTTTTTCAAGTAAATTTATTATATTTTTCTTCCAAGTGTTTTTGTTAAACTTAGATTGAATTTAATTTCGAATGCTTTCAAAAGCCACTAGAGTGGTATTGGGGGTTCATCTGTAATGCATTGACTCAAGAATCGGTCCGGGTTGTGGCTGCGTGTGCTTAATGCGGCTGTCGGCTGAGCAATCACTAATTTGGATTCCCTTAGGAATGCATAGTTACTGGAAATAGCTCAAAAGAGTTTACTGTGACAATTGATGTTTGAATATTGTTCTTGATTTAGTACGGCGAAAGATCCTCAGTATTTTGGACTCGATAGACTTCTGCCAAGAGAGCACAGAAGAGCTCCATCTGGACTTCTTTGATCGTGCACAAATTGAGCAGGTCATCCACAAGTGTGAGCACAAGAATCAGCAGGGCCAGACTGTCTGCAACGTGAAGGTAACTGAGTGTGACCTGGGTGTGTGTCTGCCTCGCCGGCCTGCTTGCCCTGTCAAACCCTGCCTCATTCACTATCAGCTCCTTGCTGGCTTTCAGCAGAGTGCTCTCATCAATCCCACTCCCAGTTCATTTCTCTGTAGCCCATTCTCAACCACGTGCCCAACTTCCTTATTTTGCTAATTACCTCAACCTAAGCTATAGTGAATTAATGCATATTTGGTATGCAAGAGCACCTAGGTGAACCTCAGGTTAAGATACAGACTCCCCATGGATAAGCCCCTTATGTCACTGGAGCCGTATAACAGCAGCATATTCCATCAACACACATCAAAGTTGCTGGTGAACGCAGCAGGCCAGGCAGCATCTCTAGGAAGAGGTACAGTCGACGTCAGGACTGGAACGAAGGGTCTCGGCCTGAAACATCGACTGTACCTCTTCCTAGAGATGCTGCCTGGCCTGCTGCGTTCACCAGCAACTTTGATGTGTGTTGCTTGAATTTCCAGCATCTGCAGAATTCCTGTTGTTTGCATATTCCATCATCTGCCATTCTCTCTTTTACGCACTAGGCCTCTCTATATGCTTGCCCTCTCACCCCCTTACCTTGTCAGTCACCTGCCCCTGTCCGTTGTCAAATGTGGTCTGCTGATGATGTATCCTGGCAAGTTTGCCAGTTGTCTCAGGGAGAGGTAAGCCTGGCCCATGGAATGTGAGCTCAGCTGTTTACAGCTAGCAGTCTCCAGTGAAAGCCCCTTCTCCCAAAGTGCAAGTTGAGATCCACAGTGCATCCAGCAGAATAGAGAAGCTGTAGTTCATAAGCATTGGCAAAGACTTATGGTTTGATGACAATGCCAGTTTGACAGACAGCAGAATCAAATATTCTCCCAACTGTCCTTTCTGTATTGTGGTAACACCATCAGAGGATGCAAAATATCTCCCCCTCCCCAGCATGCCACCTATGGGTATGTTGACATAGCTCTTCCAGTGTTACCTTGCATATTAATGATTTCATTGTTTTCCACCCAGCTCCTCCACCGAGTGCTGGTTGCTGAAATAAATGCCCTGCAGGGAATAGCAGCCATAGGACAAAGACCTATACTGATGGAGGTGAGCTTCTATGCTATGGCAACACTCTCAGTAATGTAATCCATTTAGTAAACGGCTGTGCCGTACTGAACACGAAGGGTCTGGCCTCACAGCAATACTTACAATGCTACATTCAGTAGTTAAGAAGGCAAATGACATTTGGCCTTCTTTACACAGTGGCTGGAGTTTAAAAATAGGGAGATTTTGCTACAGTTGTACCGGCTGCTGGTGAGGCCTGTCCCCTGGAATACTGTACGCGTTGGTGGTTGCCTTAATGTAGTACAAAGCATCAAAAGCAATCCAAAGGAAATTCACCAGACTTATCCTTGAGATGAGAGGGTTTTCCTACCAAGATAGACAAAATAATTTACGCCAGAATTCCTTGGCATTTAGAAGAATGAGGGGTGATCTTATTAAAGCAAGTGAGATCCTAATTGGGCTCCACAGAGAAGATGTTGGGATGTTTTCAGTAGTTGGAGGGTGTTGAACAAAGGGAAATAACAGCTGTTCTTTTAAAATTGAAGTAAGTAGAAATTTCATCTTGAAGAGGGTGGTGAATCTCCAGAATTTTCTGCCCTGGTGGGTTCTGAAAGCTGGGCTATTAAATACTGAGATGGAGAGATAGAGGGGTCTAGAGAAATGGGACAGAAGAGGAGTAGAGACCAGCAAAAATCAACTTTACTCAGATTGAATGGGGGTGCAGGCTTGAAGTTCTCCTATCTCCCTGTGTTCAGCATTGGGAGAGGATTTGCCTCTGCCACTCCTGTGGATCTTGCTTGGAGTTGGTACTGTGTCCAGAAATGAGCCAATGAATGAATCTTTGCACTTACTGTTATCAGTTTACGGAATAAATAAGGCTTGTTGCCTTACTTCAAAAGCTCTTTTAAGAAAGAGAATGCTCTCCATTATCAAGGACTAGTTATGTTGTAGTTAGTGGTATTTGTCTAGATTGAAGGCTGTTTGAACTCACAACAGTTCCTTTCCACCTGACTTGTTCAGTTGTCTCACTACGTCTAATGCATTGCCAGACCAGCTGTCAAATGTAAACATTTCTGGTTTGTTGGAACATTGAAATTGTTTTCAGGTCCTGGACTTTAAGAAAGGAAACCATTTTGAGTGTTGCCAACCACTAAGGTGGGATATTTCGTTCTAACGTTGCATCTGTGTTGTTTAGGAAATCAGCACGATTTTGCAACACGTGGTTGAGAGGAACAAGCTGCGGGAGTGTCTCCATGCCAAGAGGCACATGCTGGAGTCCTGGCGTCAGCTTGTTGAGGTCATTCTGGCGGCCTGTCCCCCCGATCTCATTCAGGGAGAGGACAGGCAGTTGGTCATCCGAGACCTTCTGCACGAGCTCCATGATAAGGTGATACTGAAACAACCTGTGACAAACGTCTATCGTTACTCTGCCACTTATTATCTCAGTACTTAAATTTTAAAAATGATGAGATGAAAAGAGTAGATAGAAATGACTTATTTGCATGGAAAATCAAACAGTCGTAATAGTTTGAGTTGAGTTAAGAAATAGTAAGGTTCAGAAAATACAGGTGGAGGTTGTTTTTAAAACCCCCTAGTGGTAAGTGGTAGAGCATTGTTTAATTCTATGTATCAGAGGCACATATAAGGGTAATAGGGTAATCTTAAGGAACTTTAATCTTCCTTTGGATAGGAGTGTACATTCATGGAATATATAGAAGATGGTGCTCCGGATATGTATGTTGATATTGGTATTAGTTTATTATTGTCACATATGTCAAGATACAGTGAAAAGCTTGTCTTGCACACTGTTTATAAAGATCAAATCATGATGCAGTGCAATGAGGTATAACTAGGTAAAACAATAATTCAGAATAAAGCGTAAAAGACACAGAGAGAATGCAGTGCAGGTAAACGATAAAGTATAAGAATATAATGAGGTAGAGTGAGGGGTCAAGAGTCCATCTTATTGACATATGGGACTATTCGGTTGTCTTATTGTGAGATTGGCATGTGCTTTCAGGCTTTTGTATGTTCTGCCTGATGGGAGAAGGGAGAATGCCTGGGGTGGGTGGGGGGGGTGTTTGATTATCCTGGGTGATAGCATTGTAAGGGTACAGACACAAGAAATAAGAGCTCCATTCAAGAATCTGATATTAGAAGAAGCAAGTAGGGTGCAGCAAAAATTCTAGAGAACAACAGATTTGGAGGGAATTAGCTGAATGTAATGAACATGAGTAAAATGAAAATCATTTGAAGAAAATGTAATGGGTTTGAGAGGCATTAAATCGCCAGATCTGGTAATCTGCACCCAAGGTTTTTCAAGTAATTGCTATGCAGGATAGTATTCCCTGGGTGTTATCTTCCAAAGTTTTCTATATTCTAGAGTAATTGGTACAGATTAGAAGGTAGCCATGTAAACTCACTGTTAATTAAAGGAGGGAGAGAAACAAAACTGTGATTTGATAGCAGTTATTGTGACATTACTTGGAAAAGTGTTGGCATCTATTTTTAAGGAAGTGGTCACAGAACCTTTAATAAGTAACTGTAAGATTAAGCAAAACCAGTACTGACTTCTCAAAGAAAAATCATGCTGAGAAATGATGAGAATTCTGTGATGTAATAAGCAGAATAGATAGAGGTGGACCAGTTATTATATTTGGGCATCCAGAAGGCCTTCGATAAAGTGCCACACAAGACAGTACTTACAAAAAGCAGAAATGCAAAAAGTGGAATAAAATATTGGCCTGGATTGAGGTTTGGTTAATGGACAAGAATCAGAGAGTAGAAAGAAAGAGGTTACTTCAGTGGAGAATGTGTCTAAAGAGGTGCCACAGGAATCAGCGCACGGCATCTCCAGTGATTTGCTGAAGATATAAAGTTGGGCTATGACAAGGATGTGGAGGAGAGGGACTTTGTGAAAGATTGAGCACATGCTAGTTGGAATAATGCATGGAAAAAGAGGCCATCTGCTTGGGTAGAAAAAAAAACAAAATTTAACTTTTTTTCAGTGATGAAAGATTGAAATGTTTTGGATTCATTTTTGAGAAATTTGTATATCCTTGTGCACAAACCACTGAAAATAACATGTAGGTACAGCATGCAAAGAAGTAAGCAAACAGTACATTGGCCTTTATTACAAGAGCCATTGAGTACAAGAGAAAAAGTGCCTTAATCAAAATCGTCTCACTGTCTGGTGCAGCTGCACCTACAATATTGTGTGCAAGTCTGGTCACTCAGCCTAAAGAAGTTTATACTTGCAATGAAGAACTGTAATGTAGATTCACTAAATTGATTCCTTGGATGGTGGGACTAAGCTAGGAAGAAAGGTATTAGCAAGCAAATTCTATATTCCTTGTTTTTTTAGTGTCAGGTTATTTCATTGTAAAGATACAATAGTTTTGTAACAAAACAAAGATTCATATGTTTGTAAAGATATAAAAATCTTCTGGCTTTCTATGGGTAGGGTACATTTCACTGTATGTTTTGATATACATGTGACAAATAAATCTGAACCTTCCCTCTGATCACTTGATTCTCTGTGGGCCTTCTGGTTTCCACCCACATTCCTAGTACGTGCTTGCTGATAAATTAGTTGGCCACTGTAAATTACCCCAAGTAGAGGCTCATGGTAGGATAATTGGAAGGGGTTTATAGATAGGTTTGATTTCAAAGGTCCATTTAATGTCAGAAAATGTATACAATATACATCCTGAAATACTTTTTCTTTGCAACCTTCCACCAAAACAGAGGAGTGCCCCCAAAGAATGAATGACAGTTAAATGTTAGAACCCCAAAGTGACCCCCCAGCTCCCCCTCCCACGCACAAGTAGCAGCAAAGCAACAATCCCCCCTCCCACCACCGAGCACTTCAGCGTACAGCAAAGCATCAGCAAAGACACAGACTTGCAGTACCCCAAAGACTACTCGTTCAGCCAGTATTCAACATACCACAGGCTTTCTCCCTCCCTAATAAGGGAGAAAGAGATGTCTCTGTTTCACAGTGAGAGGGGAGACGTAACAGACAGCTCACTTATTTACGATGTTAAAAGTCTATTGAGTTGCTTTTCCCAAGCTCTGTGCCCAAAGAAATCGGATCTCTGGGCACACAGCCAGCAGCCAGCTAGCTGCTTTTGCTCGTCCATCTCCCACGACACACCAGATTCCTGCAGAGACACCTAACTTTGGTCCACCCTTCTCTAGAGCCATGAGATCTCGGAACTCCAAAGATGAGCAAATCTCTTAGGCTGCATCCTTGGCATATCAAATAATGGCCAGTTGTGAAACCCCGAGAGCAGGTTTCGTTCCCGCAAAGAACCAAAGTCAGCGTGTAACTCCAGGTCAGGGCCTTCAAAAGAACCCTGAAGGGAAAAACAGGGATATTAAAGATGGAAATAGAACTGTTTCCCAAGATGCAAGCAAAGGAGTTGCCGTTTGGTGCCATTAACCTCCTAAGCTCCTCCTCCTAACAGCTAACACGAAAAGTAGCACTACTGATTTAAATACTGCACAACCTCCTACACTGCCAGCAAATTTGAGAAACTAGGATTAGAAGTCCACCTTAACTGAATGGGGTTGCATTAGAAACACTAGCCAACTGAAGGGCGAAATACAAAAGATTTCAAGTCCCTTATGGGTGGGGCTGTCTAGAATTTGGGGTCAAAATCTCAGGGTAACAGGATCTGAGCTGAAAATAAGTCTCCTGCCCTAGGGGATAGTGAAACTTTGCAATTCTGTAATCATTAGACCTGTGATGGCTTAGTTGCCATGTATGTTCAAAACAGAGAATGACAGAGTTTTGTATATTATGAAGTTAGTACAAGAAATTGGTGCTGAGTGAAAGGAAAGCCTTGTTGAATGACAGAGCTGGTCTGAGGGACCAGATGATCTGCTTCCTTGTATTTTTCATTCTTAAAAGCAGTTTCTTAATTTCCCATAATCCAGGCACAAGGATAGAACTGAAGTGTTTGTTGCATTTTGCTCTGACAAGATAAGTTATTTTAAAAATGAAACCTACTCAGTGTAACTTTAGATCTATCAATATGTTTAATTTTCCATTAAGCAGGAATAACGCTTTCCTCTCATGTCATTAGCAAGAAAGATGAAGACGTATTAGTTGCTTTTTGGGTCACTGTTTCATTAGATAGTTTGTACTTGACTTTTACACACCCGAGACTCAATGTCGCATTTGTTTAGTAAGTGACTTGTTAATGATGTAACATACATCAAAGTTGCTGGTGAACGCAGCAGGCCAAGCAGCATCTGTAGGAAGAGGTGCAGTCGACGTTTCAGGCCGAGACCCTTCGTCAGGACTAACTGAAGGAAGAGTGAGTAAGGGATTTGAAAGCTGGAGGGGGAGGGGGAGATGCAAAATGATAGGAGAAGACAGGAGGGGGAGGGATAGAGCCGAGAGCTGGACAGGTGATAGGCAAAAGGGGATACGAGAGGATCATGGGACAGGAGGTCCGGGAAGAAAGACAAGGGGGGGGGGGTGACCCAGAGGATGGGCAAGAGGTATATTCAGAGGGACAGAGGGAGAAAAAGGAGAGTGAGAGAAAGAATGTGTGCATAAAAATGAGTAACAGATGGGGTACGAGGGGGAGGTGGGGCCTTAGCGGAAGTTAGAGAAGTCGATGTTCATGCCATCAGGTTGGAGGCTACCCAGACGGAATATAAGGTGTTGTTCCTCCAACCTGAGTGTGGCTTCATCTTTACAGTAGAGGAGGCCGTGGATAGACATGTCAGAATGGGAATGGGATGTGGAATTAAAATGTGTGGCCACTGGGAGATCCTGCTTTCTCTGGCGGACAGAGCGTAGATGTTCAGCAAAGCTGTCTCCCAGTTTGCGTCGGGTCTCGCCAATATATAAAAGGCCACATCGGGAGTACCGGACGCAGTATATCACCCCAGTCGACTCACAGGTGAAGTGATGCCTCACCTGGAAGGACTGTTTGGGGCCCTGAATGGCGGTAAGGGAGGAAGTGTAAGGGCATGTGTAGCACTTGTTCCGCTTACACGGATAAGTGCCAGCAGGGAGATCAGTGGGGAGGGATGGGGGGGACAATTGGACAAGGGAATTGTGTAGGGAGCGATCCCTGCGGAATGCAGAGGGCGGGGGGGGGGGAAGATGTGCTTAGTGGTGGGATCCCGTTGGAGGTGGCGGAAGTTACGGAGAATAATATGTTGGACCCGGAGACTGGTGGGGTGGTAGGTGAGGACCAGGGGAACCCTATTCCTAGTGGGGTGGTGGGAGGATGGAGTGAGAGCAGATGTACGTGAAATGGGGGAGATGCGTTTAAGAGCAGAGTTGATAATGGAGGAAGGGAAGCCCCTTTCTTTAAAAAAGGAAGATATCTCCCTCGTCCCAGAATGAAAAGCCTCATCCTGAGAGCAGATGCGGTGGAGCCGGAGGAATTGCGAGAAGGGGATGGCGTTTTTACAAGAGACAGGGTGAGAAGAGGAATAGTCCAGATAGTTGTGAGAGTCAGTAGGCTTATAGTAGACATCAGTGGATAAGCTGTCTCCAGAGACAGAGACAGAAAGATCTAGAAAGGGGAGGGAGGTGTCGGAAATGGACCAGGTAAACTTGAGGGCAGGGTGAAAGTTGGAGGCAAAGTTAATAAAGTCAACGAGTTCTGCATGCGTGCAGGAAGCAGCGCCAATGCAGTCGTCGATGTAGCGAAGGAAAAGTGGGGGACAGATACCAGAATAGGCACGGAACATAGATTGTTCCACAAACCCAACAAAAAGGCAGGCATAGCTAGGACTCATACGGGTGCCCATAGCTACACCTTTAGTTTGGAGGAAGTGGGAGGAGCCAAAGGAGAAATTATTACGAGTAAGGACTAATTCTGCTAGACAGAGCAGAGTGGTGGTAGAGGGGAACTGATTAGGTCTGGAATCCAAAAAGAAGCGTAGAGCTTTGAGACCTTCCTGATGGGGGATGGAAGTATATAAGGACTGGACATCCATGGTGAAAATAAAGCGGTGGGGGCCAGGGAACTTAAAATCATCGAAAAGTTTAAGAGCGTGAGAAGTGTCACGAACATAGGTCGGAAGGGATTGAACAAGGGGTGATAAAGCAGTGTCGAGGTATGCAGAAATGAGTTCGGTGGGGCAAGAGCAAGCTGAGACAATAGGTCAGCCAGGACAGGCAGGTTTGTGGATCTTGGGTAGGAGGTGGAAACGGGAAGTGCGGGGTGTGGGAACTATAAGGTTGGTAGCAGTGGATGGGAGATCCCCTGAGCGGATAAAGTCGGTGATGGTGTGGGAGACAATGGCCTGGTGCTCCTTAGTGGGGTCACGATCAAGGGGTAAATAAGAGGAGGTATCCGCGAGTTGTCGCTGTGCCTCGGCAAGGTAGAGGTCAGTACGCCAGACTACAACAGCACCCCCCTTATCGGCGGGTTTAATAATAAGGTTAGGATTAGTGCGGAGGGAGTGGAGAGCAGAGCGTTCCGAAGGAGTGAGGTTGGAATGGGGACAAGGTGCGGTGAAGTCGAGACGGTTGATGTCCCGTCGGCAGTTAGCAATAAAGAGATCCAGAGCAGGCAGAAAACCAGAGCGGGGTGTCCATGAAGAAGAGGAGGGTTGAAGACGGGAGAAGGGGTCATCGGTGGGGGGGGTCTCTGTCTCTGGAGACAGCTTATCCACTGATGTCTACTATAAGCCTACTGACTCTCACAGCTATCTAGACTATTCCTCTTCTCACCCTGTCTCTTGCAAAAACGCCATCCCCGTCTTGCAATTCCTCCGTCTCCGCCGCATCTGCTCTCAGGATGAGGCTTTTCATTCTAGGACGAGGGAGATGTCTTCCTTTCTTAAAGAAAGGGGCTTCCCTTCCTCCATTATCAACTCTGTTCTTAAACGCATCTCCCCCATTTCACGTACATCTGCTCTCACTCCATCCTCCCACCACCCCACTAGGAATAGGGTTCCCCTGGTCCTCACCTACCACCCCACCAGCCTCCAGGTCCAACATATTATTCTCCGTAACTTCCGCCACCTCCAACGGGATCCCACCACTAAGCACATCTTTCCCTCCCGCCCTCTCTCTGCATTCCGCAGGGATCGCTCCCTACACAACTCCCTTGTCCATTCGTCCCCCCCATCCCTCCCCACTGATCTCCCTGCTGGCACTTATCCGTGTAAGCGGAACAAGTGCTACACATGCCCTTACACTTCCTCCCTTACCACCATTCAGGGCCCCAAACAGTCCTTCCAGGTGAGGCATCACTTCACCTGTGAGTCGACTGGGGTGATATACTGCGTCCGGTGCTCCCGATGTGGCCTTTTATATATTGGCGAGACCCGATGCAGACTGGGAGACGGCTTTGCTGAACATCTACGCTCTGTCCGCCAGAGAAAGCAGGATCTCCCAGTGGCCACACATTTTAATTCCACATCCCATTCCCATTCTGACATGTCTATCCACGGCCTCCTCTACTGTAAAGATGAAGCCACACTCAGGTTGGAGGAACAACACCTTATATTCCGTCTGGGTAGCCTCCAACCTGATGGCATGAACGTCGACTTCTCTAACTTCCGCTAAGGCCCCACCTCCCCCTCGTACCCCATCTGTTACTCATTTTTATGCACACATTCTTTCTCTCACTCACCTTTTTCTCCCTCTGTCCCTCTGAATATACCTCTTGCCCATCCTCTGGGTCACCCCCCCCCCTTGTCTTTCTTCCCGGACCTCCTGTCCCATGATCCTCTCGTATCCCCTTTTGCCTATCACCTGTCCAGTTCTCGGCTCTATCCCTCCCTCTCCTGTCTTCTCCTATCATTTTGGATCTCCCCCTCCCCCTCCAACTTTCAAATCCCTTACTCACTCTTCCTTCAGTTAGTCCTGACGAAGGGTCTCGGCCTGAAACGTCGACTGCACCTCTTCCTACAGATGCTGCTTGGCCTGCTGCGTTCACCAGCAACTTTGATGTATGTTGCTTGAATTTCCAGCATCTGCAGAATTCCTGTTGTTTTTGTTAATGATGTGTCAGTTTAGGGTATTTTTCTTAAATCTCTTAAATGGCATGATTTTAGAGGTCTCTTAACTTTTGGTTGAAAGGACAAATGTATTATAAGAGTAAATGGAAAAGGATAGAGAAGGGAAGCATGGAGCGGTAAAACAAATAGGATGGAAATGAACTGAGATTTAGTACTTAGAAGACTGAATACAGTTACATAATCAAACTGGTAAGGAGATTTTAAAAAAATCATAGTGAAAGAAATAGGAAAATCAAAAGGACTAAACTGTATGCAAATATGTGGTTGGAGCAACAGAATAATCTAGAGCAGGTGCTGGTGACTCACCATCTTATTTTTAGGAATTGCTGGTTAACAGCCCAAAAAAGAAAACAAATCTTGGCACAGGTGTATCGCGTTGAGCTACATGGGGATGTACCTTGGTGCTCCGGAGTGAGATGGTTTTACACTCTACATCTCTCCCACTTAGATCCTTAATGAGGAGGCTGCCCAGGAACTCATGCCCGTGGTAGCTGGAACAGTGTTCACGCTAACCGCTCACCTCAGCCAGACGGTCCGCAATGAGCAGAAGCAGGCACTCAGTGCCCATTCTCAGAGTATCCTCAATGGGAGCATTGCACCAGGAGATGTATCAGCCAGCTTTGGTTCCATCGGAGATTCTTCGCTTCACATCATCCTCCGGAAGCTTCTGGATTTTGTCCTCAGAACAGGTAGATTCCACTGAAAATGTCACTGTTGTTCACTGAGTAAATAGGCTCTTGGAGCAGGGACTCCAACTGTGTTGGCTTTAATCTACCCTAGCATTTCTAAAATGGCATCTGCTGAGATTAAGTTCAAGAGCCGTGAGATAATGTTGCAGCTTTATGAAAGTCTGGTTAGACTGCACTTGGAATATTGTGTTCATTTCTGATCACCTCATGATAGGAAGGATGTGGAAGCTTTGGAGAGGCTGCAGACGAGGTTTACCAGCATTCTGCCTGGATTAGAGAGCATGTCTGAGGATGGTAGTCTGAATGAGCTAGGGTTTTTCTCTTTGGAGCGAAGGAGGATGAGAGGTGATTTGTTAGAGAAGTACGAGATAAGAGGCATATATCAAGTAGATTGCCAGACTTTTTTCCAGAGTGGAAATGGCTAATACAAGGGGCCATAGTTTTCATGTGGTTGGAGGAAAGCATAGGGGGAATGTCAGAGTTGAGTATTTTAATACTGAGAATGGGGGTGGGGGGAAGGGTGCATTGAAAGTGCTTCCAGGGATAGTGGTAGAGGCAGATATATTAGGGCCATTTAAGATAGGCACATGGAAGATAGAAAGATGGAGGGCTATGTAGAAAGGAAGGGTTGATCTTAGAGTAGGTTAAGGGTCAGCAGAACATTGTGGCTGAAGGGACTGTACTGTACTGTTCTATGTTTAGATGAAAGCTAACAATTATTTGTCAATAGCCACTCAACTTTTCCTGTTTTAAATAATGGGGAATTCCATAATAAAGAAACCTAACGTTCCACTTTTTTTAATCAATTTGTGTGAAGAAATTAGAAGATTAAGGAAATTATCTAACTTTTATAAATCAGTTTTTGGCGGCGTTTTATTCATTTCCTAATACACTGGCGGCCACTCTCGGTGCAGTGCAAGTGGCCAGGTGACTTGTACTTACATATGTCGTTGTTGCAGGTGGGGGTTTCCAGCGTGTAAGAGCACACCTCTATGGAGCACTGTTGTATTACCTGCAGATAAGTCAGAAGCCTGATGAACCAGACACATTGGAAACAGGTAAGAGAATGGATTTCTGAGTGTCTGTGAGCAATGGCTTTTTCTTGTGTAGCATTTCTGATCATCCATTTAACTGATCTGGAACCAAGGAGTGGAATCTAATACTCGGTCAATTAAAATGCAGAACCGTTTGAATTTAAAGTGTTAGATCATTTCCATCACAATTATTCCTTTTCTGGATCTCTCTCTCTCCTTTTCCAGAGATAAATCCATGGGGACTCTCAGCTACCTTGACTAATCCTCTTCCCACCCTCTCTTGCTAAGATGCTATTCCATGACATCTGAAATGTCCTTTTTCAGGAATTGTGTCTTCCCTTCTACTGTAGTTGATGGAGCCCTTTCTCACATTTCCTCTGTTTCTCAGACTTCTGCTCTGAATTCCAGCCTCATCTTTCTCTCCCCACACTTTTCCACCTTCCAGTGGGACCCCTCTCTCTGTGAATACCTGCTCTGCTCATCCCTTCCTAACCATCCATCCCCGACTCCTTCAACCAAAGGAGTTGCACTACTTGTTTCTACACCTCCCTTCTAGCCATCACCCAGGAATCTAAACAGCCCTTCCAGCTGAGGCAAAGATTCGTGTGTACCTTCTCCAACCTCATCTACCGTACTCGGCTCTTGTAATATAACCTCCTCCGTAACAGTAAAACCAAAGACATACGAGGTAGTCAGTTTGCAGAGTATCTGACCCCTGTTCACAATGGCCAGCTGTGTACAATTTCAATTCCCATTCCTACAGTGACCTGTCCATCCTTTGCCTTATCAATTGTCAGGGTGAGGCCCAATGCAACCTGGAAGAACAGTGTCTCCTATTCTAACTGGGTTGTTTACAATTCAATAAATATTGAATTTTCCAGTTGTAGGCACCCTTAGCTCCTGTGTTCCCCTCTCTCAATCTGCCTCAGGTCCTTCCATTTCCCTTTGATGCTCCCCATCATGCATGTTTATGCCTCTCTCCCTGCTGGTTTTATCAACCTACTACCCACAAACTGCACCCACCATATCCCCTTACCCCCATCTTCTTCCTTTCATTTTTCTCTCATCTCTCCTTCTGTGGTTCCCATTATGACCCCCTTTCACCTATTTTCATTCACCCACTTTGCACAGTTTTTTCTTTCTCCCTTCCCCCACCCCCGAAAAATGTTTCTAACTGCCATTCACCTCTCCCCTAATGATTCCCATTCTCACTACCATATCAGAAGTGCTTTGTGTTTCTGC
Source organism: Mobula hypostoma (assembly GCF_963921235.1). Taxonomy (NCBI): domain Eukaryota; kingdom Metazoa; phylum Chordata; class Chondrichthyes; order Myliobatiformes; family Myliobatidae; genus Mobula; species Mobula hypostoma. The sequence continues at coordinate 52,655,706 of NC_086105.1, read as the reverse complement.
TGATCTTCCTCCTGCAGCTGTGTCATCTCTGTCTGCCTTCATCTGTCCATCCATCTACTACTATCTTGCACCTTCCTTAGCTGTTATCCTAAACCCCTCCTCAGTCCAGCATTTCCTTTCTTGCTCCTTTCTCCTCTCTGTACTGGCAATCTCACCTTTCTACACTCATTCTGATGCAGGGTTTTGACAATTCCTTTCCCCCACCGGCACTAATGAGTTCTTGGTTATTATCCCGATTATTGCCATTCTTGCTTCTCGGAATCTGGAATTTGTATCCTTTGTGTCCTCACGATTTACCCTTCCGTCTCTGTCTCTGCCTTCATCCTTCGCTCCCTGTCCTGGATCTATCTGCAATTTTTCTTTGACCCATCACTCACCTGCCTCTGTTTCCCATCTCCACCTTTCACCACCTGGCTTCTTGTGCCCTTTATCCTTCACCCCTCAATCTAGCTTTCATTTACCAGCCCATGTTTCACTCCTCCTCCTCTTAATGGCAGTCTTTTCTCTCTACTCTCAGTCCTCATGCAGACTTTCAACCCAAAATGTCAATTATTCCTTCCCCAACCATCAGAATGAGGTTTAATATCATTGGCATAAATCGTGAATTTTGTTGTTTTGTGGCAGAGGTACATTGCCATGTATAAAGCAATAAATTACAATAAGAAATATATATAAAAAATATACTAAGTAGTGCAAAAAGAGGGTAAAAAAAATAGTGAGGTAACATTCATGGGTTCATTGTCCATTCAGAATTCTGATGCCGAAGAAGAAGAAGCTGTTTCTAATATGTTGAGTGTGTGTCTTCAGGGTCCTCTACCTACTCCTTGATTGGTAGCAATGAGAAGAAGGCATGTCCTGGGTGGTGTGGCTCCTTAGTGTTGGATGCTACCTTCTATAGGCATTGCCTTTTGAAAATGACCTCGGTGCTATGGAGGCTTGTGCCCATGATGAAGCTTGCTGAGTTTATAACTTTCTGTAGCTTTTTCTGATCTTGTGCATTGGCCCCTCCACACCAGACAGTGATGCAACCAGTTAGAATGCTCTCCATAGTACATCTATAGAGATTTGTAAGAGTCGGTAGTGACATACCGAGTCTCCTCAAACTCCTAATGAAATATAGCCTATATCATGCCTTTATAATTGCATCAATATGTTGGCAGGATAGACGTTCAGAGTTGTTGACTCCCAGGAATTTCAAACTGCTCACCCTTTCCACTGCTAATCCCTTGATGAGGACTGGTGTATGTTTCCCTCGACCTCCCCTTCCTGAAATCCACAATCAGTTCCTTGCTTGCTCTTACTAACATTGAATGCAACAACATTGTTGCGACAACACTCAGCCAGCTGAGCTATCTCCCTGCAGTATGCCTCCTCGTCACCATATCAAATAATAGTTGTGTCAGCAGCAAATTTATTGACAGCAGTTGAGCTGTTTCTAGCCACGCAGTCATGGTTGTTGAGTGAATAGAATGGCTTACCATAGGTGCACTCAACTGCTGAGTTCCTTCAGCAGTATTTTTTTTCCTCAGAACCTACCATCAGACCAGACTGTTCTGAAACAAGAGCTTCTGCATATGCTGGAAATCTTGAGCAACACCTACAATGTGCTGGAAGAACTCAGCCAGTCAGGCAACATCCATGGAGGGGTGTAAACACTTGACATTTCAGGCTGAAACCCTGCCCCCTTCCTTTCCAGACCTGATTAAGGTTCTCGGCTTAAAACGTTAGCTGTTTATTCCCCTCCATAGATGCTGCCTGACTTGCTGAGTTCCTCCAGTATTTTATGCGTGAGACTGTACTTAAACCCAGATCCCAGAAGTAAAAGGCAAATAGAATGATAGCTTTGCTGGATGAGGCAGTTATTACCTTATTTAGCTCACACATCAGGTATGGTGAATTTCGGAGAAAATGTGAACATAATTCAAACACAGCATTTGACTGGGAAGTGCTCATTTCATCGAGGCGCAAGCAGTGCTGGTAAGATTAGAAACCTTGATTCATGTTTCTTTCAACAGATCTCATGCCACTGAAGCTTACTATTAACACATTCCATGTTTCTCTGACTGAAAGCTTGAACTTAGTGCTGATTAATGGTAGAAATTAGGAACTACATTTCTGTGTGGCATAGTGTAATATCACATGCTGCCAAGGGTAGCCTTTTTTTAACTTATTTCTGTTAAACATATTTTTAAGAAAAATATACCTTTCTCCAGGTCTGTTTTCAGTCTTTTTTACTTATTCTATGCTGTGATTGGGAAGTAAAGAGAAAATTAGTCAGCTATAGACCCAAGGTTGGGTTCATGTCATTAAACTTTGAGCCATGTGTATTGGTTTATGAGTGCACATCCATAACTAGAGGGAAAAGTAACCAGACTGAAAATGTGAGGCATTCAGCTGCATTGCGCCATTTTGTGAATGCACAAGTCTTTTGTTTTGAAACTTGACCATTACTCTGCCACTTGATACACAAGATTTCAGGTTGTCGAAGAAATGCATGGATGAACTGCAAAGAGAATAGTGTAATGCTGCCATCTGCCTCTTAACGTGCAATTCTGTTCTTTCAATTTTTGTATTTTAGGAAAGCAAACCATGTGGGAGAGGCTCATTGCTCCAGAAGATGAGTACACCAAGCTGCAAAAGGACAACATGAACATCATCGAGAGTTACGGGGCATCATTGATGGAAGTTGTCTGTCGAGATGCTTGTGATGGGCACGAAATTGGTCAAGTAAGTATGAATAGACATGCCCAGGGACCAATCTGTGGGATTTGACCATTCCATTATTAGACTCGGTATCAAGTAACACTCATTCTAATATGTAAGTATTACATATTAGTAAGTATATGTAATACTTATAATATGTAAGTGAACAGCAGTGTGCTTGTATTTGATTTGCAAAATGAAACTAGAATCAGAATGAAGTTTATTACCACTGGCATATGTTGTGAAATTTGTTGTTTTGCAGCAGCAGTACAGGGCAAGACAAAGTTGCTGTAATTTATAAAATCGATAAATATTGCAAAGAAGTAGTGATCATGGACCATTCCAAAATCAAATATTGGAGAGGAAGGAGCCATTCCTCCACTGAGTGTGTGTCTTTAGGATCCTGTACCTTCACCCTGATGGTAGTAATGAGAAGAGGGTGTTTCCTGTATGGTGCATCTCCTCAACGATGGATGCCGCCTACTTGAGGTGCAGCCTTTTGATCATGTCCTCTGGCAGGGTGGATTGCCCATGATGGAGCTGGCTGAATTCAGAGCACTTTGCAGCCTTTTTCGATCCTGTGCATTTTCAAAATGAAAATAGTTGCCATTTCAACACTTTTCTTCCCCAGGAAAGCCTTAACCTTTTTGACTGAGATGTTCTCTTGATATACTGAATTGTATATCAAGGTGATTGTATCATGTAATGTACTACAAACCAGTGAGTGTCAGTTTCAGTTCCCGTTCTCTGTAATTAGATGATTTATGCAGAGTGCCTGAGACCAGAATCTGACTGAGTGCCGACTGCTGGCCAGTGAGTCATGCTAGAAACTGGAAGCTTGATGAGGACATGGTTGACATGCTTATAGACTTCTCCATAGCTGAATAAACAAGAAATCAGAAATAAGGTTCATCACCCTGATGAACTTGTGTTTTACCTTTATTTTGTCTAGTCATCTCCATACCAAATAGATGCAGTCCCTTAGTTAAGAGGGTGTGGGTTGTTACCTAACCCCATTCCTCAAATTGACCCTTTACACACAGAATAACATCTTTTGCAGAGCAACCACAAAATGCTGGAGGAACTCAGCGGGTCAGCAGCATCTTTGGAGAGGATTAAACAGTCAACTGCTTTGGGCCAAGACCCTTCATCAGGACTGAAGGGGATTCTGAATTCAGCAGCTCCATCATGGGCACAATCCTTCCCACCAGTGGAAGTGTTGAAAGGGCAGTGGCTCAAGAAGGCAGCGTCCATCATTGAGGACCCACACCATCTGAGTCTTGATGAAGGGTCTTGGCCTGAAACGTCAACTATCTATTCATTTCTTTGGTATTAGTTGCTTCATGATCTGCTAAGTTCCTGCAGCATTTTGAGTCTGTTGCTCTGAATTTCTAGCATCTGCAGAATCTCTTTGTGTTTATGAATAACATATTGAGTTGATATTCTTGTTTCAGATGCTTGCACTGGCAGTGTTAGACCGGATTGTGGCTATTGACCAGCACCAGCAGTGGCTCTACTACCTCACCAACAGTGGTTACCTGAAGGCATTGGCAGATAGCTTGTTGCAGGATGACAGCATCCTTCAGAGCATGCTCAGTATCAAGCCTCCCTTACTGAAAGCCTTGTACCTTTATGAATCCAAAATGGTAAGTGTGTGCTTGCCCTTCTTCGAGCAGGCTTGTGTTAAAAATGGAGGGAAGGATTAGAACAAACTTCGAGTAGGTTAAAGGTCTGCACCTTTTAGCTTGATTTAAGTTTTATCTGTGGAACTCTCTGCCCAGTGAAGCAGTAGAGGCTACCAAAGTAAATATATTTAAGACAAGTTTGGATAGATTTTTGCATAGTAGGAGAAAAGGTGAGAGATAAGACCATGGCCAGATCAGCCATGATCTTGTTGAATGGCAGAGCTGGCTCAATGGGCCAGTTGGCCTACTCCTGCTCCGATTTCTTATGATCTAACTCTTTGTGGGTAGAGGGCTTGTATTCTGCTGTACTGTACTACAGTGCTCCAGTGCCTATAAAAAGTATTTCTTCCCCCCCCCAAGAAGTTTTCATGTTTCGTTTTACAGCGTTGAATCACAGTGGATTTAATTTGGTTTTTATTGACACTGATCAACAGAAAAAGACTCTTCGTGTCAAAGTGAAACAGGTCTCTCAAAAGTGATCACTGGTGCAACCAATTGGTTTCAGAGGTCACATAAAAAAAATCTGAGGTGCAAAGGGATTTGGGAGTCCTTGTGCAGAACACCATAAAGGTTAACTTGCAGGTTGAGTCGGTAGTAAGGAAGGCAAATGCCGCGTTAGCATTCATTTCAAAAGATCTAGAATACAAGAGCAGGGATGTGATGCTGAGGCTCTATAAGGGACTGGTGAGGCCTCACCTTGAGTATTGTTAACAGTTTTGGGCCCCACATCTTAGAAAAGATGTGCTGGCATTGGAGAGGGTCCAGAGGAGGTTCACAAGAATGATTCTAGGAATGGAAGGGTTATCAGACGAGGAACATTTGATGGCTGTGGGTCTGTACTTGCTGGAATTCAGAAGGAGAAGGAGGGAATTTCATTGAAATCTTTTGAATTTTGAAAGGCCTAGACAGAGTAGATGTGGAAAGGCTGTTTTCCAAGGTGGGCGAGTCTAGGACAAGAGGGCACAGCCTCAGGATAGAGGCGTACCCTTTTAAAACAGATACGGAGAAACTTCTTTAGCCAAAGTGTGGTGAATTTGTGGAAGTTGTTGCCACATGCAGCTGTGGTGGCCAGATTGTTGGGTGTATCCAAGGCAGAGATTGATGAGTTCTTGATTGGACATGACATCAAAAGTTATGGGGAGAAGGCTGGGAACTGGAGTTGAGGAGGAGAAAAAAATAGATCAGCCATGATTGAATGGCGGAGCAGACTCGAATGGCTAGATGACCTAATTCTGCTCCTATGTCTTAGGGTCATAATTAGTTAAATGGAGATCACCTGTGTGCAGTCAAGGTGTTTCAATTGATTGTAGTAAAAATACACCTGTATCTGGAAGGTCCAGCTGCTGGTGAGTCAGTATCCTGGCAAAAACTACATCCTGAAGATAAAAGAACACTCCAAGCAACTCTGTGAAAAGGTTATTGAAAAGCACAAGTCAGGAGATCGATACAAGAAAATGTCCAAGTCACCAAATACCTCTTGGAGTACAGTTAAGTCTCTACATCAAGAAATGGATAGAATATGGCACAGCTATAAATCTGCCTAGAGTAGCCTGTCTTCAAAAACTGAGTGACTATGCAAGAAGGGCACTAGTGAAGGAGGCCACCAAGAAACCTGTGGTAACTCTGAGGAGCTACAAGCTTCAGTGGCTGAGATGGAAGAGACTGCACATACAACTGTTGCCTGGGTGCTTCACCAGTCGCAGCTTTCTGGGAGAGTGGCAAACAGAAAGCCACTGTTGAAAAAAACTCATGAAATCTTGGCTAGAGTTTGCCAGAAGGCATGTGGGAGACTCTGAAGTCAGCTGGAAGAAGGTTCTATGGTCTGATGAAATCAAAATTGAGCTTTATGGCGATCAGTCAAACACTGCACATCACCAAAAACAACAGCCCTATTGTGAAGCATGGTGGTGGCTGTAATATGCTGTGGGGATGTGTCACTGCAGCAGGCCCTGGAAGGCTTGTGAAGGCAGAGGGTAAAATGAATGCAGCAAAATACAGGGAAATCCTGGAAAGAAACCTGATGCAGTCTGCAAGAGAACTGCAATTTGGGAGAAGATTTGTTTTCCATCAAGACAATGACCCCCAAGCATAAAAACAACAAAGTTAATGTCCTGGAGTGGCCAAGTCAGAGTCCAGACCTCAATCCAACTGAGAATTTGTGGCTGGACTTGAAAAGTGCTGTTCACTCACAATCCCCATGTAATCTGACAGAGATTGAGCAGTTTTGTAAAGAAGAATGGGGGAAAAATTGCATTGTTCAGATGTGCAAAGTTGATAGAGACCCATCCATACAGACTCAAGGCTGTAATTGCTGCTGAAAGCGCATCTACTAAATAATAAGTTGAAAGGGGTGAATAATTATGTAATCAATTATTTTGTGTTTAATGATTGTAATAAATTGAGATCAATTTGTAAAAATTTGTTTTCACTTTGACATGAGTCTTTTCTATTGATCAGTGTTAAAAAAAGCCAAATTAAATCCACTGTGACTGGATGTTGTAAAACAATAAAATATGAAAGTTTCTGGGGGGGGTGGTGCTGAATACTTTTCTTGGCACTGTATATTCTGTGTAACAGAAACAGACCCTTCAGTCTGTCTAGTCTGCCAGTCTGGTTTTCTATCTCGTCCCATTTACCCACACCAGGACCATAGACCTCCATACCTCGCTCATTCATGTACCTATTCAAACTTTCCTTAGATGTTACAATTGAACCCATATTGACCACTTCCATGAGGAGACTGTAATGATTCCAGATATTGGTAATGAGTATGAACTGAGAACTGAGTTTGTAATGCTAGATTGTAAGTGAGTGTTTGAACTCTCCGGTCCTCCCCGCCCAGTGACTCAGTGTTACTGATTGAGAGGCAATCATTAGGCAGCCTAAATGATTGTACTTGCTAAGTAGGTTTTTATTTATTATTTATGTTATGGGTTACTGATAACACCATACCAGCAGGCAAATTGTTGTCCCTCTACCTCCTGGCATCACTTCCCTTGTTTACTTGTCCATTCATGATTATGTCATTTGGAGTGGAATTTCTTATGCTGATCCAAGTTCTTTGGGACTGGTGATTCCTGATTTGGAGATTAGTGATACGAATTTTGTGAGAATGTTCAATTGTTGTAAATGTGCTTAGATAACATGCTCACAGATGAATGTAATAACTATACACTTAAAGAAAACAGTTTGTCTTCAAAATTAACAATTTGTTCCATAACAGCTTTTAGGAATCATTTTTGGGCCCACAGTGAGACTTGGACTCCCTCCTCCCACCTTCAAATAGATCCTGTAAACCCTCTGCTCTTCCTGCTTCAGTGCTCTGTAGAAGTGAACACCCAAATGCTGACTCTGATTATCAGAACAGAATATTACACCACAGGAACAGGCCCTTCAGCCCACAGTGTTGTGATGAGACAGTTACATTTGTAAATAGATGGCCAACTAAACTAACAACAAATTTGCTGGTGAACGTAGCAGGCCAGGCAGCATCTCTAGGAAGAGGTACAGTCGACGTTTCGGGCCGAGACCCTTCGTCAGGACTAACTGAAGGAAGGGCACCACCAATCTTTGTATCATCTGCAAACTTACTAAAGCACACATCTACATTTTCATCCAGGTCATTTATATGCATCACAAGCAGCAGATTCCCAGTACAGATCCCTGTGGAACACCACACCTCTAGCTGGAATAAGTCCCTTCAACCACTATCCTCTCTTCTATGGGCAAGTCAATTCACCATGATCCCATGCTTCTTATTCTTCTGGATGAGCCTTGTCAAGTGCTTTATTAATATCCATGTAGACAACATCCACAGCTCTATTTTCATGAATCACCCTCGTCACCTCAAGTTAGTAAGACATGACTTGCCCCGCACAAAGCCATGCTAGATCTCCCTAATTAGGTCATGATTTTCCAAATGCTCATAAATCCTATCCCTAAGAATTCTCTCCACTGACGTGACTCATCAGTCTATGGTTTCCGAGATTATTCCTGGTTTCCTTCTTAAGTAATGGAACAATATTAGCTATTCGCCAGACCTCTATGATCTCATCTGTTGCTAGATAGGAAACAAAGATATTGGTCAAGGCCCCAGCAATCTCATCTCTTGCCTCTTTCAATAACCTGGGGTATATTCTAACAGGCCTTGGGGAGTTAATCACCTTAATACTCTTTAAGAGACCTAATACTTCTTCCTCCTTTACTTCGAAATGGCCTAGTGTATTAATGTATTAATACGCTCGGCAGTGATCCTCCCTCCTCGCCCTTTTCCTTGGGAAGTATTGATGTAAGTTACTCATTAAGGACCACACCCACATCCTCTGTATCCAAGCAAATGTTTCTCCCCCCACCCTTCCCATCTTTGTGTAGCCCTACCCTCACCCTAGTTATCCTCTTGCATTTAACGTATGTATAGAATCTCTTGGGATTATCTGTAATCCTACTTGCCGAAGACTTTCCATGCCATTTCTGGCTTTCATAATTTCCCTTCCTGAGTTCTTTCTTAGCTTTATAATTCTAAAGGGCTCAATTTGATTCCATATTTCAAAGCTTTACAACTTTCCCTTTTTCTGCTTGAATAAATTCATCACCTCTGTCAACATTCAGGAGTCTCTTATCTTGCCTTTCTTGTCCTTCCTTCTGACTGGAACATACCTGACCTGTTCTCTGTGCAGTTGGTCTTTAAGGACCAACATGTTGAATGTGGACTTGCCCTTAAACAGTGGTTTCCAATGAACTCTTCCTAGCTCCTGCCTAATGCTCTTGTAATTTCCCCTGCTCCAATTTATTACTCTCCTGCATTGTCGATACTTATCCTTATCTATAGGTATCTTAAAACGTAATGAGTTCTGGTCACTGTTCTCTAAATGCTGACCCACTGAAAGGTCAGTTACCTGGCCAGGTTCATTAGCCAACACCAGGTCCAGTACAAACCCTCTTTTTTTTTTTGATAGAGTACATATTGATTGAAGAAACCCTCTTGGATGCGCCTGGTAAATTCTGCTCCATCTAAAGCTCTTGCACTAAGAACGTCCCAGTTTATATGAGGGAAGTTGAAGTTTCCTATGACAACAACCTTATTGTCTTTACACCTTCCCTTAATCTGCCTGCAATTCTGTTCCTCAATGTTCCAATGGCTATTGTAGTACAATCCCATCAGGGTGATCGCACCCTTTCAATTTTTGAATTCTACCATATAGGCTCAGTGGATGAGCTCTTCATTATTGTACTCATGAGTGCTGCTGATATTGTCCCTGATTAACAGTGCAACTCCCCCCCCCCCACCCTTGTCACCCTTGTACCTTTCTCTCTGTGTTTTCTGTGACATTGAAATCCTGGGGACATGAAGCACACAATTCTGTCCTCCTGTCAACCATTAGCATTAAAATCCACACACATCAAACAATCAGTCCACAACATATCTATTACAGTACTTTGTCGCTGCCTGTTTTCACTAGCTCTGACATCTATCTTCCTCTACAACCCTCTACTTTCTGACCTGGTGTTCTGGTTCCTGTCGCCCTGCCCCACTAGTTTAAACCTTCTCGAGTAGCACTAATGAATGGCCAGGATATTGTGACCATCAGTATGCTGGGCAGAAGCTGCAGAGGCAGGGATGGAGAGAAGGATGTTGTGAATGTGCAAGAGACCAAAACTGGGGAAGTGAAGCAATTCAACTAATAAAACTTAAAAGGATGGCTCTTCATTTGGTCCTTTCAGAAACATCAGTTTCTTATTTTTGTTCTCTTAAATCACAATTGTTTTTATTTAAATCTATTGTAATCTCAAGTTTTACAAAATTAATAGCAAAACTTTTTAAATTGTTTTAAAATATTTGCTTTTAGTGAAGTTTTTCTGTTCTAAATATTCACTAGGCATTCTTGACAAGAGTAGCTAAGATCCACCAGGGAACTGAGGGGCTTCTGACAGCTGGGGTAATTGTTCGCCTCTCCCAGTGCCAGGTCTACGATCATCGGCCTGAGACTGAGTCACACAGGTATGGAGTGTGAGTTTGAAAATTTCATGGTATGGTTCTGTGTAATGGTTCCTGTTAATATACAGGAGTGTACTCTAATTTGTTTGCATGGATTCTCTTGCCAAGTCCAAAGCTGTCATTGTGAAAGCAAAGGAGTGAATTAGGTATGAGGATTTTAGTCTTACTGCAACACACACAAAATGCTGGAAGAACTCAGTAGGCCAGGCAGTATCTATGGAAAAAAGTACAGTCGATGTTTCGGGCTGAGACCCTTCGGCAGAACTTACTGTTTTGTTTGTCGTGTGTGAAAATTAACTGATTTTTTTTTGTAAAATGTCTATTTAAAATAAAAGTTGGGCTCACTTTGTTAGCTACAGTAGTGTACCTTATAATGTAGCCACAGGAGTGGAAGCCATTGCGTTTTTTTCACTTGTGGGCATTGACTTCAAGGTTTGAAATATTGTACATTCGGAGGTGCTCTTTTGTGCACCACTGTTGTAACACATGATTATTTGAGTTACTGTCACCTTCAGTAACTGTCAGCTTGAACCAGTCTAGTCATTCTCCACTGAATTCTCTCATTAACAGGGTGCTTTTGCCCACAGAACTTCTGCTCACTGGACTTTTTTTGTTTATTGTACCATTCTCTGTAAACTCTAGAGCCTTTTGTGTGTGAAAATCCCATGAGATCAGTAGTTTCTGAGATACTCAAACCACCCCATCACCACCAACAATCATTCCATGGTCAAAATCACATGGATCGCATTTCTTCCTCCTTCTGATGTTTGGTTTGAACAGCAGCTGAACCTCTTGTCCATGTTGGCATGCTTTGAGCTGCTCCCTCAGGATTGGCTGATTAGATATTTGAATTTATGAGCAGGCGTGTAGGTGTACCTGACAAAGTGACCACAGATTGCTTTGCTTTTACCTTCCCCAAAAAACACAAAGCAGACCCTTCGATCTTCTGTGGGACACTTACCGTGTTATAAATGGGATATTATAATGGGCTGGGTTGATCAAATCCAATATTTCTTTTTTTTTTAATTTTATTTTTATTTGGATAAGGAATTCACAATTATCATGTACTTTTTTCACACATATAACCTTTTCCATTTTTTTATATGTATAAAACTACAATTATTTATACATTCTTAAGTACACATTGAGATGATATAAAAGGAAAATAAACATTTAAATAGATAATTATGTACTGTGGTAAATCTAACCTATTAGGCTAAGTAATGAAATTAGTTGTTAAGAAAAATGGTAATAATAGTTTCCATACAACCAAATCCAATATTTCAAGTGTTCAAGACGTGGTAATAAGCGTACAAGCACAACAAAGTAACTTAAGCCTAATTTATTATAATAAAATAGAAAGCTCAAATAAACCACATGAAATATTACAAAAACATGAGAAAATACTACGAAGCAAGTCACAAAGATTTCAGAGCTCATGATTCTTAGTCACCACTGGATTGTTGCTGTTGTCGAGGGAACTTGAATTCAGACTTGCTCATGAAACCACCCCTGACTCCCTGGCATCAGTCGTGATTTCCAGCTCTCAGTCCAAACCAACCCGGGAAAGGCATCCCAATAATTTCGAATTTCACAAGCACAGGGAGATAGACAAGCTGTTTGATCTTTTGTCTCAACACAGCCTGTTTTTTCAGGCACATCCCGTATCCATTAACCCAGTCCTCATAAATCAATTCAACACTCCCCATTATCTCATGGCACACAACATTCCTTTGGACTTAGGAAAGAGGGCTAATATTACATATAAGCCAAAATCCAAAAAATAATCCCTCAAGCCAACTTGACAGACACTAAAGAAGAGTCCATCAGACTAGCTCTCAAAGTGACCAATAGACTTTTGTCAGTAACAGACATCCTCATGTTAATGATGTCTAAGACCAAGAAAGAATCCAGCTGCTATCAACAAGCATTAGACATTAACAGACCTACAGTGTTTACCTTGTACAGACACTCTACATGCTGCGAGCTCAGAAAGAGCTAAATTGTTGCGTTGAACTGTTCAGACATTCATTCCATGTTTTACAAAATTTAATATCACGAAAATGAATTCAGAACAGGTCTGGCACTTTAAAACTGGACAATTGTGACACACAGTAGGAAGCAGAAAAATTATGTTCTGTAACCTCATGAGTGAGTATATCCTATTCCTCTCTGTGTACTATAATTACATGGGTCATCTGTCTGAAACCTGATTATGTATGCACTGTTCATTAAAGGCGCATGCAGTATGGTGGAGAATCTATGTCTTTAATGATTACAGAAGCCAGCAAATGATGCCAAGCTTGAACTGAATCATTATTAACCATTCTTACCAGAGGTACTAGTTGCAAGGTCTTCCTATTAAAGGGTCCCATCCATCAAGCGAAAAGCTTTCAGCCAGCTTGACTTATACCACTTACGAAAACGGTACAAGATGTCAGTTATCAGATTAGATTCTGTTGAAGCCTCGAGAATGAGCCTTGTGTTCTAACACAAATTACTGCCCGTCAACTTTCTCTTAAAGTTTTGTCAAAGGCACTACCTAGAGGTACTTTATTCCCTGAAAATTTGGCTCCAGGTCTCATTAGTCTGGAAATAGAACGAAAAGAACTGAATACCAGCGGCATGGTGTTCAGTTCTTTGGTTCAGGGTGGAATTTTGAATTTGAATATATGTGGCATTAAGTGTGTGGGGGGGGGGGAGGTGGCTGTGGATGGCAGCAGTGAAACTGAAACTAGTAGTAAATGAGAGGGAAACTTCTCATTTGGTTAGAGTCCTTCATAACACAAATAGCTATTGGGTGTTAATCATCCCAGCCTCAGGACAACACTTCAAGGTAGCCTGATCAACTGGCTTATTCACCAATAACCAACCTCTTACCATGTGTATGGGTTTTCACTGGTGATTGCACATTACTTATTCTCAATGATGCAGCCCTTCACTGCCTACCTTTAACTCTTTCTGAGCCTGCAGCATGTAGAGTGTCTGTACAAGGTAAACATTGTAGGTATGTTAATGTCTAATGTTTGTTGATAGCAGCTGGATTCTTTCTTAGTCTCAGACATTATTAAGATGAGGATGTCTGTTAATGACAAAGTCTGTTAGTAACTTTGAGAGCGAGGCTGATGGATTCTTTGAGTATAGGCTGATTTGTGGCATATAACGTTTGTGCATTTCAAATAATAAAGATGACCTCTGACCAGCAAGTGTCCTTAATTGTCTGTCCTTGGCACTTACTTTCATTCTGTGCTGTGCTTCCCATAATCAACATCTTAGGGAGGGGGTGGAGGGGTGTTGGTACACCACTGACCTCAGCAGGACAGGAGCACTCAAGGAAAAAAAAGGTGTGACCTCAGGAGCAAATCTGTGACTTGGTGTCCTGTAATGAGCAACTCATGTCATCTCTTACCTGTACCCTTTCCACCATCTACGAGTTACAAGTTAGCGGTGTGATGGAATGTTCTACACTTAATTAGATGAGTACAGCTCTGACACTCAAATAATCCTCTATCCAGGATGCATTTGCTTGCTGCACCATTCACTATCTTCACCACCAGCACAGTGTAGCTACCGTTGTGCAGATAAGGGAAGTGGACAGAAGTTTCCTGAGCGTAAGGGAGAGAGGACATGTGATGTGACAAGTCCCCCAGTGATACTGACCCGCGCTGTCTCATGCTCTCCTGCTCAAGTAACACTATCCTCCAGGCTGGAAGTCGTTATGTGAGAAACTTGGATGAGATTGCCACTAACTGCAGGTTCCGAAATCACACACTATCCTGACTTGAAAATGTATTGCCAAATCCATCTCATTAAAATAGAAGACCTCCTTCAATTCCTGACCTTTATTTGGTATGTTGTGCAAGTTTCCTTGCCCCTCCCAAGTGTTACAAACCTGTCTGAGTTCAGGATGCATGATTTTGTTCTAATCTTTTTCTACAGTATGCTTTGCATCCGAGACCCATCCGGATTTATCCCAGCCCCTGTGGAGAGGTATCGGCAAATTCTGCTCCCTGCTCTTCAGCTTTTCCAGGTGATGCTGACTTCCAGCACTGGGAAGCATCAGTTGGCTGCAAGTCAGGTAACTGTGCACATTGATCCCCTTCCTCCCACTCCCAGATCTATCACCAACATTGCGGAGATGTTCTAAAGCCTGACTGATATACAAAATTAGAGTAATCTCTTTAAGACTGGTTTGGTTTGGAATTCTCAGGTCAGTAGACGACTTGAATTTTCCAATTAGCGGTATTTTGTAACGTCCAGGAGCAATTTGGTCCAGTCCAGGGGCACGTCCTGTTAAGTGTAACGCTAAGAGGAGGGCCTATCTTCCCTCTCAGTGCACAAATGATCCACGACACTTTGCAGGGAGGGAAAAGGAGGTTTCTGTGTCCGGGCTGATCCTACCTTTGAATCAGCTTCTCTAAAGTAGTTTTTCTAGTTATGACCACGTCACCTTTTCTGGATCTGGATGTGTGAATTGTCTTTCATGGTTCAGTATTATAACAGTGACTGTACCTCAAGAAGTACTTAATTGGCTGACAGTACATTTTGTGATATTCTGAGGTCATGAGAGCTGCTATTCAAACGTAAGCTGTAGTCTTCCTCAGCTGGTTATAATTTCTTTGAACAGGTACTGCAGTTCCTAATCGCCCACTCAGAGCCCATCCAGGCCATTCTACGTTGTCAAGAGATAACTGCGGGATCTCTGCGGGAATTGGCTCTTTTAACAGGCATTATAAGCAAAGCAGCCTTACCAGGTAAGTAACAGAGTCATAGAACAACACACACAAAATGCTGGAGGAACTTAGCATGTCAGGCAGCATCTAAAGATGAGCAGTCAATACTTTGAGCAGAGAATCTTCATCAGGACTGTGTCCTGATTAATAGTCATAGAGCTGTAGAATATGGAAGCAAGGCCTGCTCGGCCCATCACACACTTACTGACCATTGTGCCTTTCTAAGCTAATCTTCTGCCTGCATTAATTCCATATCCTTCTATGCACTGCTTATTCAAGTACCTGTCTTAATGTCTGTGATATGATGATAAAAGAATTAATTCACAGCTTTCATCTGTAGGAGGAAGTTGTCATTAGATTAGCCCTCTCTATTGCTGTGTTATGGCATTCCGATTGTGTAGACTGTTGATGTTATTCCATGATACCTGATGGTAAGATGATTAATACATTTGGTCCTGAGCTAGAAGGCTGTTTGATCTGAAGCCTACGGATTCAGTTGGCTTTTCCAAGATCATCTATAGTAATTCCGTGTTTGCACCTCTGGAGAGAGGACCACGCACACACAAAATGCTGGAGGAAATTTATCTGTTGGGTTCCCCCAGCACTGTGTGTGTGTTGCACAAGATTTCCAGCATCTGTAGAATTCCTTGTGTCTTTGGAGAGAGGGCCAGGTTGCTAATCTCACCCCTGCCACCACTCTTTCCTGCTTGGTAAGTGGGTGCTGTTGCATGAGTTGTCCTCAAAGACACTACTAGAAAGTTGGTTAGCTTGTGCTCTCAGAACAAGAAATAAAATTATCTGCAAGTCTCATTGTAGATAGTTATATTATGGCCCCTACTGTGTGGACGAATCAGTTGCACTGTCAAAATGTTTTAACACATAGAAGGGGTACACTTGTAGTACCTGTGCCAGTGGGGTAGAGATAAAGAACTCTTCAGTCTAACCCCATCTTGCCACTCCATAGCTCTGTAACTTGTGGTTCTCTAAGTATATGTATATACAAATATTAAGACATGCTGGATCTACCATCCTTTCGCGAGTGCATTCCCAACACCAAGCAATGTCTGTGTGATTTTTTTTTCCGTTTTACTTCTCTGATTGTTCAATGGCCCTGTCTTTTAATCCTATTGCAAGGCAAAATAGTATTTCTTCTATCTTTCTGCATAGCTAT
The DNA here is from genome assembly GCF_963921235.1 of Mobula hypostoma. Lineage (NCBI taxonomy): Eukaryota > Metazoa > Chordata > Chondrichthyes > Myliobatiformes > Myliobatidae > Mobula > Mobula hypostoma. The sequence continues at coordinate 52,639,419 of NC_086105.1, read as the reverse complement.
AATACCCCAGTCCTGGCATCACCTCGTGAATGTGCTCTACGCTCTCTCCAGTGCGAACACATCTTTCCCCTAATGGACTGACCAGAAATGTTAGCAGTAAAAATGTGACCTATCAGAGTTTTATATAGGTGCGACCTTTTTGTTTTTAAAGATTGTGCCTCTGCCAAGAAAGGAAAGCATCTCCCATGCCTTTTTAACCTCCTATCAATCCTGTTAATTCGTAAATTAATCCTTTTCTGATAAGGCCTCAGGTCGCTATTAATTTGCAAATCAGCAGAGTTGGTAGCTTCAGGTGGGATAGGCGGAGAGGCTATTCAATGAAGGGAAAGGTTGACCTAGCTGGACCCTAATTTCTTCTTTTCCACACTTTTATCCTGCTTTGTCCCTTTGGGCAGGTGAATGATTCTTTACTGTACTATATATTGGTTTATAAAGAGGTAATGCTTGGTAAGTCCTGTATATGAAGCCATTGTCACGTTAATCATTTTACTGCTAATACCAGTCTACTTGTGTACCATGCCTCCAAAGCCAGGGTATCCTGCCCAAAATTAAATCAGTACTCTAAATGTGGTCTAACCATAATTAAATCATTTTTGCCCCTTTGAATGCCAGCTTTCTCATGATAAGGATGAACCTATACTCACCCATATTCGCTGAGCGTACTCATTTAATCCTGATTAAAGGTCTTGGCCCGAAATGTCAACTCTATTCCTTAGGAACTGCCTGACCTCCTGTGTTCCTCCAGCAATTCTTGTGTGTTACGATGAATGTAGCATTAGTCTTTAAAAGTCTTGTTCCTGCGTGCCTTCTGGATTTCAGTATTTTCTGCATACAAGACCCTAAGCTGCTACTTTATAGTTCTTGGCTCTGATCTGGTCCATAAAATGATCTTGAACTTCCACCCCCATCCTCTACCCTCTATGTTCCCCTCCCTCACTTACACCTCTCTGGCATTGATTGCTCACTTACAGTAGTTCATTAGAAGAGTTCATTCATAACTTCTTTCCTTCATCATTGCTGTTTACTTAAAGTCAAATCAAAAAATCAAGTCAAATCAAGTTTAATTGTTATTCAAACCATAGGTGATATAGCTGAGTGAGACAGCATTCCTCTGGGGCCAAGGTGCAAAAACATGCGTATTCAAAATAAGAGGAAGGAAGAAAAGAACATAGTCACGTAAAAAGCAAATTTTTAGACCACGTTCCTGAGCCACAAGTCCTGCAAATCGATGGTTCCCAGCAGTCCATTCTGTAATTCCACTGTTCCACTACTGGAGGGCAGCACTGATGGGAGAGGCAACCCCCAACTGAGCTGGGATGCACTCTACAGCGCAAGTCTGATGACTGAGGCCTTGTCCTAGCTACAACTGTGCAACGCTACTGCCTCGCCACCTGTCTCACTACCAAACAAGGGAAGCAGGCCTGCAGCAATCAATGCCCAACAGGGTCTTGCAGCTGCAAAAGAAACGTCCAAGACAGTCACTCACAGTTTCACTGCATGCCACCTTTAGGCCAACTTGAAGACACCAACTCTGGTGCCTCCGAGTAGCAGGCAGCAGCACGATCTCCACCCAGGTCAGCACTTCCGAAGCCAGTCCGGCTTCTCCTTCAGCCCAATGGCCCGGCTCGACATCCGCCAGCCCACCTATACCAAGTCACTGGCTGGCTCTTACAACACCCCGGCTGGCTACTCCAAACAATGAGCAGCTCACTGATGTGTTGGACCTGCTGTACAGGTAGTTATTTGAGTGAAGAATAGTTTTACAATGTTAATAAACACATTTAACAAGGGAAAAAGCACCTTCAGTTGGCCCTCTAGAGGCCCTTGCGTGCATACTGAATAAATCCATAATGGAATAATAACCATAATAGAATCAGTGAAAGACCACACCAACTTGAGCTTTCAAATAATGTGCAAAAGACAACAAACTGTGCAAATAAAAAAAGTAATAATAAAAAAGCAAATAAATATCAAGAACATGAAATGAAGAGTCCTTGAAAGTGAGTCCATAGGTTGTGGGAACATTTCATTGATAGGGCAAGTGAAGTTGTCTTCTTTGATTCAAGAGCTTGATGGTTGAGGGGAAGTAACTTGGTGGTGTGAGTCCTAAGGCTCCTGTAACTTCTTCCTGATGGCAGCAGCAAGAAGGGAGCATGCCCTGACTACTGGAGGTCCCTGATGCTGGATGCTGCTTTCCTGCAACAGCATTTCTTGTAGATGTGCTCAGTGGCAGAGAGGACTTTACCCATGATGAAAGGTCATCCCAATCTGCAAGTTGATAGCCAGTAGTTGACATTGGGTAATTGAAAATTATGGCACAAGAATGAATGATCAGTTAATCTGTTTGCATGTGTTACACTGTTTGCAGTAGTATTACCTGGGGTGGCGGAGGGTGCACAGGAAAGGTGATATTAACCAGGGTCTCAGATGGCTGCTGGGTAGAGGTGATTACAGAATTGAAAACTGACAGGGCATAAGAAGGATTTTAAAACAAAAATGTGCATTTTCAAGTTCAGCCATGGTTTAACCAATGTACACATAGGTTATTAACCATGGGAGTAATTTCCTCTGGCTCTACAGTCTGCAGCTACTTTTAATCATGGCCTCTTGCATCTTTCTTTAATATCTATTTAATATTCATTTGCAAACAAGTTATACTTAACTAATACTATGCAAATCATGCCAATTCCTCACGGCAGTTCCTGATAGATGAAAGTTTTGCATAATCGGCTGTCGTCAGTATAAATCTGGATCGATGCAAGTATTTACCTGCTAACTTATCCATGAAGAAGGTATTAGAATTTGGCCCGTAAAAATTGGATAGTTTATTTACACATTTTGTAAAAGTATGCAAATTAGGAATATTGTGAAATTGTATCTTATCCGCAGTCGATGCTTTATAAGAGGAGGTACACTTTGCGAGGAAGCAGGTTCTCTATTCAATAGACACAAGAGTTCCTGCAGATGCTGGAAATCTTGAGCCACGCAAAATGCTGGAGGAGTTCAGCAAGTCAAACAGCATCTATGGAGGGGAATGAACAATTAACGTCTTGGGCTAAGACGTTTTATAAGGACTGGAAAGGAAAGGAGCTGAAGCCAGAATATGAAATTTTGGGGGGTGGAAGGGGTGCAAGCTGGCAGGTGATAGGTGAGACCAGCTGAGGGCGGGGGATGAAGTGAGGAGCTGGAAGGTGATGGGTGGGACCAGCTGAGGGAGGGGGATGAAGTGAGGAGCTGGAAGATGATAGGTGAGACCAGCTGAGGGAGGGGGATGAAGTGAGGAGCTGGAAGGTGATGGGTGGGACCAGCTGAGGGAGGGGGATGAAGTGAGGAGCTGGAAGATGATAGGTGAGACCAGCTGAGGGAGGGGGATGAAGTGAGGAGCTGGAAGATGATAGGTGAGACCAGCTGAGGGAGGGGGATGAAGTGAGGAGCTGGAAGGTGATGGGTGGGACCAGCTGAGGGAGGGAGATGAAGTGAGGAGCTAGCAGGTGATAGGTGGGATGGGTAAAGAACAGAAGAAAGAATCTACATGGAGAGGACATTAGACCAGGGAACAAAGGAAAGGAAGTGATGAGCAAGTCACGAGGATGAGAAGAGAAAAGAAGGGATGAGAGGGCCATCATAATGGGGAATGGAAAAAAGAGAGAACTAGGTTGGGGGAAGGGGAGTGATTATCAGAGGTTTGAAAAATTGATGATTCATACAATCAGATTGGAGATAACTCAGACAGAATACGAAGTGTTGCTCCTACAACCTGAATTTGGCATCATCATGGCAGTAGAAGAGGCCATGGACAGACATGTGGTTCTGGGAATGGGAAGTCAAATTGAAATGAGTAGCCACTGGGTGAGCCTGCCTTTGTAGCGGGCAGAGCAAAGGTGCTCAACATGTAGAAATGCTGTTTTTAATTATGGTGTTTTTCAATTTTTCAGGTGTGGTAAGTGAGATAGAAGCAGAAGGCAATTATGGTACAATTATGGAACTTAAAGGGCATATTGGACGTTTCCAGGTATTTATGTTTCTATTTAAAATGCTTGGTTCCCTGCTTGCTTTTCTCACTTCTTCCCTTTAGTACAGATTACTTTCATGTTGACCAACCAGTGTTACGTTCTTAATGCTGCTTCAGGTCCATACCTTCCAATGTCAGAATGTCCTTCCAGAGGTGTGATGCCCTGAACTGGCTAACCACAATTTTATGTGCCTTGCATACCTTCTACCCCTTTCTGTGCCAGCTCTCTTGTGAAAAGGCCAATATTGCTTTTCACTTTTCAGTTTTTGTATCTGCTTGCTAGATGTGTTATGTTTTGGACGAGGTGATGATCCTGTACCCTTAGTGACCAGGTTGGTGATTTGAGATTTATCATCCATACTTAGGATTTTGGTCTTTGCCAGGAATTTGGTTGATATTCTTATGATTGGAGTTGCACTCATCCAGGCAAATAATATTCTCTCACACTCCTTACAGATCCATAATTCCTTGAAAGTAGCATCACAGATAGATGGGTCATAAAGAGAGCTTTGGCACATTGGCCTTCATAAATCAATGTCTTGATTACAGGAGTTGGGATGTTATGCTGAGGTTGAATATGACATTTGTTATGCCAAGTTTGGAGTACTGTGGGCTGTTCTGGTTACATATATACAGGACAGGTATCAATAAGATTAAAAGAGTAAAGGAAAATTTATAAGGATGTTGCCAGGATTAGAGAAACTGAGTTGTAGGGAAAGGTTGAATATGTTTGGACTTTATTCTCAAGAGCGTAGGGGAATGAGGGGAAATCTTATAGAGGTATACAAAATTATGAGGAGTTTGATAGTGTGAATGCATGTAGGCTTTTTCCCTTCAGGTTGGATGAGGCTAGAACTAGATGGATCGGTTTTGGGTACAAGGTGAAATATTACAGGGGAATCTGAGGTGAAACTTCTTCACTCAGCAGGTGGTGAGAGTGTGGAATGAACTGCCAGCAAAAGTGGTAGATGTGAGTTTGATTGTGACATTTAAAAGAAGTTTGGATAGGGACATGGATGAGAGCTTCAAGTTCCTGGGTGTCAAGATCTCTGAGGATCTAACGTGGTCCCAACATATTGATATACTAAAGAAGGCAAGACAGCAGCTATACTTTATTAGGAGTTTGAAGAGATTTGGCATGTCAACAAATACGCTCAAAAACTTCTATAGTTGTATCATGGACAGCGTTCTGACACACTGCATCACTGTCTGGTATGGAGAGGCTACTTCACAGGACCAAAAGAAGCTGCAGAAGGTTGTAAATCTAATCAGCTCCATCTTGGGCACTAGATTACTAAGTACCCATGACATCTTCAGGGAGCGGTGTCTCAGAAAGACAGCGTCCATTATTAAGGACCTCCAGCATCCAGGGCATGCGCTTTTCTCACTGTTACCATCAGGTAGGAGGTACAGAAGTCTGAAGGCACACACTCAGCGATTCAGGGACAGCTTCTTCCCCTCTGCCATCTGATTCCTAAATGGACTTTGAAGCTTTGGACACTACCTCACTTTTTTAATATACAGTATTTCTGTTTTTGTACATTTTTAAATAATCTATTCAATATACGTAATTGATTTACTTGTTTATTTATTATTGTTTTATTTTATTTATTATTTTTTTCTCTCTGCTAGATTATGTATTGCATTGAACTGCTGCTGCTAAGTTAACAAATTTCACGTCACATGCCGGTGATAATAAACCTGATTCTGATTCTAGACAGCTATGGTCTGGGTGCAGGTAGTTAGGACTTGGAAGTTTCAGGCTGGCATGAACTAGATGGGCTGAAGTGCCTGTTTATACGCTGTAGTGCTCCATGACTCTATGACTATGACTCGGTACAAGCTGTGCCTGGGTAATAACCAGGTTCCTTATTGAGAAATATCCTTAAATCAGTTTTGTTTGTGAATCAGAAAACATACACAAATCACTGGATATTATATATTATATTATAACAGTTGCTATAAGTGCAGTGAGATGAGAAATGAGTTCTGCTGTTCATAGGAATAAATGTATATACTTACACCATATTTCTGATTTTAACACTATTTTGAGAGCTCATTCATATGTGTAGGTGCCCATAAGCTGGGGATTTGTAACCTAGGAATAATCTACAGTGGGAAGCTTTAGAGCATCAATTTGAGTCTTTTGCAGCCTTCTCCCCAGTCTCTAACTTGCTCCTGTGCCCATAGCATTTATGACTTTGGTTGTCTAGAACTGCTGATGTGATATGGGCTCTCTGTGGCAGGTGAGTAGTTACTTAAGCTTTGTTAATGTTGGAAAAGTTTTGTAGAGTTGAGAAAGCAGTCGCTCAGAGTAGGGCATGCGGTGTCTGACCTGTTGATACCATGATGAGGCTGATCCAGGTGAGGTGCTGCTCCATTGTATTTCCCCAGGCAGATGATATTGGAGAATTCCACATTGGAAAGAGAATGTACGGTATTAGACTCTGGGTGATTGGAAGTGGTCGTTATTATTCCATTTGATGACTTGAGGCAGAAATTGGTATGTTCTTGGTAAAAGGGTTAAGTGTTATGGGAAGTAGATGGAAGAATGGGGTTGAACAAAAGAACTCATACTTATCAATGAGTAGAGTAGTGTAGTGATCCGATCTGTATGCAAGACAAGCTTTTCACTGTATCTTGGTATATATGACAATAGTAAACCAGTTTCAAAGAACCACCATCAGTGAATGGTGGAGCAGACTTCATGGACTGAATGGCCTAATTTTGCTCCTATATCATGTGCTGTTATGGAGTGTTCCTTGCCTATAATGACCATGCTCTGTGGGCCCTGTGGCATGATAACATGGATTGCTGCTTCAGTTAAGTAGCTGCAAGTCATAAACACCAAATCCAGAGCAACATGCAACAAAGTGCTGAAGGAACTCAGCAAATCAGGCAGCATCTGTGAAAATGAATAAACAGTTGACATTTCAGGCCGAGACCTTTCGTCAGGACTGGAAAGGAAGGGGGAAGATGCCAGAATAAAGATGGGAGGTTGGGGGGTGGGGGGGGAGAAGGAGGACAAGCAATATGGTGATAGATGAAGCCAGGTGGGTGAAGGAGGGGTGATAAAGTAAGAAACTGGAAGGCAATAAGTGGAAAAGGCAAAGGGCTAGAGAAGAAGGAATCTGATATGAGAGGAGAGTGGACAATGGGAAACAGGAAAGAAAGAGGGATACCAAGGGGAGGTGTTAGGCAGGTGAGGAAAAGAGGTAAGAGGGCAGAGTGGGGAATGGAAGGGGGGGGGTGGAATTACTGGAAGGAGAAATCGATGTTCGTGCCATCAGGTTGGAGGGTATCCGGACAGAAAATGAGGTGTTGCGCCTCCACCCTGAGAGTGGCAAAAGAGGAGGCCGTGGACTGACATGTCAGAACAGGAACAGAGGGAGGAGTTAAATGGTTGGCTACTGGGAAATTCTGTTTTCGACAATGTGGTCCTTCAACTACATGGCCTCTGGCTTTGGCTCCAGCCTCGACCTCGGCCGCCATCATCTTCAAGTCGACTCCTTCCTTGCTGCCACTGGATCTCAGGGTTCCCTTCCCCACCCCACCACTCTCCAACCCCAGGTCTCTCAGGCTCCCTTGTCACCTCTTGGGTCTTCAGAGCCTCCATCTTTCTTCCTTCCTCCCCCCTCACCCTTCCCTAAACACCTCAACATTACCCCCCTCCTCTGATGCTACCGACTCTCCTCCACCCTCTGAACCCTGCCGTGTCTTCACCATTCCCTCCACCCTTCACCTCTCTGAGGCAGAACCTTCCGTCCTCAGCAAGGATCTTAGTCTCCCACCCACACCTTAGTGAGTTCCGCGCCCACCACAACACCAAGCTTTTCTTCTCTCCCTTCCATCTCTGAGCTTTCTTCTTTGGCAAGAATTCCCCACCCTGCACTGATGACTCCTTCCGTCTCCAACTATCCTCCTCTTCTTGGACACCCTGCTCTGGATCGTTTCAACTTGAATTTCCAATGAGATGTCAACCAGCTTGACCTGCACTCCTCTTTCCTCCTTCAACCTTATACCCCCTGAACCACTCTCACTGCAACAATCTCAACCTTGCCATCAAAACCCACAGACAAAGGGAGTGCCGTTGTAATGTGGCAGACTGACCTCCAGCTTGCTGAGGCCAGGCAGCAATTCTCAGGCCCCTTGAAAAGGACCCAACTCGAGATTCTCAAGCCACTGTCTCCTGCCCAGTCACTAATTCCATCAAATCTGGAGGTCTCCCATCCACTGCCAAGTTCTGTAAAGTTCCCTTACTCCACACTGGTCATTTCTATGTCCTACCCAAGATCCACAAACCTGACTGACTGGGTGCCCAATGTCTCTGCCCACTCCTGCCCCACTGAACTTGTGTCCGCATACTTGACTCCATTCTATACTCCTGGGTTCAGTACCTTCCCATTTACAACTGTGACACTGCATATGCTTGTGATCTCAACAACTTACAATTCCCCGGCCCTGACCACTTCATTTTCATCTTGGACGTCCAGTCCCTATACATTTCTATCTCCCATCAAGAAGGCCTTAAAGCTCCAACTTCTTTCACGATAAAAGACCCAACCAATTCTCCTCACCACCACCCTCCTCTGTCTGGCAGAACTGATCCTTGCCCTCAACAATTTCTTCTTTGGCTCCTCCCACTTTCTAAAAATTCAAGGGGGAGCCGTGGTCCCCAGCTATGCTTGCCTTTTTGTTTGCTACACGGTACAGTCCATGTACCAAGCCTTTTCTGGTAATGCTCCCCAACTCTTTCTGTGCTACGTTGATGACTGCATTGGTGCTGTTTCATGCACCCATGCTGAGCTCATCAATTTCATCAACTTTGCCTTCAACTTCCACCCTGTCTTTAAATTCACTTGGTCTGTTTCTGACGCCTTTCTCGATTTCTCTGTCTGACAAACTGTCTACTGACATCTTTTATGAACCTACTGATTCCCATAGCTATCTTAACTCTCCCTTCCCACGCTGTCTCTTGTAAAACTGCTATTCCTCTTTCTCAGTTCCTTTGTCTCTGCCACATCTGTTCGCAGGATGAGGCTTTCCTTTCCAGGACAGATGCCCTCCTACAAAGAGCAGGGCTTCCCTTAATGTGCCATTGATGCTGCCCTCGCCTGCATCTGTACTCACCCCATTTTCCCACAGCCTTAACAGGGATCAAGTTCCTCTTGTCCTCACCTACCACCCCATGAGACTCCACAACCAATGTGCATTTCTGCTATCTTCAACCGGATTACATCTTTAATCCCACCCTGCTCCCCGCATTGCACAGGCGTAGTTCCCTCTCTGATTTCTTAGTCCTTTTGTCCCTCCCCATGATTCTGCCTCCTGGGAGCGTGAGAAATGCTACACCTGCCCACTTACCACCTCCTCACCTCCGTTCAGGGCCCCAGGCAGTCCCTCCCGGTGAGGCAACACTTCACCTGCAAATCTGTTGGGGTTTGTCTATTATATCTGGGGCTCTTGATGCGACCTCCTCTATGTTGGTCTACCTTAATTTATATCGGATCACTTTGTCCAGAACGTCTGTTCCATTTGTCAAAAGTTGAATATCTTGGTGGTGGCTAACCATTTTAATTCCTATCCCCATTTCCATTCCGACGTGTCAGTCCAAGCCCACCACTTCATAGAGAAGGAGCAACACCTTATATTCCATGGCACGAACATCGAATTTTCCTTCCAGTAAATTTTTTTCATCTTCTTTTCCCTTCTCCCTTCCCTCCTCTATTCCCCACTCTGGCATCTTATCACTTCTCTCTTGCCACTGGTGCTGCTCCTTCCCTTTCTCTGATGGTCTACTCTCCTCTCCTAACAGATTCCTTCTTCTCCAGCCCTTTACCTTTCCCATTCACCTGGCTTCACCTATCACCTATCTTATCCTCCTTCCCCTCCCCTCTACCATTTTATTATGACATCTTCCGCTTTCCTCCCCAGTCCTGATGAAGGGCTCGGCCTGAACCATTGACTGTTCATTAATTTTCACAGATGCTGCCTGACCTGCTGAGTTCCTCCAACCTTTTGTGTGTAGTAGCTGCAAGTTTTTAAAAAAAAATTAGCCCCAAGAACTGCTTCGTTTAAAAAATAAATCGGATGACAACTCCACATTCTGCCAAACGTCGTTCTAACACTAATTATAATTAGATTAGTCTTGATGTATTCTTTCTGTTTCCTGGAGTTTGTTGTTAACACAACAACTGTCAAATTCATTTCTAACAGCCGTTGTACTTCAAAGCTCTGGTGCTAATTTTCTGGGATAATCTCTTCTGGGATAAGCAAACTTTTCACAGTTTAGGATGCAACCCCAGCTCTACTGAAATATCTGTTAGGCTTAAGACTGGTGTCTTTTCATATTATGTTGCAGAATACGTACTGATTCCACATTCATTTCATCTTATCTTATGTGAACACAATCTTGCGCTCTCTGTCAGCTCTTTAATTATCTATTATTATTAAGATTAGTCTCTTCTTTTACTGAGGACTTTCCAACTCATGTACTCAGTATTTATTTATTATTTACCAGTCTTTGTGTATGTATAGTTTTTCATTGAGTCTATTATATTTCTTTATTTTCTTAGAAGTGCCTAGAAGAAAATGAATCTCAAAGTAGTACCCGGTGACATATGTGTACTTTGAAGATAAATTTACTTTGAACTTTGCAATTTGAAAATTAAATTAGAACAATTATATAGAATCGCCGTCATTTCTTATTTCCCAATATTAACTCCCAAGCTCATCCTGAAAGGGATTACAGTAAACATGGAGCTGTTTCTGGATCCATCTTTGTCAGCCTTCAGCCCTATTCAATTTTCTATAAGTTAAGCTGCATATAGATTGCTTCATTTTCTGAGGATTTGTGAGTACTTTGTGCAATCATCACTGAACATGCCCATTTTTTGACCATGAGGTGGGTGAGCCAGGTTACTGCCTAGAGAAGCTCCAGTAGTGATATCCTGGAGTTTAGATGATCCACCTCAAACAATCACAGACGTCGTTCTAATGCCCAGAATGGCTCCAGCTATTATGTGTTTTGTCCTTTGAGTCCTTGATCTTCAGCTTTACCAGGGCTTCTTGATGACGAAGGCATTTGGACCAGACTTGTGCTGAGATGTGGTCTGAAGGAAAGCCCTACTGACACTGGTGATCAGATTATCAGAGTAATTTGAATGCATTGCCGGTGATACTTATCACGACCACTGGCCAAATGCTCAGTTAAATGCCTGTCTTGTGACTCTACTCCAACAACTTGGCCAGAGGCACAGTTAGTTCAAGAGCACAAGTCTTGAGTCCTACAGCTCTTGTCTGAGTCTGATACCCAGTGTGTGAGCTACTTCTTTGATTATCAGGAATAGTGAATCAGATCAGCTTTGATGCTATGAAATGTACCATCACTCGACACTGCTGAATGTGACGGCGTAAGCACAAAATAATCTGCAGATGCTGGGGTCAAAGCAACACTCACAATACGCTGGAGGAACTCAGCAGGTCGGACAGCATCCGTGGAAAAGATCGGTCGATGTTTCGGGCCGGAACCCTTCGTCGAATGTGACTGCGAATGCCTCACCCATGCTTTGGGATCCACCATTGTTGGGGGACTAGAGATTTTCTTTGAGCCTCCTCCCAGTTTACTGTTTATTTTTCTGTCACCATTCACAGTTGTAGAGCTTTGATTTCTTCCGTTAGTTATCAGATCGCTTAGTCCTGTCCGTTGCAATACTGCTTTTACTGCATTACAATTTCATTATGTTGGCACTGTGTGGCCATCTCCCTAATCACTGATTGCAGTAAAAGCTGCTGCTGATGGTTTACGTTGCCTTATGACCTCCCAGTTGTGTATTGAGTTGGTCCCATTTTGGCATGATGGTGGTGTCACACGTCCAGAAGAGGGTATTGCCTTGTGAAGCAATGGATTGGTCTCCGCTATGGAGTGCACTGGTCATTCCTACCAGTGCTGTCAAGGAATGGTGCACCTAGGAATAAACAGTTTTTGCAGATGCTGAAATCCAGAACAGCACACACAAAATGCTGGGGGAGCTCAGCAGGTCAGGTACCATTTACAGAGGGGGATAAACAGTGGACCCTTCAGGCTAGGGAAGGGTCGCGGCCTGAGAAATCAGTTGCTTTATTCCCCTCCAGAGATGCTGGCTGACTTGCTGAGTTTTTGCTGAATGATGCATCTAGACCAGGTTTATCAGTAAAAATGATGGCAGTTCAATTGCTCCCTTACATTGACTTGTTCACCATCTGTACAATCCCAATATGGTAGAATTATCATCTTGCCCTTGTCTGGCTCAGTCGGAGGTGCTGGCATCAAACTACCCTCGGTGATGGGCAGTGAAACTTCCTTCCCAGTGTATGGTACAGTCCTGGTGCAGGGTTTCAATCCAAACCGTCAACTATCTCTTTGCTTGCACAGATGCTGCCTGATCTGAGTTTTTGCAGCAGCTTGTTTTTTTTTTAATTCTGTATGTGCTTATTCTGACCTGGAGTACTAATTCATCAGTAAAGGAAAATCGGTAATGAGGAAGGGGTTTTGTGTTTGTGTTTGAGCTGACGAATTGAGATAATGAGATCATGGTTTCTGAGGTCGATATTTAAGGCCCACAGGGCTGTCACACATGCGTGTCACTGTTCTGTTGCCTCAACTAGATTTGTGCCACTTGTAGGGTAAGATATATTCAGGGACTATCGTGGAGAAATGTGATGTGTTGGCTGTTTGTGATGTTTCTTTGTTGCTGGACTATTCTGCAGGGTATTTTCCTCATTAAAACAAAATTCCTCAAGGTGTTCATGAAGAAAACTGAGTTTCAGCTGGGGAATAAATTTGCTGTGTCTAAATCCAGTACTTTTAACTCCTCTGAGTAGCCTTACCAACTTTACTATTGCTATGTTTAGAAACTTCTGAATGACTTGCTAGGCTACTTCTGGGAGCAATTAAGAGCCAAGGACATTGCTATGAGTCTGGAGCTGCACTTCAATCAGCTAGTAATGAATGGCAGATTTTCTTCACTGAAGGACATTAGTACACCAGATGTGTTCTTGTGTCTATCCAGTATTAGTGTTACTTAGTTTTGAGTCAGTTGATTTCTAGACTTATGGAAACCTCATGGCCTGGTCCCATCTTTACAAATTGAGGGCAATAATTTGTAGTGTACTTCTAGATTTAAAGGATTTATGTGGAAAGCTTTTCTATTTGCACTTCTCAAATCAACTATACAAAGGCAAAGTTGAAACTGTTTTCACACATAGTGCATCCTACAGTATGATTATCTTTTCAATAAAGAGCAACTCATTTTCGGTCTTACTGACCTCTGGCTTCTTCTTTGACTCCCAGCGTCAGTGTCTGGCCCTGCTCAGCCGCTTTACTGTCTCAGACCGACTTTCTGAGTTCAAAAAGCAGCAAGAAGGCTCTCAAGTTGGTGGGGTTAACAAGAGGGATGAAATGGAACTTGCAATGCAACAGGTATGGATCCAGTTAGTGTCCTGTCTTTTGTCTGTGATATGTAGAAGAGGCAATTACCCTGATTTGAAAGTAAATGATACTAGTTTTAGTCTGAACTTAGTTTTTCTTGCTTTTAAAAATGGACAGGTTAATATACTGATCGAATCAATCAACTTAAATGAAGGGAAATGTTAGTTAATTGACGTGATAGATAATTAATTTCAAGCAAATGAGGTGGGGTTTAATACATAGGAGGTTTAACCATGCCCAGTGCAAGTGTGCTTTCTGTGAACACAACCTGCAGGTTGGCAGAGAACTCAAATTCTACCAGGGATCATGTCTAGCTAATTGGCAGAAAGAAATCTAGTTTTCTGATACCTTGGTTTGGAAAGTGAGTTTGATGTAAGCAATAGTTCTGTTTTTCTTGCAGATTTGTGCAAACGTGGTTCAGTATTGTCAAATGCTTCTGATACAAAGCAGTTCTGGATCCCGGCATACTATTTGCCTCTTTACTCCTAGCCTTGCTGAAGGGACATCTCGAGAAGGTACCCGGCAAGGTAAGCAACTTCATGCCTCCTTATAAGCACATACTCCAGTGCGTTCCTCTCCCACTGATTCCTGATCTGTAATTAAATCTTCCCAGAGTTACAACATAGTACGTAGTTTGGCTGTAACTTTGCCTAACTCATTTTGACTGTAGCTTCTGAGAGACTGGGCATAACTATAACCAGTGCATTCATCATACTGTGTTTGGTGTTTTGAAATCTTACTGTGACCACATGTGACTGTAAACTCTGTATGGCTGGGTGTAACTAACTAAATACCTTACAACCAGGTGGGACTATGATTCCCACATGGCCACTTTGATGGTGTACATTGTATAACTGGCAGAGTTTTCTAAACCTCCCCTTAATTTCTTTTCAGTCTGTAAAACTATAAGCCAGACCCTTAGGCCATTTGGCCCTTCAAGTCTGCTCTGCCATCCGATCATGGCTGATTTTATTATCCCTCTCCACCCCATTCTCCTGCCTCAACCTTTGGCTTGTTCAAGAGATTCAGTCTTTTTCTGATTAGATGTGCATTAGATTTTTTTATTTATGGGCATTTGAGACTAAAAGATTGATTTAGCATTTAATGTGTACCTACTGTAAGTTTTCAGCAAGCTTTCCTGCAAAGATTGACTCCATTGTTGCCTATAAATATTATCCACACATAGACAGTTAATATTTGTAACAGTGTTATGCAGGTATCATAGTCTCCTGCCTCAGAATCCTGGTGGATCCACATTGTCTCTTGCTGGAAACTCTTTGTAACAGCATGGTGACTGAAATAATGCCATGCAGCTCCCTGTAAAAGATGTGCAATAGAGAGAATAAAAGAGTTGTGTGAGAACAGAGCCTGTGGGAAGATAAAGACAAAATAGGACATACAAGAAATATTAGTACAACTAGGACAATGTTATGCAGTTTCAAGTTGCAGTCATTATTTTTGGCAGAGGCAATATCGCATAAATACACCTTTTGTTTGTCACCTCAGTGATAGCTGATGAATTTTAATTTATTGAAGGAAGTCTTTGACCAGCCTAAAGATGCTGGCATTTCCCTTCTTGAGTTATAGTGACAAATGTTTTTTCTCCCCTATTTACAGATGCTCAGCTGGCAATGGTTCCTTACTGGAGGCTGCCCAGTCTTGGAGTCGTGCTGTTCCTATTGAAGCAGAGTGCAAATGATTTCTTCAGCAGCTACGAGAACCACCGGCAGAGTGTGACTAAGTATCAGAATCTGCAACATCTTCCTCCGGATGAAATAAAGGAGGTAGCTGTTTTCTATAGTTTGTGATTTGAAAACTTGAACAGATGCCCTTCCCTCAGGGATTAACAGTGGTGCAAGATAATTTTAATTATAGTACTGTGCACAAGTCTTAGGCACGTACATGTAGCTAGGGTGCCCAAGACTTTTGTACAGTACAGTAGTAATTTTATGTATTGTACTGTACTACTGCAAAAAAAAAACCAAATTTCATGATATATGTGAGGGATGATAAACCCGATTTGGATATGGTGAAGTTCCTAGCGCCAGATATAGGTAATAATCCATAGGAGGAAATGTGGGCTTTTTCCTCAAGCATCTGCATTACAGTCACAACTGTTAATGGCATTTCTCTGTAACTTGGATGATGGGTCACAAGACCGTATATTGAAGCTTGGCGGTAATGGGTGTCATTGTGAACACGGTAAATTGCTAATGTTTGGTAGTCTGTCAAATAGGTTAGTGCTCAAGCAATGAGAGAAATCAGTTGAGAGGAAAGCCAGTTATCAGAGCTGATCAGATGTCTGATCATATCAACTGCCTCCGTGAGCTTTCCTGGATCACCACATTTTCTCTTCCAAAGAGAGTCAATGAGATTTGCATCATTCTTATATAGAGAATAATATTGGTATTCCCCATGTCTCCACTGAAGGACAATATTTGTGTCTTTGTAAAGTTCCAGTTATGTTCTAACAACTATAAACTGCAACAAATGATGCAAAAAACACAAAATGATGGAGGAACTCAGCAGGTCACACAACATCTCTGGAAATGAATAGAACAGTCGACATTTCAGGCCAAGATCCATCAGGACTGAGAAGAAAGGGGGCAGACACTGGTCTCTTCTCATCTGCCTGTCACCTCTCCTGGGTCTCTCTTGTCTCTCTTAACCCCTCCCCCCAACAAGCCTTTGCTTTCTCCTTTGGTCCACTCTCCTCTCCCATCAGATTCCTTTCTCTCCAGCCCTTTACTTTTCTTACCCACCTGGCTTCACCTATCACTTTCTAGCTATGCTCCATCTCCTCCACCAACCTTTTCATTATGGTGTCTTCCCCCTTCCTTTCCAGTCCTGAAGAAGGGTCTTGGCTTGAAACGTTGACTGTTTATTCATTTCTATAGATTCTGCCTGACCTGCTGAGTTCCTCCAGCATTTTTATTGTGGTACTTTGGATTTCCAGTCTCTGCAGAATTTCTCGTGTTTAACAGATGATGTTACTGTTCAGCTGACCGACTCACCGTCTTGTGTCCACAGCTATGTCAAGCATTAGTACCGGCTGGTGTGGACAAGATTTCGGCTGCTCAGCGACAGGTCCTGGCCAGGCGACGGCTTGTGCACCAGATTAACCACAGAGCGGAGCTGCTGTCCCTCTATTGCTGTATCCTTTATTACTGGTGCCCTCACACTTCACTGGCTTCTAATGAAATCCACTTCATTTCCATAACTGGTCCCAGCTGCTGCTTAATTATTGCCTGCTTTAATGAAAGGAGTGTCTGGAACTTGGCAGTGGCGGCGATAAATAACGTGCCGGTTTAGCAGTGTGGCTGTAAGTAATGCCTCCAGTTGGGAGGGGGTAGAGTGTGGATAATATCTTTGGTCTGGAGGAGTGAAGAGGAAGTGGGTGGGGGAAAGGTAAATAAAGTCTCTGATTTGGTGAGGGAGGGGGAGAGTTGAAATTGAACTCAAGTTTCCAGTTTTCCTCTTTGACTCATTTTAACTTTTCAGACATTGTGGAAAACTGCCTCTTCATCTTGTGGCGCCATTTGGAGTATTATTTCCTGTACTGTGTCCCCTCAGATACTCAAGATTTTTTGAATGTCCTGGGCGGGGCATACCAAGGCAGGGAACATCAAGGTGAGAAGCAGGTTTGCAGATAAACTTTGCAAGTTGCTGACTGGCATTAGGTCAGTCATTTTAATCTCAAGTGTTGAAGTCCATGTGTACACCACATGTCATTGTTATCGCGGTCTAACTTGTGCATCACTTCTATTATTCTATTATTTCCATGGATGCTACAGCAGTGAAGTGGTTAGCACGATGGGTCATTGCAGTTCGGAATTCAATTCCAGCGTTGCTTGTAAGGAGTTTGTATGTTTTCCCCATGACTGTAGGTTTCCTCTGGGTTCTCTAGTTTCTTGTCACAGTCCAAAAGTGTACCAGTTTGTTGGTTAATTGTAAATTGTCCTGTGATTAGGCTTAAGTTAAATAGATGGGTTTTTTCGAAGTCTTTGGGTTACAACGGACTGTTCCAAGCTGTATCTCTAAATTATAAAACTGTATTACCCAGTGCAATAGGTCACAAACTGAATTGGGGGAGCTTGTACCAAGGTTGTGATCTTCTAGCTGCAGTGCTGAAAACTTGCTCTTCAGAATCAGCCACACTGCTAACTAAGCTGTTCCAGTACCATTAAAACACTGGCATGTACTTCATGATGTATCCAGGTGTATCCTATTTACAAAGGGCAGATTCATTCTGGCTAACTACCACTCCGTCAGTCTGCTCTTAATCCTGTACGATGTATTACAGGTTAAGTCAATAGTAAAGAAGGCAAATGCAATGTTAGACCCAAGAGATTCTGGAGATGCTGGAATGTTAGCTTCATTTTGAGAGGACTAGATTATACTGTAACAGCAAGGATGTAATGCTGAGGTTTTATATGGCATTAGTCAGACCACATTTCAAGTATTGTGAGCAGTTTTGGGCCCCATAATCTAAAAGAATATATTGGATTTGGAGAGGGTCTTGAGAAAATTCACAAGAATAATCCTGGGAATGGAAGGGTTAAAATTCTGAGTGTTTGATGGCTCTGGACCTCATTCAAATAATGAAAGGTGTAGATATAGTGGACCGAGAGAGGATGTTTCCAACAGTGGGGATATCTAGGACTGGAGAGCACAGCTTCAGATAGAGGGATGTCCCTTCAGAACAGAGATGAGAGGGAATTTCTTTATCCAGAGGGTGGTGAAT
This sequence comes from Mobula hypostoma, assembly GCF_963921235.1. NCBI lineage: Eukaryota > Metazoa > Chordata > Chondrichthyes > Myliobatiformes > Myliobatidae > Mobula > Mobula hypostoma. The sequence continues at coordinate 52,621,194 of NC_086105.1, read as the reverse complement.
CTGTGGAATGTATCGCCACAGACAGCTGTGGAAGCCAAGTCATTGGGTTTATTTAAAGCAGAGCTTGATAGGTTCTTAATTAGTAGGGGTGTCATAGGTTTTTAGGAGGAGAATGGGGTTGAGAAGGAAAATAAACCAGCCATGATCAAATGGCAGAGCAGACTCATAGACTGCATGGCTTAATTCTGCTCCTATGTCTTAAGGTGTAGGCCATTCAATATATTGAGCCTGCTTCGCCTTTGGCAGAGCTATCAACGGCAGTCACCACCAGCCAGTCCACTGATATCCTGTGTAGACTTTAGCAGGGCGGGTCGCATTAGGGTTCACAATCACAATCCCATTTCCAACCAAGGAGCAGAGTTTCAGAGGTGAGGTGAGCGTACTACCTTTGACATCAGGGCATCATTTGACTAATTGTGTCATTAAGGAGCCTTGATAAAGCTGCTATCAAAGGAGAAATACTAATAATTAGAGTGATATCTGCATTTAGCTGTGGTTTTTGGTGTTAGTCAGCACAACCCTAGGCTATCACGACAGAATCTGCTCAAGATGGTGACCTTGGTCCTGCCATCCCCAGCTTCCTAGCCTTCTTTCCAATGTGAGATCAGAAGTGGAAATACTCTCTGCTTATTGCACGATATCCAACTTCATTCACAGCTCATTACACAAAGCAGCCTACGGCAGCATGCAGTTAGACCCAGACAATATTGGGACACGTAGTGCCCACTAGCAAGTAACATTTGTATGAGTAAATTGCTGGACAGAGGTTGTCTCCAACAAGGGAGAATCTAACCACTTAAGTTTGATTTATAATGGTGTCACCATCAACAGGTACACAACCATCAGCGTGAACCGGAACCAACACACACCAAGTGCTGGAGGAATTCAGCAGATCAGGCAGCATCTGTGGAAGGGAATAAACGGTAGATGTTTCAGGACAAGACTCTTCATCAAAGCTGGAAAGGAAAGGAGCAGATGCCAGAATAAGGAAGTTTGGGGGTGGGGAGGTGTATGGGAGGGGAGAGGGGATGATGTGAGAAGCTGGGAGACTGGAGGACGAAGAGTTAAAGGGCTGAAGAAGTAATCTTATAGGAGAGGGCGGTGGAGCATGGAAGAAAAGGAAGGAGTGTGAGTAACCAGAGGAGGGTGATGGGCAGGTTACGAGGTGGGGAAAGAAAAAGGATGAGAGGGTAAGCAGAATGGGGACTGGAAAAGAGAGAAGTGGTCGGGGGGGGGTGTGTGGGAGTGATTACCAGAAGCTAAAGAAATTGATGTTCATGCCATCAGGTTGGAGGCTACCCAGGCAAAATATGAGTTGCTCCTCCAACATGCATTTGGCCTCATTGCAGCAAAGGAAGAGGCCACAAATAGACATGTCAGTATGGGAATGGAAAGTCAAATTGAAATGGTAGCCACTGGGAGATCTTGGACAGTGGACAGAGTGAAGGTGCTCAATGAAGCAGTCCCTCATGTTCTTATTCTGACCTCTGCTGCCTTGCTTTCCAGTCCTGATGAAGGGTCGGCGCAAAGGTGTCAACTGTTTATTCCTCTCCATAGATACTGCCTGACTTGCTGAGCTCCTCCAGCATTTTGTATGTGTTGCTCAAGATTTCCAGCATCTGCACAATCTCATGTCTAACATTAACCCGAAGTTCAACTGAACAATGCACAAAAATGCAAACTATGTAGAGGTTGGAGGCTGAATGTCCTGTCCATCACCCTAGAAACTTTCCACTAACTGGGAGGCACAAATCAACAATGTGATGGAATAATCTCCACTTGCTTGGATGAGTGTTGCTCTGTCAATCTGCAAAGATCAGCATTAGCCAGGACAAAATAGCTTTCTTGATTACAGCTTTCGAAACCACCTCTGATGTGGGAGTGGTGTTGTCATCGAGTATTAGAAAAGTACAGCACAGAAACAGGCCCTTCAGCCCATCTACTTTGTGCCGAACCATTTAAACTGCCTACTCCTATTGACCTGCACCTGGACTATAGCTCTCCATACCCCTACCATTCATGTACCTGTCCAAACTTCTTTTAATCATTGAAATCGAGCTTGCATGCACAACTTGTGCTGGCAGTTTGTTCCACACTCTCACAACCCTCTGAGTAAAAAAGTTTCCCTTATGTTCCCCTTAAACTTTCCACCTTTCACCCTTATCCCATGACCTCTAGTGGTAGTCCCACCCAACCTCAGTGGAAAAAGCTCACTTGCATCTACCCTATCTATACCCCTCATAATTTTGTGTACCTCTATCAAATCTCCCTTCAGTTTTTTACATTTCAAGGAATAAAGGCCTAACCTATTCAGTCTTTCCTTGTAACTCGGGATGTCCAGTTCTGGTAACATCCTTGTAAATTTTTCTGTGTACTCTTTCAACTTTATTTGTATCTTTCCTGTAGGTGGTGACCAAAGCTGCACACACTATTCCAAATTAGGCCTCACCAGTGTCTTGTGCAACTTTAACATTACATCCCATCTCCTGTACTCAATATTTTGATTTATGAAAGCTTATGTGCCAGAAGCTTTCTTTACGACTATCTAATTGTGGACCTGTATTCCCACATCACTTTGTTCAACTGCACTCCTCAGTGCCTTACCGTAGACTATGTAAGACCTCACCTGGTTGGAGCTAACCAAGTGCAAAACATCACACTTGTCTGCATTAAATTCCATCTGCTGTTCTTCAGCCCGTTTTTCAGCTGGTCCAGACCCTGCTGCAAGCTTCAGTGATCTTCCTCCCTGTCAATTACACCATCAATCTTGATGTCACCTGCACATTTGCTGATCCAGTTAACCATATTATCGTCCAGGTTATTGATGTAGATGACAAACACCTTATGCACGACCTCCAGTCAGAGAGGCAACCATCTACAACTACTACTCTCTGGCTTCTCCTACAAAGCCAATGTCTAATCCAGTTTACTACCTCATCTTGAATGCCAAGCAATTGAACCTTGTTGGCAAACCTTCCATGTGTGATCTTCTCAGATGCTTTGCTCAAGTCCACATAGACAACATCCACTGCCTTGCCTTCATCAACTTTCCTGGTAATTTCCTCAAAGAACTCTATAAGATTGGTTAGATGTGACCTACCACACCTAAAGCCATGCTGACTATCCCTAATCAGTTCATGTCGATCCAGATGCTCATTTATCTGGTCTCTTAGAATACCTTCCAATAATTTTCCCCTGGCCTATAATTTCCTGGTTATGTTTTTACAGCCTTTCTTAAACAGCAGAACATTAGCTCCAATCCTCCAGTATATCACCTGCCAATAAAGATTATTTCAATTTCTCTGCTAAGGCCTCTGCAAATTCTGCTCTTGCCTTCCACAGGGTCCAAGGAACACCTTGTCAGGCTCTGAGGATTTATCCACCCTAATTTGCCTCAAGACTTCGAACACCTCCTCCTCTGTATTCTGCATGGGGTCAATGACCTGTCATTGAGCCTGCTCAAATTAACCCAAGTGCAGATCATTGGCCATGCCTTGAAGATTTCATGTAGATTCTCCTCAATGATTTGATGCAATGTAATTTGAAAATCAGACTTGCGAGACACAAAGTGAGGATTTGGTATCTTGAATAACTAATTTCTGAGATTAACCCAAGTGCCAACTTTGTGTGTGTTTTTTTTTAATGTTTTGTTAAACTTAGATTTCCAGAAGTTTGGTTCAGATCCTGATCCCAAGCGCTTCATCCTGAGTCAAGTTAACCATCATGATCTGGATCAGGTGAGTTTCAATCCTGGTTACCTTCATGCAATCAGGTGATGGCAATCTTGGGTCATACTTAGGAAATCTGTGTTATTATATGTAGAGTAAATGATCTGGCAGTGATACTTGAATTAGAAAATTGATGCACCTTTTCAAAAAAAAAAATTCGCAATAAGTTAATAAATGCAAAGATTGGAGAGTCTGAACAAGCTAGAGCTTTCCTCTTCAGAGCGAAGGAGGATGAGAGACAACTTGAGAGGGATGCATAAGGTGATAAAAGGCATAGATAAGGTGAACAGCCAGCACCTTTACCCCAGATTTACAATGGCTAATTCCAGAGGATACCCTTTTGACACGAGTGGAGGAAAGTTTTAGAGGATATGCCAGAGATTTTTTTTTACACAAGAGTGGTGGGTGTGTGGAGGCAGATGTATTAGGGACATTTAAGAGACTCTTGGGCACATGGATGAAAGAGAAATGGAGGGTTATGGACACTAGAGGAGGGAAGGGTTCAATTGATCTTGGACTAGGTTAAAAGGGCAACACAACATAATGGCCAAAGGGCCTGTGCTGTGCTATACTGCTCTATGTTCTATGTGCTATCACTCTCTAGGGAAAATCCATAAACACGTGTTAATTGTGGGATAATTTAACATATAAAGCAGAAAGCAGATAAGGAAAAGGAGACTGATATTGGCCACTTCATTCAGATCAGCATTCTTGGGTTTTCCAACAGGCACTATAATGGGACCGTAGGCATTCTACCACTAGAAATAAGTATAAGTTATTCGGAGGTTGCTAATATGTCACTCTGTTGCAACCAGCACAGCTCGCTGCTCAACTGGGTGAATGACCCAAGCCTCTCTTGCAGATGCAGAGCTTAGGCTTGAGGGCAGTGGTGTTGGGCTTGTTTCATTTCTGTGTTTAACAGAGCAAACTGGGATTTGTCTTGTGTCTCCAGCTTCAGGTTGATGCCACAGCGAGCTTTGGGGAATCTCTACAAAAGAAGTTGCTTGAAATTGAGAATGTTTACTGCCGAGTGCGATCAAGGCACTTGTTTATTCAAGCACTCGTTCGACGAATTCGTGGCCTTGTGGGGATAAAGAGGACGGGATAAGTCTTCTCAATCACACTACTGTACACATCCTCTTGTTCTTTTCTTTTAACCCTCTTTTTCAGTTTATTTACTGTAAGTCTCACAGAACCAGTATAATTTTTGTTCAGGATCAAATTGTAATTACAAATAAAATGCTATTTTCCAGATAAAGTTCAGTGTTTAGAATTCGTGATTGAGTTTTGTCAGCGGCTAGCTGGGGCTGGTAACCACATTACTGCAGTCTGGTGTAACATATGTTCAGATTGCATATGGCCACAAGATTGTTTTTTTTAGAAAAAGGTTTTTTTATTTCGATGCTGTAGTTTGTTAACTGAATATAGCTTCCTCAGTTGCCGTGGTGAGGTTTGAACTTGTCTCTAGTCTAGCTGATTAATTCAGAGTTTGAAGTTGCTTGTCCTCAATGAAAACAAACAGGTGCTATCGTCCCCATTTTAGAAATAATACTCCAAAATTAACTGGTGTCTAAATTCTCTCTTCTCCACTGTAGAAGAATTCATTTACTGCTAGCTTGGCTTTGTTCCTTCTAGTCATTTCTAAGGTAAGATCTGGTATTCCACTCTAGAGTGCTGAACAAACACGTGTGGCAATGAGGGAGTGTTTCACTGTTGGGGGCAACATCTTTCAAATGAAGCATTAAACTGGGTCTTCCTTGCCCTCAGAGATGGACAAGTCCAAGAGATCTTCTATTGTCATTGGAGTACTGCTGAGTAACAATTACATCTTACTATTGCTGCTGGCAAATAAGATTGTCGACACAAGATCCTTCATTTCTCTTTATCAAAGGAATGCTGAGTTGTTTTGGTCGGTAATAAGTGTGTTCATAAATCTTGGAGATGTTACAGAGGCGATAGGTAGAGAGAAGTTTTGATCTAACCATTCCCTCCTACACAGAGGTCTGTTTAGTACCACACTGCACAATGAAGGTTTGAATTTCTTGCGTGCATTGTTAGACCTTTATGTAATGAAATAAGGAAGCATTTATCCACAGAATTCTCCCTCCTACATCATTACAGCCAAACAACATCATTTTTGCTATTTTGATGAAAATAATATATGCTAATTTATTCCAAATGTGTTATTCCAAAGCAAAGCCCCCATAATGTTTATTTCTTTCATCCTCGCATCTACAAAAATGGTGCTTTGAAACTGCCTTGCCACAAATCAAATGTTGACTAATATCTTGTGGGTGATTCCACAGAAAAATATCCTCATTCAGGGATTTGGTAAACTCTAAGGCTAGATCTAAGGATCACAGTCTGAGAAGAGGGCTCAGCTATGTTTGATCAGAGATCCTCACTGAATTGTAATCCTTCGGCATTTTCTTTTTCAAAGGGCAGCGATCACTCTTTAGTCATATTCATTGGATAGGGTACGTGATTTGTTGGAGAATAGTCATCTCCTGTGAGTTAGTGGAATAATCTGCTGTTACTCCTATTACCCTCGTTTTGTGCTCTTAGGCGATGTGGCACGCCCAGAGGTATTCACTGTCAGCTTTGTTTCTGGAGTGGGGGTGAATCTATTCTCACCAGCTAAAAGTAAGCCATGGCCTACACCACGAAAGTAAGCAGCCCCCCCGCCTGACATTATTCACTGATCAGTCAGACATTTCCGAGCATACTGATTTCTCAGAGGATTGTTGAGAATGGACTAGACTGGACTGGATCTGTCCATTTTCTTTTGGATGTTGATCACACAGTAACATTACACACTGTCATGCACAAAGCACGTTTTTATTTTTTAAAAAAGGTTTATTTATAGATAATATGAATCTGTTCACATAGGTTGGTACAGCCAAACAAGCACTACAGTCACAGTGCTGAGGAATTACAAGCAAGAACAGTCATGTAAGTCCACACGAGCCATCTCAAGGAGCAAGACACCACTCGGTATGATTCACTAGTCTCATGCAAAAAAATCATCACCACCAGGTTCACATGAAAAACATCATGTGATAAAATTATCTATTGATTGGTCCCAATCTCATGACTAGAGCTCAGAAATAAAAAGTAGCTGCCTTATGAGTTTTTGTGTTGGGAAGGCAGTTGACATAGGAATTCTCTCCAGTGACTTAAGGGCTTCCTGTTGGTTAAGCCGATGGCCAACAACCACAGTTTGGTTTTCATCTGTATAATTATTGTATCAATTTATTTTTTAAAAATGGAAGATTTTGAAGAATCCACAAGGGCAGGAGGAAAAGTTAGATTCTGACCAGAACCTATAATGGAAGCACAATGTAACAAGGGACAGATGTGTTTTTTTTTGGTTGATAAAAATGATTGCGGGTGAAAGAGAAGACAGGATAAGAGCATTCTGGCTTTGGGACTTCTTGCTAGCCAACCTGGATTACATGTAACTTGCTCCCAAGTTATCCTGTCATCAGTACAGTGCAGCTTATTCTGATGAAGGCACTCATAGCTATGAAAACTCATTCATGACAACCCCACTGTTGTCCCTTGCCAATGTACAGAGTGGCCTTTCAGCAGATTCAAACTTAGAAGCTACACCTTCAAGGCAGATATGGGTAATGCTTGAAGATTAAATCAATTTAATACACAAATATTTTACAAGCTCTTCATTTACTTCCCAGTGCAAACATTGCTTGATACGTCCGAGTTCCCCAAAGAGTCAGCAAATGAATCAGTTCAGTTCACAGAACCTGACCTACAAAAAAACTTAGTAAATATGGTGAAATAGTCTCCACCTGATAGCATTACACAAACATGCAAATCATTTAAAGTTGAAAACACACTTGATGCTTCCCCTAAGGACAATTCATGTGAGCTTATGTAGTAAATGAGAGATCTTCTTGACAGACTCGGCTTGATTTGAACCTTGTTGACTAATCCTTAGTGCAATTCAGTGTACATACACAACGTAAAGTCCAAGCAACTTATGTATGGGCAAGTCTTGGCTATATTTTTAGAATTTGTTGTGTCTTTGCCACATCTCTTGCACAGTTGTTTAAATCCTCTGTTCACACTCTGGGAAGCAAGTTCAGGTGAATTTTTGCAGTCTGTTTCAATGCAGTATCCCTTCTGTAAGTGTTTCAGCACCATTTATAAATTTCAATCACTTTGGCTAAATTTTGTTTGAAACATTCAGGGCTTTATACTTCTTTGCCTTGCAAATTTCATGCTTGGTTGTGATTGTTCAAGTATTATCATGTTGAAGTTTTTGTATGTGTGTAAACCGCCCTGGAGTGAGAAGCAAGGATGGGGCTGAACTGGCAGAGAGGATTGTTAACCTCAGACCCAAGGCCGAAAGACCACTGAACTCTCTGCCACCACCCAAGTCTCATCACACATGAAGTGCCGGTTGCATTGTACTTTTTAACTTGTATCATATATCCACCTTATTATTTGTTTGTGGTAATATTACTCTGTGTTGTGTGTGTGTGAGCTGTATGTACTGTGTTATGCATCTTGGTCCGGAGGAATGTTATTTCTTTTGGCAGTATACTTTTGTGTACAGTTGAATGACAATAAATTGAACTTGAAGGCGAGTGGTCCGTGAAGAATATGACATTGAAGATCGCCAGTAGTTGCAAGAGAAAAAAATGTCTTCTTTTCCAACCCAGATGTCCTTCTAGTTGGCAAAAATATGAACAGTTATCATAGCTTTAATCAAACATCTTGACAGAGGATCCATTTTACAATTCAGGTTCACTCTATTACTTCTGTCTTCACCCTGAAGAAAATACATCAATTGCCACACAAGGGACTCCCTTCAGCTGTTGTAATCCAATGTACACCAGCTTGGTTCTTCAGACCTAGGTGGACCTTCATGCTTTTTGCCAAATTCCTCCTGAATTAGCAAAATGTTAGACTCCAACCTATTTCACCCATACCCAGCCATCTACATGTCATCCGAACCACCGCTGGGCCATAAGCCAACTTGGGTCTGAGCCATTATAAGTGTGAACATTCCACTTTATAAACCAAAATTCATCTAAAACAGAGCTGCCTATCTGCCAATCTTCCCTGAAGTTGATTCAACCATCGGCTGTGTGCCTGCAATCAACACTGGCTTCCGTTCCAGCAATTTATCAACCTTCAATCTTGCTTGCTTTACAGACTTCTCTCTGCTGTTGTTCCTCTCTATCGGTGTAGCTCTCTACAAGCCCATCACCTCTTGGGTTCACAATATATTTCCAGGCTTGGCCTTGTATGTGCCTTCAATTTTCTTTGGAGTCAAACCCTATTGCCTTTCCTCTTCCAAAATGTTTTGGGCCCTCTCTAGTTGGTAAGGCTACAGTATAGATAAGAATAGACAACGTTTTCCTCTTGATTTGTGGCTACCTGGAAGGATATTTATGAGATTCAGCAGTATCACTAAGCCTTAGCCACTCACCACCGGAATGGTTGGAAGATGCTGTGAGTTGTCTTTTGGCCAGTGAGGCCACATGCCAGAGTGGCTGCCAGGATTTTTTTTTACCATTTTCAATTAGGAATGGGTGTCCTTGTGGCCACATCAATAGAAAGGACAAGATGTGCCTTGAGTGTGAAGGGCATGAAGAAAGGGTGAAGTCTGAGAAGGAATTGGAGCAAGATGCAGGTATGGGTTCTGGTCAATAAAAGAACAAAGTACTTTCAGCGAAGTAAATCCTGCTAGCTACATACAGTGTTGATGTGTTTACTGTTTTGTTGAAAATACTATCCAAAGGGTTTTTTCACCCTGCTTGGAAGAACATAGATTTTTTTTACATCACTTTTAATGACAGAATGCAGATGTACAGCAAACACAGGGACTGGAATAACTTATTAAATACAGCACCTGATTCTGAATACTATGACCTGTGTGATACTATTAATTCAGGAGAGCAAAGATACAAAGCAAGCTGTTGTTGGAAATGGAAAATGTCACTCAAACTCAGCAAGATTTCAGCAGTGCAAGTGTTAAAATGAAGACCTATGTTTTCTAAAATTGGGTGAAAGTATCATAGAATTAGCTTTGGCTGGCTTCAAGTTGCACATAATTTCTGTGAAAATCTTTAGATACAAGGTTCACAGGAAAAGTTCCAGACAGAAAGTCTATTAAATTATCAATATAATGGATCTGAAGGTACAGGGAGAGGAAGAGTGTGTTGAAACCATATCTGGAGAAAAGATTTTTAAACATGTGGCATCAAGCACTTCCTATCTGTTGCCTGACGTAACTGTGAGAAGATGTGATACTCCATTGCTCAGTATCAAAGCAGTGGAGAAAACAGTTCATACAACAGGACCAAATATCCTGAGTGGCAGTGTGTCAGGGTGAGTGAGAGGAGGAGCTCGTTTATCCCCTTCATTGGATGGGGGCCTGAAGCAGCTTCGTAAGAGACACTTTGCCCCATATACCTTAATACCTTGATGAGCAAAAGTTTGTCAATCTTTAATTTAAGACTCAAATTTAAGCCCTCCAAACATCCGGACCTGCCTCTCGGTTTTTTTGCACTACTTTACTTTCCCTTTTCTATTTTCTATTTATGATTTATAATTTAAATTTTTAATATTTACTATTGATTTGTACTCCAGGGAGCGCGAAGCGCAGAATCAGATATCGCTGTGATAATTTACGCTCTAGTATCAATTGTTTGGTGACAATAAAGTAAAATAAACTTAGATACACTAGGGACATTTAGGAAACTTTTAGATAGACACATGGATCATTAAAAGGAGGGCTATGTAAGAGGGAAGTGTTAGATTGATCTTAGAGCAGGTTAAAAGGGCGACATAACATTGTGGGCAGAAGGGCCTGTCTTGTACTGTAATGTTCTACATCCTCAAGTATTAAGAAGTGACAATTGGCCTTGAATTTGTAAACTAGAGCTTTGCCTGCAGAAGTGTTTCCTAATCGTACAGAAGGAAATGCCCCCAACGTTCAGACTTACCTACCCTATCAGTTTTCATTACTATCTTGAGACTCATTGAACAGATCACTCTTAACCATCTAAACTGCATACAAAACGATGCAGGGTAAATGTAATTCTGCTTCATAAATTAAACAGAGAACAGTGCCAGCCATTCGCTCCACGATGTTGAGCCAACCTTTCAACCTACCCCGTGATCAATTTAACCCTTCCCTCCTACATGGTCATTTTTTTTCATCCATGTGCCCAAGAATCTCTTAAATGTCCCTAATGTATCACCCTCAACCAGTATCCATAGGAGTACAGATAGCAAACCTTTATAGTACAGATAGGATTCCAATAAATACACATCACAGTCCATCAAAGATCAATAAATCTTTCCTCAGATAAGATTTTAATCCAATTCCATTTGGCTGATGAAGTCGCATCTCATCAACTGTAACTTTACATTTAGATCTTTAAGCCCTAAGGATGACTGGCAGGCTTAGTCAAGTGTCTCATTGCAGCTGTCTGTGGAGTAGGAAATTAACTGTTATACATTCCATTGTCCAAGTCTGATGGCCACACTTGTGTGTTCCATAATCTGTGCAGAAGTGATGCAGAGGTTTATAACCAATGAGGTGGGAACAGTGTTGGTTTGCTTATGGATATTTGTGGCTTTTTGTTTGGGTTTCATGAGGTTGAAAGTCCGTTTCTTGAGATGAATGGAAGAGCTAGGAAGCCCTCTGTGGCTTGATATGATGATGAGGGATGTCGTGGAGGCCCTGGTGGAGAGGGAGATGTTGCGCAGAAGGCAGTATTGTAATGTTTGGATGAGGAGTGGTGTGAATGGGGTCTGGCAGTCAGGTTGATATGCTGGGCTTGAGGGTGTCTCTGCTGAAGCGCATGGCAGTGTTCAGTGGGAATGTGTTCGCATCTGGTCAAAATGCAGTATTCTGCACTCAGCTACTGCATGCACAAGGCTCTTTGCCTTGCTTGTGACGTGTCAGCCAGCTTCTGAATCAGCCGACCCTTCAGTTCCGGGGCTGCCTTCTTCGGATGGACTTTGAGGTTAGTGAGGGGTCCCGTTCATTGAGGTCGCCGCAGTGGAGCAGTGGCTGATGTTGCTACAGAAGCCCACCTTTAGGCCGCTAAATTTAACGCCCTCCATCCGTCAGTCTAGAAAGCAGTGGTTGGGTGTTGTGTAAAGCTCCCACTTCTGGTAGTATTCCTGCCTGATCATTTCAGGCCTTGCTCAGGGTGGATTCAATGCCATTACTGTCATTGTTTTATTGTCAAGCTGAGGTTGCCCTCATGGGCGAGTTTTGATGTCTCCACTGGTGACCTGCTGCTTGCAAAATGTTTACACGAGATGAGTGCACGTGACTTGGAGGTGTTCGCATTGCCACCTTGGCTGAACAGAGGAACACTTTTAGTAACAGACTAAGACAACTGCACTGCTCCACAGAGCACTATATGAGGTCATTCTTGCCCTCTGCCATTAGGCTCTATAATGAGTCTATAGCTGGGGAAGTGATGACCCCTCCTGTTAACTGTTTTGGGTAACTTATTTTTTGTTCTTTCTTGCTACTTCTAATATTTATATCTGTGCACTTGTAATACTACTGTGACACTCATTTCCTTTGGGATCAATAAAACATCTATCTGTCTATTTGCCTGCTCTAGCCTGTACCTGAGAGGGATAATAAATTAGCCATGTTGGAATGGTGGAGCACACTGAACGGGTTGAATGGCCTAATTCTGCCTCTTATCTCTTTTGCTTTAAGTCCTGGATTTGGCAAATACTATTGGAACAATAGTAAGTTACTCCAGTATATTTTGCAAATAATTCATCTACAGTCATTGTTCTCTGGTGCTGGAGAGAATTAAAGTTTAACTGGTGAGTAGGATGCTTGTCAAGCGAACTGCTTTGTCCTGCTGCTGTGGAGAATGCTAAGCTCACTACCAGCTTTCTCTACCTCACCACTGGCCGTAAGACATGGGAGCAGAACTTGGCCATAAGGCCCACTGAGTCTATTCCATCATGGCTGATTTATTATCCCTCTCAACCCCATTCTCCTGCCATCTCCTTGTAATCTTTTGATGCCTTTACTAATCTAGAACCTATCAACCTCCACTGTAAATATACCCAATGACTTAGCCTCCACAGATATCTGTCACAATTAATTCCACAGATTCACCACACTTGGGCTAAAGAAATTACACATCTCTGTTCTAAAGGGACATCCTTGTATTCTGAGGCTGTACCCTCTGGTCCTAGACTCCCCCATTATTGGAAACATCCTCTCCACATCCACTAAACCTTTCAATATTTGATAGGTTTCAGTGAGATCCCCCAAATTCTTCTGAACAACAGCAAGTAGAGGTCCAGAGTCATCAAATGCTCTTCATCAATCAATTGTTTCTAAATTAACACCTCCAATACTGGAAGAGCAGTAATATCTTCCAAACAGATATAAGAAAGATTGAAGGAACTTTTATTTTCTCCAGCACAATATTGCTCGACAACCCTCTTAACTAGCAGCCAACCTCGGTGAGCTCTAGACCACATACCTCCACTATTGCTGTCTTTTTCCACCTCCGTGATGCTGTCTGGATGCACGGCTCCCTGGATCTTCAGCTGCTGAAACCTTCATCCTGACATGACTATTCCAAAGCTCTTCTGAGTTTACTCACTATATTCTTGTGGTCATTGCATGTTTATGATCTCCAACCAAGGCTCACCTCTGTGTTTGTTAATTACCATTCCAGAATTCTTATCCCATGTTCTCAATTTGATCTCCTCCAGTCCTACACCAGTCCAAGGTGCTTTAATTCTGGCCTCTACACCATCAGTGATTTTGATTGCTCCACCATAGTTAGCAGTATCTACAGCTACTACGGTTAAGCTCAGAATTTCCTCCCCAAATCCCCCTGTCTTGCTCACTTGTTTTCCTCTTTAACACATGTTAACCCAACATTTTTAACTAACTTTCAGATCTTAGTGAGCTGGTATTTATAAGTGTATGAGGTGTCCAGAGAGGTGTAGTACCTCTGCTGTAGGGCCTGACATGTCATTCTGGGGCAGCTCACTCAACTTTGGTCTCCATGGGACACTCAGCTCTTGCCTGTAGCTCCAAGTAGCTGTTTGCACGTGGTAGTGGCCACACCCCAGTAAACCACCTTGACAGGTGGGCTAAACCAGGTGAGGGTAGCCGGCAGGCCTCATACCCTCGTGAGATAGGGACATGCCTGTCCCAGTATACTAAGTCTGGGTGGATGAGATCTACAGTAAGATCCCATGACTAGGAAGGCTGTTTTGCAATGCTTCATGGAGAGCGAAAGGCATGACAAGGCACAGATGAAGTCATGGTCATCCAGTGCATTCAATGAAGAACCCCAGTATGACGACTACTTGGACCACTGGATCTGGTCTTTTATGGTTGAGAGAGTGGAACTGCCCCAGTTCAACAACCTTTCCACTTCAAAAAATCTCCCGCACAGGTTTCTTTGTGCAGTTCACATGAACGTTCAACAGAGCTGCACAAATCTAACCTGTCATCTTTGGATAAAATGGAGAACCAGCACAGTGGAGTTTACTTTGGTGAGACTTTTCATTACTCTACATCTTGTACATGACATTACAACAAGACTTTGTAATGTGAAGTGTCAAAGACTTCTCTCCCAGTTTTGATTATGGTAAATGTGGATATTGGCAGGACTGTATTTCATACTTTGTTCCTTCTTGTAAATTGGAGTAATCCCCCACCTTTTTGTCAGTCGGCAATGTTGTAGATGTACTTGAGCAGGTGGACCAGAGGGTTGGCAAGTTAGCAGCGATGAGGTTGTGGCAAGGCAAGGGTTAAGATAGTGTGCAGGCAAGGATAGTTTGCTGACAGTGTACAGTCAACCAAGGCAAGAAAGGTTTTTGAAGAGCATAGCTCCCCTTTGCATAGCCCAGAGCTGAAGCTATTTGGAATACCAAGACAAGAAAAGGATGCAAATGAGGATTCTAGGGTGACATTTACTATTGGATACTTACTAGGGTTATTTTACTAACTCTAAAGTATTATTGACTGTTAATACCTGTAGTACTGTAGGGATTGATTATCCAAATAAGGAATTTGAACATTCACAAAATTACCATTTGGTCAATATCTGTATCCAACTAATCAACTTCTGTAGAAAAACAGAATTACTTTGTTCAAATTTTCAAACCGTTTGGTGCTATTCTCCTTGTGCACAAGTAAATAAAGTGTGTTTGAGGAACGAGTGCAAGTTTTCAGAGTCCAGTGACATCAGCACTGAAGCTGGGATCCATCGGGTCACAGACTTTCCTTTTTGCAACAATCCTTGATCCCATGAGCTGGATTTGCCAAAGAATGGCTGCTGTAACAGTGGAGTCCTCTGGAGCAGATTGAGGTGGACCATCCACTTGGCACGTTTCTGGAGACACCAGCAAAAGCTCCAATCATGTCTTTGGCACAAATGTTAAGTTGCGGTCATTCACAGAGCCGCCTCTTGGTGGTTGTTTAAATGTCCAGCAATATAACTGACAGGCAGGACTGTTCATCTGTGCAATTGCATAGTGATGATTATAGCATGCTGCAGTCACAGCTTAGCAGGTACATAAATGCATTGCATTAGCACCTGACATTTGGTAAATTCCTGGCCTATGTGCCTCAATGAACCCCTAGTTTGATGGTGTTTAAGGGGATATTCTGGTCAAGAGGTTACAAAGCATTAATCCTATTGTTTTTCCACATGTAACCCACTTAAGCGACCAACCACACACAGTTGTACCTCAGCATCACCTCTTTTAAACTTCCTATGCCTAAAGGATCTGGATCCATCTTGGCACGGTCACAGTGCCAGGCAACTCAATGCGGGAGGCCCTCTGTGCGAAAGCGGCCTCTTAACCCCAAAAGTACTTATAGTGGTCACTCCTACCACGATTGCTGTGGTCAGCAAATGAAGATTAAACCTTCTGACACCTTGCTTCCAACCCCCCAGGCACTTTCATAAAGGACATGTATTTTGACTTTTATTTCGAGATACAGCCCAGATACAGGCCCTTCTGGCTCAACAATCCCGCACCACTCATTTGCACCCATGTGGCCAATTCACCTGCTAATCCATACATCTTTGGGATGTGGCAGGAGACCAGAGCACCCGGAGGAAACCCACACAGTTACAGGGAGAACATACAAACTCCTTACAGGCAGGGTTGGGTGTTAGATGATTTGGTTCTCCCAGTCCCTGCTTGGGATCAAGATTGCAGGCTTAAGCAAGGACCACACTGAATATGTGAAGGGTCCAATGTTGTATGCTGGGACTTGGGTCCGATTCAGGTAGGCAAGGGTTTGCTCTCCTTTTAAAGTGGCTGAGTGCTGAAGATTTCCCCAAGCCCTGTCCCCTTTCACTTGACATCTCCAATTCTCTATCTATTACTGGTGTCTATTTTCTGTGGATCAGGCACCCCTTTGATATCTCCCCTACTTATAGATATGGCATCATTGCTTTAGCACCATCATCCAGTTAGTTGGAAGACAAGTCAGCCTACGGGCACTTGTCACCCTTGTGTTAATTGAAAGGAACAACTTGGTCCTATCTTTGGCTTGGCCTGTCTACTGGTCGCCCCAGTGTGAAGACCCTCAGTCCTGATGGATGGAGTCAGCTGACAGAGCAATAAAGGAGGCCAATTGTTCTTTGTCATTGGCTGGTGCCTGGCAGTGATTTCGACTAATCCAGCAGGACGCATCCACATACTGATGCCCACGTACACAAGAGTGTGAAAGCTGTGCAGGCCGAGAAGGAGCCTGGACCCTCTTTTTGTCCACCTGTGATGTTGACCACAAGCCAGGCACAAGTGTTTTTGTACTCCTCTCCACCGGGGAAACTGTAGAGAAGGCAGCGTAGAAAAGCAGCGTAGAGAAGGCAGTGATCTCGTCACCTCCCTGATCAGAGGAGTAGCTGTGTTGGTCTTTATCACTGATGTGAATTGCTTCAGGGATGTCTGTATGCATCCAGCTTTGGGCGGGTGCTTCCTAACCTTACCTCAAGGCAGCAGAGGAAACAGTTTCTCCAAATTTGGGAGGTAACACTTATGCCAAATTCCTAGTAAAGATGGTCAGTGGAGTCACCAACTCTGCTGACGTTAACACCTAGTCTTTATTTCCCTCTTGGTTGGCTAGAGGGGATGGTGGTGGAATGGCAGTGGATCTGAGGCTCCTGTGAATAGTGAGGAGGGAGTTGTGGTGGGTGGAAGCTTGAGGGGTTAGGTTGGGTGGTGAATGTCAAGTAAGACTTTGAGGACGACCTCCTACACATCCTGGCCCAAAGGGAAAGGAGAAAATCTCTCCTAGCCTTGGCTCCCTCCCACTGATGGAAAATGATACCAGCTCTAACCCTGCCATGATTTGGGTTAAAATAACAGACATGTTTGACCACACAGCCCATCCAAGTTTTTAAATTGTGGGAAGTCACAATTTGATGTTTTGGTTCCAAGATAACCATTATGCAGGAACTGAATCAAATCCCAAGGGAGAGCTGGCATGTGTGCTTTTCCTCCGGTCTCTCTCCCCCCCCCCCACCTGCCCCAGTGCTGATTGGACCAGACAGAGTTGGCTTTGGTGAAACAGCTGAGGTGTAGTCTTAGAGGTAACGTGACAAGAGTCCATCAAACCTCCTCTTAAATCCCACCCACAGCTGCTGGCAGAAACTTCTTCCTACATCCACAAGTACAGGTAGAGATGGAACGGGAAGGTGAGTAAATAAAGAGCACAGTCCATGACAACTGTGTTAGAATCCTCAGGAAGATCTGACCATAATTTTAAACATTCTGAAGTGATGTTAAGCTGTGTTTGACTTCCTGATGCACCGAAACACATGGCAAAGATGTCTGCAACAGAATTTGTCAAAGGAAATATTGTACATTTGTGAGGATCTGCTCACCTGCAGATGCTGACAGTTCTGGCTAGCTCGTGAAAAGTGAAAAGCTTGCTCTGTGGAACAATTCAACCTTGCCTGAAGCCAGCCTTTTTGGCTTGTGGTAAGAGAGCAAGAACTGTCTTCAGTTCAGTCCAGCACTCCCCAAAGTAATCTCAAACTCTGTCCCCTGAGCAGAAAAATGGCCAAAGCAGGGTCACTGATGCATGCATACGAGGGTAAAAGGAATCTCTAACTTGCCAAATACCAATTCTCCATGTCCTTGACAACCACCATCAGAGTCAGCTGTAATGTTCTGAAAGGGTGGCACACAGAATCGACAGGCAGATCTCTACGTGTCTCCTCTCACTTACTTCGAGTCAGAGTTGATGGTGGGAAGAAACAGCAAGTGGTCCCAGTACGAGAGGAAAGCCTGAAGGATGACTGTTCTTGTGAAGCGTCAAAATGGTGAAGTTTCCTTGAAGGGATCCACCTTACAGTTTGATAAGCAGTGGTATTGAGATCGGACACCGGTTTTCAACAGGGTGGGGAGTGGTAAGCACTGTCACTGCTGTTTCCATGACTACGTCCATCTTTCATCAAGGAATGGCCATTCCTTTTCATTGAACCAGTGGCAGGGTTCAAAGAGACACAGCTACTAGAAGTCCCACTGGGGAGTGCAGAGAGCTCTCTTAAAGCAATCCTAAGTTCTCTCCCTCCACCACGTCTCCTCAGCATCTTTCTTCTCAGACGGCTGTCTCCAGATCCTCGCGCCCCAACACCTGGTGCTGCTGTCTGCTCTCCAGGAAAGCAGCAAGTTCCAGGTCCCCTGCCGCCTCTGCCTTGTGCCCTGCAGTGTGACCCTGAAACAGAGGCAATAGATAAAGACAGGCACAGCTCGGGAAGGTCAGTTCGCATTTACAGTGGGGCAGTTGAAGTGTGTCATGGAAGGAGGAGGTGTATTTACTGACTACATGAATACACTGAAAGGGTTGCAGTACTGCTGGGTGGCTCCCTTTGCCATCTTGCATGGGATCAACACGTGAAGCAAATTATCAACTATGCTAAATCAACAGTTTCCTTAAAGGACGTGAATGAACAAGCTTCGTTACTATGCCAAACTGAGGTTTCATGATTACTTCTATAGAAACTGTTATTTTAGTATTAAATTAATCTTAAGCCAAATTTGAATTCTCAAGTTACCTTACTGGCATCGGAACACATTTTCCAGAATATTAAACCCAAGCCTCCACATTACAGCCTCTACACTAGTGTGTCCGCACATAAAGGCAGTTTATGCATGAGAGAGACTGTGACTGCCAGTAGTTGTACAGAGACTATTTGTACCAATATTCATGTTTTGGGTTCATGTCTTTGTGTAGATATGCTGCTGGTGGTGTGACTGTATTTTGTTTCCATCCTGTTGTGAATAGTTGAGAAGCTGAACAGTAAAACAAAGCAGATTTAAGTGTTTGTACTCTGACAAATAACCGAGAGACATGCAAAACTAATGAAAACTTTAAATACATAAAATATCAGCTTTGCGAATATAAAAAGAGGCGGACAAAAAAATTGAACCCCATTAGCAAAGAAACCCGCAAAAAAACCTGTTGTCTTGGAATTCCTTGGGTCCTTTCCTTAGTAAGGGAGTAGACCTTAATGACATTATGGATGATTTCAATATCAGCGATGTTTAGTTATAAAGAAAGTTGATGGAACTGGGAACTGGGGTTGTTTCCTGCTGAAAAATTGCTTCACAGTGACCAAAATGAATTTCTAATGATTCTGACGAGGCTGATTTTTAATCTGTTATCTTTGTTTCTCTGCGGGGCACGTGCTTACCCTGAGCAGAAGGAAAGCCTGGTAGAAATGTGTCATTCAGAGGTGAAGTGCTTTAGCATAAGACAGGGAAACAAGCTAGCAAATGAGGTGGGGAGTCAGTTTCTGGGAGGAGAGAATGGAAGGATTACACAGGAGGCAGATGATCATTCATGTAAGCATGCTCAGATTGTTCTTATGTCTTCAGAACAGACCTTACCTCCAAATCAGTCTGTGTTAACGAGGCGCCGGCATTGATCAGGAAGCGACATATCGTGCGATATCGATGAGATGCTGCTTTGTGCAATGCTGTCTCACCCCTGTTGAGGAAATCGAAAGTTCACTGTCTGGTAACTAAACTACAGGCTGTTTCTTTCTCACAGAGTGTGAAACAAGTGTGCCTTGGGAAATGGAGGAGTGTGAAGAATTAAAAACCAGGAGCCTCTAAACAGTGTGAAAACAGAGCTAATGATTCAGGTCAGAGCTAGAAAACTAGACAGGATATTGTCCAGAAATTCATATCCACTTGGTGGTGCTGATGGCTCTACTTTAAACACCGGACTCTGCCACCAGGAATCATTCTACCAAAGTCCAGTTTTAGATATTTGGACCAGATGTTGTGGAAGGAGTAGTCTCTTCAGAAGGTTGAAGGGGGAAAGGGGAGGAAACCATTTGGAAGAGATGCAGACATCCCACCTCTCCCGGAAGTTCCAGGAGTCTTCCGCATATAGTGGCTCCCTGATGCCCGCAAATTACATACAACATCACGGAAATCAATTTTTTTGAGAGTGAGCGAGAGAAAGCAAGAGAGAGCGCACACGTGAGGGAGAGCGAGAGCAAGACAGCGAGAGAGAGCGCGCCATGGCAGAATGTTCCAAAAAAAATATAAAACGTACGTCACCCCAGACTACCTTAAAGTGTACCCCTGCCTAATAGGGGTCAAAATAATGACAGTGTTGCTCGCTGCACTGTTTGCAACAGTGACTTTTCTATTGCCCATGGTGGGTTAAGACTGTAATAGACGTGTTGAGGTGAGTTTAACAGGTGTCATTCGTTCATTAGCATAGCTAATGTTATTTAAACTAGCTGGCTAGCTGCTAAGGAGCCACCCTATTGCAGACATCTCGCCTCTCCCGGAAGTCTCCTGCAAATTGATGGTGCTACCTTCCTGAAATGAGTTTTTGCAGGGTGGGATGTCTGGAGATGTCAGAGATGGTTGAAGATCACTTGTTAAGTGTGGAGATACAGAGAGTGGGAGGGAAGGACAGAAGGAACTCAGTTGTGGTTTTGGGAAGTGAGAGCAGAACTGGGGGAAATAGAAGAGATCCTGCCAATCATAGTCACATCACATAATAAACTCTCTCGCCCCTCTGAATCAGTCAGCCTAATATAATTTGTGCCACTTCCTTGTCCTTTCTCCACAGCTCTGCAACTTCTTCCAAGTACATAGAACACTACAGCTTAGAACAGGCTCTTTGGTCCATGATGTTGTGTCCACCTTTACCCTGCTCTAAGATCGATCTAACCCTATGTAGCCCTCCAGTTTTCTATCATCCATATGCCTAAGAGTTTCTTAAATGCCGCTAATCTACCTGCCTCTGCCACCAGCTCTGGCAAGCGTTCCATGCACCTACCACTCTCTGTGTTTTTAAAAAATCTTTTGCCTCTAACATCCCCCTCACCTTCCTCCAAGCACCTTAGTTATGTCGCCTGGTATTTGCCGTTTCCACCCAGGGAATAAGTCTCTGGCTTGTCCACCTAATCTACGGCTTGTATCATTTATATCTCTATCAAGGCATCTCTTATCTCCTTTGATCAGGCAGCATTTGCAAGGGCTGAAATTGACCTGCACCTTTTGGATCCACAGACGCTGCCTGACCCACTGAGTTTTTCCAGCATTTTTTTTTGGTCTCCATTTCAGCAGTGTTCTGCAATGATGATGAAAATTTGGAGTGGAGAAGCTCTGGATGATTACAATTTGCCCATTATTTTGAAGTTCTGTATGACATTGGTGAGGCCAAATTGTGTGCAGTTCTGGTCACTCACCTACAGGAAAAATATCAATAAGCTTGAAAGAGTACAGAGAAAATTTACAAGTATGTTGCTGGTACTTGAGGACCTGAGTTATTGGGAATGGTTTGGACTTTATTCCCTGGAACATAGGAGGCTGAAGGGAGATTTGATACAGGTATACAAAATTATGAAGGGTTATAGATAGGGTAAATGCAAGCAGGCTTTTTCCACTGAGTTTGGGTGAGATTAGAACTAGAGGTCATAGGTTAAGTGTGTAATGCTGTCAAATGAAGCAGTGAGTAATTTTTAAAATATTAAGATTAATATTAGCTGGCTGGCGGTGCAGTGGCATCTACACCGCACTTCGATGCGAATGGCCCCGGGTTCGAATCTGACCAGCTCCTTGCATGCTTACAATCCGTGCTGGGTTCAGCGTTGAGCTAGCAACTCAGCCTCATTAAAAAAAAACGGACAAAAATGTTGCCGTCTAATGTGCCACAAGGCGTGGAGAGGAACAGCCACAAGATTAATATTAATAATTTTGAGCAGCTTTTCTAAAATACCCTATTTATTTCAATGTCTCTGTGACACTTGTTATGAATATAAACTCAGTAGCCACTTTATTACATACACCTGTACACCTTGTTAATGCAAATATCTAATCAGCCAACCACATGGCAGCAACTCAATGCGTAAAAGAACGTAGACATGGTCAAGAGGTTCAGTTGTTGTTTAGGCCAAACATCAGAATGGAGAAGAATTGTGACATAAGTGAGTTTTACCATGGAATGATTATTGGTGGCAGATGGGGTGGTTTGAGTATTTCAGAAACTGCTGATCTCCTGGGACTTTCATGCATAATCTCTAGAGTTTACATAGCATGGTGTGAAAAACAAAAAGCATCCAGTGATCTACAGTTCTGTAATTGAAATCATCTTGCTAATGAGAGGTCAGAGGAGAATTATCAGATAGCTTCAAGAGGACAGGAAGGCAACAGTAACTTAAATAATCACGTGTTACAACAGTGGTGTGCAAAACAGCATCTCTAAATGTACAACACACCGAACTTTCAAGTGGATGGGCTGCATCAGCAGAAGGCCATGAACATTCACTAGGTGGCCACTTTATTAGCTACGTAAATAAGCAACAGGACTCATCCTTTTTCCTTAAAAAAATCCACAGTTATTGTTACTAATTCCTTAATTATTAATGATAATCTCTGCACAAAGTTTGCATGTGAGAGAATTTTTTACAAAATTATTACAAAATCATAGCCAATTTTAACACACTCTCAAGGTTTGCCATCCCTTGCCTACAAGTTTCTGTGAATATCGACAGCAAGCACTAACGCACTTTCCGGGATAAATTGAAAACATGTAAGCCTGTCCATATCCCCAACTGTGGATCTATCCACATATGTCTACCCACACTGAAGAATTCGCCACAAAATTGATTTTCTTTTATTTTGACATAAATAAAAAGCAAGGAACATTTAAGTGAAGTCTCTGACATATTCTCACCATTTTTTTCACCTAACCTTAAGTGAACTTTACACCTAAGGTAATAGAAACAAGATAAGATAATCTGAGACTATTTCATGCAAAGTGTCAGATGGCGACTCAAAAAGATTAACAGGATCCAGATCTTTGTGAGAGGGGGCTAGGATCAAAGCTCGTTCAGTTTACTTGGCCTAGACTGATCAATTTTCCCAGTGCTTTATTATAGAATCTCAGTGCCAACAAGTGTGAGTAAACTGTAACAAACATACACTTACGTTTCTGCTTCTGCTATGTCTAATAACTCGCGAGGACCTGGAAAAAAGTAAGTGTGTAAATTAGGATCACCGGGTTAAATTAAAGCCCAACAGTACCAAAAATTACTTTGGAAAATGACTGAAAATCACGTTCTGTCTTTGTTCAGCTCAACCCCTGACTTCACAGGTACTGACAGTGTGGTCAGGAACTAATAGGGAGCAACAGAGCAATAGCGAGAGTGTGGTCAGGGACTGACGGGGAGCAACAGAGCAATAGGGAGGATGTGGTCAGGGGCTGCTGGGGAGCAACACAGCAATAGCGAGGATGTGGTCAGGGACTGACGGGGAGCAACAGAGCAATAGCGAGAATGTGGTCAGGGACTGACGGGGAGCAACAGAGCAATAGCGAGTGTGTGGTCAGGGACTGACGGGGAGCAACAGAGCAATAGCGAGAGTGTGGTCAGGAGCTGACGGGGAGCAACAGAGCAATAGCGAGGATGTGGTCAGGGACTGACGGGGAGCAACAGAGCAATAGCGAGAGTGTGGTCAGGAGCTGACGGGGAGCAACAGAACAATTGCGAAAGTGTGGATTAACAGGTAACCCACTTCAGAAATCCAACCGCTGTCATCTGGCCTACACATGAAATCTTGTCCTCCGTTCTGTGATTATTCTCCATGATACACCCAGGAGAAGCTCAGTGTTCCAATAGTCATAAAAGCAATGGACAGGACACAGACAAATGAGAGACAGGACACTGCCCTGAATCATTAAATAACCTCTTTCTGTTCAAATTTTCACTTTAAAAAAGTTCTCACATCATGGAAAAAAGCCAAGCAGCCCATCGAGTCTATGCTAGCTCTCAGAAGACTCCCAATGCCCCTTTTATAACTCTGTATTGTAATCACCCATGTTCCCATCAACCATTCCCTCTCCTGCCACCTTCCACAGGGAATTTGCAGCGGTCAATTAAGCAACCTGCATATGCAACACATGTATGCCCTTCAGCCCACAATGTTGTGCTGCCCTTTTAACCCACTCTAAGATCAACCTATCCTTTCATGGAAACATAGAAAACTTACAGCACAATACAGGTCCTTTGGCCCACAAAGCTGTGCCAAATGTGTCCTTACCTTAGAAGTTACATAGAGTTACCAATAGCCCTCTATTTTTCTGAGCTCCATGTACCCGTCCAGGAGTCTCTTTAAAGACCCTATCGTATCCGCCTCCACCACCGTCGCCGGCAGCCCATTCCACGCACTCACCACTCTCTGCGTTTAAAAAAAAAACTTACCCCTGACATCTCCTCTATACCTACTTTCAAGCACCTTAAAACTGTGCCCTCTTGTGCTAGTCATTTCAGCCCTGGGAAAATGTCTATCCACATAATCAATGCCTCTCATCATCTTATACACCTCTATCAGGTCACCTCTCATCCTCTGTTGCTCCAAGGAGAAAAGGCCGAGTTCACTCAACCTATTCTCATAAGGCATGCTCCCCAATCCAGGCAACATCCTTCAAAATCTCCTCTGCACCCTTACTATGGATTCCATATACACTACACCTACTGCTCTACCTTCATCAATGTGTTTAGTCACATCCTCAAAAAATTCAATCAGGCTCATAAGGCATGACCTGCCTCTGACAAAGCCATGCTGACTATTCCTAAACATATTATGCCTCTCCAAATGTTCATAAATCCTGCCTCTCAGTATCTTCTCCATCAACTTACCAACCACTGAAGTAAGACTCACTGGTCTATAATTTCCCGGGCTATCTCTACTCCCTTTCTTGAATAATGAACAACATACGCAACCCTCCAATCCTCCGGAACCTCTCCTGTCCTCATTGATGATTCAAAGATCATTGTCAGAAGCCCAGAAGTCTCCTCCCTTGTCTCCCCACAGTAGCCTGGGGTACATCTCGTCCAGTCCCGGTGACTTATTCAACTTGATGCTTTCCAAAAGCTCCAGCACATCCTCTTTCTTAATATCTACATGCTCAAGGTTTTCAGTCCGTTGCAAGTCATCCCTACAATTGCCAAGATCCTTTTCCGTAGTGAATACTGAAGCAAAGTATTCATTAAGTACCTCTGCTATCTCCTCCGGTTCCATACACACTTTTCCACTGTCACGCTTGATTGGTCCTATTCTCTCACGTCTTATCCCCTTGCTTTTCACATACTTGTAGAATGCCTTGGGGTTTTCCTTAATCCCGTCCACCAAGGCCTTTTCATGACCCCTTCTGGCTCTCCTAATTTCTTTCTTAAGCTCCTTCCTGTTAGCCTTATAATCTTCTAGATCTCTATCATTACCTAGTTTTCTGAACCTTTCGTAAGCTCTTCTTTTCTTCTTGACTAGACTTACAACAGCCTTTGTACACCATGGTTCCTGTACCTTACCATCATTTCCCTGTCTCATTGGAATGTACCTATGCAGAATCCCACGGAAACATCCCCAAACATTTGCCACATTTCTTCCGTGCATTTCCCTGAGAACTTCTGTTCCTAATTTATGCTTCCAATTTCCTGCCTGATAGCCTCATATTTCCCCTTACTCCAATTAAACACTTTCCTAACTTGTCTGTTCCTATCCCTCTTCAATGCTATGGTAAGGGAGACAGCATTGTGATCACTATCTCCAAAATGCTCTCCCACTGAGAGACCTGACACCTGACCAGGTCCATTTCCCAATACCAGATCAAGTACAGCCTCTCCTCTTGTAGGCTTATCTACATATTGTGTCAAGAAACCTTCCTGAATACACCTAACAAGCTCCACCCCATCTAAACCGCTCACTCTAGGGACATGCCAATCGATATTTGGGAAATTAAAATCTCCCACCATGACAACCCTGTTATTATTACACCTTTCCAGCATCTGTCTCCCTATCTGCTCCTCGATGTCCCTGTTACTATTATAATGTATCATTTCTTAATGCATGCATTACTAAATGACAATAAAAGAGGACTACGTGTCTTCATAATCATAAAAACACCCAGTAGTTAATGACCCCTTCCTGTTCCTAACTTCCACCCACAGAGACTCCATAGACAGTCCCTCCATGTCTTCCTCCTTTTCTGCAGCTGTGACACTATCTCTGATCAACAGTGCCATGCCCCCACCTGTTTTGCCTTCCTCCCTATCCTTTCTGAAACATCTAAAGCCTGGCCCTCGAAGTAATCGTTCCTGCCACTGAGCCATCCAAGTCTCTGTAATGGCCATAACATCATAGCTCCAAGTACTGATCCCCTTATACTTTCCTGCTACGTAGCCCTCCATTTTTCTTTCATCCATGCACCTAAAAGTTTCTTAAATGTCCCTAATGTATCTGCCTCTACCACCACCCCTGGCAGGGTGTTCCAAGCTCCAATCACTCTCCGTGTATAAAGCTTCCCTCTGACATCCCCTTATACTTTCCTCCAATCACCTCATATTTTTCCATCCTGGGAAAAATAATCTTGCTGTCTACTTGATCCATGCCTCTTATCACCTTGTACATCTCTATCAAGTCACCCATCACCCTCCTTCACCCTAAAGAGAAAAGTCATAACTCGCTCAACATTTCCTTACAGGACATGGTCTCTAATCCAGACAGCAACCAAAAGATAAATCTCCACTGCACCTTCTCTAAAGCTGCCACATCCTTCCTATAATGAGATCCCCTTCATGTAAGCCATGACAGTGAATTGCTCCTACGTTTCCCTCATTCTCACAATTTGTGAGGGCACTCTGATTTAATAGGGCTATCATTCAGTTTTTAACCCCTGGCCATAAGGAGCGGTTGGCAGCTCCAGTCTTGTCCCAGTCAGAAATGTAACCCATGGAACTCACCATGTTCTATGATGTACTTCACAAGTTCTCTGTGGCCGTTCTTTGCAGCACAGTGTAACACAGAGTAACCTTCAGAGCTGCACACCATCAGGCTGGCTCCCTTATTGCAAGAGTCTATGAACTAGAAAACACACAAACCAACCAAAAGTTCACACATCCTTGCATTTATACATGGTTCCCTGTTCACGTACAAAGGAGGCACAGATTAGATGAGATCACGAAGCATGCCGATTGCAAATGGGAAGTGGCGGGGGCGGGCAGGTTGTGGTCGTTCCATCCACAGATCCTGCAAAGTGCCTCAGTCCCCACAGAGCTGTCCAAAGCTCAGCCTCTGATATCCAGCTGAATTGATATCAAAGGAGATTATAGCAAAAACACTCAGCTGGTCAGCCAGCGTCTGTGGACAGACACAAAAGTAACGTTTCAAGTTAATTAACTTCATTAAAACCAACAACAGATACCCATTAACATGTTTTTAAGATACCAGGAAAGGGGAACAAAGAACAAAAAGCAAAGAGGTGTAATGAACTGTTCTGGAGATATTCTACATATAGAATCATAGAGAACTATAGCACAGAAACAGGTCCTTTCGCTAACCTAGTCTGTGTCAACCTGTTTTTCTGCCAGTCCTACTTATTTGCACCCACACAGTGGCCTTCCGTACCCCTCTCATCCATGCACTTACCCAAACTTTTCTTAACTGTTGCGATTGAACCTTCATCCACCCTCTATGTGAAGCAGTTCCCCTCAGATTCCCCTTAAATATTTCACCTTTCACCCTAAACCGATAACCTTTAGTTCTAGTCTCATCTAATTAGGTTAAATACATGCAGGCATTTTTTCCCAATCTATAAACCCCTCGTAACTTTGTATACTTCTATAAGATCTTCCCTCATTTTCATGTTCCAGGGAAGTCCTAAACTATTCAACCTATCCTGAGAATTCAGGTCCTCAAGTCCCGGTTACATCCTCGTAAATTTTCTCTGCACTCTTTCAAACTTACTGATATCTTTCCTGTAAGCTGGTGGCAACAGCTGCATGCAATACTCCAAATGCAGCCTCACCAACACTTTATACAACTTCAACACAACATCCCAACTCCAGTACTTTGTCTTATTAAGGGTGGAACTTGCATCTTACAATTAGGCACATTACGGCCTTCTAGACTCAACAGGGAGTGCAACTATTGCCGATAATCTACTATTCCCATATGAAATGAGCTTTTCATTCGGATTTACATTATTTGCAGTATTTTCCTTCTGCAATGTCTTCCATTTGCAACTCTTGTGGACTAAATCTGTTCTTTAGACTCCAGTGCAACCCTCTCACTTTTCTAATCTCTCCCCCCAACTACCCCCATTCTGCTCTTGCTGCCTCTGCTCCCTGGATTTGAAAATTGATTAACTTAGATTCATTTCCCATGCTAATGAGAAGTCATCAGTGTAAGAGAGGTGAGAAGCCATCTCACTGAAATGCAGAATTATTTTTACTGTGCACGTCAGCGGACGATGCACAGTTGTTGCTTCCCTGGCTGGGGTCCCCGTGGCCTGCACTCTCAAAACGAGGGGGGTGTCAAACATTCAAAACAGAGATGAATAGGAATGCTTTACCTAGACAGTAGTGAATCTTCGGAATTCTCTACAGAGAGCTGTGGAAGATCGGTCACTGACTATATTCAAGATTGAGATGAATAATGTTTGTATACCAAGGAAATCAGGAGAACGTGCAGTGCAGCATACTGGCACTAAGGCAAAACCATCAGCTATGATCTTACTGAATGACAGACCATATACGATGGGCCAAATGACCTACTCCTGCTTCATTTATTGTTTGTATGTAATTTGAAACCATGGGCTGGATCAAGGCGGATTCACCCTGTGGGATCTGGACTTTTTTTTGGTGTGTTCCTGCGTGCGTGCGAGTCTGTGTGTGTGCATGTGTACGCGTCTGCGATGGTGTCTTTTTCATGGCTTTTACAAGGCGCAGAGCGAGAGAGAGACTGTGTGGCGTGCCACTCCTCACGGAGACATTTTCGCGGTATTTTTCCCTTTAATTTACGAGGTCAAGTTGCGAACCCGGGAACCTCCGCTCCCGGGTCCGGCGCCGATGTCGTTGTGCCACCAGCTGGCCTTGTGGGGTCTGAAGTAACCACAAGACATAGGGGAATACAGGCCATTCAGCCCAACAATCTCACCTAACCACCTGTGGATTGAGCTGACCCCTCACACCCAGGTGACCCAGTGGGGCCTCGCCGGTGAGGACACCAGCTCAGCCTTTGCTCCGGTATTCAGAAGATCACATCTACTAAATAGATGTAAATAAGCTTTTAAAAATGAAGTTAACCAAAACATATATAAAATAATCAAAATATATAACACAATTTAAAAATTAAGTAAAAAAAATTCTTCCTTATCTTTAGACCAGGAAATAAAAGGAGCAACAACGAGTCTGTGGGTCGAGCAGCATCTGTGGAAGGAAAAGGATTGTTGATGTTTCAGATCGAAACCCTGCACCAGGATTCGGGAAAATGGAGAGTGGGCTTGTAATTCTGTTTCTCTTTCTACAGAATGCTCTCTGACAGAGTGTGTAGCACCAATAACTTCCTTCTCAATTTTAGGTTTCCATTGTCTCCAGCAGTTTGCCTTAATACCTAATTGTTTTGTACTTGATTGGCTGGAGTCATCAACCCTTAGGAGACCTAGGCCACCACGTCTTTTTTTCATTCCCGTCCCGCACACACATACACAACCAGAACAAATTCACACTCTGCACCATTACCTTCTGCAGGTTACCCTCCAGGACTGAATGAAGAAGTTCTGAAAGACAGACATGGGAAGCATGTTAAACACAGAAGAGAAAATATGGTACAGTGACTAACCAGCTGATTAACTACAGTCTGTCAATATTGGGTAATGTTGGCCCATTTAAAAACATGGAATACAGACAGAGAATGGAATGTCTTACTGAATTCTATGTTAGAACCCCTGCACACAGATGGTGATAGGATCTGGGAAATAAGGCCATGACATTGGAGCAGAATTAGGCCATTCAGCCCATCGAGTCTGCTCCACAGCTGATTTATTATCCTTGAATAGAGACTGGTGAAGCAGGTGGAACAGTGCCAACCTGGAGGTGTCTCTGAATAAATTCAGGCGAGGATTCCAATAAATAGAACATAGTTTAGCAACAGGAAAAGCTAATAAAAAGCAAAAATCTGACCAAAATGAACTGTAATATTTTATCTACACAATTAAGTTCTTGATTCACACTGGGTGTCAGTAGGATTTTTCCACAAGAATCATCGTATTTCAATAAAGACTGCTGAAGGGTTGATCTGAAAGCTGTTCAGGGCAGCATGGTGTACTGCAGTCTGCCATTTCTGACTGACAGCTACTCTGTTTGCATTGTTGTGGTGGTATTTATTTTTACAGCATCACAATGCACTAATGGGGTGAATGGGAGTCCAGGGAGGGGCAGCACCTCTGGTGAAGGGGCTTGCCGTATCCATTCCTGAGCAGCTCATCCACCTTTGGTCCCCACCAGACTCTCAGCTCTCACCTGTGGCTCCATGTAGCTGTTTGCCATGTGACCGTGGCCATACCCCGCTACACCGCTTCGGCATGCGGGCTAAACCAGGTGAGGGTAGCCGACGGGCCCGATAACCCAGTGAGATAGGGACAGGCCTGTCCTAGCATGCAAAGCCAGCTCTGGCGGACTGGGCAGATGAGATCTACAGTGAGATCCAACTGCTAGGAAGGTGGCACTGCAACGTGGAAAATGAAAGGCATGACAAGGCACAGAAGACGTCCTAGTAATCTATTGCAACCCCAGTTCGAGATGCTTGCTTAACTGAACCCAGATTTCTGAGGTCCAGAGAGTGGAACTGCCGAAGTGCAACAGCATTTCCACTTTAAAAACTCTCCCGCACAGGTTTCCTGTCATCATCAGGTATGATGGACAACCACAAGAGACATATATTAATGTTAAAATTAAAAGAATTCATGCTACAATTAATAGTTATAGCTCTGCTGTAATTATATATAATGCTACAGTTAACAGCATTATGGCACCAGTATACTATAGTACTGTTGTTAGATGTTAATGTTACAATTAGTAGTTCCAGTTTTATTGCTATATACTAATGCAACAATTAAAAGCATTATGGCAAACTGTGGGAGGCTGTGATGTGTACAGCCGCAAGAAGCATTAGAGCAAGGTACAGTAGATGACACCTTCCAAACACTATGACATCTATCTCAAGCACAAGAGATTCTGCAGATGCTGGAAATCCACAGCAACCCACACAAGATGCTGAGGGAACCCAGCACACAGGCAACATCTATGGAGAGGAATGAACAGTCAACATTTCAGGCCAGTCCTGATGAAGGGTCTCAGCCCGAAACATTGGTTCTTTATTCCTCTTCATAGACGCTGCCAGAGCGGCTGAGTTCTCCAGGACTTTGTGATTGGACTTGTATCATTTTGGACAGCAGGTGCTCAGATACACCAGTGCCTCCAGGTTAGTCTCCAAGCCACACACCATGCTGACTTGGGAATATATCATCCCCACCCCTTCCCCCCACTGTCACTGGGCCGAGCTCCCTTTCAGCACTGTGGACTCACCTACGCAATAAGAAAGTGGCCCCACCACCAATTCACTGTTCTCCAAATTTCAATGTCACCAACTCTTTCCTTGAGTCAGGGCATCATACAGAGCTGTGGCCCGTCTTCTCCATGGTGTCCTTGCTGGACTAAGCCTTTTTGGTCCGTATCTCTCCATGCTTTGAGCATGTCTAAATGTCTCTTTAGCACAGTAAATGGATCTGATTCCACCACCTCCTCTGAGACATCAACGATTCTGTGTATAAAATAAAAACTTTTCCCTCGGGTCCCCTTTAAAACTCCTTCTCTCACCTTAAAACCATGCCATCAAGTGATTGAAAGCCTGACCATGGGAAATAGATTCTATCTGCCCTGTCCATGTCTCTTTCAAACCCCCATTGGTCACCCCTCAGATTTCTTTGTTCCGGGGAGACAAGCCCACCCTATCCAATAAAATCCTCCAAAGTCCAGGCAACGTCCTGGGAAATCTCCTCTGCACTCTCTCCAGTGCAAGCACATCATTCCTACAGTGCGGTGACCAGAACTGCATGCAATATGCCCAAGTTGTAACATAGCACCCTAACTTTTATATTCTCTGCCCTGACCTGTGGGGTCCATATGTTTTCTTCATCACCCTATTGACCAATGTTTCCATTTCATGGACCAATGGACTTGAACCCCAAATTCCCTCTGCTCATTCCTTTGGGAAGAGGAGAACAGGTTAAATCATACTTAAATCAGGAGTTCTGTCCAGTCTTGAGATTTCTAAAGAGGAGCCTCATTGCAGAACAATTAAGGCTAACTGCTTTTCAAATGAGCTGAGGTTTATGTTACAAACACATTACAACAAGCCCTATACTAGCCCAAGACTGAAAACTGATGTGACTCTAACGGGAAACTCCACTCCTGCCACCCATCTGGGTCAGTCCAAACTTCCCAGGTTTCCTGGGAACCAACTCAATTTGCAACATATAATGATATCCATATGTAACTAGTCCTGAGAAACTTACGGAAAGCAGGCACATACTGAATGGCTTTGGACAGGGAACGCTCAGGGCAAACTGCTGGAATTTCTGAGCCCCTCAGGAAGGCTGCTAACGCTAACAATCAGGAACATACATCGAACAATTTAATCTGGGGAAAGGTTTATTATAAGAATCGAAAGTACCTTGTTCTTCTGGAGATGTGGGAGGCCTGAGAAGAAAGCAGAAATTATTTTCGGAGTTACTCGCTGTGATAGTAAAATACTGTTGCTACGTGTCAATGAGAAAGGTGCTCAGTTTAACCAGCAGTCTGTACCATTGACAGGATGCACTGTCAACAGGACTCCTTGGACAGCAGCTTCCAAATCCACAAACCTCTACCAGATAGAAGGACGTGGGTAGCATAAACAAGGGGACACCACTGCCTGAAAGTTGCCCTCTGAACCGTGGACCATCCTGACTTGGAAACATCACCATTCCTTCACCATCACTGGGTCAAAATCCTGGAACTCCCCCCTCACATTCAAGGACCACAGCAGTTCGAGAAGGCAGCTCACCACCACCCTCACAAGCGCAACTAGGGATAGGCTGGCTCAGACCGTGAAACCCACATCCTTTCAATGAATAAAAAGAAACAATACCCCCTCAAAGTTCAGAATGGAAAGATCTACACCGTTGCTTTGAGCCAGGAGTATTGAAACGTTATCTCAGTGGAATGAAGGAGAGATTACTGGGATGGGTTGGACCGTCAGAAAAGTGGGAAATGTTGCTGCAGTCAGAAGTCAGGGAATGCCGTCAGGATCGGGAATATGGA
Source organism: Mobula hypostoma (assembly GCF_963921235.1). Classification (NCBI taxonomy): domain Eukaryota; kingdom Metazoa; phylum Chordata; class Chondrichthyes; order Myliobatiformes; family Myliobatidae; genus Mobula; species Mobula hypostoma. The sequence continues at coordinate 52,587,791 of NC_086105.1, read as the reverse complement.
GCAACACACACAAAAATTGCTGGTGAATACAGCAGGCCAGGCAGCATCTATAGGAAGAGATACAGTCAACATTTCGGGCCAAGACCCTTGAAATTCCAGCATCTGCAGATTTCCTCGTGTTTGCATTCAGGAATATGGGGAAGGTATGCTGGGATCAGTGTGTGAGTAATATTTCTGAGATCAGAAGTGTAGAGAAATTTGCTGGAGTCAGGTACACGGTTTGTTGACAGGAATGGGGCTGCAATGGAAAGCATTTTATTGACGGATTGTGGGAATTGCTGTGAAGATTGTGGGTGCAGGGCAAGTGCTTGGAATCAGTGGAACATTGTCTAGTTTGAGTGCGCTGGAAAGATCATCAAGAATGCGATCGTTGAGGGAATCTTCAAAAGGACGTGCCTCAAGAAGGCAGCATCCATTGCTTAGCACCCTCACCATATGGGACATGCCCTCTTCTTTATACTACCATTGGGTCGGAGGCACAGGAGCCTAAAGACCCACGTTCAATGACTTAGGAACAAGTTCTTCCCCTCTGCCATCAGAATTCTGAATGGTCCAATACACACCTCATTGTTCATTTTATTTTGCACTATTTTTATAACGTATAGGGATTTTTAAGTCTCTCCACTATACTGCTGCCACAAAGAGCACCGTTGAGCTGCGGAGCGTGGAATGTGGTTATAATTCCAGAATCTGGAGTTGCGGATTGTTGTTAGGATTGGGAATATGCAGAATGGTGTTGCGATTTTTAGTTTCAGGAATTTTACCTGCTCTGAAAGATGAGGAAAATGGATGGGAAGAAGAGCATGAAGATGGCTATCAGGATCAGGTGTACCTGTAGCTTGGGAGAGGATTAGTAGAATCAGGAGTGTGAAGGCTACACAGAACATAGAATAGTACAGCACAGTACAGGCCCTTCGACCCACAATGTTGTGCCGACCCTCAAACCCTGCCTCCCATATAAGCCCCCACCTTAGATTCCTCCATATACTTGTCTAGTAGTCTCTTAAACTTCACTAGTGTATCTGCCTCCACCACTGACTCAGGCAGTGCATTCCACACACCAACCACTCTCTGAGTAAAAAACCTTCCTCTAATATCCCCCTTGAACTTCCCACCCCTTACTTTAAAGGCATATCCTCTTGTATTGAGCAATGGTGCCCTGGGGAAGAGGCGCTGGCTATCCACTCTATCTATTCCTCTTATTATCTTGTAAACCTCTATCATGTCTCCTCTCATCCTCCTTCTCTCCAAAGAGTAAAGCCCTAACTCCCTTAATCTTTGATCATAATGCATACTTTCTAAACCAGGCAACATCCTGGTAAATCTCCTCTGTACCCTTTCCAATGCTTCCACATCCTTCCTATAGTGAGGTGACCAGAACTGGACACAGTACTCCAAGCGTGGCCTAACCAGAGTTTTATAGAGCTGCATCATTACATCGCGACTCTTAAACTCTATCCGTCGACTTATGAAAGCTAACACCCCATAAGCTTTCTTAACTACCTTATCCACCTGTGAGGCAACTTTCAGGGATCTGTGGACATGTACCCCGAGATCCCTCTGCTCCTCCACACTACCAAGTATCCTGCCATTTACTTTGTACTCTGCCTTGGAGTTTGTCCTTCCAAAGTGTACCACCTTACACTTCTCCGAGTTGAACTCCATCTGCCACTTCTCAGCCCACTTCTGCATTCTATCAATGTCTCTCTGCAATCTTTGACAATCCTCTACACTATCTACAACACCACCAACCTTTGTGTCATCTGCAAACTTGCCAACCCATCCTTCTACCCCCACATCCAGGTCGTTAATAAAAATCACGAAAAGTAGAGGTCCCAGAACACATCCTCGTGGGACACCACAAGTCACAATCCTCCAATCTGAATGTACTCCCTCCACCACCACCCTCTGCCTTCTGCAGGCAAGCCAATTCTGAATCCACCTGGCCAAACTTCCATGGATCCCATGCCTTCTAACTTTCTGAATAAGCCTACCATGTGGAACCTTGTCAAATGCCTTACTAAAATCCATATAGATCACATCCACTGCACTACCCTCATCTATATGCCTGGTCACCTCCTCAAAGAACTCTATCAGGCTTGTTAGAAACGATCTGCCCTTCACAAAGCCATGCTGACTGTCCCTGTTCAGATCATGATTCTCTAAGTGCCTATAGATCCCACCTCTAAGAATCTTTTCCAACAGCTTTCCCACCACAGACATAAGGCTCACTGGTTTATAATTACCCGGACTATCCCTACTACCTTTTTTGAACAAGGGAACAACATTCGCCTCCCTCCAATCCTCCGGTACCATTCCTGTGGACAACGAGGACATAAAGATCCTAGCCAGAAGCTCAGCAATCTCTTCTCTTGCCTCGTAGAGCAGCCTGGGGAATATTCCGTCAGGCCCCGGGGACTTAACTGTCCTAATGTATTTTAACAGCTCCAACACCTCCTCTCCCTTAATATCAACATGCTCCAGAACATCAACCTCACTCATATTGTCCTCACCATCATCAAGTTCCCTCTCATTGGTGAATACCGAAGAGAAGTATTCATTGAGGACCTTGCTCACTTCCACAGCCTCCAGGCACATCTTCCCACCTTTATCTCTAATCGGTCCTACCTTCACTCCTGTCATCCTTTTTTTCTTCACATAATTGAAGAATGCCTTGGGGTTTTCCTTTACCCTACTCGCCAAGGCCTTCTCATGCCCCCTTCTTGCTCTTTTCAGCCCTTTATTAAGCTCCTTTCTTGCTTCCCTATATTCCTCAATAGACCCATCTGATCCTTGCTTCCTAAACCTCATGTATGCTGCCTTCTTCCACCTGACTAGATTTTCCATCTCACTTGTCACCCATGGTTCCTTCACCCTACCATTCTTTATCTTCCTCACCGGGACAAATTTATCCCTAACATCCTGCAAGAGATCTCTAAACATCAACCACATGTCCATAGTACATTTCCCTGCAAAAATATCATCCCAATTCACACCCGCAAGTTCTAGCCTTATAGCCTCATAATTTGCCTTTCCCCAATTAAAAATTTTCCTGTCCTCTTTGATTCTATCCTTTTCCATGATAATTATAAAGGCCAGGGAGCGGTGATCACTGTCCCCCAGATGCTCACCCACTGAGAGATCTGTGACTTGACCCGGTTCATTACCTAGTACTAGATCTAGTATGGCATTCCCCCTGGTCGGCCTGTCCACATACTGTGACAGGAATCCATCCTGGACACACTTAACAAATTCTGCCCCATCTAAACCCTTGGAACTAATCAGGTGCCAATCAATGTTAGGGAAGTTAAAATCACCCATGATAACAACCCTGTTATTTTTGCACCCTTCCAAAATCTGCCTCCCAATCTGCTCCTCTGTATCTCTGCTGCTACCAGGGGGCCTATAGAATACCCCCAGTAGAGTAACTGCTCCCTTCCTGTTCCTGACTTCCACCCATATTGACTCAAAAGAGGATCCTGCTACATTACCCACCCTTTCTGTAGCTGTAATAGTATCCCTGACCAGTAATGCCACCCCTCCTCCCCTTTTTCCACCCTCTCTATCCCTTTTAAAGCACTGAAATCCAGGAATATTGAGAATCCATTCCTGCCCTGGTGCCAGCCAAGTCTCTGTAATGGCCACTACATCATAATTCCATGTATGTATCCAAGCTCTCAGTTCATCACCTTTGTTCCTGATGCTTCTTGCATTGAGGTACACACATTTCAGCCCTTCTACCTTACTGTCTTTACACCGTTTATTCTGTTTCTCTTTCCTCAAAGCCTCTCTGTATGTTAGATCTGGCTTTACTCCATGCACTTCTTTCACTGCTCTATCACTCTGGGTCCCATCCCCCTCGCAAATTAGTTTAAACCCTCCTGAACCATGCTAGCAAACCTATCTGCAAGGATATTGCTCTCCCTCGAGTTCAGGTGCAACCCATGCAATCTGTACAGGTCCCACCTTCCCCAGAAGAGATCCCAATGATCTAAAAATCTAAAACCCTGCTCCCTGCACCAACTCCTCAGCCACGCATTCAACTGCCATCTCCTCCAATTCTTACCATCTCTGTCACGTAGCACTGGCAGCAATCCTGAGAACGTCACCCTCGAGGTCCTGTTCTTCAGCCTTCTGCCTAATTCCTGAAACTCACACTTCAGGACCTCATCCCTCTTCCTGCCTATGTCGTTGGTCCCAACATGTATCACAACTTCTGGTTGCTTTCCCTCTCGTACCAGGATGTCGTGCACCCTGTCAGAGACCTCCTGGACCCTGGCACCCGGGAGGCAACAAACCATGTGGGTGTCCTTCTCACGTCCACAAAATCTCCTGTCTGCTCCCCTGACTATGTGGGGAGGAAGGATTAGATTGATCTTGGAGTAGGTTAAAGGGTTGGCACAACATGGTAGACCGAAGGGCCTTACTGTGCGATGTTCTATGTGAGGACTGTGTCAGGACCTTGGGTGTGTGGAACGTTGCAGGTGTAAGGGGATTTCGACTTTTATGTTACTGCGGAGGCTAATTAAGATGGCCTCTTTGTTATGTTAATCTGGGGAATGCGGCTTTGTTGTGTTAAACGCTGAGAAAGTTTGCGCTAGCAGCTTGTTTTGGTTTAGTGTGTGATAAGAAATATATTATTAACCAATTGGGATAGTTGTTACGTTTTTGGTTTATTTGAAGATACTGTATGCGCGGGGTTTTGGGGGCAGAAGGCGGGAGAGCGAGACAGAGGATGGACGAGGTGCTGTGATGTCCGCTAATGGGGCCGGACCCCGAGGAGGGCGTTCAGCGAGGAGACGGAGATGGACTCGTGTGGAGCGTCTGGTCGACCACCGTTGTTGGTCCCAGGCGGCTGGTTGAGGTGGTCTGAGGGGTCGCAGAGTGAAGAAGAAGGGTCCTTGAGCTCCAACTGTTCTGTGCACGAAGAGATTGAACTTTGATAAGTGTGGTGCCTTTTATTTTCCTTTTATACTTTATTCTCTCTTAACTATATAGTTCCAGTAATATCTATAAACTGTAAATCATTTAATCGTATCTGGTGTATTGTCTGTTATTTGGGCGGGGTGGGGTACCTCACACAGCATCCACACAAACGAATTATCCAGTTTGGCGGGGCCGAGGCTGTTTCCCTAGACGACAGCGAGCTAAGCGACCCTGAGGGTGGCCGGGGGGGGCTACACAGGGACGAAGACCAAGGGAAAGGACTAAAAGATCAGCTTGTTCCCGAGTGTGATGTCTCATATCGGACATGGAAGGTTTGTACCTGAGCTTCTGATGTCCCATGCTGCCCGTCGGTCTGGCAAGAAGTTGGTGTTGTATCCCAGACTCAGATTCACAGCTATCACTTCCAATCCACTTGCCACCAGATCCGTTCCATAGTTCGGTTTTCCTAAAAATCCAAAAGGCATTCAGTTTTTCCAATTAATTACCAGATCTGAGATCTATTTTCCTTTGACCTCGTCAGAAGGAAAGACAACTTGCAAAGTTGTTTTATGGGAAGTGCCTGTTTCACACAGGAAGAATATAGTTGCTCTTTGTACATGAGGCAAGGCTCGCACCAGTGGTGTGGGAGCCATCCCCAGAAGTCTCGCTGCTGAGTCCAGTCCAGCCTTCAGCAACTTCCACAGACTGGACAGAGGTAGTTGCTCCTCAGTCCGACGTCACTTGTGTCCTGGTGCGATCTTTTATCTCAGTCATGTGTAACTCAACCGTCCTTTCCAAACTAAGCTTTGAGCTTTACAAACTGAACTTCTGTGACTGAAAAACCAGATTGTCAAAAGCAAAAAAAAACATTTTAAGGTACAAGTAATTTGAGCTGGTCCTACCTATCACCTGCCAGCTAGTACTCCTCCCCCCTCTCCCCACCTCTTTTTCCTGACCTTTGCTTTGTTCCTTTCCAGTCCCAATGAAGGGTGTCAGCCTGAAACCTTTGGCTGTTTGTTCCTCTCCATTAATGCTGCCTGACTTGCTGAGTTCCTCCAGCATTTTGTGCGTGTTGCTCATATTAGATGTAAAATAATCTTCAAGCGATGTCGAAAGTACCCTGGCTGGTCGCATTATGACCCGATATGGCAATTCCTACACATGGGAATGTGAAAGGCTGTGGGAATAGTGGGCACAGCCTGATCAATCACAGGCCCATCCCTCCCTACCACTGACATCATAGACAGGTGCTGCTGCCTCAAGGAGGCTGTGTCTGTTCTAAAAGATCCCCTACCATTCAGATCATGCCCTCTTCTCACTGCTACCACTGGGCAGGAGGTACAGAAGATTCAAGCCCCACACCAGGGGGTTCAGCAACAGCTACTTTCCCACAACGATCAGTTCCCTGAACTGACCTGTACAATCCTAACCCAGCCTCTGAGACAGAACTACCGACCTCCCTCTGCACTACCCTGGAATTCCCTCGGTTTTATTTTGCATTGATGTCTTGCCTTGCAGTTTTATTTTTCTCCATTCTCTCTTGTATAAATATAGTCCACATTCTGTGCGTGTCTGTGCCTACAAGCATATTTTCATTCTACCTGTATCTCATTGTGCTTGGGCACATGACAATAAAGACAACTTGAAACCTGATATGACAGAAAAAGATGCATTTATGTGGCATCTCAGGATGTCTTAGAGCCCCCTATTGGTGGTGGACTGCTATTGAACAGCGGTAAGAATATATTAGGCAGGTATAGAAAAAAATTACTATGTTGAATTGAGGTGTAAAATTGATAATTTTGTTGTAGTTTAACTTTCTTATGCTTGGCGAGCAGAATTAGGCCATTTGGCCCATCGAGCCTGCTCCACCATTCCATCATGGCTGATTTATTATCCCTCTCAACCCCATTCTCCTGTTTCTCCCCATAACCTTTGACACCCTTCGACCTATCAACCTCCACAGGTTCATCATCCTCTGGCTAAAGAAATTCCTCTTCATCTCTTTTCTAAAGGGATGTCCTTCTACTCTGAGGCTGTGCTCCCTTGTCTAGCCTCCTGCACTTTAAGAAACACTCTCTCCATCCACTCTATCTAGGCCTTTCAATATTTGGTAGGTTTCAGTGAAATCCTCCCTCATTCTGCTAAACTCCACCTACATCCACGTAATTGTTCAGTGAATTTCTCAGAAATTATAATATGGTTGCCTCTGTATTTTTCTAAAAACATCTGAGTTTTCAGTATCAGATGTTACACCTCTTAAATCTGGTTATTTTATATGTTAATTGCTATCTCTGAAATTCTGTGTATGAGATGACCACAAGTGCTTTTTCCTTTGCCTTTTCTTTGTTTTCTCAAATCCTTCCTGTTCATTTTCTACACTTGTAATACTTATGAAACAATAGCCAGCAATAAGTTTTGTGCCTCATTCTTGACTTCCAAAGAACGTTTGGATCTCAAAAGTATCAGGATCCGATAGTTCTCTGGAAAAGCCCCCCAGCAGGGCTCATGATTCTGCTGAAGGCAGAAGCCAGGTTGGACAGAGCAAAGGGGTGATCATGGTGGAACAGCGACGTACCCTGGGGAAGGGTCCACCACCAGGTCTGGCATTCCAGGGCTTGTCCCAAGTTTTGGGGTTGCTGCAACTTCGGGATCCAGGATAAAGAGCTCATCGTGAGCTACCTCTGTGACAAAGTGGAGATGCTCCTGCAGAGAAAGGGAATGCTGTTAGTATTTTAAAACAGTTGACGAGTAATTCTTAACTTGGTGTAGTTAATGTACGGAGAGGCATGGTAGTGTAGCAGTTAGAGCAAAGCTTCACAGCATCAGATTTCAGGTTCAATTTCTTCTACTGTCTGCAAGGAATTTGTACCTTCTCCCTGTGACTGTATGGGTTAATGGGTAATCTCCCATATTCCAAAGACGTACTGGTTAGGTTAGTGAGTTGTGGGCATGTTCTGTTGGCGGCAGAAGCGCGACAACACTTGTAATTCTCGGATTGTGTTAGCTGTTGACACAAATGATGCATTTCACTGTATAATCACAAGGGATTCTGCAGATGTTGGAAATCCAGAGCAGCACACACAAAATGCTGGAGGAACTCAGGAGGTCAGGCAGCGTCCATGGAGAGGAATAAAGAGTTGACGTTTTGGGATGAGACCCTTCATCGCAGTCCTGATGAAGGGTCTCAGCCTGAAGCATTGACTGTTTATTCCTCTCTATGGATGCTCCCTGACCTATTGAGTTCCTCCAGAATTTTGTGTGTATTTACCTGTACATTTCAATGTACATGTGACAAATAAAACTAATTTTTAATTTTCTTTTGGGGCCTTGGATCAGGTAGACACTCCCCACCCATCAAAATCAGCTATCAGGTTTATAAACTAACACACAATTGTTCAGTGTGCTGTGGGCAACACAGCAGTGTTACACTGCCCATTGTTGGAGAAGCCCCAGTCAGCGGCCGGGATGAAACCTTCAATGGTGATGTGAACCGCATTCCTAATTCCAGCTCACATCCACCCCCCAGTCTCCAGACCCTGCCCCTGGGATTTAAGTCCAGATGCAGGCACTTCAGGTCTCTTTTCTTGACCCCTGAGAAGGTCTTGTTCTTTGGAGTCAGTGAGGGCCTCTCTGTAGATTGCACCACCTTCACCTATGTTGCTGGGGCTTCAAGCAGCTAGTGTGGGCTAACGGGGGAAAGGTACCCTTACATCTAAATCCTTGGAATTCCTCCACATGATGACATTGAGCCCATTGTCCACAAGCTCTAACCTTAAGAGAAAACTTTAAGTCTTGGCTAATATACGTAGGTATTTACAAGTACACTCACTTTAGGGAGATTATTCTGCTTCAACCCACACTTCAGGATGAGTTTACTCTATTGTTTAATCTCCACAATGAGTTCTCACTGTCGATAATAACTCTCTGAGTGCTGGATCCTCCTTACCAAGGAGTAGATGCTTCCAGCTACCGAAGTAGTTCAAACACACTTTTTTTTTATTTTTAGTGATACATGTTTAATTTCGCCAAATAATTCTTGACATAGACTTGAAACTCTCAGAAAAATTTTAACTTACAAGAGATTTTCAAATTACAGAAGATCTGTAAACTACAGAAGATTTCCAAACACAGGTAAAATTCTTACAAACTAAAAGGATGTACAAACAAGTTTCAAACTAACAAGTTGTCCGTTACAGAAACCGAAGGCTGAGGTCTTCTTTCTGCACCCCACCTTTCTGTCATTCCGCCCTCTCATTCTTAACAATCCCTGTTGTTAGAAAGATGGCGCTAAACAGTGACTCCTTTGCTTGTCTCTTTGGAAGCTTTATTTCTATCTTTAATATCTCTATTTTTCCTCTTCAGGGTTCTTTTAAAGACCCTGACCTGGAGGTACACACTGACTTCAGTTCTTTGCGGGAATGGAACCCGCTCTCGGGGTTTCACAACGGGCCGTTATCTGACATGCCAAGGGCGCGGCCCAAGTGTTTGACTTGCCTTTGGAGGCCTAGGATCTCAGGGCTCTGAAGACGGGTGGATGGAAGGTCGTTGTCCAGACCAGTGCATCATAGGAGCTGGAAGATCTCTGGCTGTGTGCCCAGAGACCTGAGATCTTTGGGCACAGAGCTCGGAAAAAGTGACGCAACAGACTTTTAACATCGTAAACCAGCGAGTTGTTGGTTATATCTCCCCTCTCGGTGTGAAACAGAGACACCTCTTTCTCCCTTATTAGGGAGAGAGAGAACCTTTGGTATGTCGAATACCGGGTGAGCAAGTAGTCTTTGGGGTACTGCAAGTCTGTGTCTTTGCTGATGCTTTGCTCACTCTTGAATGCTCAGTGGTGGGTGCCGATGCTTTTTTTTGCTGGTGGGGGGAGGTAGGATCGTTGCTTGATGCCACTTACGAGCGGAAGGGAGGGGAGCTGGGGGACACCTTGGGGTTCTAACATTTAACATTGGGGTTCATTCTTTGGGGGTAGTCCTCTGTTTTCATGGATGGTTGTGAAGAAAAAGCATTTCAGGATGTATGTGATATACATTTCTCTGACTTTAAATGTACCTTTGAAACCTTTGTTTTGCTACTAGTTGACATCATCTGCATGTGATGTTTTCAAGTACATTTGTCAGGTCAGGTGAATGCAATGTTTAATTAAGTTAAAGTAGACCACACTGTTCCATGGTCTTTGAGAACCTCACTGCCCACTTGTTTATGACAAAGAGTATTGGTTAGAAGTTTAGCTTGATCAAAAGCAATTCTTTGATCCTTGAAAGGTGAGGGTGCTGTGCTGGAAAGCTGAGGTTAGCAATAAGCCCCATGTGCCCTGGAAAGTGAATATCCATCATCTCCACTGGCAATGAGCTGCCAAGTGCTTTGCTGCAGTTAGTGAAGTCCTGAAGGGCTGAGGCTGGGCTTAGCAGGTATCACGGTGTGTAAGGCTTTGTTGCTGTTCTGAATGAACTTGTGTGATTGCCATTCTTCATGATCCATGAATACATCTCATGGACAGGGGCACCAACACACCATCAAACCAGCCATGACTACAATGGGATTTTGCCAATCCCTGTGTAAGCCCAACACATTGATGCAATTACAAAGAAGGTAGGGTAGTGGCTCTACTTTGTAAGGAGTATGAAGAGATTTGGTATGTCAAAGACTCTTGTAAATTTCTACAGATATATGGTAGAGAGCCTTCTAACTGCCTCAAACAGAGCCTCCAACGTATAGGATCACAAGAAGTTGCAGAGGTTTGTAGACTCAGTCCGCTCCATCACAGGAAAAACCCTCCAAACCATTGAGGACATCTTCAACAGGCTGTGACGGGATCCTGAATTATCCCTGTGAACTGTGCTTTTAAAAGAGAAGGAGAGAGAGAGAGGTGTCCAACACAGACACCTTGTTTTTAAGAGAGAGAGAGAGGCGAAGATTGCTTGGAGATGGTGTTATGGTTTCTCTGCAGCATGTTTACACTTCGCAAGGACACTGGCAGCTTCTAAGTTCTTACAGAGAGAGATGGGAGGAGCTACTTGATGGACAGTTGGTGTTCAGCACAACAGTATTTAAACCAGCATAATTGCTTGTTTCACAGGACACGCAGACACACAAGGGTGTGGTGAAGTTACCACTATCCTGTTCAGGTGCCCACGAGTGTGAGACTGTGGATCGATTACGAGGTATCGATCTGTGATTATTAGTGCATGAAAGAGCGACCTTGTGGAGTCTACTAGTGTGTCTATCCCTCGCCTGGGTTGGTAGACTATCACTTGAAGACGGTGCTCTTAAGTTGCTCAAGTTTGGCTAACTTGGAAGTTTCAGAGGACAATGGGAAGATCGACGGCATCAGCTCACCTGAAGAACTAAACACCCCTCTCTCTCCATCACTACTCAACTCAATACCACAAACTGATCTGAACTTTACTTGTCACTGTAAGACTGTATCCATTTACCCCTAGGCTTGAAGAAGCTTGGTTTCTATATTTACACACACACACACAAACACACACACACACACACATACACACACACACATATACACACACACACATACACACACACACACACACACACACACACACATACACATATATATATATAAATCATTGCTAACCTGTTTGATATACCTGATTTTATATTATTGTATTGCGTAGTTACTAATAAATACCATTAGCTAATAGCAATACCAGACGCCAAGTGTTTTCCATTTCTGCTGGTTCTTTAACCTGTCACGGGGTACGTGACAAGGCAGTGTCTCATCCGCAAGTAAGGACCCTCACCATCTGGGACACATCAGGGTGGAGGTAGAGGAGCCTGGAGAACTACACCCAATATTGTAGAAACAGCCTCTTCCCCTCAACCAGCAGGGGAACAGTCCATGAACCCGTAAGCACTACCTCATTATTCCGCTTTTGCACTATTTATTTTTTTGTAATTTATAGTAATTTTTTATGTGCTGCACTGTACTCCTGCCACAAAACACAAATTTCACAAAATACTGTATCTCAGTGATAATAAACCTGATTCTGATACTTGCTAATTGATCACTTCCCATGCTCCTGCACCCAAGCCACCCGCCCACTGCTGGTCCTGTCAAGCTGGACATCCTACCACAGTCTTCATCAGCCCAGTTACTCACTGGAGATGTGCGAGTCGACAGACAAAATCTGTTGCACTTATGACCCAGAAGAATAGTGTCCGAATCGTTCAATTTAATATCAGAGAATGTATACAGTAAATATACAGGTTTCCCCCGCCATCCAAAGGTGGAGCGTTCCTATGAAACGGTTCATAAGCCGAAATGTCGTAAAGCGAAGAAGCAATTACCATTTATTTATATGGGAAAATTTTGTGAGCGTTCGCAGACCCAAAAGTAATAGTCATACTTTATTGATCCCGGGGGAAATTGGTTTTTGTTACAGTTGCACCATAAATAATAAATAGAACCATAAATGGTTAAATAGTAATATGTAAATTATGCCAGTAAATTATGAAATAAGTCCAGGACCAGTCTATTGGCTCAGGGTGTCTGACCCTCCAAGGGAGGAGTTGTAAAGTTTGATGGCCACAGGCAGGAATGACTTCCTATGACGCTCTGTGCTGCATCTCGGTGGAATGAGTCTCTAGCTGAATGTCCTCCTGTGCCCAACCAGTACATTATTTAGTGGATGGGAGACATTGACCAAGATGGCATGCAACTTAGACAGCACCCTCCTTTCAGACACCACCGTGAGAGAGTCCAGTTCCATTAATTAGGTGCTGCCGACATTTGTAATTGTCGGCCCAGATCAGAGATGATGCAATCAGCAATCGGCACTGATCTGGGCCGACAATTACGTGCTAGGCGGCACCTAATTAATTAGCACGTTTATTTCGGCTTTTTTCTTAAAGATGTGCTACGTGCCTCCCGGCTACTGTTGCGTTCTTCGCGAATCGGTACAGTATCTCTCTGGGGCCTGGGTGTTGGGGTGGTGGGACACGGGGGTGTCATCTCATCGTCGATCAGGGCAGGCAGCTCATCTTCTCCTATGACTGCCCACCTTGATGTCGAAGGTCGAGGTTCGTCGTCTGCTGTGGCTGATGTGGAAGGCTTGCTTGACTGCTGAGCCTTGTGCATTTTTTGATCATACAGTTGTTTGTAAGCACTCAAACCATCCTGAAAATATCTCCTAAACCTACGTACCCTTTCAAAATTAAAGTCGTACTTTATCATTGCAGCGAAAATCTCACGCAGTTGCTTCACTTTCTGCATTCGGTTTCAATTGTTATCCTTTTTTCTTCCAATTGCATCAGCTCTTCATCTATCAGTTCTTGGTCACGGGATGCCAAAACCTCTTGAACATCATCTTCGTCAGCTTCCACAAGCCAAATTCACTTTGTCCTTGCTTCGTTCACCACGATCGAAACGCTTAATTATGTCTAGTTTTACGCTAAGTGTAACATCCTAACTCTTTCAGGCTTTTCCGACACCTTAGAACCCATCTTGCTAACGGCTGCTCAATGCAACGTGTTTAAGCAATGCCGTTCCGAATCCGGGGCAGAGCGGCTGCTCGGGGCGCGCGCTGATCTTTTTGCAGGCTGATTTTTTATTGCGCGCTGCCTTTCTTTGTGACAGTGAAAACACCTTTTGAAAGCGAAAACAGGGTACTAATGTAGGTCTTTCGTAACAGTGAGTTTTCGTAAAGTGAACGTTTGAAAAGCGGGGGACACCTTTATTACACTTCATGGACATCCACAATCCAGAAGGGAAAACCCCAAAGAATGAATAACAGAGAACCTTAGAAACTGAAACCCTCTCCCCACACACAAACAGCAGCAAAAGCGTCACCCACACCCACCTTGCTCCAGCAAAAGCATCATCCCCCCACCCACAAGCTCCAGCAAAGGCATCACCCCCCCCACCTTGCTCCAGCAAAAGCATCACCCCCCACCCACAAGCTCCAGCAAAAGCATCACCCCGCCACCTTGCTCCAGCAAAAACAACATCCCCACCCACAAGTTCCAGCAAAAGCATCACCCCCCCACCTTGCTCCAGCAAAAGCATCACCCCCCCACCTCACTCCAGCAAAAGCATCAACCCCCCACCCACAAGCTCCAGCAAAAGCATCACCCCCTACCTTGCTCCAGCAAAAGCATCAGCCCCCCACCTCACTCCAGCAAAAGTATCACCCCCCCACCTTGCTCCAGCAAAAGCATCACCCCCCCACCTCACTCCAGCAAAAGCATCATCCTCCTTCATCTTGCTCCAGCAAAAGCATCACCCCCCCACCTTGCTCCAGCAAAAGCATCACCCCCCACCCACAAGCTCCAGCAAAAGCATCACCCCCCCACCTTGCTCCAGCAAAAGCATCACCCCCACCCACAAGCTCCAGGAAAGGCATCACCCCGCCACCTTGCTCCAGCAAAAGCATCACCCCCCCACCTCACTCCAGCAAAAGCATCATCCCCCTTCACCTTGCTCCAGCAAAAGCATCACCCCCACCCACAAGCTCCAGCAAAAGCATCACCCCGCCACCTTGCTCCAGCAAAAGCATCACCCCCACCAATACCACACGCAAGCCTTAAAAAAGCCCACAGCAATTGTGATCCAGAGTCCATCAAAAACTACTGTCCATCCCAACTCTTTGACATCTCAAGCAGACTGTCTCTCTCACTAATGAGGGAGAGAGAGGCATCTCTCCTGCCACAGACGAGTGGGAGATTAACAGCTCGCCGTTCGATGTTACAATCTGCGTTCGAGTCCCCCTCCGACTTGAGGGCCTTCCTTTGACAGTAGCATACACTGCTGTCTTGATGTTTCAATCTTCCTGCAACGCTTCAGTCACTGACACCGACGAGGATTCAGGTCGTCCACAGGATGCACCCTGAAGGCGCACATCTTCCAGGCTGTACCTGGGGATCCTGAAACGCAGGCCGCACGGTGAGTACCGACCGCCGTGAAGAACCGTAGGTTGGGTCTAGCTGTAGATCACGGACTCTGACACGACCCCAGCCACCTTGAACGGGCATCTGGCTGGCAGGAATTCCACCACAGGAATTCTGAGGGGGGAGCTGCAAGAGCATGAACCACAGGACAGGAGATACTTCTGTGGGAGACTTGAAGCATAGACTGGGCTGAGGAGATGAGAATGTTTAAGATTGTCATTGAGCACATGATTGATTTTGGACACTGTGGTTACGTGAGGAAATAATGTCTCCAGGGCATCTGAATCACAGTCAGGTTTACTATCGCTGACATACAGTATGTCATGAAGTCTGCTGTTTTGTGGCAGCAGACATAAAATATTGCCACAAGTCACAATAAGAGATATAAAAAATAAAAATAAATCATTAGTGACAAAAGAGAGCAATATTCTGAGGTGGTGTTCATAGACTATTCAGAAATCTGAAGATTGAGGGGAAGAAGCTGTTCCTGAAACATTGAATGTGGGTCTTCAGGCTTCTGTACCTCCTTCTTGATGGTAGAAATGAGAAGAGAGCTTGTCCTGGATGGTGAGGGCCATTAATGATGGATGCTGCCTTCGTGGGGCACCACCTTTAGAAAACATCCACGATGGTGGTGAGGCTAGTGCCCGTGATGGAGCTGGCTGAGCAATGACCCCCACCCCCTTCCTTATCTCTACGGGCCAGGTCTGTCTCCTCTGCTGCTAGAGTCATTGACTAACCCAGCATGGAAACCAACCCTTCAGCCCAACTTGTACATGCTGGTCAAGTTACCTACCTCAGCTAGTCTTATTTGCCAGCGTTTGGCCTGTAACCCCCTGCACTTTTCCTGTCTATGTATCATAGACCTCCCCACCATCAAGGACATCTTCGCCAGGCAGCATCCATCAATAAAGACCCTAACCACTCTTCTTATTACTACCATTAGGGAGGAAGTACAGGAGTGGAAAGACCCACACTCGTCATTTTTGGAACGGCTTCTTCCCATCCACCATCAGGTATCTAGTCGGCCCATGAGACAAAGAACACTACCTCACTATTCCTCTTTCGCACTACTTATTTATTTACTGCAATTTATAATAACTTTTTTATGTACTGCTGTGCAAAACAACAAATTTCACGACATGCAGTATATTTGTGATACAAGCCTGATTCTGGTTCTATTTACTTTCCTATTCTTTCCTCACCTACCAGCTGTAGGACGCCAGATTGTTTGTAAGCCACTTCTGGCTGCCCGCCCGCCCGCCACTGCCAGGTTTTCTGTGCTGTCTCCCCGCAGGCATGGGACAAGACTGATGAGAGAGATTGGCATTCAATGTCAGATAGCTAGGTGGTGACCACTTGGTGGCTACAGAAAGATGAGACCGAGTCCCTGTGGTAACAACATGAGAGTGAGTGTGAAGAAGAGTTCGGAGTGTGTCAGGACAAGTAGACAGGTCAAGCAGCAGAGCAGTGATGTCCTAGAGATAAGGGAACCATCAACGTGTAGATGAACGCCACATTGACCTTTGATAAGGAGTATTGGACCACACACCTGCTGTTCACCTCTCTGGTAATCTCCTGCTAAAGAAACCTTCTGCTTCCCATTAACTGGGAAAATGACAAATCAGCATTGCTAACCTTCTCCACCCACAGACTGACATCCAGTAAGAAGTCTCTGAGCTCAAAAACAACTGTTGTCCATGTTCCAATACCCTTGCAGGGCCGATTCCACAGAACACCACATAACTGTGTTTTCAAGGACCTGCTACCAGTGGAGCTGGAACTAGCTGGGCTATTTGACTCGTCAGGAGCCCTGAGAATATATCAATGCACTGAAGAAACTCTGATAAATGTGTGGTAGAAATATTCTGGGGCTTCATCCAGTTCCTCAACATGCCCTATCCCACCACATCCCTCTCTACCAAAACTTACCCAACACCAAACTACAACTGGCTCATCAGGAAATTGAAATTCAGCCTTTAACCATTTCTCACAGATCTTCTAACCTTTCCTGCTTTAACATCATCCTTATGATTTGCCACTTTGTCAAGGCATTTCTCCTCCTCCTGCTAGGCTAGTTAGTTTCTCCCCACGCCTCGTTTGGCACAACGGCTGGCTATCTTGCTGTTTCTTTAGCCTTTGTCTGTTTTAAGATGCCGAGTTGCTAGTTCAATGCTCAACCCAGCATGGATGCAAAGCGTGCAAGGAGCCGGCCAGATTCAAACCTGGAACCTCTTGTTCCTAAGTCTGGGTCCAGATACCACTACACTACCAGCACAGACCCTCCCTTTTGTGCATCCCTCCAATGTTGTCTAAAACCAAAGGTACCTAAATACAGCTCGGCGTTGTAAGTGCAAACCGGGGCTAAGCTGTCGTACACAGGCTCTTGATCACCAGGCACAAGTTACCTGCTTGTTCAACGATCCAAACTGGCTTAAGTACAAACATTTTCCCAAACGAATACTACCCACCTGAAAACTGACTTTTTCCAAAACACACTTCTGGAAATTATTATAGGGCTATTAAAACAAAAAACTTTATGCCATCTTAAAAGATTCTCCCCTCAGGCTGTTAATCTGATCAACCATTCTAGTCAGCCCTCCTTTCACTCCTTTGTCTATTGTCTCTGTCACCGCACTGCTCTGTAAACACTTTAAACCACTATTTATAATGCTGTTTACATTGAAATACATGCTGATATTTATGTATATTATTCCATAACTTTACTTTAACCGCTAGCTTCACTTTTTACATAATTCTTTATTCTTTATTATTTGCTGAAAGTTGTTTTTTGTTTCATGTCACACCTTGAACAACACATCACACAGCAAATTGCTAATACGTATCAATGTATACGGCGAATAAAGTTGATCCTTGATGCTTATAAAGTTATTTCTTCCTACCCTGACTGGCGAGGTGAGATTGCTTTGAATGACAAGGATTCACATTGTCCTACCTGGGCTCTGTCAATGCGGTAGAATCGATCCAAAGAAGTCGCTGCAGAGAGGAGGAGACACAGAAGGTTAAGCTGAGGCCACAGAGGTAGAAGTGACGTTGCTCTAGGAGAACGGGGGCAGATTTAAAAGTGGAGTGGGGGTAGGACAAAAGGAGAAGGACAATAACCATTGGAAAGCAGTTCTGGTGTTAGTGATGTTCTCACCTGCATCCTGGGATATAGTGCTGAATAGAGCACGGCAGTTTGTGTTGATGACTACACTAACTGAGGACCTGAGTTATGAGGAAAGGTTAAATAGTTTGGGACTTTATTCCCTAGATTGTATGAGAAGGAGGGGAGATTTGATAGAGATGTACAAAATTATGAGGGGTGTAGATAGGGTAAATGCAAGTAGGCTTTTACCACTGAGCTTGGGTGAGACTAGAACTAGAGTTCATGGTTTAATGGTGAGAGGTGAAAGGGGGAACCTCTTCACTCAGAGAGTGGTGCAAGTGTAGACGAGCTGCCAGTGGGAGTGGTGGATGCAGGTTCAATTTCAACATTTACAACTATTTTGGATAGATACATAGGCGGGAGGGCTATGGTCCAGGTGCAGCTTGACAGGACTAGGCAGATTAATAGTTTAGCACCATTTAGATGGGCCAAAGTGCCCAACTCTGTGCTGTAGTGTTCTATGACTCTAATCCTCAGGAGCACATCCATATTGAAAACAGCACAGAAGCAAAATAATGTAAACATTCATTATGCCAGTTCAAAACCAACTTGTAAATGAGTAAGTTGCTGCTGGTTAATGTATGGCACCTTCCTTGGTAGTAGGGCACTTACAGAGAGAATGATGAAAAAGTAACATTTCTAATAATGAATATTTGCAGGTACTCACAGTCAAGGAAGCACCATTTGGAAGAAAGATTCTGGGAAGACAACATCTGCCGCTGGGAAGACTCACCGTCCTGAAAATGAAGAACAATGGCACATGAGTTAGGATGCACAAACAACAAAGGGACTAGTGGGTTCCACTGTAAATCCCAGGGATAGGAGCAGTAGGATCCACTGTAAATCTGAGTGGTAGGAGTGGTGGGTTTCACTGTAGATCCCAGTGGGAGGAGTGGTGGTTTCCACTGTAGATTCCAGTGGTAGGAGTGGTGGGTTTCACTGTAGATCCCAGTGGTAGGAGTGGTGGGTTTCACTGTAAATCCCAGTGGAAGGAGTGGTAGGTTGCACTGCAGATCCCAGTGGTAGGAGTGGTGGGTTTCACTGTAGATCCCAGTGGTAGGAGTGGTGGGTTTCACTGTAGATCCCAGTGGTAGGAGTGGTGGGTTTCACTGTAGATCCCAGTGGTAGGAGTGGTGGGTTTCACTGTAGATCCCAGTGGTAAGATTCCCTGCAAGAGCTCTTTGCCTGATGGAATCTGCTCCATGAGTACAATGGCCAGAGGAGTGTAACTGTTGTCTGCCACGTGCCCTGGTGCAGGTACTCAAGCCTTATATCAAATGGCTCTCACTGGCAGCCTCCCATAAACACAAAAAATTCTGCAAATGCTGGAAATCTTGAGTAATGCACACAAGATGCTGGAGGAACTCAGCAGATCAGGCAGTACCAATGTTTCAGGCTGAGACCCTCATTGGGATTGGAAACAAAGGGGGCAGAAGCCAGAATGAGAACATAGAAAACCTACAGCACAATACAGGCCCTTCGGCCCACAAAGTAGGTGGGGGGAGGGGAAGGAGCACAAACTGGAAGGTGGTAGGCAAGGAAGAAGGTGGGTGGGTGGATGGGGGAATGAAGTGAGGTGATAATGGAAGGTGATAAATGGAAGGGGTAAAGGGCTGAAGAAGAAGGAATTTAATAGGAGAGAACAGTGGACCATGAAGAAAGGGAAGCATGAGGGGAACCAGATGGAGGTGACAGGCGGGTGAGAAGGGAATGGCTGAGCGGAGGACCAGAATAGGGAATAGAAAAAGAATGAAGTGGGGAGGAAGAATTACCAGAATTTGGAGAAATCGATGTTCATGTCCAGGTGGGAAGCTACCCAATTGCTCCTCCGACCTGAGATTGGTTTCACTCATGGACAGACATGGACGACTTCTCATTCCCATTCTGACATGGCTGTGTCATGGCTCTTCCTTTCTAGTCCTGATAAAGGGTTTTGGCCTGAAATGTTGACTGTTTATTCCCCTCGGTAGACTCTGTCTAATCTGCTGAGTTCCTCCAGGACTTTGTGTGTTTTTTGCACTGGCAGTCTGTTCTGTTGTACCAGGTCTGTGGAAACTTTGCAGGGGGTGAGCTCGGAAGCTTCATGAAGAAACAAATAAGGCGCCCACTGACTTGAAGAGATTCTGGCCCATGAGTGAACGGAGCAGAAAAGGAGTAGTGGAGAGGAGGTGGGGAAAGCCCAAGTCTCCATCCTAAGCAGACGGAAGCCCAGTGCAGAGGGCAGAAGAAGAGCAGCAACCTCAACCCAAAAGGTACTTTTTACCCCACTTAACTATCACGCAATAAGGCCCATCAGCCCAACTTGCCATGCTAACCAATTTGCTTATCTAATCTGGTCCCATTTGCCTGCATTTGTCTCATATCACTCTCAAACTTTTCTATCCACATACCTGCCCAAATGTATTTTAGACATTGTTCTTTCACTGGCAACTTGTACCGACATACTTATTACCCTGCATGTGAAAATGATGCCCCCCTCTTCCCCTTTAAATATCTACACCACCCTCTCCACTTTAGCCACACCTTCTAGTTTTGGACTCCATCATTCTGGGGAAAATACTGCGACAATCCACCTCATCTAGACTCCTCATGATGTTATATGGTTCAAAGTCAAAGTAAATTTATTACCAAATTATGTATATGTCACTATATATATATATACTACCCTGAGATTAATTTTTTTGCACACTTGTACAGTTGAACAAAGAAATGCAAAAGAGTCAATGAAAAACTACAAAGACTGACAACCAATGTGCTAAAGACAAACTGTGCAAATACAAAAAATGATAATAATAATTCTTATTATGATTAATGACAAATTTTGGAAAACACTACTAGACCATACTTAGGTTAACACTACCTAGGACAGAAGGAGGAAAGACAAATAACAGGCATAAAAAATTTATACAACAGTCAGATAAAATTTCTGAAGATTCAGCACTCCATGTAAACGTATGTAATTCTGATGAGAAATAAACACCAGTCCACTTAAATGAAAGCACAACACAGAAAAATAAAGAAATTATCACTACTGAAGGAACAGTTAACCAATGGAAGATCATGACCCTCCATGGAAGACATCCCCATGATCTGAGCAGACTAGATGACAACAAGGAAGCGTTGAACGCCTGGCTCAGAGTTGGAGACCTCTTCCCGGAAACAGAGGGGTTCCTGGTGGCAATGCAGGACCAGGTGGTTAACTCAAAAAATTATCAAAAAATATGATTAGGACCACTTAATCATGACAATAAGTGCAGAAAATGTCAAAAGAAACCAGAAACAATCCAACCCATTCTAGGACCCTGCAGCAGTTTAAATCAATTTGCTTACTTACACAGGCACAATCAAGTGGAAAACATCATTCACTGAAACCTTGCTTTAAAAACAAATACATAAAAGACACCATATCTTACTATAAATACAAGCCTGATCCAGTTTTAGAATCAAAGTTCTACAAATTATATTATGATCAATCTATTATTATAGATAGGTCAATCCATAATAATCATCCTGATATAATATTACAGGATAAACAAGCAAGAACAATTTACTTAATAGATGTAGCCATTCCAAACACCACATTACATACAGAAATCAATAAAAACAAACAGAAATGTGCTGAATTAAAAGGGGAAATTGAAAGACCAGGGACATGAACATGGTATACATTGCAACACACACTAAAAGCTGGAAGAACTCAACAGGTCAGGCAGCATCTAAGGAAAAGAGTAAACTGTCGACATTTCGGAGACCCTTCAGTATTCGCAGTATACATTGTCCCAATATCTACAGCTGGTCTCATCCCAAAGTCACTACACAAAAGCATTAAACAATTAGACCTACACAGCAATATTTATGTAGATCTCCAGAAAGCCACAACTTTAAACACCACTAGAATAGTCCGAAAGTTCCTAGCAATTAAGAAATGTGCTTGGCTATGCCTACACCTCAGGTTTTTACCAATTTGAGCTGAGAAAAAAAAATAATAATAAATAGATAGATAAATAATACTGAGAACATGAGTTGTAGAGTGCTTGATAGTGAGCCCATAGGTTGTGGTATCAGTTCAGAGCTATGGTAAGAGAAGTTATCCACGCTGGTTCAGGAGCCTGATGGTTATGGGGTAATAACTGTTCCTGAACCTGATGAAGTGGGACCTAAGGCATCTGTACTTCCTTCCTGATGGCTGCTGCAAGAAGACGTATGGTTTGGATGGTGGGAGTATTCGATGATGGATCCTGCTTTCTTGTGGCAGCACTGCTTGCAAATGTATTCGATGATGGGGAGGGCTTTTCCTGTGATGGCCTCACCTTGAGTTTTGGGCTCCTTATCTAAGAAAAGATGTGCTGGCATTGGAGAGGTTTCAGAGGTGGTTCACAAGGATGATTCTGGGAATGAATAGGTTATCATATGAGGAACGTTTGATGGCTTTGGGCCCATACTTGCTGGAATGTAGAAGGATGAGGGGGGATCTCATTGAAACCTTTCGAATGTTGAAAGGCCTATACAGGGTAGATGTGGAAAGGATGCTTCCATGGTGGGAGAGTCTAGGACAAGAGGGCACAGCCTCAGGATAGAGGGGTGTCCATTTAAAACAGAGATGCAGAGAAATTTCTTTAGCCAGAGAATGACGAATTTGTAGAATTTGTTACCACAGGCAGCTGTGGAAGCCAGGTTGTTGGGTGTGTTTGAGGTGGAGATTGATAGGTTAATGATTGGCCATGACACCAAAGGTTACGGGGAGAAAGCCAGTGAGTGGGGCTGAGGAGGGGAAAAAAAAGGATCAGCTATAATTGAAGGCAGAGCAGACACGATGGGCTAAATGGCCTAATTCTCCTTCTATGGTCTTATAAATGTGGGAAAATGAAGACTGGACATAGAATAGTTCAGCACATAGAACATTGCAGCACAGTACAGGCCCCTCGCTTCACCATGACGTTCCAACTTCTCAACCTATTCCGAGATCAATGTAACCCTTCCTTTCCACAAACCCTTTATTTTCTTTCATCCATGTGCCTCTTTAAGAGTTTCTTAAATGTGATAGGTAGAGTAGGCAGCTGGTATCTTTTTCCCAATGCACACACCAGTTTTAATTAAACCCCCCATTATTTATAGCACGTAAAACATAGCACATAGAACATTAGAGTCCATTGGCCTAAGATGCTGTGCTGATGTCTTAAATTACTCTAAGATGAGTCTAACCCTTCCCTCCTACAAAACGTTCCATTTTTCTATCATCCATGTGCCTTTCTAAGAGTCTCTTAAAATGTCCCCCATGTATCTGCGTCTATCATCACCCCAGTAGCACGCTTCACACACTTACCCCTCTCCAAAAAGAAATCTGCTTCTTGACATCCACTAATGCCCCACCTCCCCCTCGTACCCCATCCGTTATTTATTTTTATACACACATTCTTTCTCTCACTCTCCTTTTTCTCCCTCTGTCCCTCTGACTATACCCCTTGCCCATCCTCTGGGTCCCCCCCCGCCTTTCTCCCTGGGCCTCCTGTCCCATGATCCTCTCGTATCCCCTTTGCCAATCACCTGTCCAGCTCTTGGCTCCATCCCTCCCCCTCCTGTCTTCTCCTATCATTTTGGATCTCCCCCTCCCTCTCCCACTTCCAAATCTCTTACTGACTCTTCCTTCAGTTAGTCCTGATGAAGAGTCTCGGCCTGAAATGTCAACTGTACCTCTTCCTAGAGATGCTGCCTGGCCTGCTGCGTTCACCAGTAACTTTGATGTGTGTTTCTTGACATCCTATACTTTCCTCAAATCACATTAAAATTATGCCTCGTAAAACTAGTCATTTACATCTGGGAAAAGACGTTGACTGTCCACTCTATCTATGGTTTTTGACATCTTGTACACCTCTACCAATTCACCTCTCATCCTCCTTCACTTCAAAGAGAAAAGCTCTAGTTTGCTCAGCCTATCTCCATAAGACATGGTCTCCAAATCAAGGCAGCATCCTGCTAAATCTGATCTGCACCTCTCTGAAACCTGCACGTCCTTCCTATAATAAGGCAAACAGAACTAAATACAATACTCCAGGTATGATCTAACCAGCTTTAGAGAGCTGCAACATTACCTCACAGCTCTTGAACTCAATCCCCCTCCCCCTAGCCCCCCCAACACACCATATGCTTTCTTAACCACCCTTTCTTTTTTTTTGTAATTTATTTTTTATTGAATTTCATCATGAAACAAACATTTCCATAAGATGTATTTCAGATACTGTACATATATATCATATAATCATATTTGTCACAGATCTCCACATAATATTTATCTGAGGTATACATTTATAGAAAGGAGAGGAAAGAAAGAACAATCGAAAGAAGAAAACTATGTACAGAGTAGGCAGTGATTTTTTTTTTACAAAATATTCATTGACTTGTGAGAATAAAATCAGGCCTATGAGCTGTTATGTAGTTAAACCACTTTTTCCAGTATGAATAAAATTGTTCCAACTTAACCACCCTTTCAAAGTTATACGGCAAGTTGAGAGATCTATGGATGTAGACCCCAAGATCCCGCCGTTCCTCCATGCTGCTAAGAATACTACCATTAACCCTGTCCATCTTCCAAAGGGTATCACTTGGCACTTTTCGGGGTGGAACTCATACCTGCCACTTCTCAGCCCAGCTCTGTATCCTATTAATGCCCCTTTGTAACCGATGACGACCTTTGGCACCATCCACAACATCACCAACCTTCCTGCCATCTGCAAACTTTCTAACCCACCCTCATCATCTCCTTATCGAAGTCATTTATAAAAGTCACAAACGGCAGGGATCCCAGAAGAGGTCCTTGTAGAACACCACTGTTCACCGGCCTCTAGGCAGAACGCACCACAATCACCATCTGCTTTCTGTGGGGGAGACAATTCTTAATTCAAGCAGCCATGTTTCCCTGGATCCCATGCCTCCCTTAATCTGAATGAGCACACCATGGGGAACCTTGTTCAGCATCTTACTAAATATACACCAAAGATTCCAAGCACTTTTATTATCAAAGTGTATATGCAGTATACAACCACTAAGCTAAATCAATAAATGATTTATTTATTTTAATTTTACTTTGTGTTAATGATCTTTAAATCATTTTGAGTCCTTTTACACACCATTAACAATTTCTTTTTACTTTTTTAAAAAAAAGGTTTTTTTTAAGGACAGTGGAGGAGATCCCTATGCAGCTTTGGATAGTGCTGGGCATCAGCCTCACAGGGTGAAGCCACAAAAGCAACAGAACTGGCCCTGTTCTGCAACAGGGTCTGCTCAGCACCTAGATGCACTGTAGTGGCAGGGAACTCATTATGGTAGTATAGGGAGGATACCGTTGTGGGATTGTCCAAGGAGCCTCTCTGGGTAGAACGTAGGAATAATAAAGGGGTGATCTCTTTGTGCTTCAGTAAACAGGAGGTGTCCACATGCGAGATAATAAGCATTCAGAGTCACTTTGGCCCTGTGAAGGAAAGAGGCAAAGGTAATAAAGTTTAAAGAAACTTGGTTTAAGGAAGGGTATTGATTAGGGATGAGGAGGAACCATGTGTTAGGTGTAAGTTTATGTCTGTAGGAGCAAAGAAAAAGACCATGTATTGAAATTGACAGGGTGCAGAGCTGGACTGAGAGGTGACAGATGGAATACAACCTGGAAAAGTGTGAAGGGATTCATTTTGGAAGATTGAAGGTGAAGCCAGAATGGCAGGATTCTTGGCAGTGTGGAGGAACAGAGGGATTTTGGAGTCCCTGTTCGTAGATCCCTCAAAGTTGCTCAGGGTTGTTAAGAAGGTGTATGGTGTGTTGGCTTTCATTAGTTGGGAGAAATTGAGTTCAAGAGCTCTATCAAACCCTAGTTGGACCACACTTGAAGTATTGTGTTCAGTTCTGGTCATCTCATTATAAAAAGGATATGAAAGCTTTAGAGAGGGCAGAGAGGAGATTTTACTTTATTTTTTAATTTATTGAGGTGCATTGTTAAGAAGGCCCGCCTGGCCCTTCGAGCCATGCCGTCCAGCAATCCCCCGATTTAATCCTAGGCTAATCATGGGACAATTTACAATGACTAATTAACCTACCAAGCAGTAGGTCTTTGGATTGGGAGAGGAAACCAGAGCACCTGGAAGAAACCCACGCGGTCATGGGAAGAACTAACAAACTCCTTACAGGCAGCAGCAGGAATTGAACCTTTGTCGCCTGTATTGTAGTGCGTTGTGCTAACCACTACACTACCATGCCAGGATGCTGCCTGGATTAGAGAGCATGTCATACGAAAATAGGCTGAGTGAGCTAGGGTTTTTCGCTTTGGAGCAAAGGAGGATGAGAAGTTACTTGGTAGAGGTGTACAAGGTGATAAGAGGCATAGATCGAGTGGACAGCTAGAGACTTTTTCCCAAGGCAGAATAGCTAATATAAAGGGGCATAACTTTAAGGTGAGTGGAGGAAAGTATACGGGGGATGTCAGAGACGGGTTTTATTTTACACAGAGAGTGGTGGGTGCGTGGAACGTCCTGTCGGGTTGGTGGTAAATGCTGATACATTAGAGGCATTGAAGAAACTTTTAGATAGGTGCATGGATGATAGAAAAATTAAGGGCTCTGTAGAAGGATGGGTTAGAATAATCTTAGAGTAGGTTAAAAGGTTGGCACAACATCATGGGACAAAGGGCCTGTATTATGTTTTATGTTCTATGAAATAATGGAAGATTTATTGAAACTGCTGTGTGCAAAGCTGATTGACCTGTGGGACAGCTATTACATCCTCAGCCGGAAAGATTACACAGGAAGTTCGCTAATGGATAAACTACTATAGGTTTTAATAACAGAAACTGAAATTACAGGAAAAACTTAATTAAGTAACAAACTAGATCTTGATTACAAAATAAAATGATTATTCACAGGTCTAACTTAGTTAACAGTACATCCGATTTTCTATTACAATAATAGATGCAAGCTATAAAATAATCAGTGAAACCTGGGTGTTGTCACGGCTGCATTCCATGTGTCTACTTGTATCTGTGTTTCTCTGTTATCATGTTAGCACAACCTGCTTCCCTATTTACCAGTTGTTAGCCCTCACTATTCTTTCCCCTACAAAGTTTCAAACAACTCCTTTGAGTTTATAGGGTAAAGACAAGTTAAGAAATTCTGAAAGCAAAGAGGGACCATGAAATAATCTTGTTCAGTTGGATTAAAAAGAATCCTAAAACCTATTATTGGTATATTAGAAGCATGCAGTTAGCCAAGGAAGGAATTGGATCCCTTAGGGTGTGAACCCAGGGAATTTGGCCAAAATCCTAAATAAGCACGTCTCATCAGTATTCAACAGTTCAAACTTCAAAGTAAATTTACAAACCAAGCTGGCTCTGGCAATTCGGTAACCAACCGTGACCGGGCAAATCGTTAACCAACCCGGCCGGACAATTCGTTAAGCAAGCTGGCTTTGGCAATTCTATGCTGAGGTGCGTAAGGCTATCCACTCTGGTTCAGGAACCCTGATAGCTGAACAGTAATAAATGTTTCTGAACCTGGTGGTGTGGCACCTAAGGATCCTGTCCCTCCTTCCTGTCAGCAACAGTGAGAAAAGAGCGTGGCCTGGATGGTGTGAGTTCTTGATGATGGATACTGCTTTCTTGTGGCAGCACCACTTGTAGATGTTGTCAGTGGTGAGAGGTCTTTTCCTGTGATTAACTGGGCTGTATCCACTTCTTTTTGTTGATTTTTCCATTCCTGGGTATCAGTGTTTCCATACCAGGCCAAGATGCAACCAGTCAGGATACTCTCCACTGTGCATCGATAGAAGTATGGCAAAGTTTTAAATGACATGCCAAATCTGTACAAACGTCTAATAAAGTACAGGCATGGCCGTGCTTCTTTGTAATGGTACCTATGTGTTGGTCCCGTGACAGATCCTCTGAAATGATAATGTCAAGGAATTTAAAGTTACTGATCCCCTCTTCCTCTGATCCCCTAATGAGGACTAGCTCATGGACCTCCGGTTTCTTCTTCCTGCAGTCAATAACCAGCTCTTTGGTTTTGCTGACATTCAGTGTGAGTTTGTTGTGGCACCATTCAACTAGATTTTCAATCTCCCTCCTAACTGCTGATTCGTCACCACCTTTGATTTAGTCGACAATGGTGGTGCCATCAGCAAACTTAAATATGGCATTGGAACTGTACTTAGCCTCACAGTCATACGAGTTGGGGATGGGTATGCTGACATTCTGGAGCATGTAAGAGGAAGGGGGAAGTGGTCTAAATATTATAGGATGGGTTATTCGGAAGCTTTAGAGAGGGGCAGAGGAGATTTACCAGTACTGTGGCTGGATTAGAGAGCACGTCTTATGAGGATAGGTTGAGTGAGCTAGGGCTTTACTCTTTGGAGCAAAGGAAGATAAGACATGATTTGATAGAGGTGTACAAAATGATAAAAGGCATAGATAGAGTGGACAGGGTGGAAATGGCTAATATGAGGGGTCATAGATTTAAGGTGATTGGAGGAAAGTATAGGCAGAATGTCAGGGGTAAGTTTTTTACATAGAGTGGTGGTGTGTGTAATGCAGTGCTGCGGGTGGTGGTACTGGCAGATACATTAGGGACATTTAGGAAACTCTTAAAGTTTCTTAAGCACATAGGCACATAGACAAATGGAAGGCTGTGTAAGAGGGAAGGGTTAGATTGGTCATAGAGTAAGTTAAAATGACAACACAATATCATGAAGTGAACACATCAAAGTTGCTGGTGAACGCAGCAGGCCAGGCAGCATCTCTAGGAAGAGGTACTGTACCTCTTCTAGAGATGCTGCCTGGCCTGCTGCATTCACCAGCAACTTTAATGTGTGTTGCTTGAATTTCCAGCATCTGCAGAATTCCTCGTGTTTACATCATGAAGCGAAGGGACTTTACTGTGCTGTAATGTGCTATGTTCTATTAGGGTGGATAAATCCCCAAGGCCTGATACAATCTTTCCCATATGTCAATGGAAGCAAGAGAGGAGATTGCTGAGGCTCTGATGAAGACTTCTGCATCCTTGAGAGCAGAGAGGGAAATGTGGTTTACATGGGTTTTACT
Organism: Mobula hypostoma; assembly: GCF_963921235.1. Lineage (NCBI taxonomy): Eukaryota > Metazoa > Chordata > Chondrichthyes > Myliobatiformes > Myliobatidae > Mobula > Mobula hypostoma. The sequence continues at coordinate 52,558,713 of NC_086105.1, read as the reverse complement.
GAGGCTTTGGACAAGATCTCACATCGTAGGCTGGTCAGAAGGATAAGCCACAAGGAACCTGAGGAATATTGGGAAACTGGCTCAGCGATAGGAGGCAGAGGGAAGTAGCAGATGGGAGTTTCTTTGACAAAAAATCTAAAAAGACTGATGTACCTCAGGGATCCAGGCATGGACCTGTTGTTTGTAATATATAATGAATTAGAATATAGATGATCTGATTAGTAAGATTGCAGACAACACGAAAAGTAGTGCAGTCACAGATAGTGAAGAAAGTTGTATAAAGATACAGTGGGACGTAAGATCAGCTGGAAAGTTGGGCAGAGCGGTGGCAGATGGAATTTAGTCTTGAGAATGTGAAGTTAACTCAAAAAGAACATAGGACCCTTGGGAAAGCTGATGTCTGTAGATACCTTGGGGTGCAAGTCTAGTGTTCACTTGAAATGGAGACATGGTTTCACAGGGTGATCAAAAAGGGATTTCATATATTTGACTTCATAGACTGAGGGTTTGAGTATGAGAGTTGGGATTTCATGAGAATGTACAAAACATTGGTTGGATATCATGTACAATTCGAGTCATTCCAATACAGGAAAGAAATGTTAGCAATTGGGAGAGTGCATTAGAGTTTTGTCCGGGTGATGCCTGCAATGGAGGGCTTTGGCTATAAGGTGAGGTTGGATAGGCTGGGTTTACTCTCATTGGATTCTGAGAACACCATAAAACTAGGAGTGCCATGGATAGGATAGAAAGTCAGAAACAGAGGGCACAGAGTTACGGTGAGAGGGGAGAAATCTAATGGACATCTTTGGAGAGAGTGGCAGTTATATGGAACGAGCTGCCAGACGAGGCGGTAGAGGGAGATACAAATACAAAGTCTAAAAGACCCTTGGACAGGAAAGCTGGAGGGGACTACATACCTAATCTGGACAAAAGGGAGTAGCACAGACAGGCATCACAGCATGGATGAAGTGGGTTAAAAGGGTCCATTTCTGTGTTGTATGTTTCCATCAGGACTCACATTACCTAAAGAGCTTTTAATATCATAGAATCAGACAACTCAGAAACAGCCCATTCAACAAGTCAAGTCTGCATTGCTCTCTAAGGCTATCAGAGATATCTAAGATCAGTTTGAAGGCTTTTAACAGCTTACGTCCCCTGTTTTTCTCTCCGCAGACATTGCCCGATCTGCTGAGAACCTTCAGCATTCTGTTTTTATTTTGGATTTCCAGCATACACAGAAATTTTGCCTCTGTACAAGAGATCAGAAGTTCACCAGCAGTAAATAATCCCTCGGGCAGTCAGAACGACCCCAGGAAACAATCTTACCTGGTAATGAAACTGATGTCCATCTGCCATTAATGGATAAAAGTCCTGGCAGAAAAGATAAATATCATTACCAATAATTTATCATCTTAGAATCTGGAAAACCACATTCCCTGAAGTGTCTGAATTCTGAAACCATTAATTAATAATGTTATCATGCAATGATAACAAGTCATGATCCACTGCCAACCTCTCCATTAGCAAAGCCTCCACACATGACTGGTAGCCCTGCCTTTGGAGGTCCTACCTCCTGTTGGGACTAAGCCAGTCAACCAAGACGGGGCGGTTCCAGTATTGGCTTGCCATCAGTGGGGACCACAGCGAACGCAGTTAGTGGGGGAATTCCAATCAAGGGCTGAAATTCTTGATCGTCTCGCAGAAAATATTCTTGTCATATTTCCCCCAGCAAAAAAACTGGGAGGGAATGTGGTGTTCTCCCACTGGTGTCAGCAGAAAGTTCTTACCTCCTGCAGCCGGTCGATGTACTTGCGGCATGTCTCCAGATCACAGTCTCCGTGGATGACAATAATTCCCAGTGGAATTGCTGAAGGAAGAAAATGAAAGCATTATCACATTCCCTGGGACTTTCCATTAAACTCTGGGAAGATAATAGTATTGTGTGAAGAGTACATGGAAGTACTTTTATAGAGACACTGCGTACTGAAGTAATTGTTCATGTAGACAATCTGAGTACAGTCCCCAACCCTTAGGTCTGTCAGATTAGAACCCCAGAGTCATACAGCACTACATCACAGAAACAGGCCATTCAAACCATCCAGTCCATGCTACACTATTATTCTGCCTAGTCCCATTGATCTGCACTTGGGCCATAGCGCATTATACCCCTCCCAACTACGTACTTATCCAAACTTCTCTAAAATGTTGAAATCAATGCCTCATCCACTACTTCCACTGGCAGCTCATTGCTCAATGTCACCTTTTACCCTTAACCTATGACCTCCAGTTCTAATCTCACCCAACCTCAGTGGAAAAAGCCTGCTCGCATTTACCCTATCTATATCCCTCGTGATTTTGTGTATCTCTATCAAATCTCCTCTCATTCTCCTACACTCCAGGGAATAAAGTCCCAACCTGTTTAACCTTTCCCTATAACTCAGATTAGGGTGTAGAGTTGTTATTGGAGAATTATTTTCTCCAGTTTAAGCTTCCTATGCTTGCTTATATTTTTATACCATCACCTGTTGTGTGTAATTGTTCAGAGAGTTTTCAGTAATTCTAGCCAAGCTGATTCTGTACCTTTCTAGAAGCTTTTCTGCAGTCTGTGCATCAGTGTTGATCTTGATAAATAGTGGAGCAGTTTTGAAGGATCAAATTGCCTGCTACTGCCCCTAATTTTTAAGTTCTTGTGAAGTGGTGCAAGGTCATATTGGTAGGGGAGATTGACTGGCGTACCACCGACTTGCTGCCCACTGAGCTCAGATACGACCACCCACAGTGTTTCTGTCGCTACTCACATGTCTCTTGCAGCCTCTGCTTGGTGTACTGCATGCTCTCATAGTCCTGGAGACTGATCCTGTTCACTCGCATCCTCAGCCGGCCCGGGACAGTGTGTGGGCTGCAAAACACAGATAGTGAGAATGGCAGCTTTTGTCACGGTCAGAAACGGTGACACTCAGAGTTGTCCATCAAAGGATTCCAGATAATAAAATGGCCATAGAGAGGACTATGGCAACAATGCTACACTCACATGCACACACTTTAGTGTAAATGCCTTACGAACAAGCCCAGTAAAAGCCCTTGTTTATATTTGTACCAGACCAATTTATTCCCTTTAAGTGCAGCTCTCTCAAAGCTAGGAGATCAATAGCTATCAAATATTTGTTGGTGGTATCTTTGATTGTTGAGAATATTCATTTGCAGAGGGAGATCTGCCACAACCTACACTCCCACCCTTTACCAGACGCTCTATGTGCCATACCTGGAGTTTCTCCGTTCTCCAACAGACCCACACTCCACCTCAGTCAACCGTCTCCTCTCTTCCAGACCCTCTGCTTCTCTCCACCTGAATACTCTTGAGTTCTCACCCATACCCTACCAAATCCAGCTCCTCACCTCTGGTGTCTCCCCACTCTCAAATCCTCCTTTCACCTGAACCCTCTCCTCCCCCAACACACAGACCCTTTTGATGACTCCATTAGATCCTGCCATACTCTCGTACCCCTGCACCAACAAGACCATAAGACAAGAGGAGCAGAATGAGGCCATTCGGCCTATTGAGCCTGCTTGGCCATTCAATCATGGCTGATTTATTTTTCCTCTCAACCCAGACTCTCCCACGAATGGAAATACCCTCTACACGTCTACTCTATCAAGGCCTTTCAATATTCAACAAGTTCAGTTAGAGTGAAGGAGGACAGCGGAAAAAGTTCAGGTGGGAGGTCTATCAGAATGCACAACCTTAGAACAGCAGAATGTTCCTTTAGAACCAAGTTGAGGAGGAATTTCTTTAGTCATAGTGTGATGAATATGTAGAATTCATTGCCATGGACAGCTGTGGAGGCCAAGTCATTGGGTACATTTAAAACGGAGGTTGATAGGTTCTTGATTAGTAAGGCCATCAGAGGTGAGAAGGCGAGAAAATGGGGTTGAGAGGGATAATAAATCAGCCATGATCAAATGGTCAAGCAGACTTGATGGGTTGAATGGCCTAATTCCGCTCCTATGTCTTATAGTCTTTCCAAAATCTGCCTAGAAGGTGGATTTCTACCTATCTTAGCAGGATATCCCTGTGTTTGTAGGTGACTGGCAGCTTCTGGGGAGGGTGCGTTGAATAGAAAAAAGGATTAGTGTCAGATTAGTGTACAGAGTACATTATGGAGGGGTAGTGTTGTAGAAAGCAGTCTGTATTGTGTTACAGAAAGACAGTTCCCATGGGAAGGCTTTCTTACAACAGTAATGCCTCTGTGGGTGTGTTGTCTCTAGTTATTAGAAATCTGATTGTACTGTAGGCAGCAGAGGAAGGGTTGTTGCTTTAATTAACAAGAAAATGGATGTTACATTTCTTGACAAAGTATTATGTACAAGTTTCAATGGGAGATCAGTTTCCAAAGTAAATCCCATAAGCAGCCTCCCACTGTAAACTGGCAGCCTATGATCATTGTTCTTGGTGAATTAGTTCAGTGCTTTGTTTACACTCTGCGTTCATTTATTCATGCAAATTCCACAAAAGTGAATTTTCATTCTGAATGTCACAGTTTTTGGTATTGATCTGTGAACTGCATGGGGGCAAAATGCCATTATCTAAACTGCTAGAATGAAGGGCACTGTAAATTGGTGACTGATGGCCAGTACAGACTGAATGGGCTGAAGGGCTGTTTCAGTGCTGAATCTCTGTGAACTACCTCAGTGCGGTTTAGCAGTCATCCTCATCCAGTTTTCTCATAAAGGTGGTGAAATTGACTAAAGAGGCACGGGAACCAGTGTTAGGGTGGTTCCCACACCGTCCATGCCCTGCTGTGTCCCGTGAGGAGTATGCCAGCTCTTAAAAGACACACTTCCCATGCTAATCAGTAGTACACACTATGACCATCAGCAGTGAGGAGGCTCTAGATTCATGCTCTGCGACGCACCGATACTGGTACAGGAGACTGAGGCCAGTTCTGCTCAAGGGGAGGGAGTTGAGGGAAACGTTCCACTGGACAAGCTTGACTAAAATGGTAGAGAGGGTGAGGGCAATTGAGATATGAAGCAATGCTGGAAGACAGCTCATGACTCTACTGGACATGTCGAGGTGACCGCTAGACCAGGTAAATCAGAATCACGACAGCACAGTATAGGCCCTTCAGCCCACAATGTTGTGCTGACCTTTTAACCTACTCCAAGATCAATCTAACCATTCCCTCCCAAATAGCCCTATGTTTATTTTTTCTTCCATGTCCTTATTTGACAGTCTCTTAAATGTCCCTAGCGTATCTGCTTCTACCACACCCCTAGCAGCGTTGACAAGTCCAATTTACACCCCTGGCATTCCATACAAATGCCACACTCTGTGTAACAAAGCCTACCTCTGACATTCCCCTATACATTTCTCCAATCACCTTAAAATTATACCCTCTTGTATTAGCCATTTCCATCCTGGGAAAATATCTCTGGTGTCCACTCTGTATCATTATCATTTTATGCACTTCTGTCAAGCCAGCTCTCTCATCCTCCGTCACTCCAAAGAAAAAAGCCTTAGCTCGCTCAAACTTTCCTCATAAGACATGCCCTCTAATCCAAGCAGCATCCTGGTAAATCTCCTCTGCACCCTCTCCAAATCCTTCCTATAGTGAGGTGATCAGAATTGAACACAATATTCCAAGTGTGATCTAGCCAGAGTTTCATCGAGCTACAACATTAACCCATGGCTCTTAAATTCGGCAGATGGATGTCAGTCACAAGGAGAGACAGCAGGAATAGAATGCAGAATCTGGTGTTGCTTGAGGGATTGGAAGTCCCAAACATCCATCCAGCCTAGACCGTGCAGACGAGAACTACAATTGAGATGCTTTCACGACAAGCCTGGTGGAGTTGTGCAGCAATAGTGTCATAGAGCACTACAGTGCAGAAGCAGGCTCTTCAGCCCATCTAGTCCATGCTGAACTATTATTCAGCCTATTTCCATTGACCCACACCTGGACCATAGCCCTCCATACCCCTGCCATCCATGTACTTACCTAAGCTTCTTTTAAATGTTACAACTCAATCCACATCTAACACTTCCGTTGGCATCTCGTTCCACACTTGCACTACCCTTTGAGCAAAGAAGATCCCCACTCAAATTCCCCTGTAATATGTCACCTTTCACCCTAAACTTCTGACCTCTAGTTCTAGTCTCACCCAACCTGAGGGCAAAAGGCCTGTACGCTTTTACACTGGGCACATCCCTTATAAGATCTCCCCTCATTCTCTTGTGCTCCAGGGAATAAGTCCTAACCTATTCAATCTTTCCTTGTAACTCAGGTCCTCAAGACCCGGCAACGTCCTTGTAGATTTCCTCTGCACTCTTTCAATCTTATTGATATCTTTCCTGTAGATAGGTGACCAGTACTGCACTCAATACTCCAGCTTTGGCCTCAGTAATGTCTTATACAACTTCAATATATCATCTAAACTCCTGTATTCCTGTATCTTTAGGACCCTATCTAACTGTGACACCACTTTCAATGAATTATGGACCTGTATTCCCAGATCCCTTTGTTCTACCACACTCCTCAGTGCCCTACCGTTCACTGTGTAAACTGTACCATGGTTTGTCCTGCCAAAATGCAACACCTCATATTTGTCTACATTATATTCCACCCGCCATTTTCAGTACATTTTCCCAGTTTGTCCAGATCCTGCTGAAAGCTTTGATAGCCTTCCTCACTGTCCACTATGCCGCACCCCTCCCACCTTGTTATGCGACACCATCACTCTGCTAATTTCAACACACGCAGATCAGAGGTGACATTGCAGAACGGGGCATCTATGAGGTAGTGAGGACCTTCAGCAGCAGCAGAAAACCCCTCCAGCACAACCTAAACAACAGGAATTCTGCAGATGCTGGAAATTCAAGCAACACACATCAAAGTTGCTGGTGAACACAGCAGGCCAGGCAGCATCTCTAGGAAGAGGTACAGTCGACGTTTCAGGCCGAGACCCTTCGCCAGCACAACCTGTAACCTTAGGCTTGGACAATCCCTCACTGAAGTGCTAAAACTGAGCCGGCGATCAGCCTGGGTTCGATGAAGAACACAGGAGGACATGCAGGGAGCAGCATCAGAGGCAGGTGAAAAGGAGGTGACACTGCAACAGAGACCGTCTACCCCTCCCCCCCCGCCAAAGTGTGCAGCTACTTGAACCAATGCTTCACCACCACGGCTGGGATCTGGTTTCAGTACTGGCCTTTTGTGGAGTTTACCCATTCTCCCTGTCATTGCAAGGAGCACCCCTCCCCAGGTGCTCCATCTTCCTCCCACATCCCAAAGGGTTGGTCTGTTAATTGGTTGCTGTAAATTAGCCCTAATGTATAGGTGAGTGGGAAAATCTGGATGGGGGATAGGTATTAATGGAACTCAGCAAGTTAGGCAGAATCTCTGAAGGTTCATAAATGATATTTTGTGGCTGAGACCCTTCACCGGGACATTCCTGAAGTGTCCCCGCCTGAAACATTGAATATTTATTCCCCTCCAGAAATGCAGCCAGACCCTCTGTGTTCCTCCAGCATTTTGTATGTTGTTTTGGATTTCCAGCATTGATAGAATCTCTTGCATTTATGAGGTAATAATGGCACGTGCGAAGAGTGAAAATGGGTCACAGTAGGATTCAAGCAACACACATAAAAGTTGCTGGTGAACGCAGCAGGCCAGGCAGCATCTCTAGGAGGAGGTGCAGTCGACGTTTCAGGCCGAGACCCTCGTAGGATTCATGTGACTGGGTGCTTGATGGTCAGTGGGGACATGCTGGACTAAAGGGCGTGAATTTGTGCAGCACGACTCTAAAACTAACTGGCTCTAGGTGGGCTGGGAGGCCACAGCACATGGACACCAATACAGGGGCTCGGCTAGAGGCCTAGGTCCTATACCTAAAACTTTTCTCCCCTATGCTGGGATGGCTGCCACAGGTGTACTCAAGATGCTGGGGGACGTATGAGGAGTGGAATGGGAAATGGGAGTGTTTGGGGAGGGGGAAACGAAGTATTCTTTCTTGGCTGAAGCTGGTATGGACAGTAGACCTGGCAGGAATGCAGGAGGACACTGGAATTTGGTACTGGCAGGGACTGCAGGAAGGAAGACTGGCATTTGGAAGTAGGAGGGATCAGGGTCGGCACAGAGAGCAGATCAGTGGGGGTAAGGACGAGGGGTAAAATCAGAATCAGGTTTAATATCACGGGCATGCCTGTATGTTGTGAAATTTGTTGTTTGATATCACAGGCATGCCTGTATGTTGTGAAATTTGTTGTTTTGTGGCAGCAGTGCATTGTGGTACATGATAATAAATAAAGCTATAAATTAAAATAAGAAAATATATTAAAAATTAAATTATATAAGTAGTTTAAAAAGTGAGCAAAAAAGATAGTGAGGATCCATTTAGGACATGGGTGGTTTTGTGTTATTGGGGTCGCAGATCAGGGCAGCTGGGGTATAAACTGTGGACTGGGAGCCCTGTTGGTGTAATGAAAACTGGTGTCCAAAGTTAAATAATTTTACCTTCAGGTATCTAGCCTGGAGTTGTGTTAGTAAACAACACACACAAAATGCTGAGGAAACTCAGCAGTCAGGCTGCTATGAAGGGAAATGGGCAGCCCACACTTTGGGGCGAGATCCCTCATCAGGACTGGGAAGGAAGAGGGCAGAAGGTGAAATGTTCTCCACCTCCTTCCCTTTTCCTCTGGTTCACTCTCCTCCTCCTGTAGCCCTTTACCTCACTGAATTAATAATCGACAGTCACTGGAGTGTAGGGTGGGCAGGGCTGCTGGGAAGGGCAGCAGATCTGTTCAGAATCAGGTGCCAGGGAGAATGGCTAACAACTGTGTGGTTCTGTTTTGTTCCCTTTGGATTACGACCATGGGGGTGTTGGGGGTCAATCGTTCCAGAAGAAAGTCTGTGGAATGGATTTCAGATGACATTTCTGAACATTTACAACAGTGCAAATTGTATAATTCATGTTTTGTTAATATCAATGGGATTCAGTAACTTTAAGATGTTACTTCACCAACTAAATTCACCAACGTGTTGATAACAGCATAATCTAATTCTACCTGATGTGCCACTGACTTAATTCAGCCTTAAACAAATTCAGATTAATGAATTGGTTCTACATTTTAATTTTTGGAAGATATTACCCAGCACTGAGAGGTATATATTTTATTTAGTGTGTGACGAAAGAGGGTTACAAAAAGTACACATAGACTAAGATGTTAACTGTCCTGTGCTGGCACCAGTGGGATCAGCAGTTGATCTGCCACCTGTCTTCAGGAGAAAGAGAGATAAGGAAGACAATGGAGCAGCATTTGGAAATGTTAATGAAGAGACGAGAGAGTTTAACGGAAGGAGGCACCGGTCTGAGAACTGTCAAGATCGGCTCCTTTTTGAACCCTGAACTGTTTGAAGTGTGATGGACAGGCGATACCCCAGCAGGGGGATAAAAAGGGATAGGTTTGCTAAGGCAGGACAGACACGACACCACGAGGTAACGAGACCCTGGAAGCGGTGCACCTCCCACAAGTCGGTGGGAGTTTTTGGAGGGCTGGTCTTGGGACCAAGCCATAGACGCACAGGGTGGAAAGGTATGATCGGCGGGAACCTGGTGTGTGTCCGTCCTTGCCTGGGTGCCAAGTTCACTGCAGAGGAACGACCGTATCTGAAACGGAGGGGTCACAGTCGGTGACCTCAGAAGACATTACAAAGGGCTCGCCCAAAAGCTGACTGTGAGGAATATCGAAGGTCTGTTTGGAATCCGATTTTGAATATTCATTCGCTCTCTCTCTCTCTCTCTCTCCCACGGCACGGCAGTGATTACTGTGAACTGAACTGAACTCAATTGAACTGAACTTTGCGTCACTTTGAAACTGGTCATTTACCCCTAGACGACGATAGAGCTTGATTGATCCTATTATCCTAGTTCTGTGGACATGTGTGTTTATCATTGCTGAACTGTTGCATGTATTATTCTTTCGATTAGAGTACTGTGTTGCTTATTTCTTTAATAAAACTTTCTTAGTTCCAGTAATCCAGACTCCAACTGAGTGATCCATTTCTGCTGGTTTGGCAACCCAGTTACGGGGTACGTAACAAGTGATACAGCACAGAATAGGTTCTTCTAGTCCTTCGAGCCTCATTGCCCAGGAACACCCGATTTAACCCTAGCCTAATTATGAGACAATTTACAATGACCAATTAACCAGCTAACTGGTATGTCTTTGGACTGTGGGAGGAGATTGGAGGACCTGGAGAAAGCCCACCCATTCCACAGAGAAGATGTACAGAGTCCTTACAGATGACATCAGAATTGAACTCCCGAGCTGTAATGGCATCATGCTAACTGCTACGTAATGGTGCCACGCAGATATACACTCAGGTTCAGAAACTTTCTACAAAGTTACCATTATTAACAAACGGTTAAAATAATATGATGGAAGAGGAGATAAGGTATGTTGCTGGACAGAAAAGGTTAGTAAATTAGTACTGCAACCCTGCTAATAGTTACTCAACTCCTTCTGTAAATAGGTGCAACCACTTTTATATAGATATTGCAGCAGTGCAACAGTTAGTGCAGTTTACGGTGCTAGTTTGATTCCCGCTGCTGTCTAAAGGGAATCTGAATGTTCTTTCTGTGACTATGTGGGTTTCCTCCAGATGCCCTGGCTTCCTCCCACATTCCAAAGGTGAACATTTAGGGCTAGTAAGTTGCGGGCAGGCAGTGTGGCACCAGAAGCACGGCGACACTTGAGGACCACCCCCAGCACAATCCTTGGACTGTGCTGGGCACTGATGTAAAATGACCCATTTCACTGTATGCTCAATGTACATATGACAAAGAAAGCCAGTCCAATCTAATTATGAAAATGACCATCATCAAGATAGAAAACAGTGTTCATCATCACTAACACAAGTACATTATTGCTGCACACGTTCATACAGTGCTCGTTTCCTGGACACACACTACACTGAGCACATGAGATAACACTGGATGTACAACACAGAAACAGGCTATTTCCACCCAACTAGTCCATTTGTACTCCAGTTCAGCCTCCTTTCACCTTTCCTAGCTAAAGCAGAATCCTCTGTACCCTTCTTTCCCATCTGCTTATCCTGCTTCCCCTCAAACACTTCTGTACTGTTCCCTTCAACCGCTCCCCTGTGGTAGCAAATTTGGGCGAGGCTTCTTCTGAATTCCCTGTTGGATTATCCTATACTTTGTACATTGATCGGCTCCAGTTCTGCTCCTCGTAACTGGGAACTCTCTCCGTATCCACTCCGTCAAATTTTTTTTCATCATTTCAAACAGCAAGAAAAGAAAAACAGCACACACTAGATACCAAGATAAAACCAGAAAAGGTCTGAAGTATCTACCAGGTCAAGTCCGCGTGATTTCATGACATCACCTTTCAAGGGAAGAGATCAGAGCCTTAGAGTACTGATCATTTCTTGTTTTTTGTAGATTCATTCTGAAAATCTTCTCTGCACCCTCTCCAGTGTATCTATAACCTTCTTATAATAACTGTGCAATATTTAATATTTTAAGAGTTGTCGCATCATAATTTCACTACTCTTAATGTCATCCCTAAATAAGGTGATTAAATAACTATACTAAATTATCTCTGAATAAATAAATAAATTCCTCTAGAACAGGGGTTCCCAACCATTTTTATGCCATGGACCAATACCACTAAGTAAAGGGTCCACGGACTCCAGGTTGGGAACCCCGGCTTTAAAAGTAAGCCATACAGTCAGAGAATCCTCCAGCACAGAAATAGACACTTTAGTCCATGCGGACTGTGATGCCTATCTACTCTAATCCCATTTGGCCTCATTAGCTCCATATCCCTCCAAGCCTTTCCTCACCAAGTGGTGCTGGACTTCCTATGTTTCATTGCTAGCTTATGGTGGAACATCTAATGATTGGAGAGGTTTTACTCTGAATCTCTCCACCTTCCACACCTGCATCTTGCAAGCAACAAGTGCCCCATTATTCTTCCTACCAATTGTACTAACTCTCATTCATCCATGCTGAAATTTATTTACCAATTATTTGACAGTTTTTATTAATGCCTTGTAGTAACTTTCAGGCAAGGCCTTTTGATCCAAACAATTGGTTTATTGATCATTATAGAATGTCTCTCTGGCACTTTCTGCTCCCTCTGCTCTCCGTTCCCCTTTTCCTAACCATGGTTCCCCTCTCTCTGCCTTCTTCACACTCTCAGTCTGTAATAGAGACTCATATCAGAATCAGGTTTATCATCACTCACACGTCCTGAACTTTGTTCTTTTTTGCGGCAGCAGTACAGTGCAATACATAAAACTGCTACAGTACTGTGCAAAAGTCTTAGGCACCCTAACTCTCTATATATATGTGTGTGTGTGTGCATATATATGCCCAAGACTTTTGCACAGTACTCTGCTTGCCTGTAAGACAAGCTTTTCAATGTACCTGTACCTCACCATAGCTGTGCTCATGGCAATGAACTTGGCCTGACATGAACTTTTGGTGGAACAGGACTACCAGACATTCTGTATTAGTGGATGCTACTACGATCAATACCCAAACAAACTGTCACGTCATTTTCTTGTACATGTTACACAGCAGTGTATTTTCCAGTGTATCCACTGCATTTAAACGGAGTGGGAAATATCAAAGTATGTTTATTATCAAAGCACAAATATATTAACATCTACGACCTTGAGATCCAGGCATTTACAGGAAAATAAATAAATACAGTAGAATTTACAAAAAGCTGTACATAAACAAGGACTGACAATCAACCGATGTGCAAAAGACAACAAATTGTGTAAATAAAAAAATAATAATTCTGAAAACCTGAGCTGCAGAGTCCTTGAAAGTGAATCTGTAGCCTGTGGAATCAGTTCAGAGTTAAGATGGGTGAAGCTATCCATGCTGGCCCAGGAACCTGATGGTTATAGGGTAATCACTGTTCCTGAAACTGTCGGTGTGGGACTTCAGGTTCCTGTGCCAGTGAGAAGAGAGCATGACCTGGATGGTGGAGGTACTTGACGATGGATGATACTCTCCATTTAAATGTGCTATAAGGTGGGGATGGCATTGTCTGTAATGCATCCACCACTATCTGTAGTTTTTCTCCAGTCCTGAGCATTGGTATGCCCATACCATGATGCGACAGGTTAGGATACTCTCCACTATATAGAAGTTTATCAAACTTCTATGTGAAATTATGAGGGGTATAGATAAGGCAAATGCAAGCAGGATTTGTCCGCTGAGCTTGGCTGAGAGTGGAGCTGGAGGTCATGGGTTAAGAATGAAAGGTGAAATGTTTAAGGGTAACATGAGGGGGAGCTTCATCACTCAGAGCGTGGGATGAGCTCCCGGCAGAGGTGGTGGATGCAGATTCGATTTTAGTACTTAAGAGAAATTTGGATAAGTACATGGGTGGGAGGGGTGTGCAGGGCTATGGTCTGGGTGCAGGCCAACGGGATTAGGAAGAATAATAGTTTGACACAGACTAGATGGGCTGAAGGGCCTATTTCTGCACTGCAGTTCTTTATGACTCTATATGTACAAGTATGCGATCCCTGGTTCCAGCTGTAAACCTACTCATGTTGCTAACACCTGGTGTTCTTGACCCCAGCTCCAGCTCCACACCCGGCCCAGGCAGACCTGGCCACACACCCCTCTTGCCCCTGGACTCCAGGAAATATCCAGGGATTACTGACTGAGCCAGATGCTGGCCCATCAGGATTTCCAGCTAATCAGATGCTGCATTATTGGGGTTTTAATGGGTTTCTGTCGTGCAACCCTGTCTGGCTGCATCTGTCATTTCTTCATGGTATTTGTAACATGTTATGCCACATGAGTGCATAATATTGAAAGGGCTAGATAGAGTGGAGGTGGAGAGGAGGTTTCCTATAGTGAAGGAATCTAGGACCAGACGGCAAAGCCTCAGAATTTGAGGATGTCAATTTAGAATAGAAATGATGAGGAATTTCTTTAGCCAGAAGGTGGCGAGTCTGTGAAAGTCATTGCCACAGATGCCGTGGAGGGTGTCATTGGGTATTCAGTAGGTTTTTGATTAGTAAGAACTTCAAAGGTTACGGGAAGAAGGCAGGAGAATATGGTTGAGGGAAAATAAATCGCCCATGATGGAATGGCAGAGTAGACTTGATGGGCTGAATGGCCTAATTCTGTTCCTATGTCTTATAATAAATACATAAACTATTGGTTAAAGGGGACAGAAAGGAGCACAACTAACAATACCACGAGGATGAAAGGTGTGCAGATTGTTACTTACAGCGTGAAGCTATCGGGGGGCGCAGAGACACGACGGAGATCAGCATGTTGCACCTTGTGGATACTGTGCGGTCGAGCACATCCCACCAGCAAGTGCCAAGCATAACATGGATCGGGGTGGAGAGAGAAACATACCACATTTAGGTTGGGAGGATGGCAGGGAAAGTCAACCATCTGCATCCACAAACATTAGTTAACAGCGTAACAGTACAAACGACAGATCAGACCAAGAGGAAAAGGGAACATTTCAAACAAGGGAAATCTTAACTTGACTCATCAAGTGAAGAATTCTCAGATTTGGGGAGAGCACTGGTTTAGAGGAAATTACCTTCTCGATGGGAATAAACTGTACAGATGTAAAAGAAGTAATGATTCCAATCCCCACACAAAATGCTGGAGTTCAGGCAGCATCTTTGCAGAGGAATAAACTGTTCATTCCTCTCCATTGATGCTGTCTGACCTGCTGAATAACTCCAGCATTTGGTGTGTGTTTGTGTTGCTCTGGATTTCCAGCATCTGCAGAATCTCTTGTGTTTATGTTTCCATCCTCACTGGTTCCCAATGGGTAGATTCAGTTGGAATTTCTCCTTCTCCTTTTCCTCCAATATTTTGTCTTCAGAAAACACTGCAAGATGCATTGGCTCCCTCTTATTACTTACCTAAATGATCATTGTTCATTCTTGAAGCTGACCTTATAGTCACACACAAAATGCTGAAGGCAGCGCATGGATTGGGCTGCTGGCAACAGTGGTGGAGGCGGATACCATAGGGTCTTTTAAGAGACTCCTGGATAGGTACATGGAGCTTAGAAAAATAGAGGGCTATGGGTAACCGTAGGTAATTAAGGACATGTTTGGCACAGCTTTGTGGGCTGAAGGGCCTGTATTGTGCTGTAGGTTTTCTATGTTTCTAATTCAGCAGGTCAGGCAGCATCCATTGAGGGGAATATACAGTTTATGTTTTGGGCCAAGATTCTTCATCAGGACTATGATGGCCAAGTGTGATTTTAACCAGATTTTGGCATGGTTATCTCATGGATGTTTTACTGACTTGAACACAGGAGTAAACCCTGCTACTCCTTGCTTCTTCCCTGAATTTCCGAAAGTTAGCTCCTTTGCTCATTAATAAAAGCTGATTTATATTGTGCACATATTAGCAGGAAAGTTGAACTGTCTTTGAGGTTGATGTGAAGGGAAGCTTTAACTAAAGCTAGGTAAAGGAGTTAATGTCATAATAATACAAAGAGGGGAAGTTTGGGCAGAGGTTGAGAGAAATACCCACATCTAAAAATGACAGAGCATTATGGAGATTGCAGGAAGCATGGTAAAAATCAAGCCTATGCAGCCCTCAGTGTGTTTTTTAAATCAGACTGCAGTGAGGAGGAGTCTGTGACCCACCTCTTTGCACACTGTCAGTTCACAAAGAGGGTGTGGAGGAGGATGGACAGGCTAGTGTCATGCTTCATCCCCAGCAGCTGCGTAACAGAGGACTCTCTGATCTACGGGCTGTTCCTGGGGACGCACACGGAGACAAACATCCAGTGCTGCTGGCAGATCATCAACTCGGTGAAAGACCTTCTTTGATCGGCCCGAAACTTGATGATCTACCAGCACATGGAGATGTCCATGGGAGAATGCTGTCGACTGGCACATTCTCGGCTGCAGGAGTACGTGCTGAGGGACGCATTGAAACTCGGTGCAGCCACCGCAAGGGCCCGGTGGGGATGGACCACGGTATAGGTTTCTTCACCCGCAGGAGTGGAGGGGTTCGGGTGGCGGGGGGTATACCCCTCAACAATGATATGGTAAGGTGAACAACTGGAGTGCCACGTGGGTGGCCATAAGTATGGATGTGTACAGACTATAATGGAAACGTATGTAAAGGATGGTAAGTTATTAAATGGTTTATTGTATATAATTTTATTTTTGAATAAAGTATATTTTGAAATAAAAAAAAGAGTTCAAATCATCTAAAGGGTTTGCTGCCAACACGCTCAGTGTAATCTGCATTTATTCTGGAAGGGCCAGATTGTTGGCCACTTATGGACAATTTCTCCTGGTGCATCCATGACACATCACCCACCAATTACCGGGAAGTATCATCTACTGGAGATAGCAGCTGGTCTTTGCAAAGCAGCAAGGAACGGCAACCCTCCGAAACCTGGTGCCTGGTATTGATTCCAAAGAAAAGCAAGTGGACTATAATGTACCATGCTGATTCACCGATGCTCAATTTGTGCTATTGTCAATTTAATCTCCACCACCTTGCGCTTGTACGGGGTTAGTCTGAGGCTCTGTGGTTCCAAAGCCTTTGGTTTAGGTGGGCACATCAGATGGACCGACATTTCTTGCTGATTTAATACAAGGAGAGCAAGTGAACTAGTTAACATTGAAAATAGTACAACATGGATTCCCAATTATAGCTTTTAACTTGGCGACTTTTCCCTACTCCTTCAATAATCTATTATACTAGGATGATTCAGGTCATTTCTGCGTTGATCCACTCAGACTTGCTTCCTTATGATACACTCTTTGTAGGAGCCACGTATCTATTTTCTGTCTGCATTGTATTTTGTGTTGCTTGCTTAGTATGGGTTTCAGTGACTTGTCTTAAACAGACAAATGTAAAAATATCCCCAATCTTGTGACAAGTTGAAGAAGCAACTATAATACTCCAGCCTTTAGGTCTTGTACATCCACACACAAGCCAATGTACTGAGTGGACTCCTCTTATGTGGCTTTGAGCCATTGGAGGAACCATGGTGGAGAAGGTGTAGCATCACAACCGAGTATTGAGTAGTACAGCACAGAAAAAGACCCTTTGGCCCATCAGTTCCCTGCTGACCCTCAATAATCTTAGTGACGGCAGTGCTCCCAGAATGGCATGGGTGACCTGCTCAAGGTTGAAGGTGGTCACTAAAAATGCTGCCCAACCCACTAAGTTCCTTTAGCAGATTATCTATCAGATTGTGAATGGGTTCGTCCAGAATCATTCCAGCTTCTGCTGCGTAAGCTTCTTCTCGGGACAATTGCCACTGCACTGCACTATAAATACTTCAACCCACTTTATAAAATGCTATTTACATTGTAAATACTTGCTGGTATTTATGTATTTATGCCATTTTATTGTATACCCACACTTCCACACGGAGCAGACTCGATGGGCCGAATGGCCAACTTCTGCTCCTTTGTCTTATGGTCTTCTTACTTTATTCTCACGTAATTCTCCATTCTTTATAATTGTTGAATGTTGTGCTAACACAACACAACAAATTCTGTATAGATATAACTATATAAGGTGAATGAAGTTGATCCTTCATCCTTAAAAGTCAGCTTCTCCTCGGCCTTCTAGAGCCATTCTAGAGTGCACTGTGCTATTAAAACCTGGTGCAGGTCATTGGATTTCCCCAAAACATTTTGCTGAGGACTCTCAGGTTAAATCACTGATGATATATGCTCCATTTGTATTTCAACCGTATCCAGTGAGTTTTTTATAACCTCACTGGCCTGGCACAGTCTTTCAGGGTTCCATGAACTCCTCACATAATAGAAAAGGCTTTCCTCTTGATTTTAGTGAATGCTTACTATCCTTCTCCATGAGACTTTGAGCATATATGGTATTTGTTTTCTATATTTGTCATTTTGTTCTGATCTTATTGCTTCCCAGAAGGATTAGCACATTTATTTGAACCAAGCCATCTGTGATTTGAGCAATGTTTGCTTTCCAAAAATTCTGGCAGAAGTTGCAGAATTTTTTTAATTTCTTGGAGTCATGTAAAATTTCCCTCTGCTTTCCACTGGTATGAGAAGACAAACATAAGCAGTGGAGGGTGACGTTACCTTGAGGTGAGCAGTAAGGAAAAGACTCACTCATTCAGTAATGGCATGGAGGTCCGTCGCTTGCACTTCTGCACCATGTTGGCCTGGTTTCTCAGCGAGATTCGGATAACCGATGGACTCAGGCGGCAGGGCTCCCCGTCTACCTGCATGGGGATCGTCTTGTAAGTGGTGAGGATCACCTCTCGGCACTGGTGAAGTCGCTCCCCGTGACCTCCAACTTGGAGAGCGGCCTGAAGTGAGCAAAGACCAGAGATATCGCTGGTTCTGTTTGGATGAACATTTTTCTCCAAACACGAGATGCGACAATGCTGAACTGCTATATTCTACAAAGTCTCCCCAAAATATCTAAAGCCTACGCAGCAGCTGATTACAGTGGGATATTTAGTGAAAATTCACTACCCTTTGAGAGAAGAAATAGTTACACATCTCAGTTTTAAATGACAGGCCCTTCATTTTTGTAGCTACATTTGCTTGTTCAAGATTCCCCCATTAATGGCAGCTTCTCAATATCTACATTATCAAGCCCCCTCAGGACTACATATCTGAAACTTGCTGTGCAAGTTGATAGGATGGTTTAAAAGTGTATGGTGTGTTGGCCTTCTTTAGTCAGGGGATTAAGTTCAAGAGCCACAAGGTAATGTTGCAGTTTTAATAAGACTGTGCTTGGACCACATTTGGAATACTGTGTTCCGTTCTGGTTGCCACATTATAGGAAGGATGTGAAAGCTTTAGAGAGGGTGCGGTGGAGAGGACGCTGCCTGGATTAGATGGCATGTCTTATGTGGAAAGCTTGAGTGAGCTAGAGCTTTTTTCTCTGGAGTGAAGGAGGATGAGAGGCAATGGTTTATACCATTGGACATTCTATTAAGATGAGTGGAGGAAAGTTTGGGGGAGATGTCAGAGGTAGTTTTTTTTTAGCACAGAGAGTGGTAAGCGCTGGAATGCACAGCCAAAATTGATAGCAGATACATTAGGACATCTAAAAGACACTTAAATAGGGATATGGATGAAAGAAAAATAGAGGGTTATGTTGGAGGTAAGGGTTAGATTGATTGAAAAGTAGTTTATATAGGCTGACACAACACTGTGGGCCAATGTGGTACTGTTCTATGTTCTATGAAATGTCGACCCTAAGCCATACTCAAGAACATTAGAACTGGAAGACCTAGCCTTACCAGAGATGCCATGGTGAAGCCTATCACCTCAATGCAGCCATCATCATGCCTCTGCGGCTCAAAGTCCCGGTGATCTCCTGGGTTCCCCCAGGGCGTTGTGCCCGCACAGTACCTGTATCAGATAAGCCCAGCTTCAGTATTTGTTTCAAAGAGTAACAACGCAAAATTTCTGTTCAGCTGAGCTCACATCTCTTCAATGTAAAATGGCAGGCAAGAGATTCTTGGCCAGTGATCTTCCACTGAGGGAGGGGCAAAATGTTGGATGAAGCCACAGCATACTGGGTTGCCATCTTTGACTAAAGATAAACGTTCTTATTAGGGCTGGTAACTCAATAGTTAGAATTGAGGGAATATGCACATCTAAACTCTGAGACCTTGGCATAACTCAGAAATAGACATCATTAAACCAGAAGACACAGGGGCAGGATTAGGCTATTTTGTCCACTCAGTGTGCTCTGCCACTTAATCATGGCTGATTTATCTTCCCCCTCGACCCCATTCTTCTTCCTCCCACTCATAACCTTTGATGCCGTCACGAATTAAGCACCTGTCAAACTCAGCTTTAAATAGACCCAATGACTTGGCCTCCACAGCCACCCGTGGCAGTGAATCCCACAGATTCATCGCCATCAGTTAGCTTCATAGAACAAGCAATCGTGATTGATATTAAACTCTTGCTACTGTCTGTAAAGAGTTTGTACATTCTCCCCGTGACTACGTGGGCTTCCTTCGGGTGCTCACTCTCCTCTCACATTCCAAAGGCATACGGGTTAAAGTTAAGAAGTTGTGGCTGTGCCAGGTAGGCATCTGGAAGCATGGCAACACTTCTGGGCTGCCCCCAGGACAATACTCAGATCTTGTTGGTCATTGATGCAAAATGACACATTTCACTGTATGTTCCAATGTACAAGTGACAATTAAAGCTAACCTTTAACCTCATCTTTTTTCTGAGGCTGTGCCCTATGGTCCTAGACTCTCCCATTATTGGAAATGTCCTCTGAATGTCCACTCTATCTAGGCCTGAGAATATTTGGCAGGTTTCAATGAGAGCTCCACTCATTCTTCTAAACTCTATACTAGGTACCTACTAAGTAGTTCAGAGAAGGTTTGACAGACTAATACCTGGAATTGGAGGGCTGTTTTATGAGAAGTTGGACAAGGTAAGCTTCTTGGCTAGAGTGAGAGAGGACTTCATTGAAACATCAGATCCTGAGTGTAGATGGGGAGAGGATGTTTTCTTGCGAGAGATCCTATTACAAAGGAGTCATTGTTCAAAAATATAGGGTCACCCATTTAAGAAAGAGATGAGATTACATTTTTTTTGTTGAAACTGAGACTTTGTAACTCAATTCCTTGAGGAGTGGAAACAGCCTTTCAATTTTTTTTAGGGAGACAAGAAAGGGCGTGAAATGCAGGAATGTGCAATTGGGTCTATAATCAGTTCTACCATGATCTATTAATGACCTCAAAAGATTTTGCAGGTGCTGAAAATCCACAGTATTATACACAAAATATGAGAGGATCTCAGCAAGTCAGGCAGTATCTATGGAGTGGAATAAAGAGCTGATGTTTCCGGTAAAGACCTATTATCAGGAGCATGACCTATTGAATAGTGCAGCAGGTTTGAGGGGCTAGTGACAAACCCCTGCTCCCACTCTGCATTCAGAACTGGCTGGAGGAGTTAAGCTCCACCATTGATGATACCCTTACCCACATCTCCTCATTTCCCAGACATCCACACTCACCCCAAGTAACTGCTGCATTAACAGGGGTAGAGTTCCTCTTGTCCTCTCCTGAGCCTCCACATCCAACACATCATTCTCCACAACTTCCGTCATCTTCAACGGGACCCTATCACCAAGCACATCTTTACCTCTCCTGCACTCTCCATTTTCTGCAAGGATGGCTCCTCCCTCATCCCCACTAATCTCCATCCTGGCAATTATCCCTGCAAGTGGCAGATGTGATTCACCTGCCATTTCACCTCCTCCCTCACCTCCATTCAGGGCCCCAAGCAGTCCTTTCAGGTGAGGAAGCACTTCACTGTTGGGGTTGTTGCTTGTACCTGGTGCTCCCAATGTGACCTCCTCAACGCTGGTGAGACCCAAAGTAGGCAGGGGTCTACTTTGTTGAGCACCTCTGCCCCATCCGCAAAAAATGTAATTTCCCAGTGGCCAACCATTTTAATTTCAATCCCTTTCCCATTCCAACATGTCAGTCTATGGACTCCTTGTCTGCCGCCATGATGAAGCCACTCTCAGGTTGGAGGAGCAACACCTCATACTCCATCTATGTAGCCTCTAACCTGATGGCATGAACATTGATTTCTCCAACTTCCAGTCATGTTTTACCCCTCCACCTTCATATTCTGGCATCTTCCCCCTTCGTTTCCAGTCCTGATGAAGGGTCTTAGCCTGAAACGTCATCTATTTATTCATTTCCATAGACTTGACTGGAGCACCAACACAGAGGATGTGTACAAGAAGGGCCAGAGTCACCTCTACTTTCTGAGGCGACTGAGGTCCTCTGGAGAATACAGGCCTCTCCTTCACATGTTCTACCTGTCTGTAGTTGCCAGAAAAGTCTTCTTTGTGGTGGTGTGCTAGGGCAATGGCATCAACACGGGTGATGCCAACAGGCTTAATAAACTGGTTAGAAAGGCTGGCTCTGTTATAGGAGTCAAACTGGACACACTGGAGGCTGTGGTAGAACAAAGAACCCCATGGAAAATCCCAGCAATTCTGGACAATGTTTCTCACCCTCTGCAAGCCACCTTGGCTGAACAGAGCATCCCCTTTAGTAATAGACTAAGACAACTTTTCTGCTCCAAAGAGCAATGTATGAGGTCATTCTTACCCTTGGCTATTAGGCTCTACAATGAGTCAACCTATTGCCAGGGAAGTGATGACCCCCTCCTGTTAGACTGTTTGTGGTAACTTATTTTTATTCTTTCTTACTACTCTTCTAATATTTACATCTGTGCACTTGTAATGCTACTGTGACACTATAATTTCCTTTGGGATCAATGAAGTGTCTATCTATCTGGATGCTGTCTGACCCGCTGAGTTCCTCCAGCATTTTGTGTGTGTGCTTCTCTGGAGAAGTTAAGGCTGCCAGTCTTGGGACTGCATAGGAACTTTTGGAATTAGCCCATGAAATGTGCAAAACAAACTATAGTGAAGACTGCGAGTCAATGGAGTTTGGTACTGAGCACCTCACTGGGATAGTATTGTGTATCCACTTTGATCTGAGGCAAGTCACTTACAATTCGTGCACCAGGCTCTGTGATTTCATCATCTAGTCAATGCCCATCAAATGGCAGAGTGCACAACCAATTATTGGGGCTTGCTGCTGGTGGTGGTGGAATCAAATGAAAATGTCTAAAATATTGATACTTAGATGGTTGAGCTGGACCCTCACCCTTGCTCCTCTGCCCATTGATGTTTTCTGACCAGCAGAGCGTTTCCTATACTTATTTTTAATTTCAGGCATTTTGAATTCTTTGCATTTTTAAAGATAGATTTTGGTCACACAGTGGGACATGGAACAAATGCAAGATGAGGACTGGTCATGATCTAAGTGAATGGTGACCAAGTAGGAGAGGACTGAACTGATTGCATTATTTGCCTTTATAAGTTCATGCTTCACTTTAACCTTCCCACATTATTACCTTACACTATCAGCATCTCTACTTCATGCGCTAATTCTGCTGCTGTTCACCTCACCTACTCCCTGCAATCGTGAATTCCAAATTCTCTTCAACCTCAATGCTATTCAAGGAAGCTCCTCCTGACTTTTTCTGTTTGATTTTTGGTACAAGTTCTTTATTGAATTTCCTAGTTTTGTTCTTGGCCAGACAGGGTCTGCCTCCATCAATACAGCTTGGAAATTTGGGACTCCTTTAGATCACTCCTTAACCTTGACTTTCAAGAGAATAGGAGCCCAGGGACTTCATCCCTTCCTGGTAAGCATCCTTATTCTCCCTCTTGCATCCTTCTGAGAGCAAGGCAAGCAGAAATACACAAAGTTCTCCAGATACTGGAAACAAAGTTCGGTACAAGTTTAGTATGGATGCCCGATTCCTTTCTAGTCCCAATACCATTGTTAATGCTTCACTGGCCAGAATCATAGTCCTCAGTCACTTGAACATAAAAAATGGAGTCAGCCATTTGGCCCCTCAAGCCCGCCCTACCATTCATTAAAATCATGGCTGAAATGATCCTTGCCTCAACTCCGCTCTTTCTGGTGTCTTTCCCTTTTCTTTATAATCCAAAGTCCTGAGTACATATAACGATAAGACTTTCAGTGATTTCTGTATTCAGTTACTCTAAATCCCTTTGCTTTTCAATCATTTTTATTGTTTTTCTTTTCCCTCAAGTAATACATTTTTTGCTATCTTTCCAAGTTAGGACTGTTGCAAATGTAGTACATTAAATCTATGTCAGTCAGAATCTGTCTAAGTTTGCAGCTGATACCACTATAGTGGGATGCATCTCAAATAACAAGTCGAGAACAGGAAGGAGTTGGAGAGGTGAGTGACATGGTGTCATGACAACAACCTTTCCCTCAATGTTGGCTAAAGAAAAGAGCTGGTCATTGACATCAGAAAGGGTCACGCACAGCATACATGCTCCTGTCTACATCAATGAGGGTTTTAAGTTTCTAGGTGTGAGCATCAACGATAGCCTGTCCTGGTCTAACCACATCAATGCCACAGCCAAAAAAGCTCACCAACAGGAGGCTGAAGAAATTTGACATGTCCCCATCAACTCTTACCAGTTTTTACTGATGCACGATAGAAAGTTCTGGATGCATAATAGTTAGGTACGGCAACTGCTCTGCACATGACAGCAAGAAACTGCAGAGATTTGTGAACGCAGTTCAGCACATCCCAAGAACTAGCCTCTCAGTCTATACCTCTCACTGCCTCAGTAAAGCAGCCAGCATAATCAAAGACCCCACTCAGCCTGGACATTCTCTCTTCTCCCCTCTCTCATTGTGCAAAAAGTACAAAAACCTGAAACAACGTACTACCAGCTCCAAGGACAGTTTCTATCTCACTGTTGAATGGCCTACTTCTGCTCCTATATCTTATGGTCTTGAACAGACTTCTTGTACGATGAGATGTTCTCTTGACCTCACAACCCACCTTGTTCTGATCTTGCAGTTTATATTTACTTGCGGTGCACTTTCTCAGTAATTGTTACACTTTATTCTGCATTGTTCTACCTCAATGCACTGTGCAATGATTTGATCTGTATGAACAGTATGCAAAACAAGCTCTTCAGTTTATCTTGGTACATGTATCAATGGTAAACCAATAGCAATACCATATCCTTAACATCCCCAGTGATCTAAAGACCTGATGATATCTAAGATCATGTTCCACAGCTGAAGAAGAGCTACTTGAAGTGAAAACAAGCTGCTGGAGAAACTCAGCTGGACAAGCTGGATCTTTTGGGAGGGAAAGGTCTTTTTCTATTTTTGGGATCCAGACTTTGCATCAGGACCAAGAGTGGAGAGGCCCCCGCTCTCTACTAGAGGGAGATGCTGTGGAGGAGTGTTGTTGTCAATGCCACAGTGACATAGCTAGTCACGTTGTGGCCTCACAGCCCCAGAGACTCGTACTCAGTCCTGACCTCAAGTGCTGTCTGTGCAGAGTTTGTAAGTTCTCCTTGTGACCCTGTGGGTTTCTCCCTGTTTCTTCCCACATCCCAGAGATGTGCAGACCTATAGGCTAATTAGTCACTGTGAACTGTCCCTAGTGTGTAGATGGGTGGTAGAATTTCAGGGCATTTTTAGGGAATGCGGGGAATAACTTGAGGTTAGTGTCAGTTTTGTCTTTGATGATCTGTATGGACTTGCTGGGTCTGTTACTGCATTGTGGGATGTACTGATTCCATGAGTTGTTTCCCTGTCCAACACCGGGGTGCTGAAGCACCCTCTTCTGAGCTCTGGAAAAGGACCAGGTTACCAGGTGGACAGGAGGAAAGATTCAAGGTCGTGCTCCAAACACGCAATGATGAAATGTAACATCCTCACAGAATCCTAGCGATCTCTGGCCCACGATCGCCCAGAATGGGACTGGAAACCTTGACTGCGTATCAGGAGGGGCACACAAAAGCTCAGTCTAAGAAGTGGTGAGTGGATCACCTCCCAAACTAGCCACCCACCCACCGCACAGACCAACACCAGGCCCGTCTGTCCAGTTCCAGCACTTTTCTCATTGGACTCACACAACCAGAATGGAAGTCAGTCGTCTTGATCTGGAAGAACCGCCTAAGCAAAACAGGTGTCACTACCTCGATAAATTCCTTCTCTTCCCATCTCCGCAAGAGATGTTTTATTATAAATCAGGGATTGAGTAACGACAAGGTAATGTGGCAAGTTTTCATCATTACTACCTTGCCAAGACTTTCTCTATCCCAAATACCTGGCAGGAGGAGGACTCTCTCCAATATGTTGCCCAATGATCTCTGATCTGTCTGAATATCAGAGAACATGTGAAGCCTTTTGTAACTAGGGAGTGATACCACAACAAGCCCCAACACTTCCTGAATAAGCACCCACCCAACACTGTCCAGAAAAGAGGGCAGGGTCCAATTATTTACTGACCTTTAGTTCAGCTGCACTGAGGTCAGTTCACAGCTTTGCTGCTGAGATGATTGGGATCACCTTAAGCTTCAATTGTTTTTCTGCAGATATACCCTGGAGTCATACATTCTGACTGGTTGCATCAGCACCTGGTATAGAGGCACCAGTGGTCAAGATTGATAAAGGCTGCAGTGGGCTGTAGACATAGCCACCCCCATCACCATCGAGGGCAAAAGCCACCTCACCATTGAGGGCATCTTCAAAAGGTGGTGCTCAAGAAGGCAGCACCCATCACTAAGGACCCTCAGCACCCGCAACATGCCCAATTCACATTACGACCATCAGGAAGGAGGAGAAGGAGCTGGAAGATCTACACTCAATGGAGGAGGAGAAGATGGCGGCACGACGCAGCGTGCAGCGGCCACTTCAGTGAATGATATCTGTATTCTGTCAAGTAGGGTGCTGTGCACAATCCTGATTTGATGGAGACAGATGTGAGAGCACAGAGGAACATCTGGAGAAACTTCTGAAATGCCTGCTTCGCTGCCGCTGCTACTGTGTGGTCCAGAATCTCCAGGGGAGAAGACCCCGAGTCCTCGGCTTTGCTTGTTGCTCGGCGGCTGGGGCGGGGTCGAGAAGCTTGGCAGAGGATGGCGCTCGGGAGGCTGTATCGGAGGGGCTGGTCAGAGGCTCGAAGTTTTCGGACGGACTCAGAGTTGGCTGTGGTCGGGTGCTTCCAATGCAACGGCAGTTGTCGGCGCCTGGAGGTTCATGGCTGGGAGAGTTTCTCCCTTTTGGCACCTGCTATCAGGACTATCGGGAGTCGATCGGAACTTTAAGACTTTTTTTTTACCGTGCCCATGGTCTACTCTTTATCAAATTACTGTATTGCTTTGCAATGCTGTAACTATATGTTATAATTATATGGTCTTGTCAGTGTTAGTCTTTGGTTTGTCCTGTTTTTTTTTGTGATATCACTCTGGAGGAACATTGTATCATTTCGTAATGCATGCATTTCTAAATGACAATAAACAAGGACTGAGTGTCCTCATAATCTAATCTAATCTAATGTTTTTGGACAACTTCTTCCCCTCCACCATGAGATTTATTAACAATCCATGAACTACCTCACCATTCCTCTTTTACACTATTTATATATTATTGTAACTTATACTAATTTTTAATGTCTTGCCCAAAACAACAAACTACACAACATATGGTGATGATAAACTGGATTCTGATACGGATTCTTCCTAAAACTGGGAACATGGCCAAACATGCTGAACTTGAGGAGGGAGCGATATTTTGTCATATTTGGAAACCGAATTCAGCTACTTGCCTGGGGATATTGAGGAAGACGATACATTGAAATTTCCAATCCTGGATTTTGGGTGTCAAATCAGTGCCGTCACACTAGATTGAAAGAGGAGTGAAGTTAATTCTTGAAAACTTCTGTAATAGTTGTATCATAAAATATCCCACTTCAAGGAAACATTCCCCATTAACAGGGAATTTCAGTGCATTTAGAGGAAGGTATGGGAAGAATTTCAGATGATAATAAATGAATCAATTAATAGCCCATTATTGGAAATGTGCTATTTCCAACTTTTTTTTTGCATAATTGTAGGCTGATTTCTTGCAATATTTTGAAATTGAACCTAATGTTTATTTCATTTGCAATTCCTTGGGAATTTATTTTATATATTGTTAATAGCTGAAATTAATTTTCAAAATAGTTATTGACACCACGCAGAGAAATGCAATATATGCTCAGTGTATTATAAAATGCATCTGCACACATGAATGCACAGACACACGCAAAAGCATCCATGCATGTGCTCATCAGTTTCTGCCAGCATTCAAAAAGGTAAGTGAGAAGATGGAAGCAAGAGGTGATACATCTCAGTCATTAGAACAAGTAGACAACTGCATTTGGAAAACATGTGAGGAGATTGAAGACAGGCAGAATGATATGTAATTCACAGCAAGTAACAACATAGATAATAGGATCATAAAAGAGAGCAAACATTTAGGTTCAATATAGGAAGGGAGAAGAGAGAAGAATTGTGTTCCGTTCTGATTGCCACTTTACAGGAATGATGTGGAAGCTTTAGAGAGGGTGCAGAGGAAACTTACCAGGGTGCTGCCTGGATTAGAGAGCATGTCTTATGAGGAAAGGCTGAGTGAGCTAGGGCTTTTCACTTTGGAGCAAAGGAGGATGAGAGGTGACTTGATAGATATGATGATGAGACATAAACAGATTGGACAGTCAGTGCTTTTCCCAGAGCAGCAATAGCCAATCTGAGAGGGCATATTTTAAGTTGAATTGAGGAAAATTTAGGGGAGATGTTAGAGATAGTTTTTTGGAACAGAGAGTGATAAGTGTATGGAACACACTTAACACAAGTGTATGCATTCTAATAGTCACAGAGAAAGGCACATGGATGGAACAGTGACGGAGGGTTATGGGCAATGTGGAAGGGAAGAGTTAGATTGATCTTGGAGTAGGTTAAAAGGCTGGCATATCATCATGGGCCAAAGGGCCTGTACTGTGCTGTACTGTTCTATGTTTTATATGTTAAACTGGTAAAAAGTGTATGTAGATCTCACTTAATCCACTGTAAATAGTTCTGGTAGTCATATTATACATACAAAAATGAAGAGGCACTAAAGATAATTTCAAAAAAGATCTAGAAGAATGGGAGAAGAAGTGAAAAATGATAACAGTTTGAGAATTCAATGGGCTGAAGATTCTTGTAGGGGAACTGGGGCAGAAAGCTAGTCAATATAATCTGTGAGTAAGAAACTCCACTTCTGAAATATTGTTCCAATATATGCACTTGCTATTATATCACACCCTTATACATGGAGCCCATGGTGATTTTGTAACGTGATGTTTTGACTTGTAGGAGTGAATAGATCAAGGACATATAAGTTCAAAGTTCAAAGCCAATTTATTATTAAAGTACATATTAAAGGTTAGTCTTGTGAGACCATGGATCTGCGCCTGGAAAGTCTTCACTCTCCAGGGCGCAGGCCTGGGCAAAGTTGTATGGAAGACCAGCAGTTGCCCATGCTGCAAGTCTCCCCTCTCCACGACACCAATGTTGTCCAAGGGAAGGGCATTAGGACCCATACAGCTTAGTACTAGTGTCGTTGCAGAGTAATGTGTGATTAAGTACCTTGCTCAAGGACACAACACGTTCCCTTGGCTGGGGCTCGAACTCATGACCTTCAGGTCACTAGTCCAATGCCTTAACCACTTGGCCATGTGCCCACAAAAGTATTTCCACATACTACCTTGAGATGTATTTTTTTGCAGGCATTTACAGAAGAAATTAAGAAATACAATAGAATCTCGAAAAACTATACATAAACAGATACTGACTGGTTTAGGGTAGTTACAAGTAAGTACAGTTGGGTTCTCTGGCAATTTTATCAATTGTATGGTTAGTATATGGAACGGACTACCACATTGAATAGTTGATGGGGTTAACAGAACTTTGAAGTACAGAGGGACCAGTGTGTCCCAGGGCACAATTCACAAACTATTGCAAATAGTTAAGTAAGCTAACAAAAATTATCATTTGTTGGGACATCTGGAATACGTTGTACAGTTTTGGTCATCTAATTTAGGAAGATTATTAATGTTCTGTAAAAGAGATTACAAGGCCAATATGTGGAAATGAGCAGATAGCCTTTTGGGAACAAGTTGAAAAGAAAGGTTTATGTCTAGTTATAAAGTTAGTTAGTATCTTTTAGGGCTAGAAAAGTGAGAGGGGGACATGATTTCAACACATCAGATCCTGAAGCAAGGAATGACAAGAGCCTGGAGAACATGTTACCTCTTGTCAGAAAATCTAGAGCTGGCAGGGCTGCTTCTCGTAACGTGTCACCCATTTAAGACAGATGAGATGAGTATATGTCAGAAGCTTGGGAATTTTCAGAACTCTGTTCCTCAAAGTGAAGCCGGTGTCTGAATACTTTTAAGGCAGAGCAAGATGCTCGATGAGCATATGGATGAGAAATTACCAACAAAATGCAGAGCCGAGGCTACAACTGGTTCAGCCAGGACCACGTTAATGCTGAGGGGTCAAGTAGCCTACTCCTGTTCCTCACTCAGTAGTTTTTATTAGGCAGATGCATTAAAGGGAAACCTAGATGTAACACTGAAAACTATAATATAAAGATATGTTATTCTATTAACATGCATTAAAGATAAAGATATGTTATAACATATAAAGATATGTTGATGGTTTTAACAAAAGGAGAGAGGGAAGAGGCTTGAAAAGAGCTTAAACACCTGTTAGTCCAATTGAACTGTTTTCTGCCACATATACTATAAAACAGACATTACATAGACAAATAAACACCTCAAAACACTAATTACTTGCACGATTTGCAGCTCCTGCATTCTATGCATTGTCCATACACAGAAGAATACTGACCCAAACAGGAATCATACTTACCACAACTCTGATGTGTTTGGATAAATCTCGGGAGCTTCTTTGCAGAAAGTCTGAAAAAGCAGTCTGGAAATCAATGTCACAATTATCAATAAATGCATCCTGTGAATGACTCAATGTCTAATTTCTTTTGGCGGACTTGCTTTGAGTAGATCTAAG
The DNA here is from genome assembly GCF_963921235.1 of Mobula hypostoma. Lineage (NCBI taxonomy): Eukaryota > Metazoa > Chordata > Chondrichthyes > Myliobatiformes > Myliobatidae > Mobula > Mobula hypostoma. The sequence goes on along the minus strand of NC_086105.1, from coordinate 52,528,191 downwards.
GAAACTGACGGTAGAACAACAAGACAGCATCAAGCCCAAATATGTAGATTCATCACATTTTGAAATGAGACTCGTGTAGATCAGGGGTTTCCAACCTATTTAATGCCATAGATCCTTACCATTAACTGAGGTGTCCATGGACCCCAGGTCTAGACGGATGCTTCATGCTCAGTGTAGACTCAATGGGACAGAGGGCCCATTTCTGTGTTCCATCTCCTCTCTCTCTATATCTATACTGTATCTATTTATTGATCTATCCCAGGCCCATCATATTGATACAATGCTGAAGAATGGCCAATGGCTATACATCTTTCCAATAGTTTGTATTAGTTTCTACATAGAAGAATATAGAGTACAAGAAAGTATATATAAAAGGTCAAAAAAGATTTTTAAAAATACCATTTACATTATATTTATCCATAATAACAATCTCATTACCCCATATTCATGTAAGTTAATCAATAGTTATATTGAAATATACTAATTTATTACACAAAAAAATCTAACCTCTACCAAGGCCGAAGCTGGTTATTAAGGAGAAGAAAGGTAAAATACCTTCTCATATAATAAAAAATAATAATAGCCAGCATCTGAATTTAAACAACGAATTGAAGGTTTTGAAAATAATTCAGAAAAGGCCCCCACAATGTTTGAAAGTCTTGACGAGATTCAGAAATTGAACAATGAATCTTGTCTAAATCTAAGCATGACATAACGTTGTATAACCATTGAGCATGAGTAGGAGGAAAAACATCTTTCCATTTAAACAAAAGCACCCTCCTAGCTATAAGAGAGCTAAAGGCCAAAATATGGCTATACTTCAATAAGAGTTTGAGTTTGTTGCAAACGACTCCCGCAAATTTCTGCAAATGTACCATGGAGAGCATTCTAACTGGCTACATCACCATCTGGTGCGGAGGCGGTAACCAGAATCAAAATCAGAGAATGAGCAGGATCACACGAGGCTTCAGAGTTTTACATTCTGCCAGCTCCATCACGGGCACAAGCCTCCCCACCACCAAGGTCATCTTCAAAAGCTGGTGCCTCAGCATTCATCTTTAAGGATCCTCACTATGCCTACATGCCCTCTTCTCGATACCACCATCCGGGATGAGCAACAGGAGCCCGAAGACCCACATTCAAGCTTTCCCTCTGCCATCACATTTCTGGATGGTCCATGAACACAACCTCACTATTCCTCTTTGGCACTCTTTATTTTATTTATTTTTATTATAACTTAGACTAATTTGTTACATGTGCACTGTGCCTCTGTGACAAAACAATAAATTTCATGACATTCTGTATGTCAATGACAATAAATCTGATTCTGATTCATTATAAGGCTATTATTGATCATCTGGGTTCACAGTGAAATGTTTTATATACAATATGATACCTAAACAAAAATGAAAATTGTTGTTGCATTAATATGAATGATATCTGGAAAAATCTGCCAGTCTGGGTCTTTCTCCCTGGAGCAAAGAAGACTGAAATGTGCCTTGATTATAAAATCATTCAGGAATGGATAAGGTGAATATCAGAGACTGTCTTCTCAGCATAGGGTACCTACAACTAGAGGGCATGAGTTTAACGTGAGAGGGGAAGGTTTAAAAGGAATCTGAGGGGCAACATTTCCACACAGAGGGTTGTGAGTATGTGAAACGAGTTGTCAGATGAAATGATAGAAGCAAGTATACTTACAATGGTTAAAAGACATTGGACAGGCACATGGATAGGAAAAACTTTGAAAGATAAGGCCCAAATATGGGCAGGAGAGACCAGCTCAGGTAGTCACCTAGATAGGCATGTACAAGATGGGCTGAAGGGCCCATTTCTATACGTCAAACCTTATGACTCTATGGTATCACCAAAGTCCTGAGTGTGGTGATTACTGGAATCTTACTGTACAAAACTTTGGTCACTTGTCCTGAGTGCTCAGACCTGAACCTTCGATTCAGTGTAGGACTGAGCCAAAATGATTGAACACCCATATTTACTTTTCCTTGCCTCTTGCTGTAGAATATGCAGAACACTCTTCTCAATGAATTCACCTCTTGCCACTCACTGTCTAGACTTACACATGGTTACTGGAAGGGGGTTTGAGCACTGCAGCATCAGTGCTGCCTCCTACTGGAACTGGCGATAAAGAGAACTACTATCATTTAAATAGAATATCCAAAATTAGTGGGATTAAACCTACCTATGTAGAAAAGGACAAGGGAGAAAAGGGAAAGGAGGCAAGAACTAAGGAAGAAAAGAAATTTATATTGGATTTCTACTGCGTCTTTAACAATCCGTTTGTTTCAAGACACTGCATTACAAACTACTGTGATATAGGAAATTGAAAAGCAGCAAACTGTGTTCATCTAACACCTATAAGACAGCAACAAACAACAACATCACCCAATAATACTAACTCACCCTGCTGTCATTACTACCATCGGGGGAGAGCAACAGGAGCATGAAGACACACACTCAACATTTTAGAAACAGCTTCTTCCACTCTGCCATCAGATTTCTGAACGGTTCACCAACCCACGAACACAACCTCAGTATTTGTAGTTTTCACTACTTATCTATTTTTGTAACATGGAATTTTTATGTATAGCATAGGACTGCTGCTGTCAAACAACTGAGTTCACAATAAAGCTGGCAAAGCTTGAACTCAGCAGGTCAGGCAGTATCTATGGAAGCTTCATGACTTCTCCTTCCACACTTTTATTCGGCACTTTGGCCTCTTACCTCTTCTCACCTGCCCATCACCTTCCCCTGGTGCCCCTCCTACTTACCTTTCCTATCAGTTTCCTTCTTCTCCATCCCTTTCCCTTTCCTTCTCACCTGGCCTCACTATCATCTGCAAGGTAATAGGTGAGGCTACATTTTTATTTTGACATCTTCCCCCCTCCTTTCCAGAAGGTCCCGAAGAAGGGTCTCAGCCCAAAACGTTGACTGTTCATTCCTCTCCACAGATGCTGCCTGACCTACTGAGTTCCTCCCGCATTGTGTGTCTGTTGCTATCATTGATAGGCTCTTACTCATCTCTGATGCTCTGTCAGGGTGATCACAAATTGCTTTGGCTGGTCAGAGTCTCAAGAATGTTCCAGTAAAGTCTTCTTTGCAAATTTGCACCCTTTATATTTGATAGTACTTACCCCTGCATAAAACATCTTGTTCCTAAATCGACTGTTAAACCGTTCTGGATTTGCTTCTATAAAAATGGAGGGAAACCAATCAGTAACCGATGCACAGCAAACTACTAACAGCTTATCTAAACAAATACTCTCACTCAAACACAAAAGAAAGGAACTTTGAAATTAAATAGATGTAAAAATAATGGCTGGTAAGATCCAGATTGTTGTCCTCGGTGTGTAAAACAGCTTCAGTAAACTAAAACCAGATTATTCCTGAACAAAGCCTGATCCTGGCGCGAGGATATTCGCTGGTGACTTGTGGTCCAGCACGGAAACATCGACACATCCGTAGATTTCTCAGATCCCTAGTTAGGAACCTGGCACCAGCACAGCAGGTCCAGTCCTTTGCTACCAAAGCGAAGAGTCTTAGCTCACTCAACCTATCCACATAAGCCACTCTCTCTAATCCAGGCAACACCCCGGTAAATAATGACACACACAGGACTTTTCTCTTTGGAGCAAAGATGGGTAAGAGGTGACTTGATAGAGGTGTATAAGATGATAAGAGGCATTGATAGAGTGGGCAGCCAGCACCTTTTTCCCAGGGCATAGATGGCTAATATGAGGGGGCATAACGGTTGGGTTGAGTTGTCCAATCTTAGCAATCCATTGGCAAACGTTTTGTCACCATACGAGGAGACATCATCAGTGCGCTGTTCACTTGCGGTGTGTCCTCCAAGTACATTCTCATACGGTGACGAAATATTTGCAAATAGATTGCCAAGATTAGAAACCAACCATCAATTACCCAAGCTACACATTTTCCAAATTATTTCCAGGGGGCATCATTTTAAGGTGATTGGAGGACAGTATAGAGGACATGGTAGAGGTAGTTTTTTTTTTACAGAGTGGTGAGTGTGTGGAACTGGCTGCCACGTGGGGTGGTAGAGGTAAATACTTTGTGGACATTTAAGAGACGTAAGAAAAATGGACGTCAATGCAAGAGGAAAGCATTAGAATGATCTTGGATTAGGGTTAAAGGTCGGTAAAACATCATGGGATGATGGAACTGTACTGTGCTGTTCTGTTCTGTGTTCTGTATACCCACCTTCTCATGCACATGAGACAGTGGCTATATGTGTAATTATATTTGTAATGCAGCTACCGATGAGAGCATATGTCTGTTTTGTATACTTTGTGTGGTATGCAAATATGTGTATGTGTTTTCATACAGTTGAGCTTTGGATGTGAGTCTAGCTGGCTGGTGGTGTAGTGGTAACACCGGACTTCGAGGCGAATGGTCCCGGCTGGCCCTTTGCATGCTTTCCAACCGTGCTGGGTTGAGCATTGAGCTAGCAACTTGGCCCGGTGAAAAACAGTCAACAGTGCTACAGAAATGGCAAAAATGCCGCCCGACACGTCACAAGGCATGAAAAGGAATAACAACTACTGCACGTATTCTACAAGTGAGCATTTGGCATGTATGAACATATGATGCATGTAACTTCACATTGTAGCCAGACAAACATTATGATCAGAAAGGGAAGGGAAAGCCCTGTTGATGAATGGGGACTTGGTTGCATTCACCACTATCATAGCTGGGTTAGTTTTCATCCATCCAGAGGGGAAGTATCCAATTTGCCTTCCATCATTTTGTAAGCAGAAGGAGTTACTTTAGTCAGGCATTTAATCACTAGTTTGATCAGTTTGGCACAACTTCACGGTTGAAGAGCCTGTTCTTATGCTGTATTGTTCCATGGTCATCCTCCAGGTGTCTGGTGCAGTGAAGGAAGATAGCGAAGAAATTCCTGTAGCTCTGGCAGAGATGTTTGTATCATCAGTAGCCACAGGTGAAGTATTTGAGAACTGGGAGTAGCTAAGCAAGAACATAAAGATTCTACAAATGACGGAAATCCAGAGTTACACATGCAAAATGCTGGAGGAATTCAGCACATTGGACAGATCCTTAATCGGGCCTGAAATGTCGACTCTTTATGTCCCTCCACAGATGCTGCCTACCCTACTGAGTTCCTCCTGCTTTTGTGTGTGTAACTCTGGGAGTGGATAACGTAGTGCCATTATTTAAGAAGGGCATTGGGGATAAGCCAGGGAACTATAGATAGCTGAGCTTAGCACTCATGGTTTGAAAGTTCCTGGAGGGGATTACGCGAGAGAAGACATTAGCATTTGGAAAGGATTGATCAGGGATAGTCAGCATGGCTCTGTGTGTGGGAAATTGTATCTCATGGCACCCGCCATCTAGATCAAGCTCTCTTTTCTCTGCTGACATCAGGAAGTAGGTACAGGAGCCTTAGGTGCCACACACAAGGTTCAGGAACAGTTATTACCCTTCAACCATCAGGGTCCTGAGTCAGCGTGGATAACTTCACTCACCTCAACACTGAACTGATTCCACACCCTATGGATTCACTTTCAAGGACTCTAGAACTCTCCTGTTCTCAGTATTTATTTTGTATCTGCACAGTTTGTCTTCTTGTGCACATTGATTGTTTGATCTGTCTCTGTGTGTAGTTTTTCATAGAGTCTATTATCGTTCTTTGTTCTACTGTGAACGCCTGTAAGACGACTAATCGCAGGATAGTATATGGTGACCTATACAGTACGGACTTCAATAATAAATTGAATTTCAAATTGGATTAAGTTTTTGATGAAGTGACCAAGATGACTGAGGGCTAAGGATATTATCTCCATGGACTTAAGTATGATTTTTGGCAAGCTCCCACATGGGAGGCTGGTCCAGACAGGATAGCCTTCGAACAAAAGTGATAGCCAACTGAATATGAAATTAGGAGCTAAAAGGTGATGATGGAGGGGTTGACTCTCTGAATGGAGATTTGAAAACAGTGATGTGGCACAAGGATCAGGGCAGGGTCCACTGTTGTTTGCCTTATATATATTAATGACTTGCATGAGGATTTAGTGGCATGATTAGAAACTTTGCAGATGACACTAAGTTTAGTAGTACAGTGGACAGTGAAGAAAGTTGTCTAAGGTTATGACAGGATCTAGATCAGTGTTTCCCAACCTTTTTTAGTCAACGCCCCTGTAAAGGATTTTCATACTTGCCAACACCCCCTAAAGCACCTTCATATTTGCCAATACCCCTCTTAGGCACTATATACTTTCTGCACCTTCAGAGTGTAAAAACATGTCTACCATATGCAAACATGAGAAAAATGATTGTTATAATTTTTTTGTCTTTAAACCTAGCTTATGCAGTACTTGTACACTGTACAGCAGCTTCGATATCAATGTGATCCTTGAGTTTGATAGTTTTTAGCAGGAGTTGATATATCTGGTTCTAGTTGTGAAAGCAAAAGCCTTAAGTCCCCACATGTAACAATGACCAAGCGGTTTCTGTTTTTTGTGAGTATGGGGTTCGCTGCACTGAAGCCTCTTTTAACAAGGTAGGAGGATGGAAATGCAAAGAAGAGCAGTTTGGCACTTCTCCAAAGACCAGGAAACCTCATATGACAGTGTAGCCACATACCACAAAAGCCCAACATTTTTGAAAAGCATTTTTTGCTTCTTCATCATTCTGAATTTCAATAATTTCTTCTTGCAACTCTCTTCTTGTTCTTCCACCTTGCAAAGAAATTGATTAATTACCCAGTCTGGAATTTCCAGATTGTTCAAATCCTTGAATCGATTCTGAAGATCCTTCTTCAGTGACTGCAGGTGTGAGCAGTACTCTTGCAAATCACCATCAGTGAAGAGAGTGCCATACTTTCCATGCAGGGAAACTGTGAGAACATTTTTCTCCCAATGTTTTACTTATGTATTTCCAATTATCTGATAAAAGTGGACACTGCACTTTTTGTCTGGATTAAATTGAAATTCTCACCCTGCAGTTTCATATATAGAACGTTCATTTTGTCATACAGGTCGGCTGGGTATGCCACATCTCCACATAGAAGTTCAATCTTATTTCCCATGCTCTTGTCAATTTTGAGAAAAAATTCAACCACGCCATCAAAAAGATCAAAGAAATGTTTTAAGCAGCAGTCTTTTGACAAAGAATCTTTTCATTAACTTTTCCATTTTTGATAAACCGTACATATGCCATTAGCAATGCCTCATGGTCTCACACAGGTGACTCACCCAGTTGTATCTCAAATTCTGCTTTTTGCAGCTCTGTGCTTAGTTGATACTCAATGTCTTCACTCATTTTGTCAACACAATAGGCTACGGAGTTATTATCCAGAGAAAATTATTTAAAAATACTGGTATCCATTTTGAGAACAGTGGTGAGCACTTCTGATACAGCAGGCATTATTAATCTTTCACCAATTGTGGGATGAGATTTTCCACACTTTGCTATCATTTTGGAAATGTTATATAAAGCATTGAGACCACTATCAAAGACATGCTTGGCTTTCTTGGCAAATGACTTGAGTGTGCAATGCTTTTCAAATGCTTTTTTCATCTTCTGGAACTGAGTAATACCATAAGTAGCCTTTTCAGGGTGTCTTTTACGGAAATGTTCCTGCCATCTCGATGGTTTCATGGCTTCATTAGACAGTACACTAAATAAGACACATGTGGCGTCGCTGATCTGACGGGAAGGGAATAAAACCACACTCCAGGTAGGTAACATTGTATTGATGTAGTTTCTGTTTCTTAGCAGGATTAGAGTTCAAGGCTTCATCGCCTTCAGACTCATAAAGAACACACCACTACATATTTATCCATCATTAATGGGGCTAAATTAAAATAAAAGATTAACACGAACTGGGAATGCCTATTAGAAGTTGATGACATCAGTGAGTTGACACGGATGGAATGATGGTAGCACCACGCAAATGAACGGAGAGACGGAGATGAAGGCGATCACAACATCGAAAATTACATTGTCAAGGATTCAGACTGGAATCTGAATGTTAGTCGGGATAGAGCTGGTGTTCGGCAAGCTACCTTCATACTATTCCAGTTAGCTCAACTGACCAATCACGTAAGGTCTCATAATCCCCAAAGATGGTTCTTGACTGCACACGTGAAGCCGAGGTCACTTTGAACACGTCAAGTGGAATCCTCAGAGATGGCAGGTTCACTGATTGGCTTGATCTCACTGCCTGCAGAGCTATGGTACTTCCTGTTGGAAGTGCCTGCTCTACCAATGGTCGGTCAGGTCTTGTGTCTCAAGTTAGGGTGTTGCTTGCCACCCTCCCCCCAAAGAATCTTGAACACCTCCCTGAAGACTTATATTTCCCCTAATGCCCCCTAGGGACACATGACAGCCCTCCTATGTTATACTGATCTGGATTAACTGGGAAATTTGGAAAGGGAATGGCTGATGGTATTTAGAACATAGAGCACTGCAGCATAGCACAGGCTCAATGTTGTGCTGACCTATTAGCCTGCTCTAGCTCAGACAAATGTAAAGTGATGCATTTTGGGGAAGCTAAGCTACAGCAGGATATACACAGTGCATAGAAGGGCCCTGGGGAGTACTGTAGAACTAGAGAACAAGTACATAATTCCCTAAAAGTAGTGACAGGTTGGTGAAAGGCTATGGCATGGTTGCCTTCTTCAGTTAGGGCACTGAGTACAGAAGTTGGAACATCGTACTAGACCTGGACTGTTGTGTGAAGCTTTGGTTGCCTTACTAAAGGAAGATGTGAGTAAAGTTAGAGTTCATTCCATTTACGATTCACAGGGATGTTGCTGGGACTGGAGGGCTTGAGTTATAAACAGAGACTGGATAGGCTGGGACAGCTTTCTCTGGAGTGAAGGAAGCTGAGGAGGCAATACAGGAGGTCGTTCATTCTCTTTGAACAGAGAACACTGGCACCTGTACTGGCATCCATGCAAACATAAATGGCAAATACATCTGCAGTAGCTGCAAACTAGAAGGAAGCAGATGCTTAGATGTTTATTGCAAAAATGACCTTGCCAGCCACTGGCATTGTAGGAGTTTGAGAGTGTGTGAGTGTGTATGTGTAGCTGCTGAGTGGGTGTATACTGGCAGAATTCAATTATCCTAATGCACATTCAATACTGTGCAAAAGTCTTAGGCACATATATATAGCTAGGGTGCCTGACTTCCACACAGTGCTGTAGTAATTTTATGCATCACACTGTACTGCTGCCACAAAAAGAAACAAATTTCTTTTGTGAGTGATGATAAACCTGATTCTGATATAGGTCTCTATTGTGGCCTGAGAAGGAGGGGGTAGAGAGAGGGGAGAATCACGATTGGGAAAAGGGGAAGGGAGAGGGGAGGGATTGGGAAACACCAGAGAGACTTTCTGTGAGGATCAATAAACCAATTGTTTGGAATCAAATGACCTTGCCTGGTGTCTCAGTGCTGGGTATGGGTATGGGTATGCTAACTCCTGTCCCTGGCACTCCTTCTCTGCCATCCATTCCACACCCCTCCTGCAGCCCTCCAACCTCACCACTCCCAACATCCCTCGCTCCTGCCAGATTTACAAACTTGCTCTCTGCTCCATGTTGACAAATACAGTACTGTACAGAAGTCCCTATCTATAGACAGTATATGTATCCTATGTATATATATATATATATATATATATGTGCATAAGACTTTTGTAGAGTAGGGTATACACCCGCTCACATCTTACGCTACCTCACCATCGCAATACATTGACATTCAAGGCCATACAGTTACACATGAATGGTTATGTCAGGCTTATACACATTGAGTAGAATCCCCTGAGATAAAGTCAAGCTTTAATACACATGAACACACAAAACACAAAGACCCAATACTCGCTTTACACTTCTGATAATTGTCAGATGAAGATACACGTTTGAACTTCAAACCCCAGTGGTTCAGATCCAATGCCCTTCTGTTCAAATGAGCTACCATCTGCTAACTTCTGCAATTCAAGTGTTGTTTATGTGTATGTGTTTGCACTGATTGGCCAAACCATATATATGCATTTTCACCGTGTGCACGTGCAATCTGCATGAACATGACACTTACCCCGAGACTCATGGAATTCAAGTGTCACATGGGCATCAAAGCCCAGACTGAAGTAATTGTTAAACACACCAAGTGGAAGCTGTGGAGAGAAAACGACTGAGTGAGTGCTGATACAAGACAGATCTGAGGCTGCAATTTCACTCTATTTGTGAAAGCTCAGCTCAGAAGCTAGAAGCCACATCCAAGTACATATACTCAACAGAGTACAAAACATGGCCAAGCCTACCTACGTGACCCTATCTACATTTAACTGACCATGCTTTCTGGGTAACTGTGATTAAGCTTTGTCCAAAGATGATAGTATAAATTCCACTTTACAACACCTATTCTGAATTCTGTAATTCAGTCTAATCTTCCGCTTAATATCCCTGCATAACTCCCCTAAGCCAGTTCTGTGGGAATAAAATGATCCTTTTCTGGTTGGCTGCCAGTGGCTGGTGGTGTTCTGCAGGGGTTGGTGTTGGGACCACTTCTTTTTATGCTGCATATAAATGATTTAGATGATGGAATAGGTGGCTTTGTTGCCAGGTTTGCAGCAGATACGAAGATTAGTGGAGGGGAAAGTAATGTTGAAGAAATGGGCAGGATGCAGGAGGACTTAGATGTAAGTGCCAAATGAAATACAACGTTGGAAAATGCATGGTCACACACTTTGGTAGTAGAAATAAATGTGTGGACTATTTTCTTAAATGGGGAGAATATTCAAAAATCTGAGATACAAAAGAGAATTGGGAGTCCTTGTACAGAACACCCTAAAGGTTAACTTGCAGGTTGAGTCAGTGGTGAGGAAGGCAAATGCCATGTTAGCATTCATTTCAAGAGGGCTAGAATACAAGAGCAAGCATGTGATGCTGAGGCTTTATAAGGCACTGGTGAGGCCTCACCTAGAGTATTGTGAACAGCTTCGGGCCCCTCATCTTAGAAAAGATGTGCTGGCATTGGAGAGGGTCCAGAGGAGGTTCACAAGGATGATTCCAGGAATGAAAGGGTTATCATACAAGAAACACTCACAACATGCTGGAGGAACTCAGCAGGTCGGGCAGCATCTGTGGAAACGATCAGTCAACATTTCGGGCAGAGACCCTTCATCAGGAGTGGGAAAGAAGGGGCAGGAACCAGAATAAGAAGGTGGGGAAGGAGTACAAGCTGGCAGGTGATGGGTGAAGCCAGGTGAGAGGGAAGGTAAGGGGGAATGAAATGAGAAGCTGGGGGGTGATAGGTGGAAAGGGTATAGAAACGGCTGAAGAAGGAGGAGAGTGGACCATGGGAGAAAGGGCACCAGAGGGCAATGGGCAGGCGAGGAGAAGAGATAAGGGAGGGGCCAGAATGGGGCACTAAGAAAGAGATAAAGGGGAGGAGATAGAAATTACCAGAAGTTAGAGAAACCAGTGTTGATGCCATCAGGTTGGAGGCTATCCAGTCAGAACATGAGGTGTTGCTCCTCCAACTTGAGTTTGACCTTATTGTGAGAGTAGGGGGGCCTATGGACCGACATGTTGGACTGGAAATAGGAAGTAGAATCAAAATTTCTGGCAACCAGGAAATCCCACCAGTTGTGGACAAAGTGAAGGCGCATTATGGGATTAATGTAGGATTAGTGTAAAAGGGTTACCATGGACTGGATGGGTGGAAGGACCTGTTGCTGTGCTGCATCCCTATGTGTAAGACAGATTGGGAGGTTTGGTATGGATTGTCAGCAAGATGACAGTGTCCCGCAGGCTCATTCTGCCTCCGTTACAGGATCGTGCAGCTTCTGACCTCTCAAGACTCGAACAATGAATCATCGCTATCATTAAGTCAAACCATCTGAAGCTCTTAATTACAAAGCTCTCAGGATCCTGAAGACAAAGCAAGGCAGTAATAATGTACATTCCTCAGTCTGAAGCTGTGCTAAATTTAAGCCCGCCCACTACAATTTAATAATAGGTACATAGAATCCAAAGCCCAAAACACAAGGGTTAAATGTAACAGGGATTAGGACAGCAAGTTCAGAAAACTGCGCTGTCCATTTAGCTTAAGTGATTACTATAAAGGCTTATTATTTTAAATGTGCCTGTGATCTCAGCAATAATCTTGTCAGATTAGATTAAATCAGCCATCACTTAAACCTGTTTTTTTCTCAAGTTTTCACAAACCACAGTCCCAGAACAGGGAGGTTTCATCAGTGATATTTCAAGATAAATGTAAAACCTCGTTGATTATTCTGTGCCTCTCAGGTCACTAATTTTATTGTCGCAACTCTTCACTGCTTACCACACTGTTCACTAAACTTTTGTGTGCTTTCAAATGTTTAGTCGGCACGAGTGTTAAAGTGAATCTGGCTGACAGTCTGCATGTCACTAACAAGCTGACTACATTGGAGCTGCTCAGTAGGGGGTGGGAAGCCAGATGGCTTGCGGTTGCCTGAAGTTGCCTCCACTCTTCCCTCTGTCACGGGGGCTCCCAATCCCCGGTCGAAAATGGGTGACCTATACCAGCTGCTACCGATGTAGATGTAAGAATTAAAACGGACAGTGGGCAGCCATGGAGGGTGACTGTCCAACATCCAGTAGCAAATCGACTTCTCCCAGTGAATCAAGCAATGCTGTTTCACCACTTACCCAAGTTAAAAGTGTCCAAATCCTGATGGAAGAATCTGTTGCGAGATGTGAAACAGTCAAGCAACTGCAATGTGACAACTAAACTAAATTTTCATTTTACTGGACATATTCATAGATTCATACAGCACTACCGCACAGAAACAGGACCTTCAGCTCACCTAGTCTATGTCAGCCTAGTCCCATCTACCTGCAAATCCAAGCGCCACTTTCCAGTATCTGTGGATTTTCTTGTGTTTGTGGTACCACCCATCCATGTACCTATCCGAACTTTATTTCAATGTTACAATTGAACCCATATCTACCACTTCAGCTGGAAGCTCATTCAACACTCGCTCCACCCTCTAAGTGAAGAAGTTTCCCCTCAGGTTCCCCTTAAATATTTCGCCTCTCATTGTAAACCTATGACCTCTAGTTCTAGTCTCAGCCAACCTCAAGGGGAAAAATCCTGCAAGTGTTCACCCTATCTATACTCCTCATAATTTTGTATACTTCTATAAGATCTCCCCTCATTCTTCTGCACTCCAGGGAATAAAGTTCTGACCTACTGAACTTGTCCACGTAACTTAAGCCTTCAAGTCCTGGCAAAAGTCATGGAGAGATAGAGCACAGAAATGGGCCCAACACTCACCCACACACTTCAATTTCCAATTTACAGTGATCATCCTTGGGATGTCTGAGGAAACTGGGGCACCTGGAGGAAACCCACACAAGTCACAGAGAGAACTTGCAGGCTCCACAAAGACAGCACCCAAGGTCAGGAATAACTTGTGTTACTGGCCCTGTCCTGTACACTTTACTACCTTTGGAGCACACTGCCTTTCCAGTTAGGTTTCCAGGAGAGACTTGCGCCTCGCTGTAAGATTACTCATCAGGGAAATTCCAGGAAAAAGTTAAAACATTGAATAATCTTTAGGAAAGTCACCAGCTACGGTTACCTTCTGAGTCCCTTCTTCAGAGTCATCCTGGGGTAGATGGGGATTGTTCTGAAGCTGAAGGTTCCAGCGGTCAAGTTGTACAATATTGCCCTCCTCCACATGGCAGAGAATCTTTGAGACTGGTTCATCTGTGTACCCCTGCAGCAGAGAGACATCACAGCTTTGGTACGGCAGCTGCACTGCCCTTAACCATAAAATACTGTAGAGATTTTGGGCACCACTCAGCACATCATGGAAGCCACCCTCATCTCCGTGACCTCGGTCTACGTCTTTCACTGCCTCAGTAAAGCAGCCAACATAATCAAAGACCCCTCCCTCCCCAGACATTCTCTCTCCTCCCCTCTCCCATCAGGCAGAAGATACAAAAGCCTGAACACCTACCACCAGGCTCAGGGTCAACGACCCTGCTGTTATAAGTCACTTGAATGGTTCCTTAGTACAATAGGACAGACTCTTGACCTCACATCTGCCTCATTATGATCTTGCAGCTTATTATCAATCTGTGCTGCACTTTCTCTGTAATTCAGTACTCTCTTACTTTACCATGTTCTACCCTCAATGCACTGTGCCGTTGTTCGATCTGTATAACAGTATGCAAGACAAGCTATGCACTGTACCTGGGTACATGTGACAATAATAAACCATTTTCAGTTGAACCACCTCCCCATTGAGGGCTTTGGTCAATGGTGAGTAATGCTGGCATCTTCCTCTGAGGACATTTTGTGAAGCAGGCGTAGTGAGAGACAACATTTATTTGCTAGAAACAAGCACCCTGTATATTAATCTGAGCAGACTCCCAATCCAAAATCAAGTACATATACCTTTCCCATTGTCTGTACTGTTAGATACTGTCTGGGAACACTATCTTCCAAACAGCAGAACTACAGAAGCACTGGCAATGTCAGCTGCTACAACGAATACTGACACAGCAGCGGTTGGTTTCGGTTGCACTACACATTGAAATAACACCCCTTGCAGTCTGGTGAGGTCAAATCTCACTTTGGGCAGCTTGAGCCATTGAGGGCTGCCTGACTCACCAACTCCCTACTGCATATTAACATGGAGTCTGGGCTCAGAGAGTTATAGCACAGGAATAGAACCTTCAGCCCATCAAGTCTGTGCCAACCATCAAGCATCCTGTCACACGAATCCCATTTTAGTGGGATTTAATGGGAAGTCAGGGAAGTTTGGAGAACGCACACCAGTCCTCACTGAGGGGTCAGCCGTGAAAAGGATGACCAGCTTCAAGTTGCTGGGCATCAGCATCTCAGAGGTTCTATCCTAAGGCCACCACATTGATGCCATCATAATGACGGCATGCCAGTTGCTACACTTGATTTGGTGTTTGAGGAGATTTGGCATGTCACCAAAGACTGCAGCGAATTTCTACAGGTGTACCATGGAGCACATCCCCACTGGTTGCATCATTGTCTGGAATGGAGCCTCCAATGCACAGGATCAAAAACAGCCGTAGAAAGTTGCAGGCTCAGCCAGCTCCATCATGGGCACAATCCTCCCACCGTCCAGGACACTGTCAAAAGATGGTGCTTCAAGAAGCAAGCATCTATTGTTAAGGATCCTCGCCACCTATGATGTGCCCTCTTCTCATCGTGGAAGAGGTACAGGAGAATGAAGACCTATACTCAACATTTTAGGAACAGCTTCTTCCTCACCACCAGCAGATTTCTAAACGGACCTGAATCCAAGATCACTTCCTCACTATTCCTCTTTTGCATTATTTATTTGTTATTGTAATTTACAGTGATCTGTTATGCCTGTACCTAATGAAACAAAACAAAAATCATGACATACAGTATGTCAGTGATAATAAACCCGATTCTGATTCTGCTTGCATCCCCCATGGAGAATATTCCAACTGGTTGCATCACTAGCTAGAGTGGAGCCTCCAAGGCACATCCAGGTATTACCTTTCACTTACACAAGGGACAATTACAGTGCCTTGTAAAAGTATTCAGCCCCCAGCCCTTTGTTCATATCAATGAGTATTACAATCAGGGATTTTGGTCAATTTAACTGAGAATTTTTATTTGTGAATCACATGCTCCTTTTTGCAAAGTAGAGCACCAAAATACAGGGAAAATTGTAAATTAAATAAAACTTCAAAAACTGAAATGTCAGCAGTTCAAAAGTATTCATCACCACCCCCCCCCCTGCTGAATATTCAGTTGAACCATCTCTCACAGCTACTACAGCCAGTAGTCTTTTTCATTAATGTGCACAACGTGATGGAGTAAGATTTGCCTATACATCCTTGCAAAATCATTCAAGTTGTGCCAGGTTAGCTGGGGAGTAGCAGTGGACAGCAATCTTGAGGTCTTGCCAGAGATGTTCGATTAGGTTAAGGTCAGGACTCTAACTGGGCCACTCAAGGACATCAATTTTCTTCATTTGAAGCCACTCCGTATTTCCTCTGGCAGTGTCCCGCTGGAAGACTAACTTCCTCCTGAACTTAAGCTTTCTGGCAAAGGCTAGCAGGTTATTATCCAGGATCTCTATGTATTTAGCAGCATTCATCTTGCCATCAATCCTGACTAGATTTCTAGTCCCTGCCGCTGAAAAGCATCCCCCCAGTATGATGCTACTTCCACCATTCTTTACAGTAGGGATGCTGTAACCTGGCTGGTGTGCAGTATTAGATTAACACCACACATATTGCTTAGTGTTGAGGCCAAGAAATTCCACTTTGGTCCCATCCAATCACAAAACCTTCTTCCACATCTTTAAAGTAACTTCTAAGCGATGTTTTGTTGATGGGCGAGAATATACTCTTTTTTTTAGCCAGGGCTTCTTTCTTGCCACACTTCCATAAATACCCCTTTGTGGAGGGCCTTAAAAGATCGTATAGCCATGAACTTCATTTCCAGTTGCAGCCATTGACTTCTGCAGCTCACTCAGAGTGACTGTTAGCATCACAGTAACCTTTCTTATAAGTGCCATTCTCCAGCGGTGAAGTTTAGAGGGATGCACTGATCTCGGCGGAGTGGCTATGGTTCATACTTATTCCCCATCTTTTCACAGTGGACTGCACTGAACTCCCAGGTACATTCAGTGCCTTTGAGAAGGTCTTATACCCTTCCCCAGGTTTGTGCATCTCTATTATCTTTTCCCTGACTTACCTTGAATGCTTTTTTGTATTCATTTTGGTTTGGTCTGTTGAAAATCTACCATACTGATGGACCTTACAGGGAGAGGGGGTACTTACTCTTATGAATGCATTGAAAACATGTGATCCTCTAATTCTCTATATCAACAAATTTGGGTAAGTTGGTAAGGTAATATACAATACTGCACCTGAGGAAAGTTACTGTAATAATTACAGAAGGGATGAATACTTATTCAATCTCACAATTTTGGTTTTTAATTTTTAGTTACTTGTTGACAAGTTTTGGAATTTTTCTTTTGGTTTGACATGATGCACAATGTTTTGTAGATTAGCTCAAAAATCCTAATTCAATATATTTTACATTTGGAAAATGTGACAGTAAAATGTGGGAGCTGAACACTTTCTCAAGGCACTGTCCATTGGTTATTCAACCCATCTGTCCTTGTGACTTCTCCTGACATTCCACTAACTGTCTCCCTTGCCCACAAAATTTCAAAACACTTTTCTGTTCCCCAATAAAACAAAGGATTCTGAAGCACATAATAAATGACACTCCTCCTGTGTGGACTAATGAAGAGCCTTTTCCAACAAGTATTTTTCCTTTCCTCTCTTTCCTACCTCCCACAATTGTTTTTGATACACATCCAGAGAGCTGGGCAACCAACCCATTGAGTGAGTGTTGATCATCAACTAATCCTAATCCTAATCAGTTACCATAGTCCAGATTAGAGGGTATATTTCACGAGGATAAACTGATTGAGCTAGAGCTTTTCTCTCTGGAGTGAAGGAGGATGAGAGGTGACTTGATAGAGGTATACAAGATAGATTAAGCAGATAGGCAGATACAATTATTCCCGAGGTGGAAATAGCTAAAATGAGGGGAGCATCATTTTAGAATGATTGAAGGAAAGCATGGGGGGGGTGATGTCAGAAGTATACTATTTTTTACACAGAGTATGTCCTGGCAGCGTGATGACAGAGCTACGTACATTAAGGGCATTTCAGAAACTCTTAGATAGGCACATGGAAGATAGAGAAAATGGAGAGCTATATAGGAGGGAAGAGTCAGATTGATTTTAGAGAAGGTTAAAAGGTCAGCAGAACATTGTGAGCTGATGGTTCTGTACTGTGCTGTAATGTTCGATGTTGCCTGTCCTACTTTAATTCCCATTTTATTCTCCCCAGATCTTCCTCTGCTCTCCTCCTCACGATTCCACCACTCACCTACACACTAGGGTTGATTTACAATGGCCAGTTAACCTATCGACCCACACATTTTTGGGGCATAGGAGGAAACCGGAGTACATGGAGGAAATTCATGTGGTCATGGAGTACACGTAAACTTTGCAAGCACAGTATTTGAGGTCCCAGGATTGATGCCAGGTCTCTAGTACTGGCACTATTAGCTTTGGCATTGTCCCACCTTACCAGAAACCAGAGACAAGTAAGGGGTTACATGAAATTGCTTAGAAGTGACAAAACATATACAAGCAGACTTGGAATAGAAATTACAAATTTCTAAAAATAGTTTCCTCAATATCCAATCCCAAAGCCCTCTATTGTCTCTACTATTAAAGTACCATCATATGTTGGGCAGTTACATAGGATAATTAAATCTACAGGCAATGGAAACTAGAAACTCTTTGTTTCAAGTGTATGACACTGTTTGCTAAATGAACCACTTAGCACCTCCAGTCCTTCTGAAGCTGGTTTAAGTTCTTATATCAAATGATAGCTCTCTTTTGAAGCAAATATCTCGCACATTAATAAAACAGACTTTGCTTCAGCAATATCAGGTTTAGATAAAGAAAGAGGCTTTTATTCCATCGAGAGTTGGATTAATTCTTCCACTATCAAAGCTCGTAAAATAATCCCTGAAAGAACCAGCTGCAAAAAATGGGAACAAAAATATCTGGAACAAATCCTTTTGTGAAAATGTAGCAATAACATAAGGGGTAGGTCGACGAAGCCTTTTTCACCAGTCAGTGAGACCTTTGCTGACTTAACACCATATCCTTGACCTATGACTTTGTTCGATAATTTTGCATCGTCATTCGATTTGAAATTGGCAATCAATCACAGTTTGTGCAATATGATTCCAAATTACTGTCACTCATTGCATGCAGGAGTTTCCTGTTAACAAATCATTGAAAGGCTTCCCTAATTCTAAATCTATCTTGTACATCCGGCGGGGGGGCTGCCTGATAACGCAGCCATTAGCACTATGCATCACAGCGCCAGCGAACAGCGATTGGGGTTCAATTTCTGGCACCATCTGCATGGAGATTGTATATTCGCCCTGTGAGCATGTGGGTTTCCTCCCACATACCAGAGATGTACGGGTTAGGGATAGTAAGTTGTTACCACAGGAAGCATGGTTGACCCTGGCAGGCCACTCCCAGCGCATCCTCGGACTGTGTTGGCCGTTGACACTAATGATGAACTTCACTATATGTTTTGATGCTTCCATGTACATGTGACAAATAAAACTAATCTTAATCATGCAGCTTGAAAACCGACCCCTCAACCCACCAGGTCTATGATTACTATCAACCACCCAGCCACACTAAACCTTTTGTAGAGTCAGCCCAACATTCACAACAACTCTCCCAGGTTCTATCACTCACCTCCACAATAGGAGCCATTGCAGTGGCCAGTTAACCCATCCATATCTATCTGGGATGCAAGAGGAAGCTAGGGGGAAACCCACAAGGAGATCATGCAAACTCCACACAGACAGTAGAAGAGGTTGGGATTAAACCTGGGTCGCTGAAGATGTGAGGTGGCTGTTCGATCAGCTGTGCCACAGAGTGGCTGCTATCTCCAGGTCTCAGAAACCCAGCTAAAGATTAACGTGAGACAGGCAGGCTGGGTGAGTGATGCCACTACAACAATTCTGTACTCAACATCAGCAAGATTGTGGACCTCAGGAAGGGGAACGTTAAGGTTTATATCAGCTTCAAAGTTATGCTAATGAAGTATGGGGCCTGATTAATACTATCCACTGGCATTGAAGTTCCAGGTACCTGTCCCCTCTACGTTGTCAGCCAAGGTTTGGTAGTTCAGAGAGTGTCACTAATCCTTGCCCAGTACTGATCTACTGCTCCGTTATATCTAGATAGAATGACAAGAATGGTGGAAATAAAGTCCATTCAATAGTTCTCATCTCCACTACTCGGCTCTCTTGCTGACTCGCAACAATGATACCCTCTCGGAGGGCTAAAGGGGCAATGGCTTGTTATGACAACAAGTGACCTATTGTCAAACAGTTTGCACCGTTGATGCAGCCAGACAATGTGAGTGAACCAACTGACTACAGTGGCCTGAACAATCAAACATAATTCTTAACACAAGAGGTTCTGTAGATGTGTGGGTCCAGAGTGCGAGGGGGGTTAGAGTGGGGATTGAGAGAGTGAGGGGTGTTGGAGTGGGGATTGAGAGAGTGAGGGGTGTTGGTGTGGGGGTCCAGAGAGTGAGGGGTGTTGGAGTGGGGATTGAGAGAGTGAGGGGAGTTGGAGTGGGGATTGAGAGAGTGAGGGGTGTTGGAGTGGGGATTGAGAGTGTGAGGGGTTTTGGAATGGGGATTGAGAGAGTGAGGGGTGTTGGAGTGGGGATTGAGAGAGTGAGGGGTGTTGGTGTGGGTGTCCAGAGAGTGAGGGGTGTTGGAGTGGGGTTTGAGAGAGTCAGGGGTGTGGGAGTGGGGATTGAGAGAGTGAGGGGTGTTGGTGTGGGGGTCCAGAGAGTGAGGGGTGTTGGAGTGGGGATTGAGAGAGTGAGGGGTGTTGGTGTGGGGGTCCAGAGAGTGAAGGGTGTTGGAGTGGGGATTGAGAGAGTGAGGGCTGTTGGTGTGGGGGTCCAGAGAGTGAGGGGTGTTGGTGTGGGGGTCCAGAGAGTGAGGGATGTTGGAATGGGGATTGAGAGAGTGAGGGGTGTTGGAGTGGGGATTGAGAGTGTGAGGGGTTTTGGAATGGGGATTGAGAGAGTGAGGGGTGTTGGAGTGGGGATTGAGAGAGTGAGGGGTGTTGGTGTGGGTGTCCAGAGAGTGAGGGGTGTTGGAGTGGGGTTTGAGAGAGTCAGGGGTGTGGGAGTGGGGATTGAGAGAGTGAGGGGTGTTGGTGTGGGGATCCAGAGAGTGAGGGGTGTTGGAGTGGGGATTGAGAGAGTGAGGGGTGTTGGAATGGGGATTGGGAGAGTGAGGGGTGTTGGAGTGGGGGTCCAGAGAGTGAGGGGTGTTGGAGTGGGGATTGAGAGAGTGAGGGGTGTTGGAATGGAGATTGAGAGAGTGAGGGGTGTTGGAGTGGGGATTGAGAGAGTGAGGGGTGTTAGAGTGGGGATTGAGAGAGTGAGGGGTGTTGGTGTGGGGATTGAGATAGTGAGGGGTGTTGGAGTGGGGATTGAGAGAGTGAGGGGTGTTGGTGTGGGGGTCCAGAGAGTGAGGGGTGTTGGAGTGGGGATTGAGAGAGTGAGGGGTGTTGGAATGGGGATTGGGAGAGTGAGGGGTGTTGGAGTGGGGGTCCAGAGAGTGAGGGGTGTTGGAGTGGGGATTGAGAGAGTGAGGGGTGTTGGAATGGAGATTGAGAGATTGAGGGGTGTTGGAGTGGGGATTGAGAGAGTGAGGGGTGTTGGAATGGAGATTGAGAGAGTGAGGGGTGTTGGAGTGGGGATTGAGAGAGTGAGGGGTGTTAGAGTGGGGATTGAGAGAGTGAGGGGTGTTGGTGTGGGGATTGAGAGAGTGAAGGGTGTTGGTGTGGGGATTGAGAGAGTGAGGGGTGTTGGAATGGGGATTGGGAGAGTGAGGGGTGTTGGAGTGGGGGTCCAGAGAGTGAGGGGTGTTGGAGTGGGGATTGAGAGAGTGAGGGGTGTTGGAATGGAGATTGAGAGAGTGAGGGGTGTTGGAGTGGGGATTGAGAGAGTGAGGGGTGTTGGAGTGGGGATTGAGAGAGTGAGGGGTGTTAGAGTGGGGATTGAGAGAGTGAGGGGTGTTGGTGTGGGGATTGAGATAGTGAGGGGTGTTGGAGTGGGGATTGAGAGAGTGAGGGGTGTTGGACTGGGGATTGAGAGAGTGAGGGGTGTTGGTGTGGGGGTCCAGAGAGTGAGGGGTGTTGGTGTGGGGATTGAGAGAGTGAGGGGTGTTGGAGTGGGGATTGGGGGCGTGAGGGGTGTTGGAGTGGGGATTGAGAGAGTGAGGGGTGTTGGTGTGGCGGTCCAGAGAGTGAGGGGTGTTGGAGTGGGGATTGAGAGAGTGAGGGGTGTTGGAATGGGGATTGAGAGAGTGAGGAGTGTTGGTGTGGGGGTCCAGAGAGTGAGGGGTGTTGGAGTGGGGATTGAGAGAGTGAGGGGTGTTGGAATGGGGATTGGGAGAGTGAGGGGTGTTGGAGTGGGAATTGAGAGAGTGAGGGGTGTTGGAGTGGGGATTGAGAGAGTGAGGGGTGTTGGAATGGGGATTGGGAGAGTGAGGGGTGTTGGAGTGGGGATTGAGAGAGTGAGGGGTGTTGGAATGGGGATTGAGAGAGTGAGGGGTGTTGGAGTGGGGGTCCAGTGTGTGAGGGGTGTTGGAGTGGAGATTGAGAGAGTGAAGGGTGTTGGAGTGGGGATTGAGAGAGTGAGGGGTGTTGGAGTGGGGGTCCAGTGTGTGAGGGGTGTTGGAGTGGAGGTCAGTAATGTATGTTGCTTTATGGCTGGGGACAAGGCTTGTATGTTTAAACACTGTATTCGTTGGACAAGTTATTATGCTACTCCCTGTTTTAAAAGAAACAGTAGTAACAGTGTATTTGGATATTACCAGAAGTAACATCCCACAGTCTATAGAATCTGCTGCTCCACCATCAGTAAAATCCCAGTAAGCCAGATTATCAGGGCATTATTGTACATCAGAACAAGAGCTCGGTACTGTACTGCCTTGGGTCCTGCACTACCACAGGGCTGGATGGAAGTTTGTGGCTGTGGTGCTGATTTCCTGTTTTGCTGGAACTGAGGTGGCAAGGAGTGTCTCAATATGCAGAACATGACTGGGCATTCATTTAGTTACTGCCATCAGACTTTGAAAGTGCTATGCAATTTGCTTCATTTGCCCACTCCTACTTTGTACCTCAGCATGCCAGTTCCCATTACTAAGTAATTACAGGAAGCCCCCACGTCACCATTGTTCGGGTTACAGGACATCTCCCTTCTAGAATTCACAAATCACTACCAAAAAAATATGAGGTACAGATCAAAAACTCACTCTGATGGAAACAATCCAGAGAAATGAATACAAAATTAACATTTTTCCCAAATTTGCGTCTTATAGAAAACCATAATTCACAGGAACAGAATTAGGCCATTCAGCCCATCTTGTCTGCTCCACCATTCGATCATGACTGATGATCCCTCTCAACCCCATTTTCCTGCCTCCCCCCCCGTTACACATGACACCTTACTAATCAAGAACCTATCAACCACTGCTTTAAATTTATCCAGTGATCAGCCTCCAATACTGTCTGTGGCAATGAATTCCACAGATTCACCATTCTTTGGCTGAAGAAGTTCCTCCTCATCTCTGTTCTAATGGGACGTCCTTCCATTCTGAGGCTGTGCCCTCTGGTCCTAGTTTCTCCTCCTATCGTAATCACCTGGTCCATGCCCACTCTGTTTAGGACTTTCAGTATTCAATAGGTTTCAATCAGATCTCCCCCCCGCCCCCCCATCACTCTAAACTCTAGTGAGTGTGGGCCTGGTGCCATCGGATGCTCCTCAAACATTAACTCTTTCACTTCCAGATCATTCTCCTGAACTTCCTCTGGACCCTCTTTATGACACGTGCAGATGAAGTTGCTTCGCGTTATGGAGAGTCACGAGACAGGAGGTTTTCTTGTTGCGTAGCTCCCCCAATAAGCCAGCGATCACCTGCATCAGGCCCACTTCTGCTGATTCACTCCCAGTTTTAGGAGCTGCTGCCAACGGCCGTCGGTGCACCTGGCCACAGAACCCCTCTCACTGGCTGACTGATCACAGGTGATCAGTCTGACTGATCCGAGCCCCATCCTCCCATAACAGCACCAGAAACACTGAGTGGGTCAGGCATAGCTGTGGACCGAAAAGCAGAGTTAATGCTTCAGGCCTGGGACTCTTCATCAGAGCTGGGAAAGAGAGGAAGAGGTAAAACAAGTGAGTTTATAGTAGCAGAGAAGGTGAGGGAGAGAGCGATAGGGTGATGGGAACACCTCTGATAGGGTGAGATCAAAAGGATCAAAGTGGCAGTGAGAAATACGGATGAATTATGTGCTATTATGAGCTGTGAGGCAAGATGGCTGGCCGGGCTGTGCCAATGGAGAGGGAGAAAAAACTGAGCCAAATCAGAGATGGAAGACTGATGAAATGACCATTAATGATCCAGAGAGCAAGAGCAAGTCTCAGAATCTTATAATGAAGTTTAATATCACTGGCATACAAAGTAATGCAAAAAGAGAGTCGCCTAAGGTTGGAGAATTTAAGAGAGGTGTGGAGGGAAATCGTCAGCTAACCGGAGAAACTCCGGATGCAACGTACCCTTCCATTGAGATACAGCGTGGAATAGGTCCTTCTGGCCCTTTGAGCTGTGCTATCCAGCAACGCCCAGCCTAATTACGGGACCATTTACAATGACCAATTAACCCGCCAAATTGGTACATCTTTCAGCTGTGGGAGGAAACCAGAACACCCGGGGGACAGTATCATATCCTGAAGGAGCTGTCGTCCCGGGATGGGAAGTGGGCTGCTGGTCTTCAAGCCTGCCCTTGGCCTCACCGCGATGGTGCAGGAGAGCCCAGCCGGGGAGGCGAGAGGGACGGAGAGTAAAGGAGACGGGCTTCAGGGTCAGTACTGTGGATCCCCTGCAGAGCTCCACAAAGTGATCATCCTATCCGTGCCTGATTTCTCCAGTGGAGAGGGTGAGCGCCCAGTTCAGTGCACCAGGCTGGAAGAAGTGCCGACAAGTTGTTGCTTTTTGGTCCCTGGATGGTAAAAGCAGGTGGCAGGTCAGGGGTTGCATCAAGGAAAATATTGAAAGCTGGGAGCAGTTGGAGGGCCAGAGATATGAAGGATCAAGGATCAAACGTATTCACCATATTCATCTACATTTATTAGGAATTTGCTGTCATGGTTGGAATGACATGCAACGATAAACAACTTCCAGCAAATATGAAGAATAAAGAATTATATAAAAAATAAAGTTAGCATTTAAAGTACAGATTGGGAATAAAATGTGTATAAATACCAGCACGTGTTTACAATGTAAACTGCATTATAACATTTGGTTAGAAGTGTTGACAGTACAGTGACAGGGGTAATGGATCAGAATCAGAATCAGAATAGAGGGAGATTGGGGAGGGTGGGGTGCTAACTCGAATGGTTGATCAGATTAACTGCCTGGGGAAAGAAACTTTAAAGATGGCGTGAAGTTTTTGTTTTAATAGCCTGATAGTGCTTTCCAAAATGAAGCTTCTGGAAAAGGTAGTTTGCAGGGTGGGTTGATTTTCTGCCTGCTTCTTTGCCTTGGACACACATAAGACCTTCAGCGATGGTTGACTGGAGCCAATTACCCTTCCTGCTCTCTTTGTCCCACCCATCTCTCACCCACTTTCTCCGTTCCTGAAAACTAACTTAATGTTCCCTCTTTGCCAGTTCTGATGAAGAGTCTCAGTCCCAGAACTGCAGCTCTCTTTTCTACAGATGCTGACCGACCTGCTTAGTGTTTCCAGCATCTTCCAGTTTTATCTTGGGTTTCCAGCATCTGCAGTTTGATTTCTGATGACCATCGTTCCATGTGCACCCGTGGGCTAGTGAGCGAGGTACCTACCCCTCCCCAGTTGAGAGTACGGGCCAGGTCATTTCCCGTCCCCAGCGGGAGGACTGCAACAGGAGGCTGGGGTTTGAGCTGTAGTTCATCCAGCAAGGAAAGAATCCAGCCAACCTGGACAGAGAGAGAGACAGACAGACAGACAGACAGACAGACAGACACAGAGGGAAAGAGAGGAGGTGAGAGAGTGCAAGAAAGAGAGAGACAGAGAATGTACATCACTGAACATCAGCTTCAGAGTCCGTCCCCTTAATGTCAAAGTGGAGGCATGCCAGGGTATTGAGTGTAGGAGGAACTATATAACTTCTAGTTCAAAACTGTGCCCACATTTGACATTTTAAACCTGTAATATCAGCAATAACAACAGCATTGGAGGAAGTTACACATTAAAAAACCCATTTTATACTACACATTAATTCCAACCTCCAGTCCTCAGCAGACTTGGGATCCAATTATACAACGGAACCTGATTTGTATTGAATTTTTAATTGGTTTGAGCTTCCCAGTTCCAATGCACTGCTCACTGTCAACAGTGGCCTGTCAGCCATCGATTGCCAACGCAGTGCTGGGCTCACTGGCCTCAGCAGTTCATCTCCAAGAAGGCACTCAGTGCAGAGCGAGCACTGCACCGTGGCAGGACAGCAGTTAAGCCATAGTGGTTACCGCAGTAGCAATCCAGATTCCCTGAGCTCAAATCCCGCCATGGCAGGTGAGGAATTTAAATTCATCTGATAATCCAGGAGTTTAATTTAGGAATTATGACCACAAGCTACCTAAAAAAATCTAATGTAGTTCACCATCAATAGTCTTCAGAGTGTGGGGGATCTGCCATCCTTACCCTGTCTGGCCTGCACATGGTGATGATGATGATGACGTCGACCCAGGCCTGAGAGGCCTGCGTCAGGCATTTTCATGCCTTACAAGGCACGGATCGGAAGGCTGTGTGGGGCGCCACTCTGCCACTCCTCACACAGACATATCGCAGTACTTTTCCCTTTTATTTTACGAGGTTGAGTTGTGAGCTCAACACTCAACCCAGCACGGATGGAAAGCGTACTCGGGAGCGGCCAACTGGATTCGAACTCGGGAACCTCCATTCCGGAGTCCGGCACTGATGACACCGCGCCACCAGCCGACCATGCCTCCAGACCAACCAGTGAGGTTGCCCCTGAAATGACCAAGCAACCAACTGGGTAACAGAGGCATTGAAGTCCAGAGCCCAAAGGAGAGACAAATAAAGCAAAAACAAACAATGTACTGCCTCTGATCAGGTAATGGCAGTGAACAAGAGAGGGGAGAGCGGAGAGAGAGGTGGCCTGAGATGTTAACTCCAGTTCTCTCTCTACAGATGCCGACTCACCTGCTGAGTGTTTCCAACCTTCTGGAGTACAGGGAGGGCCATCCTGGCAGGAGAAAGGGGGGAGCAACTATTTGGGGGGTGCTGGGAGGGTTGTAAGAGAGCATGGGAAGAAACTAAATAACTCAGGAATAAAGGAAGTTTGCACTCTGAGCCTTGGAATCATAAGTCACATACAGAGGTGACACACTACACCCCTCATCCTTTAATGTCTCAACATTATTCATCTTGGTGCATGGAGACTTCTGACCAGCTGCCCCTCATCAGTTCACCTCCAATGCTGTGGCTGAGCCCAGCCGTCGAAAGGGATAGAGCCCCTTCCCTGAACTCCAGCTCTCTATCTACTTCAGGAACAGGTGCCCACGGGTGATGGAGAGCTATCCATTCAGCAGGAGAGTTAGTTTCCCATGGCTGTGCTGAGCTGGGTGTGGAATAGTGATCTATGTTTGAGGGCAAGCCTGAGGTACTGCAAGAGTGCAGTCTCTCTTTAACCACCACCCCCCCAAGGGGGCACACAATCCTTGCCCATCAGCATACCTGTCCCATTCACCTGGGGCCACCAATAATCTTTTAAAAGCTGCAATGAGGGAACAAAATTAGCTAAGGGCACTAATTGGCTCGTCTGGCTGGAACAATTTGCAAGAGGGAAGTTTAGGATGATGATAGACTTTTTCAGGTATAGCCAA
The DNA here is from genome assembly GCF_963921235.1 of Mobula hypostoma. Classification (NCBI taxonomy): domain Eukaryota; kingdom Metazoa; phylum Chordata; class Chondrichthyes; order Myliobatiformes; family Myliobatidae; genus Mobula; species Mobula hypostoma. The sequence continues at coordinate 52,500,573 of NC_086105.1, read as the reverse complement.
ACAAATGTGGTGTTGACAGAGCTCTTCCCGCAGAAAAACACAGACTCTATTCCCTGGAGCATGGGAGATGGGGTATTTGATAGAGCTAAACAAATGTATGAGTAATATAGATCAGTTTATGTAAGCAGGCTTTTCCACTGAGGTTGGATGAGACTAGAACCAGAGGTTAAGGTAAAAGTTAAAATGTTTAAGGGGAACATGAAGGGCAACATTTTCACTCTGAGGGTGGTGAGAGTGTGGAACAAACTGCCACTGGAAGTCATGGATGTGGGTTCAATAATAATAATAATAAAGAGAAATCCGTATAGGTACACGGATGAGAAAGGTACTGAGGGAGGGCAATGGTCTGGATTCCAGTAGATGGGAGTAGGTAGAAGACGAGGCTGGCAGGGATTAGATGGGCCAAAGGGACTGTTTCTGTACTGTGATGCTATGTAGATCCATTTAAACTGCCTAGTCTAATCAACCTGCAACCTGACCATAGCCCCCACACTTTATCCATCCATCTACCTATCTAAACTTATCTTAAATGTTGAAATCAAGTGTGCACGCACCACTTGTGCCAGCAGCTCATTCCACACTCTCACGGCCCCCGGTTGAAAAAGTTTCCCTTCATGTTTGTCCTTAAATATTTCATCCTTCACCCTCAACCCATGGCCTCTAGTTGTAGTCCCACCCAACCTCAGTGGGAAAAGTTTGCTCGCTTTGCCCTATCTATACCCCTCATAATTTTGCATACCTCTATCAAATCTCTCCATAATCTTCTACATTCCAGGAAATAAAGTCCTAGCCTATTCAATCTTTCCATATAACCCAGGCCCTCCTGTCCTAGTAGCATTCTTGTAAATTTTCAACCTTATTTACATCTTTCCTGCAGGTAGGTGACCAAAACTACACTAATACTCCAAATTAGGCCTCACTCATTTCTTTATACAACATACAACATCAACATAAGATCCCATCCCTTGTACGGAATACTTTGATCTACGAAGTCCAATGTGCCAAAAACATTCTTTACGACCCTATTTACCTGTGCTACCACTTTCAATGAATTGTGAACCTGTACTCCCAAAACCCTTTGATCTATAGCACTCCTCAGTGCCCTATTATTCACAGTGTAAGATCTACCCTGGTTGGTCCTACCAAAGTGCAACATTTTACACTTGTCTGCATTAAATTCCGTCTGCCATTTTTTCCAACTGCTGCAAGCTCTGATAGTCTTCCTCACTGTCTACTACACTGGCAATCTTGGTGTCATCCAGTTAACCACATCATCATCCAGATAGTTGACACAGAATAGAAACATGAAAGGACGCAGCACCATCCCTGCGCACACCACTAATCACGGGTCTCCAGTCAGAGAGGCAACCGCCTACTACCACTCCCTGGCTTCTCCCACAAAGCCAAAGTCGAATCCAATTTACTACCTCATCTTCAATGTCAAGCAACTGAACTTTCTTGACCAATCTCCCATGTCGGACCTTGTCAAATGCCTTGCTAAAGTCCATGCAGACAACATGCACTGCAAGCCATCATCAACTTTCCTGCTACCTTCCTCGTGTGTGGCTGGACTAAAGACCCCAATTCCCCGTTGGCCAACAGCTTCTCAGGTTCCCTCCATCCCCGGACAATGCGTCGTCAAAACTGGCGTGCTGGGAGCTCTCGCAGCTTCCGGCAACCTGTCCTTCAGTGGTTCTTGAGGTTACTACAGGAGGGACCGTACCCCGGTGGCGCACACTACGGCAATGGATTTTAATTGCTGCAAAGAACCGTCAACTGATCACTCTTATCAGCCCATACTCTGCGCATAGGCCAGTTCGAATGTGCTTGTCTGCGGTTGAACAGATGAACTATGGAAAACAGTCTGTGGTTGTCTGTAAGAGGCTGGTGATCTGCAGAGGGAATCGAGGATGGGTCCGAGATCGATCTTGCAGTGCTCTAGATGTGCGTCGCCCAGCATGTACTGCACCGCCTTGGGTTGGGAGCCAGCGGGATGACGGTCCTGACAGACAAATTAATCGACCGTGGGCGCGATCTTTACGGATTCCTAGGATTAGCTCTCTTGTAGAGCGCCCACCAACACTTACGCCCCATTGAAAGGGGCGGGGGTGCGAGATTCAATCACTGTAGCCTGTCCTGGACACTCCCTGTACCATGAATGAAGCAGGGCAAGGACTGGCCCGGGCCGTGTCATTTGTTCTTGGTTGGCGCGTCTGCGAGCCAAGCTCAGTACTGTACTTCATCCTATTCTGGACTGAAATTCGTGAATTGCCCCCGAGTTAAACGGCCCACTACCCTCACTGCCCCGAACTGCCCGGTCTCTTCCACCATGCGCTAAAAACCCACTCCCTCTCTTCATATGATCATTTAACAGTAATCAGGGGCTTGGATTCCACCCCACTCCCCCAGGGAGAAGACTAAGGGCAGCTAGACCTTGCTGAGGAAAGAGCAAAGCAGCGGTAAATCAAACAGGCTAAGAAACAACACTGACAGAACAGTACTTCTGTATAGAGACTGATGGTGAAAAAAGTCTCTGTTTGGCCCCAGACTTTGATGCATTGGCTGTTGCTAATAGGATTGGCATAATCTAAATTGTTTTCAAGAGGAGCTAGATGAATAGTGGAATATGATTTTAAAAACTGGCTCGTTTTCCTCAGTTCTAACATGAAGCTGCGGAGGAAGGCGCAGCCCTCGGGGATTTAAAGCGGGCAGCGGATTTCTGTCCTCCTCTGCATTTTTGTGGATATCCACAAGAAGAATCAAGTACAGATATTCACCTTCCCCCCCCAACCCCCACCTTTCACAACCAGCTCCCGCTGATCGAGCACACACACCACAAGGAAACCAAATACATTACTCGCACGCTTCCTCGTTCATATGATCGACGGGTTCGTTCGCTATCCATACATACCGTTCCGTCGCCGCCACAGGCCAGAATCCGCAGGTTGGCTACCTTCCTGTAGAGCTCCAAACTGTTTAGGAAACAGGAGACATTTACCAAAGAATCGCACAAGTAAACAGTAAAACCAGCAGGTAGAATTCACAGTACCCTTCCGGGGTTCTGAGCTACCAAAATGTGCCCAGCTCACACCCTTGAAGTAAAATCCATACAATTCTGGATACATAATACTAACACTATTCTTACTACTCACTGTGGATATAGAGTACCGAATCCGGCTTCGGATACTTAAGTAATTCTAACGGCAGCGTAGTGGTTAGAACAATGCTTTACAATGCAGGCGGCCTGGGTTCAATTCCCGTCGCTGTGAGTCTGTACTGTACATTCAGGTAATTGGTCATTGTAAATTGTCCCCTGATGGGAGGAGATGATTCCTGGTTGGCTTGGCTCTCCTATCTCAGTAAATAAATACTAAGTACATTCACGTCCTAGAATTCTGTAGAGAGCTACTGCAGGCACAATTTACATCAATCCTACACCAACCTTGAGCTACGTGGGAGGGAAAAGTGAGATTGATCATGAAGTAGGTCGCAACAACATTGTGGGCCGAATGGCCTACACACAGTTTGCTGTTCTATGAACCAATCCCATTTTATTCTCCCCATGTTCCTATTGACACCTCCCAGATTCTGCCACTCACCTACACACTTGGGACAATTTCCAACGGCCTGTTAACTTTCCAACCAGCACGTCTTCGGGACATGGGAGGGAACTGGGTAACGCAGGCGGTGGGTATTCACACGGTCACGGGGAGAACCTGCAAACTCCGCATGGACAGCGTCGGAAGTTAAGACTGAACCTGGCTCTCAGGAATTGCGAAGTAATGGCACAGGAGCAGCAGTCCTCTACAAGCAAAACACTGTGCCTGCTGTTGATCAGGTATCGATGGTGGGTCAGAGGGCAGGGTGAGGATCTGTACCTGACCACTCACAGCCTTTCCAATTAGCCCTCTGTGCAGCCTGCCCTCTGTTCTCTCCACCCTTCCTTCTCAATTGAACTGAAACATTAACTCCATTGCTCTCTCCATAGACGCTGCCTGACCCACTGCGTATTTCCAGTATTAGTACTCACTGCATGATCTGCTAAGTAGAGTCATAGAGCGCTACAGTATAGATACACAGGCCCTTCAGCCTATCTAGGCTGTGCTGACCCAGTCCTGCCTGGTTCTACCTATCTGCAGCTAGACCACAGCAACCCACCCATGTACCTCTCCAAACCTCTCTTAATTGCTGCAATTGAACCCGCATCCACCACCACCACTGGCAGCTGGTTCCACACTCACACCACCCTCTGAATGAAGAAGCTCCCCCTCAGGTTCCCCTTAAATATTTCACCTTTCACCCGAAACCTATGACCTCCAGGTCTTGTCTCAACCAACCTCAGGGGAAAAGCTTGCATTTATGTGCCCTGCCCCTCGGTATTTTGTACACTGTACCAGTATAAGATCTTCCCTCATTCTCCTGCACTCCAGGGAATAAAATCCTAAAGCATTCAACATACCCCTGTAACTCAGATTCCTAAGTCCCAGCAACATCATTGAAAATGTTCTCTGCCCTCTTTCAAGCCTATAGGGTCTATATCAGCTCATCAGTAGGAAGCACTGATTCCTACTGTGGGATAAACTGGAGAAGTTGGAAGTACTGGGGACCAGATAGAGGTATAGGTAGGTGTAGACCTTGTCTACGAAAAGTAGTTCAATGAATTATTGGATGGTGCGTCAATTTGGCCACTGTAAGTTGTTGCTCTGTGGGTAGGTGGCAGAACGATCGAATAGATGGGCTTGTGAGGAGAATAAGTTGCACGTTACACTAAAATAAGAATGACACTGATGGGATTGCACTGGTGAGAACTGGCAAGAAACGGAACCGAAGAGCTGAAGGAAATAGGGGCAGACCACTTGGCTCCTCAGGCCTGCCCTGGCTGATCTGCCCACAGACCACATCTCTGCTCCTGTGCCCATTCCCCATAGCCCTCAACGCCCTGATCTATCAAAACTGTGTCCACTTCCTTAATTAGTGCCTTCAATGATAGAACCATAGAACCATAGAAACTACAGCACAGAAACAGGCCCTTTGGCCCTTCTTGGCTGTGCTGAACCATTTTCTGCCTAGTCCCACTGACCTGCACACGGACCATATCCCTCCATACACCTCCCATCCATGTATCTGTCCAATTTATTCTTAAATGTTAAAAAAGAACCCGCATTTACCACCTCGTCTGGCAGCTCATTCCATACTCCCACCACTCTCTGTGTGAAGAAGCCCCCCCTAATGTTCCCTTTAAACTTTTCCCCCCTCACCCTTAACCCATGTCCTCTGGTTTTTTTCTCCCCTTGCCTCAGTGAAAAAAGCCTGCTTGCATTCACTCTATCTATACCCATCATAATTTTATATACCTCTATCAAATCTCCCCTCATTCTTCTACGCTCCAGGGAATAAAGTCCTAACCTATTCAACCTTTCTCTGTAACTGAGTTTCTCAAGTCCCGGCAACATCCCTGTAAACCTTCTCTGCACTCTTTCAACCTTATTTATATCCTTCCTGTAACTTGATGACCAAAACTGAACACAATACTCCAGATTCGGCCTCACCAATGCCTTATACAACCTCATCATAACATTCCAGCTCTTATACTCAATACTTCGATTAATAAAGGCCAATGTACCAAAAGCTCTCTTTATGACCCTATCTACCTGTGACGACACTTTTAGGGAATTTTGTATCCGTATTTCCAGATCCCTCTGTTCCACTGCACTCCTCAGTGCCTTACCATTAACCCTGTATGTTCTACGTTGGTTTGTCCTTCCAACGTGCAATACCTCACACTTGTTAGTATTAAACTCCATCTGCCATTTTTCAGCCCATTTTTCCAGCTGGTCCAAGTCCCTCTGCAGGCTCTGAAGACCTTCCTCACTGTCTACTACACCTCCAATCTTTGTATCATCAGCAAACTTGCTGATCCAATTTACCACATTATCATCCAGATCATTGATATAGATGACAAATAACAATGGACCCAGCATTGATCCCTGTGGCACACCACTAGTCACAGGCCTCCACTCAGAGAAGCAATTCTCTACCACCACTCTCTGGCTTCTTCCATCGAGCCAATGTCTAATCCAATTTACCACCTCTCCATGTATACCTAGTGACTGAATTTTCCTAACTAACCTCCCATGTGGGACCTTGTCAAAGGCGTTACTGAAGTCCATGTAGACAATATCCACTTCCTTCCCTTCATCCACTTTCCTGGTAACCTCCTCGAAAAACTCCATGACCTACCATGCACAAAGCCATGTTGACTCTCCCTAATAAGCCCCTGTATATCCAAATGCTTGTAGATTCTGTCTCTTAGTACTCCCTCCAATAACTTAACTACTACTGACGTTAAACTCACCGGCCTATAATTTCCCGGATTACTTCTCGATCCTTTTTTAAACAACAGAACAGCATGAGCCACTCTCCAATCCTCCGGCACTTCACCCGTAGACAGCGACATTTTAAATATTTCTGCCAGGGCCCCCGCAATTTCAACACTAGTCTCCTTCAAGGTCCGAGGGAACACTCTGTCAGGTCCCAGGGATTTATCCACTTTAATTTTCCTCAAGACAGCAAGCACCTCCTCCTTTTCAATCTGTACAGTTTCCATGGTCTCACTACTTGATTCCCTCAATTCCATAGATTTCATGCCAGCTTCCTTAGAAAATACAGACACAAAAAACCTATTTAAGATCTCCCCCATTTCCTTTGGTTCCGCACAAAGCTGACCACTCTGATCTTCAAGAGGACCAATTTTATCCCTTACAATCCTTTTGCTCTTAATATACTTGTAAAAGCTCTTTTGATGTAGCTTCCAGAACCTTCTGGGGCAGAGTTGTAAAATCACACAGCAGGGAAACAGGCTTTTCAGTCCAGCTCATCCACGCCAACCAGGATGTCCATCTTAAGCTAGTCCCATCTGCCCACATTTGACCCATATCCCTCTACACCTTTCCAATCCATGTAACTGTCCAAGTCTATGTTAAATCTTGCTATAATGCCTGAACCAATCACAGCCACATTAGGGAATTCCAGAGGTTCAGCAGGGAGTTCCTACACACCTCAGTTTTCAGCGAAGGGATGAATGGCTTCCTCCTGGATCATCGTAAGTGACAGCTGTCAGGTTAGGGCTTCAGGTCTCGATGCCTGCGGCCTGGTCAGCCCTTGTAGGCTGATCCACTTCAAACCGGGCCCACTCTCAGGCACGTGCATTTAGCACAGGGTAAGATCCAACTTCTTCGGGTGCATTTTCCCATCCATCTCCACACCAATATTCAAGCGAGAATGTCCTTAGGTGCATGAATCTATTGATCCACTGCTATGTTACCTGTATTACATAACCAAAAGCACCTGGTTCCCTTGATACTAAGTCATCAGATTTGAAGCATTAACTTGCTTGCCAGAAGGAAAGTTGAAGAGATGTGTACATCCCTAAATTAACATCATCGGGCATACCTGCATAATCTGAGGTACTCTTACAGCTGCACCATTTGAAATATGCCTACATCTATTCCCTTGAATCTTCAGGCTATGTCCCCTAGTTCTAGTTCACTTAGCAGTGGAATCAACCTCCCTGCCTCTATCTTATCTATCCTTTTCATAGTTTTATATGTTTCTATAAGATCCCATCTTGTTCTTCTGAATTCCGGTGAGTATGGTCACATAGTGACATTTTGTGCCCCACAGTCCCCAAGGAGACATTGGATTGCAGAGAAGGACACAGAGCTTTAAAGAAGTGAGCGCGGGCAGTTGGGACATTTTGCACACCACAGTCTCTGAGGAGACAACGGATTGCGCATAATAAGGCACTTGGAGAGGCCCAATACAAATAAGTTAGGTTTAAGCGGAGCCGTTGTTGTGTGAGCGAGCCAGTGTTAGAGTGGGGCGGGGGGGGGGTTGAGTCTCTGGCGAAGAGAAACGTAGGCCATAGGTAGGTTTCTCTGTTATTCATTCTTTCTTTATTTCTTATTGCACAGTTAGAGCAGTGTGGATGCCAGGCAGAATAGTGGAATGCTCATCTTGGTTGATGTGGGAAGGCTGGCAAACCTCCAGTGTCCCTGAAGAATACACCTGTAAGAAGTGCATCCAGCTGCAGCTTCCAACAGACCGTATTAAGAAGCTGGAGCTGGAACTAATGAAGTCTGGATCATTCAGGAGGCAGAGGGGTTGATAGACAGGACACACAGGGAGGTAGTTACGCCCAAGGTGTAGGATGCAGGTAACTGGTTGACCATCACAAGGGGGAAAGGGCATAGTCAACTATTCAGTGTACCCCTCACCACTCTGGATAACGCTGGGGCCATGACCTAGCAGAGGAAAGCCACAGTGGTCAGGTCTCTGGCTCTATGGTTCAGAAGGGAAGGGGGGGTGGGGGGAAACAGGAAAGCTGTAATGATAGGGGATTCATTGGTTGGGGGAACAGAAGAAGGTTCTGTGGACGAGAACGAGATTCCTGGATGGTATGTTGCTTCCTGGGTGCCAGGGTCGGGGACATCTCGGACCAAGTCCACAGAATTTTTAAGTGGGAGGGTGAGAAGCCAGAGGTTGTGGTCCATGTCGGCACCCATGACATGGGTAGAAGGGATAGCGAGGTCCTACAAAGTGAGTTCAGGGAGTTAGGTGCTAAGTTAAAGGACAGGGCCTCCAGGGTTGAGATCTCAGGATTGCTACCCATGCCACATGCTGGTGAGGTTAGAAATAGGAAGATCATACAGTTTAACATGTGCGTAAGGAGTCGGCGCAGGAGGGAAGGCTTCAGGTTATTGGATCATCGGGTTCCCTTCCAGAGAAGGTGTGGCCTGTACAGAAGGGACGATTCCACAAGCTACAGGCTCACTTTCAAGGACTCTATAACTCAGGTTCTCAGACTGGGAGATCGTTTTGCTGAACACCTACGCTCTGTCCGCCAGAGAAAGCAGGATCTCCCACTGGCCACACATTTTAATTCCACATCCCATTCCCATTCTGATATGTCTATCCACGGCCTCCTCTACTGTGAAGATGAAGCCACACTCAGGTTGGAGGAAGAACACCTTATATTCTGTCTGGGTAGCCGCCAACCTGATGGCATGAACATTGACCTCTAACTTCCGCTAATGCCCCACCTCCCCCTCCTACCCCATCCGTTATTTATTTATACACACATATTCTTTCTCTCTCTCTCCTTTTTCTCCCTCTGTCCCTCTGACTATACCCCTTGCCCATCCTCTGGGTTTCCACCCCCCCACCTTTTCCTTCTCCCTGGGCCTCCTGTCCCATGATCCTCTCGTATCCCCTTTTGCCTATCACCTGTCCAGCTCTTGGCTCCATCCCTCCCCCTCCTGTCTCCTCCTATTATTTTGGATCTACCCCTCCCCCTCCCATTTTCAAATCTCTTACTAACTCTCCCTTCAGTTAGTTCTGACGAAGGGTCTCGGCCTGAAACGTCGACTGTACCTCTTCCTAGAGATGCTGCCTGGCCTGCTGCGTTCACCAGCAACTTTGATGTGTGTTGCTTCTTCCACTGAGGTTGGGTGAGAATACAGTTAGAGTTCGTGGGCTAGGGGTGAAAGGTGAAGTGTTTAAGGGGAACATGAGGGAAACCCTGTTCACTCAGAGGGCAGTGAGAGTGTAGAATGAGCTGCCAGTGCAAGTGGTGGATGCAGGTTCAATTTCAACATTTAAAAGAAATTTAGGTAGGTAGATGGATGAGAAGGGTATGGAGGGCTATGGTCCTGGTGCAGGTTGATGGGACTAGGCAAATTAATGGTTTGGCATGGACTAGAGGGGCCAAAAGGCTTGTTTCTGTGCTGTATTATTCTATGACTCTAGTCCCAGGTGAATCAATCTCTCCTTGGAGGTTAATCCCCTCATCCCCTGGAACCAACATGATATTATGTATATTTTAATTTGAATGCTCAGGAATTGTCAGATCAAATTGTTGAACCTTCCAACCATACTGAAATGAAAACAACAAATGCTAGAAATATTCAGCACGGCAAGCAGCGTCTGTGAGGAGAACAACAGAGCTAATACGGATGACCCTCCATCAGTTCTGCTGCAAGGTTGCAGTCCTGAAACATTAAGGCCATAAGATCACAAGACATATTAGCAGAATATGTCTGCTCCACCGTTCCATTGTGGCTGATTTATTATCCCTCTCAACCCCATTCTCCTATTTTCTTCCTGTAACATTTGATACCCTTAATACCCTTACTAATCAAGAACCCATCAACCACTGCTTCAGATATACCCAATGACTTGGCCTCCACAGCTGGCTGTGGCAACGAATTCTAAGACTCACCATCCTCTGGCAAAAGAAATTCCTTCTCATCTCTGTTCTAAAGTGATATCCTTCTTTTCTGAAGCTGTGCCCTCGGGTTCTAGACACCCCCACTACAGGAAACATCCTCCCCACATCCACTCTTTCGAGGCCTTTCAATATGTTTTAATGTGATCCCCTTTCATTCTTCTAAACTCCAGTGAGCACAGGCCCAGCGCCTTCAAATGCTCCTCTTACATTCCTGGAATCCTTCTTATGACCTTCCACTGGACCCTCTCCAAAGTCAGCACATCCTTTCTGGGATAAGGGGCACCAAACTGCTTACAATATTCCAAGTGTGGCCTGACCAACGCCTTATACATCCTCGTTTTTATATTTTAGTCCTCTTGAAATAAATACTAACACTGCATGACTCAGCTTCTTTCTCCACAGATGCTGCATGACCAGCTGAGTGTTTCCAGTATTTGCTGTTTCTATTCCATATTTCTGATATATACAGTTTATGTTTACTTGCAGTCGTACAGACAATGGTAGAAAAGACTCGCCCATGCATACCATTTTAACTACAACATACGCTGATGGAGTTTACCACTTCTGTCATGACTTGAGTGTAGGATAGATTATTTTCCACCTCTGATTACACTGAAGGGTAACTTTTCCCAATTTCCACAGCAGTGTTTGAACTCTCACCTGCTGGATTTCTAATCCAGTAACCAAATCACTGTACATATTGTGTAGGAGAAGTCTGATCTCACCTTGAAGAGTGCACATTGTCGTCAAGATACCTCATGCAAAGCCAACTGTACATTTGTTTGGAACCTTTGCGTGGGCAATATCCATGAAGTATATTGTCAGAAAGCTCTAAGGCAAATCACCTCTGTATACAGCAATTACTTAATTACAGTAAACTCCACAATTGTTTAATTGCACTAATTAGCATTGTAGACTTGATCTCTGGGGGTTTCTCAGTTGTTTTACAGGTCCTCAACCAGGTAACCACAGACTTTCATTCCTGAGACCTATTCGTGCCCCGAACAGTCTACTTCTTCAGGAGGCTGAAGAAATTTGGCATGTCCCCGCCGACCAATATCAATTTTTAATTGATATACCACAGAAAGTATCCAATCAGCTTGGTTATGCCCTAATCAGCCCCAAACCAAGATACTGCAGAGTTGTAAAGATGACTCAGTGCATCACAGAAACCAGCTCACCACTCTCCTCATGGACTCTGTCTACGTATACTTCTCACTGCCTCGGTAAAGCAAACACATAGCCCGCCCTGATCATTCTTTCTTCTCCCCCCTGCCAACGTGCAGAAGCCTGAAAGCAATTACCACCCGGCTCAAGGAAAGCATCTACCCTCCTGTGATAAGACTCTTGAACAACCTCCTAAGACCATAAGGGCAAACTCATGACCTCACAATCTACCCTGTTATGGCCTTGCACCTTAATGACTGCCTGGACTGCCCTTTCTCAGTAACTGTAACACTTTATTCTGCATTCTGTTATTGCTTTTTCCCTGTATTACCTCAATGCACTAATGTGTTGAAATGATCTATAGGGATGGCACACAAAACCAAGTTTTTCATTGCATCCTGGTACATGTGACAATAATAAATCAATTTACAATTTGAAATGAAGGATCTTGGCAATGTATTTAAATTAAAATATAGGCTAACCAAGGGCAACATGCAGTTAACCCAGGATGTTTAATTTAACCATTCAGATATTGTGTGAACCTAATTCCCATATGCCTGACCTTTACCACAGCCCCACAACAGCTGGAAAATCCACCTGCTGATCTTCTGAACACTTGCTCAAGTCAGCTCTTTATAACTTAGGGTCGGCCTGTACTAAATCCTTCTGGGACCATTTCTATGAAGGATTTGCTAGTTTTGGAGAGGGCCCAGAGGAGATTTATGATAATAATCCTGGGAATGAAAGGGTTAACAAATGAGCGGCGTTTGAAAGGAGAACGGGCAAAGAGGTGGCAGATGGAATACAATGTATGGCCATGCACTGTGGTAGAAGGAATAAAGGTACTGAATATTTTTGAAATGGGGAGTGAATTCAAAAATTGGAGGCACAAAGGGACTTGGGAGTCCTCACGCATGATTCCCTAAATCAACACACACAAAATGCTGGAGGAACTCAGCAGGTCTGGCAACATCTATGGAAATGAAAAGCAGTCTACGTTTCAGGCTGAGATCCTTCACCTGGAATGGAAAGGGAGGGGGAAGATGCTGGAATTAAAAGATGGGGTGAGGGAGGGGAAGGAGCACAAGCTGACGGTGATAGGTGAAGCCAGGTGGGTGTGGATAAGTGGAAAAGGCAAAGGGCTGGATTCCATAAAGGTTAACTTTCTGGTTGAGTTGGTGGTAAGGAAGGCAAATGGAATGATAGAATTCATTTCAAGAAGACTAGAATATAAAAGCAAGGATGTAATGCTGAGCTTGTATGGCATTTATCAGACCATATTTTGAGTATTGTGAGCAGTTTTGGGCCCCTTATTTAAGCAGGGATGTGCTGGCACTGGAGAGGAGGTTTACGAGCATGATCCTGGGAATAGAACGGTTAACATGAGGAATGTTTAATGTCTCTGGGCCTGTACTCACTGGAATTTGGAAGAATGGAGGTGGTTGGGGGCGGGGGAGAATCGCATTAAAATTCACTGAATATTGAAAGGTCTAGATAGAATGGACGTGTTGAGGATATTTCCTGTAGTGGTGGAGTCTAGGACCAAAGGGCACAGACTCAGAATAGAAGGACATCCCTTTATAAGAAAGATGAAGAGGAATTTTTTGAGCCAGAGGTGGTGAATTTGTGGAAAACACCTTCTGGTCAATCAAGATGGTGACTGCGTACAATACTCCTTCGGTCAACATCTTCTGGATAGATCATGAAACCATAAATTTCACTTCTTTTATGTCTTTTACGTTAGTTTTTTTTGTCTTGGATGTGATTCTGGAACGGTTGGACCTGTCATTTGCTGTTTGGAGATCATTTGGGCGTTCCAGCACCCTAAAGTCTCTGAGAGGATTCTGGGAGGCAGAGGCGGTGAGCAGACTGTGGACAAGCCGATGTCTGTCTCCATTTCGCCCATTAAAGCGATGAGGGGGATTGAAACCTCGGGGCGAGTACAGAAGTTTGGTGATCTTTTGAGTGCTTTAGCACCCTATAGTCTCTGAGAGGATTCCGGAAGACCGAGGCAGCATGCGCAAAACCTCATAGTGAGCAGGTGGCGGGACGGGGAGCAAGCTGATGTTCGACTCCATTTCACCGATTAAAGCTCCCATTGTGTGCCGATTAAAGCAATGAAAGAGCCAAACGCGGAAGGCAACTACCGGCTGCCTGCCCTGTGATTGCTCTGCTACCGGGGAGGGGAGAGCCTGCTGCTCTGCCCAGAGAATGTTACCCAGGTTTTCTGTGTTTTGGATGTGGACTTGGACATTTTTCAGTCTTATAGTTTTTTTATATTCTATGTTTTTTTTTTGCCTGATCTTTCTTCCTTTTTTTTGTGTGGGGGAGGGAATTTGGGGGTCGATATACCTGATCTGTTTCGTTTGTTTTTTTTGTGCGGGGAGGTAGGAATTGGGGGTTAATGATCATGCTGCCTTGTTTTTCTTTCTTGGTTTCGTGGCTACCCAGAGAAGAATAATTTCAGAGTTGTATACTTTGATAATAAACGAACCTTTAAACTTTTGAATTCATTCCCAAGACAGCTGTGGAAGCCAAGTCATTGCGTATATTTAAAGTGGATGTTGATAGCTTCTTGATTAGTGAGGGCATGAAAAAGTTATGGGGAGAAAGGAGGAGAATAGGGTTAAGAAGGAATATAAATCAGCCATGATCGAATGGCAGAACAGACTTGTTGGGCTGAATGGCCTTATTCTGTTCCTATGTCTTATGGTCTAAGCTTACTGAGCTTCCTGGACAAGTTATTATAATGCAGTATAAAAAATGAATTTTAAGTGTGGTGGGATAACAATAACATCCAACCGTGCAGGCTTATCAGAGAAGTGGAGCTCCAGGCAGTATCTAACACAAGCCCTGTAGCTGTGAAAGTGGTACGTACATATGGGTTGGTGGCGCACTCAGGTGAAGTTACCATGCAAACAACCACACAGAAGTATGACTGGTGTTCTGTGACACTGGCATTAGACTTACGCTTCTTTCGGTCCTCCCTGTGAGAGGTCAAAGACTTGTCGAGGATTTAGACACCACATGAACATCTGCAGGACCTTGTTTCCCTGTCGCAGAAATGTACAAGGTAAACACACACGTAAAGGGAAGATGAAGCAACAGAGAACAACGACCAGGCTTGGGGAGGGGTGGCGGTGGGGACTGGAGCATGGTGAGCACTCGCTAGCTCGGTCTGACTCGGCAGGGCTTGTAGAATGGAAGGCACACTGGGTACCCTGATGTCCTGCTGTGGAACCCACTGGCTGCACATTCTGTGCTTCAATCCATGGGTGTAACATCAGCAAATAGGATCAGGGAAAGGGAGAGATGACCCTGTGGCATGTGTGTCATCGGAAGAGGGAACAGGACTGAGATATGCAAGGTAGCAGCAACTCCATAGAATCATAGAACACTACAGGCCATTGCTGACAGGTTATTCTGCCTAGTTCCATCTACGTGCACCCAAACCATAGCAATCCATGTCTCCCCATCCATATACTTATCTAAAGATTAAGATTAAAGTCTGTCACGAGCCTTGTAGGCCATCAGGCTAGTGCTTATGCTGGTTTCCGTGGCATGAGGCGACTGAGAGTACGAGACTCCCCCCCCACCCTGCCGGATAAGACGCCAGTCTATTGCAAGGTTAACTCCCAGTATTTTTGCCGGTACCCATTCTCAGCTGGGTAGACTGGAGCATTGTGTGGTTAAATGCCTTGCTCAGGGACACACACGCTGCCTCGGCCGAGGCTTGAACCCAAGACCTTCAGATCGCTAGTCCAACACCCTAACCACTTGGCCACACACCACACATATACTTATCTAAACTCTTCTTAAATGTTGCAATTGAGCCCACATCTATCACTTCTGCTGCCAGCTCGATCCATACTCACACCACCCTCCGAGTGAAAAAGTTCCCCCTCAGATTCCCCTTAAGTTTTGCATTTTTCACCCTAAACTTATGACCTCTAGTTCTAGTCTCAACCCACGTCAGGGGAAAGGCCTGAATGTAATTACTCTATCTATGCCCCTCGTAATTTTGTATAGTTCTATAAGATCTCTGCTACATTCCAGGGACTAAAGTCCTAAACTATTCAACCTCTCCCCGTAACTCACGCCTCAAGTCCTGGCAACATCCGTGTAAATTTTCCCTGCACTCTTTCACGTTTCTTGATATCTGTCTGTAAGTAGGTGACCAGAACTGCACACAATACTCCAAATTCCTCACCGATGTCTTATACCATTCAACATAACACCCTAACTCCTGTACTGAATGCCCTGACTTATGAAGGCTTATACGCTAAGAGCTGTCTTGGAGGTACAGGAGGCGGCAGATGTTGGAATCTGCAGCGGCACGCAAGATGCTGGTGGGTCAGGAGGGACAGGGACAGTTGGCGTTCTGGGTTGATCTGCTGTGAAAGATAGTGAGGAGATTGCTAGTATAAAATGAGCAAAGGGGTGGAGCAAGAGCTGGCAGGAATAGTGAAGTGCGGGGAGTGATTGGCAGAAGATGAGGGAGGAGGAGAGTAAGAAGCTGGGTGGTGATAGGTGGAAATGACAAAAGGCACAAGATGATGGAAAGGAAGGTGGGACATGGAATAAACAGAGCGAGATGGAGAAGGGAAAGCAGTGGGAGGGGTGTGTGGGTGGTGGGCAGATGGAGAGGAGGGGAGTAAGATCTGGTGATGGGGCCAGGTGTATCAGGAAGGGAGAGAAAAGAGAGCAGGGACAAGGGGTAGCAGATACCATAAGTTGTATAATTCAGTGCTCATACCGCCCGTTTTCAGGGTACTGAGCTGGAATATGAGATGCAGTTCCTCTAATATGGTGGGGGGCACAATACTGTTATTGCAATGCATGGAACCAGGTTTATTCCCCACCACTGTGTGTATGTTCTCCCCATGGCTGTATGGATTTCCTCCGGGTGTTCCGGTTCCTTCCATAGTCCAAAGACACATGGTTATGGCTAGGGTTAGTGAGTTGTGGGCACTGGAAGCGTGGTGACAACTGGGGGCCGTCTAGCACAATCCTTGCTGATTTTTATTTGACGCAAATGACCAATTTCACTGCATGTTTCGACATTTTGATAAACATGCAACAAATAAAGATAATTTTATCTTTAATGGTCTCCATCTACTGCCCAGGCATGTCAGTGAGGGAATGGGATGGAGAATGAAAATGGCTGACAACCAGGAGACTTGGATGGCCAACTTGGATGGAGTGAAGCTGCTCGGTGAAGTGGTCACCCAAGCCCATATGATGCATGCTAAAAAGGCAGTCCAGAGTTTGGGTATGGGGTTAACAAGACAGGTGATGTGCGCAAGATTCCCTTTCTCCCTTCCTTCTCCACCAACCTGGTTTCCACCACTCTTTGGATTTACAAACACAAGCAGTGGCTTCATCAAGGGTGAAGGAATGGGTTTGATGATGAACGGCCTCCACTTGCTTTCCTGAAAAGCAGAGGTCAGAGCATTAGTGAGGTCCGTGTTACCAAGCTGGCACAGCCCGTGACCCCCTTCCAGCCCCACCCAGGTAACAAAACGCATCGTCGAGCTGCCATGTGCGCAAGGAGGCAAACATGCTGTGCACACTGTCAACAATCAAAGTGAAACCTCGAGAGACTTCCCCTTAATCCCTCTCTGTAATAAAAAATGGACACACTCAGACCTCCAAATCACTTCTTTGTGCTCCCTCCGATTCTCACTAAACACCAGCCCCCCTCCCCACCCCTCCCGCTGAGAGAGGTTCCCCCTCATTTTACAGTGTACAAGTAGTACAGGTCTGGAGTTCCCCGGGTACCCTGTAGCTTCGTAACTCAGCCTGGAGCCTTGACAGTGTGTGACACATTACGTCGCCAAGGCGGAGGGGGGGCATTTGCCACAGCCAAGCCTGACTCTGCTCTTATCCAACATGCACTCCATGGCTACTTGGGTCCTCAAAGATTGGTTTGCAAGTTCCACTGGAGATGTCCCACAGCGGTTGTTCCTTTGTCTAAAAATAGCAACTGAATCAACTAGAGTGGGAGAGGAGGCTGGGAGGCTGGTGCCTGTGGAGTCACGAATCAAGCTGACTAAGCCTGAAGTGCATCTCGTTTATACGGTGGGTTTCAAATGTCTTACCTTCAGGTGACACTGGTGCTAAGTTGCACCAGGATCTGGAGCAGATTTGGAGAATTTTGGGGGTTGATGCAGCTGTTCCACTTTTGTACTTTTTTTGCGGGGAGGTGGGATTTGGGAGTTGATAATTGAACTGCTTTTCCTTTCTTTCTTGGTTTCACGGCAACCCGAAAAATTGAAGAATTTCAGAGTTGTATACTTTGATAATAAGTGAACCTTCGAGATCCCACACGACACGGCAGGGGCTGGGACACTGAACCTATAGAGGTCCAGACATGCCCCAATGCAAATTCAACACTGCACTGGATTATGTGGAGACCTATAATATTAGCTCCATATCAGGAACCTAGTTTTGTGTAGGGGGTAGCCACCAATCAGTGTTAACACATGGACCAGATTAAAGGAGATTGATCTAATGTTTACTGATCAAGTGTCCAATTCTACAAAGAATGTCGTTGTGTGTTACTTGGGGACTGAAAGTTCTTCCTTCGTTTCCTCTTTTGTTTCTATAACTCTGGCTGAAGCCACTGTTTACAGCTCAAATACAGTCCCTGCCAGGCTCCTGTTGAAGTTACAGAAGTTAGAGTGGCCTAATTCTTCAGTGTCTTGAGTTTGTTAACTGGTGATTTCTATGTTAACTGACGGCAGTGACAAAAAACTTAATATCTGAAATTGAAGTTATTAGAAGTGATAAAATCATCTAAAATCTACCCGTTGGAATGTCACCCTAAACCCCTGCGTTTAATTAGACCAGGTGCAACACTTCCCAGGAAACACTGGATTTCCAAGGTGAATAATTGTTATCCGCTAGCAAGGTCAACTAACCCCTCTGGTATGGTCAGGATTGGTGACCAACAGTTTATTGGTTTATCTCTTCCTTACTAGAATGGTCATCTTACTGAAATCCGTAACCATCGGATTAATGTTTGTCAATTGTACTGGGCTCTGTATTTCTAGGACACACGGCTGTATCTGTTTCTGGTGACAAACCAAACAGCCTTAGATATATAGTTGTCGCCATAGCAACCACGCAGCACAACTAAGGGGAAATTAAAATGATCGTAACACTGATTGTTCCCTCAGGGTGCCTGTCTCTGGAATTATAGATAAATCATTTCTTCATCCTGACTCACGTCCGCTCCTTTCCTGCTGCTTTTTCTCTTCAGTGATGTCCTCTTTTTCCTTCTACTTGAAGACTTGAAGGAGTTCTGTGCAGAGGCAACGATGAGAAAGTCAAAAACAGGATGTCACTACAAATGCTTATTGCTGCCTCCTGACAGTGTGCTCATTACCCTCTGAATAAAGAATGGAGTGAAAACCGGTTTCCTGTCATCACTTTACATGTCCCCGGATCTCCCTGGTACTTTATCCCTCTTGTCAGCTTTGTAATGGTAATGATAAACCACAACCTTTCAGATTGTTCTAACAGTTACATTCTGCTGAAAAGGACAACTAGCCTTCTTTGGTTTAATTGCATAGATTTTTCACAAGGTTTCTGCAAGCAATCTTTCTACATTTATATCCTTCTGTCCTTGGTACAAGGATCTTCATAGTTCTCAGTGTGTATCATCATCAGTTGCCACCATATTTCGTTTGTGTTGCAGCAGCTGGTCTAAATATTACTCTTTACTACATTATGGAACACGATGTTTCACTAACTAGGACAGCACTGATCATCTGCCACAGATTGTCCTTGAGAAGCTGGCGGTGATCTATCTCTAACCAATACAGCTCTTCTAATGAAATTGACCCCATGTGATATTGGTGAGGGTGATCCTGGATTTAGATCCAATGACATTGAAGGACTGAAGGATTCACCAGCACCCAGAACATTCCCTCTCTCTTCTCATTACTACCATCCAGAAGAGGTTCTGGACCCTGAAGCCACACGCTCAATGTTTTAGGAGCAGCTTCTTCTCCACCATCAGATTTCTGAGTGGACAATGAACCCAGGAACACTCCCTCACTATTTCCTTTGCTCTCTTATTGCAGCATTCATTTATTTTTTAAAAATATATTTCTGAGTATAATTTATATTATGTAATGCACTGTGCAGCTGCCGCAAGACAATAAATTTCACGACATATGCCAGTGATAATAAACCTGATTCTGATTCTGACACATTTTCCAAGTCAGGATGGTGTGTGACTTCAGAATCAGAATGAGTCTTATTATCACTGACATATGTTGTGAAATTTGTTGTTTTGTGACAGCATTGCAGTACAAAACATAAGAATTGCTATAAATTACAATAAGAGCATATAAATATTATATAATGCAAGAAGAGAGCAACATAGTTAGGTAGTGTTCATGGGCTGCTTAGATATCTGTGGCAGAGGAAGAAATTATTCCTAAAACATTGAGTGTGTTTCTTCAGGCTCCTGTACCTCACCTCTGATGGTAGCAATGAGAAGAGGACACGCCCCAGATGTTGAGGGTTTTTCACGATTCATGCTTCCTTCTTGAAGCACCAGCTGTTGACCATCTGAGATTCTGCCAACAACAGTCGTGTCATCAGTGAATGTATAGATGTTGTTTGAGCTGTGCCTAGCTACACAGTCATGAGCGAAGGGAGGGTAGAGTAGTGGGACAAACACTCATCTTTGAAGTGTTGACTGTCAGCAAGGAGGAGATGCTACTTCCAATCCACACTGACTGTGGTCTCCCAACGACGAACCCAAGGAACCTGTTGCCAAGGGAAGTGCTGAGGTCCAGGTTGTTGATCAGCACTGAGGGGATGATAGTGTTGAACACTGAGCTATAATCAATAAACAGCAGTCTGACATAGATAAGTGGCCTGAAGTGGATGACCTAGAAGGAGAACACAGTAGTGGTGGTGTTCCCTTGTACCTTCTTGTCATAGTATGTCTTGTATTTATAGTTCATGGGTTTGGGAGCAAGTGAGGTGCATTTTGTAGATGGTGTATGCCATAACCAACCAGTGGAGGAGGAAGTGAATTTTTTGGGAGGTGAGAGTGGTGCAAGTCAAGAGGACTGCTTTGTCCAGGGTGGTGCCAAACTTCCTGTTATTGGAACTACCTCATCTAGACAAGTAGAGGGTGTTCCACTGCACTTACACCTTGCAGAAAGGGAGGGGGGATTGTAAAATAATGGAACGCAATAAACAAGAGTGAGTGAATTAGCATCTTTAAAAATAGATAAATCTGCCAGAGATGTTTGAAATGCATCTCAGGGCATGAGGTAGGAAAGAGTGGCACTGACCAGTGGGTTGTTGCAGGTATTATGTTGGAGGAATGAGAACCACTGGTGAGAGAGCCCAACGACAGTGCTGGGCATGCTAATGGAATACATTCGGAGGAATAACAGTAATCCTCGTTTTGAATGGCACAGATTAATCAAGGGCTGTCAGCATAGATTTATTTGCGTGACACTCAAATCTGTACTGATCAGGTTCGGATTTATTTATTGCGTGCACATCTAATCGTGCAGTTGTCTGCGTTAACAACTCACACATTTAAGGATGTGCTTGGGGCATCGCCCCACATTCTAGTGCCAACGTAGCACGCCCACAAACCCCGGCAGAACAACACAGGACACAGCAAGAAGCAAACCAACAACAGCAAAATGAACCCCTTTCCTCCCTCCTGCCCACCCACCCACATGAGCAGTCCTCCAGCCCAGGCTAGGCCTCATGCCTCCAGTCTCCATGCTTTGGCCACTGGGCTTCAGACTCTGGACTCCTGATCGAACTCAGGCTTTGACTTTCAGTTTTGACCCCTGGACTAGCTGATAACAGGACCCCGATCTCTGGGCACTCCAGTTCTCTGGCCCTCATGCCTTTTGCTCGCACAGACATCCGAACCCAGCACCCACCAATCTGGGACAGCTCAACATCCATGGATGTCCTTGTCATGGGCCTTTGAGCACAGAGTGGAGGCCTAGAGTTTGGATACCCTTCATTACCTGTTCACATCACTGGTCTTCGAATGTGGAGAGGGCAGAGCAGAGGCCTGACCTCTAATCCTCCACATCCTTGTTCCTAAACCTTAGCCTGACCACAAACTCCCCTCCCTGTCCCCAAAAAAAATCCCTACAACCCTAAATGATGACTCACTGTCAGCCACGTGGAATAGGGTGGGGGGCAGAGTCCTGGCCTCCCTCCCAGAGGAGACCGCAGCTCAGCACCAGCTTAGCCAGAAGATGGCACCAAGGGCAGCATATTTGATATAGTTTACATGGTTTAACAATGATTCGGCCCCACATAGCAGGCTGAAAAGGAAGGCAAAACGCAGAGGGATCTAAGGGAAAGTGGAAATGGGATTGGAAAGGGGAGGAGGTGAAGTACAACACTCGACGTGCAGTGGTGCACAATGTGGCATTTACAGGCCTCACTTGAGGCCAGTCCTGGCAGACAGCTTTGCATTGGTGTAGCTGACATGTGATTGGAATGTATGCAATGAAGAAAGAAACTCTGTACCCGTGCCATTGGAAAGAATCCTTCAGCTTCTCTGATCCACTCACACACAAAATGCTGGAGTAGGCAGCACCTAGGGAGGGAAATGAAGAGTCGCTGTTTCAGCGCAAAACCCTTCACCAGGACTGGAAAGAAAAGGGGCAGAAGCTGGAATAAGAGGATGGAGTGGGGGGGAGGCGCTACAAACTGGCAGGTGATAGGTGAGACTAGGAGAGGGGCAAAGAGGGTGCTGGGGGAAGAGGATGAAGTAAGAAGCTGGGAGGTGATAGGTGGAAAAGGTAAAGGGCCAAAGAAGGAGGAACCTGATAGGAGAGGACAGTGGACTAAGGGAAGGAGGTAGAACAGATATAAGTGGGAGCTTATTTCACCAACTGGGCTAAGCTTTGGCACTTTACCCCTCACGCACCCCTCATACAAACTCTTCTTCCTCCTGCTATCTGGCAAAAGGTACCGAAGCATTCGGGCTCTCACGACCAGATTGTGCAACAGTTTCTTCCCCCAAGCCACTAGGCTCCTTAATTCCCAGAGTCTAGTCTGACACCAACCTACACACACACTCAATTGAACACCACTCCACTCCCTTTGCAAATTTTGCTAATTTCTTTTTCAATTTCTGCTAAAACATTGTTTACATTTACATCATTTATTATATTGTAATTTGTCCTTTACTGTGCCTATTGTCTTGTTTGTTAATTATTGTACTGTTTTCTGCATTTTATGTAGTCCCGTGTAGGTCTGAAGTGTAATGTAGTTTTGTGTTGTTTCAGGTAGTCTAGTGTAGTTTAGTGTTGTTTCAGGTAATCTAGTGTAGTTTTGTGTTGTTTCACATAGTCTAGTGTAGTTTTGTGTTGTTTCAGGTAGTCTAGTGTAGTTTTGTGTTGTTTCACGTAGTCTAGTGCAGTTTTGTGTTGTTTCAGGTAGTCTAGTGCAGTTTTGTGTTGTTTCAGGTAGTCTAGTGTAGTTTTGTGTTGTTTCACGTAGTCTAGTGCAGTTTTGTGTTGTTTCAGGTAGTCTAGTGCAGTTTTGTGTTGTTTCAGGTAGTCTAGTGTAGTTTTGTGTTGTTTCACGTAGTCTAGTGTAGTTTTGTGTTGTTTCAGGTAGTCTAGTGTAGTTTTGTGTTGTTTCACATAGTCTAGTGCAGTTTTGTGTTGTTTCAGGTAGTCTAGTGTCGTTTTGTGTTGTTTCACGTAGACTAGTGTAGTTTTGTGTTGTTTCATGTAGCACCATGGTCCTGGAGGAATGTTGTTTCATTTTTACTGTGTACTGTACCAGCAGTTATGGTTGAAATGACAATAAAAGTGACTTGACTTGACTTGTAAGGACTCTGGTCTCTGTGCATGATGGCAGTTATACCATCATGGCTGAGGTAAAGCGCTCTGCTGTGGTCGGCCCTCCAGGCTTCTGGCATGGCCGGAAACAAGTGTAGGGGGGTGGAGGGCAGAGTTCTGACCCCCTTCCCAGAGGAGGCTGATGGAGGTGGGTGGTAGGGCTGACAGCAGGGCCTGCCCAAGAGGCAGCTTCTAGAAGTATACCATACTCCATGCCCAAGGAGCAAAAAATCTGGGTGGCGGGGGGGGCGGGGTTAAGTCTTTCAAGACAAGTCCTGGTCTCAGATACTGTCTGTGTGGAGTTTGCATGTTCTCTGTGGCTGTACGGGTTTCCCACCCTGGGAGCTCCTGTTTGCTCCCACATCACAAACGATGTCAATCATCTACTGTATATTGCCCCGAGTGAGTGGGTGACTGATAGAACCGGGGCCATGAATCAGAATACAGGAGACAATAGAGATCAGGTTGATGGTCAGTCCAGACTTAGTAAGCCATTGGGTCTGTTACCATGCAATGTAATTCTATTATAGTGTGACAGGATTGAGGAGGTAGAAGTGGGTGTATATTTGTAAGATTTGATATGTTTACGGTCACCCTGAAAAAATACCAGCCTTCCCATTGAACGTATAACATTTTAGTTACTCAGCCCTTTACCAGTCATCAGCAGGAAGGTCCATAAGGACAGCATCATGTGAATCTGGTTGGCTTACTCCAAGCTTCATTTCAGACAAGCCTGTTAAATAATGAGAAGTGAATTCTCAACTTGGAGGTGAAACATTGCAGCTGAATGGAAAATGCATGTAGCTGCCCTTAAAGTCACTGCCAAACTTTGGCTGTCTGCTCTAGTCGCTTTGCATTTGTGTCCCAATGCCCAGTCCTGCTGTGGTGACTCACCACCAACAAGTAAAGCCACAAAGTTATGTACCTCATTGCTCACTTAGATTAGGGAAGATGCCTGGTCCCAAAGAGATTCTGCAGATGCTGCATATCCAGAGTAGCACACACAACACATTGGAGGAACTCAGCGGGCTAGGCAGCTTCTATGGGGAGGAATAAACAGTTGATGTTTTGGGCCAAGATCCTTCATCAGGACCTGGAGGGC
Organism: Mobula hypostoma; assembly: GCF_963921235.1. Classification (NCBI taxonomy): domain Eukaryota; kingdom Metazoa; phylum Chordata; class Chondrichthyes; order Myliobatiformes; family Myliobatidae; genus Mobula; species Mobula hypostoma. Next base: position 52,476,155 of record NC_086105.1, on the reverse strand, counting down.
TTGGCCCAAAATGTCAACAGTTTATTCCCTTCCGTAGATGTTGCCTAACCCGCTGAGTTCCTCTACTGTTTTGTGTGTGTTACCTGGTCCCAATGCTGCATTCTAATAGTGGAACAGATGGTAAGGTGTGCAGCTGACAACTGCGTTATTTCAGCTGAGCAGGTCTTCATCTTCTTCCCCATCTTTGGCCATCCTAGTACCCTATTCATTCTTATCCATCATATCCTATAAAAAAAACCCTGTATCCCTTAAGAAAGCTAAAAATACCCTGACCTGTCCTCTCTCACCCATGCCCAGCAACCCTTTCAATGTGAATTCCTGCACCCCCAATTCCCTTCGATTAATTCTCATCACCTCTCTCTGTCACAGACTTGAAGACTTCTACGCTTTATCAACACAAAGGTGGGTAATTATATCGATGGTATTCGTAATATAAACACAGCATTTGCCTAAGAATTCCCAATGAAGTCTCTTGATAGGACAGAATTATTGTTCAGCAAGTGCTGACACATTCTTGTAAGCACAGCTGTTGCCAATGGAGCCATCTTTGCTGTGCCTTTCAAAACTCACAACCCATGGGATTAACCTACGGCTTTAAGGTACAGAAATAGTCAGTCTTTCCCCTGATGGAACAGAAAAATGTTGAAAACATCCAGTAAGGGTCAGACAGTACCTGCGGAGAGATAAACAGTTAATCACCCTTCGTCAGATGATGGGCGAAATGTTAACTGCTCCTCCCTCCACATATGCTGCCTGACCTGCCTGAGTGTCTGTTTCCATTTTAGACCTCCAGTTTTGTGACTTTTATTCCTTCTGCTAGGCCTGTCACTATCTCAAGAATTGCTGTGTCCCCCAAACTGAGAAGAGCGGCTGTCATGAGCAACTTTTATCCTACCTTACCAAAGCTTGAGTAACACACACAAAATGCTAGAGGAAGCCAGGCAGCACCTATGGAAGGGAATAAAGAGTCAACATTTCGAGCTGAGGCCCTTCATCAGGATCGGAAAGGAAGGGGGCAGAAATCAGAATAAGAAGGTGGGAAGAGGGGGAGGGGTCCAAGCTGGTAGGTGATAGGCAAGACCGTGTGAGGGGGAAGGGAAGTGGCGAGGGAGGATAAATGTAGTAGGAAGCTGGGAGGTGATAGGCTTGAGAAGAAAGGGGCTGAAGAGGAAGGAATTTGAGAGGAGAGGACAGTGGACCATGGAATAAAGAGGAGGAGGGGAACCAGAGGGAGGAGATGGGAAGGCGGGGAGAAGAGAAGTGGTGACTGGGTAACCAAAAAAGGGAATGGAAGGGGGGAGTAATTATCAGAAGTTAGTGAAATTAATGTTCATGCCATCAGTTTGGAGGTCATCTGGATGGAATATGAGGTGTTGCTCCTCCAACTTTCCTCCATCTCCAACTTCTTATCCTGGCATCTTTCCCTTTCTTTGCCAGTTCTGATGAAGGGTCTCAGCCCAAAAGCTCTACTCTTTATTCCCCTCTCTAGATGCTGCCCGACTTGCTGAGTTCCTCGAGCATCTTGAGTACCACAATACCATAAAATATAGGAGCAGAGTTTGGCCATTTGGCCCATCGCGTCTCCACCACCATTTCATCATGGCTGATCCATTTCCCTCTCAGCTCCAATATCCTGCCTCCTCCTCGTACCCCTTTATGTCCTGACTAATCAAGAATCAAACAACCTCTGTCTTAACTATACCCAATTATTGGCATCCATAACTGCCAGAATTCCACGGAATCGCCACCGTCTGGCTGAAGAAATTCATCATCTCCATTCTAAATGGACATCCCTCTATTGTGAGGCTGTGTCCTCTGGTCTTAGACTCCCTCAGCATGGGAAATATCCTCTCCTCATCCACGCTATTGAAGCTTCTCAACATTTAATAGGTTTAAATGAGGTTTCTCCTCATTCTTCTGAATTCCAGTGAATACAGGCCCAACGTCATCAAACACTCCTCAAGCAACACACATAAAAGTTGCTGGTGAACGCAGCAGGCCAGGCAGCATCTCTAGGAAGAGGTGCAGTCGACGTTTCAGGCCGAGACCCTTCATCAGGAGTCCTGACGAAGGGTCTCAGCCTGAAACGTCGACTGCACCTCTTCCTAGAGATGCTGCCTGGCCTGCTGCGTTCACCAGCAACTTTTATGTGTGTTGCTTGAATTTCCAGCATCTGCAGAATTCCTGTTGTTTGCGTTTAAAAACACTCCTCAATCATTTTCGTAAACCTCTTTTGAACCCTCTCCAGAGTCAGCACATCCTTTCTCAGACAAGGGGCCCAAAATGTTTACAATACTCCAAGTGAGGCCTTATAAAGTCTCAACATTAGATCCTTGTTTTTATGTACTAGTCCTCTCAAAATGAATGCTAATATTGCATCTGCCTTCCTCACTGTCAACTCAATCTGCAAATTAAACTTCAGGGAATCCTGTACAAGGACTCCTGAGTCCCTTTGCACCTCAGATTTTTGTATTTTCTCTTCAGTTAGAAAATAATCTACACTTTTATGTTTTCTACCAAAGAGCATGGCAATACACTTCCCAACACCGTATTCCATCTGCCACTTCTTTGCCCATTTTCCTAGTCTGTCTAAGTCCTGCAGACTTTCTGCTTCCTCAACACTACCTGTCCCTTCACCTATCTTTGTATTGTCTGCAAACTTGGCCACAAAACCATCTATACCGTCATCCAAATCATTGACATATAATGTAAAAAGGTCAGTGAGGAATAGAGGAAGGGGGCTGGGGGAGATTTGTTCACCAGAAGGAGAAATCGGTATTCATGCCATCAATTTGGAGGCTACCCAGATGGAATATAAAGTGTTGCTCGTCCACCCTAAGGATAGCCTTATCTTAGCACAAGAGGAGGCCATGGATCAACACGTCAGAATGGGAACAGGAATGGAAATTAAAATGTCTGGCAAAAGTCAAAATGAGCACTGTACAACAAATGGAGTCAACTACACAAAGACATCTGGTGTAGACTGAACATAAAATGACCAGAAGCAACGGACAAAGTTTACTAAATCATTGATCCTTACTTTCCACCAGTTCCTCATAAAAGCGACTAACATTCAATCAAATACTACTTATAAACTTGATCTAGTCTCTGGGAATGTACACTCATTGATCACTTTATTAGGTAACCGATACACCTTGTTAATGCTAATATCAAATCAGCTAATCACTTGGCAGCAATTCAATGCATAAAAGCATGCAAACATGGTCAAGTGGTTCAGTTGTTGTTCAGCCCAAACGTCAGAATGGGGTGGAAATATGATCTGAGTGACTTCGACCTTTTGTGCCAGACGGGGTGGTTTGAGTATCTGAGAAACTGCCAATCTCCTGGGAATTTCACGCACAACGCTCTTTAGGGATTAAGGAGAATGGTGTGGAAAACAAAAACACATCCAGTAAGCAACAACACACATAAAATGCTGGAGGAACTTGGCAAACCAGGCAGCATCTATGGAAAAGAGCAAACAGTCAACGTTTCCAGCTGTGACCCTTCATCAGGACTGGGGAAAAGAGATGAGAAATCAGAGAACGAAGGTGTGGAGGTAGAAGAGGAAGAAGTACAAGGTGGTAGGTGATAGGTGAAACTGGGATGGGGGAGGGCAGAGGTAAAGAGCTGGGAAGTTGGTTGGTGAAAAGAGATAAAGGACTAGAGATGGGAAAATCTGCTAGTTGAGAACAGAAGGCCATGGAAGAAAGAGAAGGGGGAGAAGCACCACAGGGAGGTGATGCGTAGGTAAGGAGATAAAGTGAGAGAGGGTAATGGGAATGGGGAATGGTGAGGGGAGGGGGGTGCAATTACTGAAAGTTTGCAAAGTCAGTGTTCATGCCATCAGTTTGGAAACTACCCAGATGGAATATAAGGTGTTACTTCTCCACCCTGAGTGTGGCCCCATTGTGGCAGTAGAGGAGGCCATGGATTGACATGTCCGAATGGGAATGGGAATTGAAATGGGTGGCCACCAGGAGATCCTGCCTTTTCTGGTGGACGGATCGAAGGTGCTCAGTGAAGCAGTCTCCCCATCTGCGTCAGGTCTCATCGATGTACAGAAGGCCACATTATGAGCACGGGATACACTAGATGACCCCAACAGACACCTAGGTGAAGTGTTGCCTCACCTGGAAGAACTGTTTGGGGCCCTGAATAGTAGTGAGGAAGGAGGTGTAGGGGCAGATGTAGCACTTGTTCTGCTTGCAAGGATAAGTGCTGGGGGGAGGGGGACAAATAGACAAGGGGTCACATATGGAGCGATCCTTGTGAAAAGCAGGAAGTTGGGGGGCGAGGGAAAGTTGTGCTTTGTGATGGGATCTCTTTGGAGATGGTGGAACTTACAGAGAATTATGTGCTGGACATGGTGAGGTGGTAGATGAGGACAAGAGGAACTCTATTTCTGGTGGGGAGGGGTGAGTGGCCTGCTCCGACATGTCAGTCCATGGCTTCCCCTACTGCCGCGATGAGGCCACACTCAGGTTGGAGGAACAACACTTTATATTGCACCTGGGTAGCCTCCACCCTGATGGCATGAACATCGATTTCTTGAACTTCCGGTAAACCCCCTGCCTTCACCATTCCCCATTCCCATTACCCTCTCTCACCTTATCTCCTTACCTGCTCATCACCTCCCTTTGATGCTCCTCCCCCTTCCCTTTCTTGCATGGCCTTCAGTCCTCTCCTATCAGATTCCCCCTTCTCCAGCCCTTTATCTCTTTCACCAATTGACCACCCAACTCTTTACTTCACCCCTCCCCCCTCCCGGTTTCACTTATCAACTCCCACCTTGTTCTTCTTCATCTCTTCCCCCACCTTCTTGCTCTGACTTCTCATTTTACCCCCAGTCCTAATGAAGGGTTTCCGTCTGAAACATCGACTGTTTACTCTTTTCCACAGATGATGCCTGGCCTGCTGAGTTCCTCCGGCATTTTGTTTGTGTTTCTCTGAATTTCCAGCATCTGCAGCTTTTCTCATTTGCCTTCCAGTGAGCAGCAGTCCTTTGGGCAAAAATGCCTTGCTAATGAGAGGGGTCAGAGGAGAATGGCCAGACTAGCTCAAGCTGACAGGAAGATGACAGTAACTCAAATAACCATGTGTTACAACAGTGGTGTGCAGAAGAGCATCTCTGAATACACACCACGTTGAACCTTGAAGTGGATGGGCTGCAGCCATGGAAGATCACAACATATACTCAGTGGCTGCTTTGTTAGGTGCAGGGTCGACCTCAGCAACTAGCTACTGAGTGTATATTTAATATATTTTTCAAACCCTGGTTTTAAACACAGTTACTGGGGTGATGGGAGGTGTCAGAGGAAGAGTCCACTATAGTTGTTAGATTGGATTGTAGGATTGTTATTCTTCTTGTAATTTAACTTTCCTAAGCTTGTTTTTTAATATATAATCACCTACATACATGCAATTGTTCGGTGAAATTTCCAGTAATTATGGTACAGTTGCTTTTGTATTTTGCACATTCTAATTTCCAGTTGCAGGTGTCATGCCACTTGAATCTGGCTACTTTAAAGGTGAATTGTGATCCCTGGATGTCTTGTTACCTCTAGTCTGAGTACGAGATGACAACAATTGTTTTTCCCTTTGTCTTTTCTTTGTTCCTTCAGCTCCTTCTTCTTGTTCATTTTCCGTTCTTGTAACACTTAATTAAATGATCATTTGCAAAAACTTTTCCACCTTAGTCCTGACTTCTGAAATACCTTTGGATCACAGAAGTATCACGTTCTAACCTCGTTGTAGATTAATGTTATGCCCTCTGTATAATGTCATATTTAAGCTGTATTTAAACAAGTGTGTAATTGTCCAGTCAGGAGAGATTGGGCAGATTAGGTGTACACTGTTAAGAATGTGAAGAGTGGAAGGTGATCTCACTGAGACGGTGAAGATGTAAGGAGGCTGTTTCCCCTGGCAGAGGTGTTGGTGGGGGGGGGAGGGGTCAAAAGCGCACAACCTCAAAATAAGGGTCAACCCTCCAGGCCAGGGATGGGAAGAAATTCCCTCACCTTGAAGGTGGACCCTCATTGAGTGTATTGTAGATTGGTAGATATTTACGAAATCGAGAGACACAGACTTTGTGCAGAAAGACAATGCTTTGGATTAGCCATGACTTTACTGAATGGGGAGAGCAGCTATAAAGGGCCAAATGGTCTCCTCCCACTTCTGTCTTTTTTTTAACAATCCGTTGGGGTCTGAACATTAAGTATTCTGCTCTGGCTCAGTTGTCTCACCTGATGTCAGAGAAGGGTCCCAAGGTCAGGGTTACTGCAATACGAGTGACGAACATGGGACTGAAGGACTACAAGCATCAATGCAAAAACAGGTCATGCCCTATCATGCTGAACAGCCCAACAATTCTGCCAAGCTGACAGCTGACCTTGCTAGTTAGAATTAAATGTTAAAGAGTCCTGAAGAATGGTCTCGGCGCAAATAATGTCGACTGTTTATTCATCTCTATACATGCTGCCTGACCTGCTGAGTTCCTCCAGCATCTTGTGTGGGTTGTGAATGTTAAAGATGCTTACAAAGTGTCTCAGTGTTAAGCTGTGTCCCTAGCCTCATCAACTCACTCATCCCTAGATGACAGTGCACCCAATTGTGAGGTAATGCCCCCGTTACTGACAGTGCACAAGTGTGAGGTAATGTCCCCATTGCTGAAAGTGTGACAGTGCACACAAGTGTGAGGTAATACCCCCGTTACTGACAGTGTGACAGTGCACACAAGTGTGAGTAATGCCTCTGTTACTGACAGTGTGACAGAGCACAAGTGTGAGGTAATGCCCCCGTCATTGACAGTGTGACAGTGCACGAGTGTGAGGTGATGCCCCCATTACTGACAGCGTGACAGTGCACGAGTGTGAGGTGATGCCCCCATTACTGACAGTGTGACAGTGCACAAGTGTGAGGTAATGCCCCCGTTACTGACAGTGTGACAGTGCACGAGTGTGAGGTGATGCCCCCGTTACTGACAGCGTGACAGAGCACGAGTGTGAGGTGATGCCCCCATTACTGACAGTGTGACAGTGCACACAAGTGTGAGTAATGCCTCTGTTACTGACAGTGTGACAGTGCACACAAGTGTGAGTAATGCCTCTGTTACTGACTGTGACAGAGCACAAGTGTGAGGTAATGCCCCCGTTACTGACAGTGCACACAAGTGTGAGTAATGCCTCTGTTACTGACAGTGTGACAGAGCACAAGTGTGAGGTAATGCCCCCGTTACTGACAGTGTGACAGTGCACGAGTGTGAGGTGATGCCCCCGTTACTGACAGCGTGACAGAGCACGAGTGTGAGGTGATGCCCCCATTACTGACAGTGTGACAGTACACACAAGTGTGAGGTAATGCCTCTGTTACTGACAGTGTGACAGTGCACACAAGTGTGAGTAATGCCTCTGTTACTGACAGTGTGACAGAGCACAAGTGTGAGGTAATGCCCCCGTCATTGACAGTGTGACAGTGCACGAGTGTGAGGTGATGCCCCCATTACTGACAGTGTGACAGTGCACACAAGTGTGAGTAATGCCCCTGTTACTGACAGTGTGACAGAGCACAAGTGTGAGGTGATGCCCCCATTACTGACAGTGTGACAGTGCACAAGTGTGAGGTAATGCCCCCGTTACTGACAGTGTGACAGTGCACGAGTGTGAGGTGATGCCCCCGTTACTGACAGTGTGACAGAGCACGAGTGTGAGGTGATGCCCCCATTACTGACAGTGTGACAGTACACACAAGTGTGAGGTAATGCCTCTGTTACTGACAGTGTGACAGTGCACACGAGTGTGAGTAATGCCTCTGTTACTGACTGTGACAGAGCACAAGTGTGAGGTAATGCCCCCGTTACTGACAGTGCACACAAGTGTGAGTAATGCCTCTGTTACTGACAGTGTGACAGAGCACAAGTGTGAGGTAATGCCCCCGTCATTGACAGTGTGACAGTGCACGAGTGTGAGGTGATGCCCCCATTACTGACAGCGTGACAGAGCACGAGTGTGAGGTGATGCCCCCATTACTGACAGTGTGACAGTACACACAAGTGTGAGGTAATGCCCCTGTTACTGACAGTGTGACAGTGCACACAAGTGTGAGTAATGCCTCTGTTACTGACAGTGTGACAGAGCACAAGTGTGAGGTAATGCCCCGTCACTGACAGTGTGACAGTGCACACAAGTGTGAGGTAATGCCCCTGTTACTGACAGTGTGACAGTGCACACAAGTGTGAGTAATGCCTCTGTTACTGACAGTGTGACAGAGCACAAGTGTGAGGTAATGCCCCCATCATTGACAGTGTGACAGTGCACGAGTGTGAGGTGATGCCCCCATTACTGACAGTGTGACAGTGCACGAGTGTGAGGTGATGCTCCCATTACTGACAGTGTGACAGTGCACAAGTGTGAGGTAATGCCCCCGTTACTGACAGCGTGACAGAGCACGAGTGTGAGGTGATGCCCCCATTACTGACAGTGTGACAGTACACACAAGTGTGAGGTAATGTCCCCGATACTGCAGTGTGACAGAGCACAAGTGTGAGGTAATACTCCGTTACTGACAGTGTGACAGAGCACAAGTGTGAGGTAATGCCCCCGTCATTGACAGTGTGACAGTACACACAAGTGTGAGGTAATGTCCCCGATACTGACAGTGCGACAGTGCACACAAGTGTGAGGAAATACCCCGTTACTGACAGTGTGACAGTGCACGAGTGTGAGTTAATACCCCGTTACTAACCCAGGAATTAACAGCAGGCCTCCCTTATTGAGATCATAGGATATTTGAGCAGAATTCGGTCATTGGGCCCATTGAGTCTGCTCCACCATTTGATCATGGCTGATCCATTTCCCCCTCAACCTGATTCCCCTGCCTTTGCCCCATTTCCTTTCACGCCCTGACTTATCAAGCATCAGTCAACCTCCACCTTAAATACACTCAATGACCTGGTCTGCACAGGTGCCTCTGGCAATTTTTACAGATTCACCACCCTCTGGATAAATAAATTCCTCCTTATCTTCATTCTAAATGGATGTCCCTCTGGTCCTAGACTCCCTCCACATCCACTCTATCTAGACCTTTCATCTTTCAATAGGTTTCAATGAGATCCTTCATCTTTGTTCCGAATTCTAGTGAGTATAGGCCTAGAGCCATCAAATGCTAATTGAATGATTTTAAAAGTTCTGTTCCAAAATGTGGCATTAGGCAGGATAAGAATCTAACGTCAAAGTTTAATTGCCCTTGAAAGGGTGGTGGCCAGTTATATCTTTTTGCAGGTGTTGGCGGAGATTCAGACCTTGTGATGGTGAAGAGTACACCCCAGTCAGGATGGTGTGGGACCTGGGTGTGGATTCCACATTCTGTAGAGTTCCTCCAGAGCCGGAAGCCCTTGTCCCTCTGGGTGGTAGGGATCACAGGTTTGGGAGGTCCTATCGGATTAGCCTGGGCGAGTAACCTCAATGCATCCACTGTGGTCACTGTGGTTTCAGTAGAGGAGTTAGTGAATGTTTCGAATAGTGGCCTGTCTTGTCCTGCTTGATGCTCAGGCATTAGGGAACTTTTTAAGCTACACTCATCCATTCAAGTGGAATGTAGTTTATTACACTGCTGATGTACCTTTGAGAAAGATGGAAAGGCTTCAAGGAGACAAGGAATAAGTCGCTTGGTTCCGGCTCAGCTCTTGTAGCCAGTGCAGTTAAGTGGATGGTCTGATTAGCGTACTGGTCAATAGGATGTTGATGGTGGTGAAGTGGGAAATTGTAACATCATCATTGTTAGAGATGGTCATGCCTGGCACTTTTGGGATATGTGTGCTGTTTGCCACTTACCAGCTTCAGGATCTGCCTTAACATTGACAAATGTAACTGTAAATATTGGAATCTGTAAAAAAACGCTGGCATCTGTAACAAAACATTGGAATCTGAGACGAAACGCTGGAATCTGAGACAAAACGCTGGAATCTGAGACGAAACGCAGGAACCTGTAATGAAACGTGAAATCTATAATGAAATGCTGGAATCTGTAACAAAATGCTGGAATCTGTAACAAAATGCTGGAATCTGTAACGAAAAACTGGAACCTGGAACAAGACACTGGAACCTGTAAAGAAACACTGGAATCTGTAATAAAAAACTGGAACCTGTAACAAAACACTGGAATCTGTAAGGAAATACTGGAATCTGAAATGAAACACTGGAATCTGTAACAAAACGCTGGAATCTGTAACGAAACACTGGAATCTGCAACGAAAAACTGGAATCTGCAACGAAAAACTGGAATCTGTAACAAAACACTGGAATCTGTAAAGGAACACTAGAATCTGTAATAAAATCAATGTAACAAAACAATGGAATCTGAAACGAAACACTGGAATCTAACAAAATGCTGGAATCTGTAACGAAATGCTGGAATCTGTGGCAAAATGTTGGAATATGCAACAAAGCACTGGAATCTGTAACAAAAATGCTGAAAGAATTCAGTGGTCAAGCAGCATCCATGGACACAACGGTGGCATGCTGATGATCTGGGTCAAGCCTCTTGCTCAGAACTGGATGTTTCTTCCCTAGGTAAGTATTGCCTAGGTCTTGTTGCATGTGGACACAGGCTGCTAAGTTTGCCAAGGAGTTGTGCATGGAGCAAATATTATGCATTCATTGACAAATGTCTACCTTTGAACTTTTGAAAATGGAAAATTCTCTGATGAAACAGCTGAAAAGTAGTTCTCATTTTCTTAAGTGGATGCAAACCAGAGCATTAGCAGTGTTGTCTGTAAAGGCACAATGACTTGACATGGTGGAGGTGATGGACAGTTTATACCATCAGCAAGGTAGTCAACGAGCAGCTGGCAATATCAAGCATTCATCAGAAAGCCACCAGTTGACTGTTGCAATCAGTGAGTCCTTTCAAGTCCCTTAAATACATAGCTTGTGATGTGGTTAAAGATTAGATCAGGAATAATTGCTGGCTGTGTCAATAGTTCAGGAACCAATATCATACTGCTTCTATTTCTGCACATATTTTTCTCAGCTGTTTCCAAAGTCAATAGTTAATATTCTACTGTATTTACAGAGTCTGCATATGTATTCCCTACCAAACTAATTCATAACAATGCCAATAATCACTTGGGTCAGAACTTTCCATGCATTGTATAAAAACTTTATTTCACCATGCTCATGCTTTGATTTAAGTGAAATGCTTGTAAAACATTTTCATCAAAGGACATGCAGAAGGCGACCGTCATCGACAAAAACTAGTTCCAAAATTCCTCATCTTTAAAAAGAAACACTCAACATTTTCATGTCAGCCAAAGCAGAATGCTACATGTGACAGTCAAAAGAACAATGGCATGCTGGTGAAGTAGTTAAATATCTTGGTGAACTTGGACCAGGATATTTTTGGAGCGTGGTTATGGTACTGTTGAACTTTGTATGGTGACAACCCTACCTCATATTGAGGCTCCCTAATGATGTAGAACCCGAAACAGAGAACACGGAGAATGGAGATGAGGCAGATGACGGGTGCTCTGTGCTTTATACCTGTGGTTTTTTCACCTTTATTATCCATGTTGGGGGTACAATGACAGCCGCATGCACACCCAGCGAACAAGGCTCCTCGATGTGATGCAACATGAAACATGTCACTTTATTGTGAAACTGAAAGAGGAAAAAAAAGTTAGACAGAAGTTAGGTAAATAATTTTGCAAAGCATTTCCCCTTTGTCCAAATACTATTCACTGAAACCTGACAGAATTTCATTTTTCTGATGAATGGACACTGACCTGAAATGTGAAACTCTCTTCCTCTCTCCAGAAATGCTGTCTGATCTGCTGAGTATTTCCCGTATTTATCCCGCTAAGGCTTATTCCTCACCTTGGGGCAGACAAGTCTCTGTGCTTGTTGTGGAGCAACAGCTAATTAATTAGAAGTCCCACTTTATCCTGGACCACTGGTGTCGAGAAGCAGCAGAAATACTTTAGCACAGATAAATAACTGTCCAGAAAGGAGCATCCCTCAATTTGCCCTCTTAATAGTGCAGGAAGAGCACCAACAATACACTCAGTGACCATTCTATTTTCTACCTCCTGTATCTAATAAAGTGGCCACTGAGTGTGTGCTCATGACCTTCTGCTGCTGTAGCCAATCCACTTCAAGGTTCAATGGGTTGCGCATTCAGAGATGCTCTTCTGCACACCACTGTTGTAATGTGTGGTTATTTGAGTTACTGTTGCCTTCCTGTCAGCTTGAATCAGTCAGACCATCTCTGATCTCTTTTATTAATAAGGTGTTTTCACCCACAGAACTGCTGCTCATCGGATGCTTTTTGTTTTTTGTATCATTTTCTGTAAACTCTAGAGACTGTTGTGTGTGAAAATCTCAGGAGATTAGCAGTTTCTGAGATCCTCAAACCACCCCATCTGGCACCAACAATCATTCCATGTCACTTAGGTCACGTTTCCTTCCTCATTCAGATGTCTGATCTGAACAACACTGAACCTCTTGACCATGTCAGCATGCTTTTATGCATAAAGTTTCTGTCATATGATTGGATGTTTAGATATTTGCATTGATGAGTAGGTGTACCTAATAATGTGGCCACTGAGTATATTCGAGTACAATGACACATGGCCAATCTACATTTCTATCCCTCCAGTAGGTGTGAATCTAAATAGACCAGGCGACCTGTGAACAACTCAACCCTTAGAGACAGACAGTCTTTAAGTGATCACTATATGTAACAATATTCCTAATTGCAATGACCCATGGGCTGGTCCTGATGTATCTCAAACTTTTGCAAAAGATGATAACTTCAAAGGCATCGCACCAACCCCTGGGTATTCTGCTATGAAATACATTACCAAATTGGTTTATACAAACAGTTAAAGTTGGTAATGAAGAAGAAAGAGCTCATGCAAAAAAAACTTGTACTTCTTTGAATAATATCAATGTACACAATGACAATGGAAAATTAACAGCACTACTCCTGAAATAAATCTTCCATCCTAGATTGGATTCCTTGAACATATCATGCAAGAATTTACTTATAAACAAGGCACATTATAAACTTACCAATGTCACTGACAGATGCTAGGGATAACTTAACACACACCAGAGCATAGACATGCCCTGCCTTTTACTGAGTGAGACTGAACTACAATCCATTCGTGGAGACCATGGAGCCCAAAGCCTACAAGATTTGGATCCACCTGGATCTCTGGATGTGAGTAATCAACTGCAGATCAGAAAACACCCTGCAGCTGCAGTAAATCTCTTATAACCTGGCATCTGATCATTTGGAAACCCTGATGTCTGAAACCTGTCTTCCTCATTAGACCAGAACATGAACAGAGTGTGCAGCACAAGCCATGTGTCAAGAATGTTTCCAGGACCTGAAGTTTGGAACAGCAGGGGTCAGGAACATGGGTCTATTTGTGGTGGGAGTTGTGAGCGTGGGGGTGGAGAGAGCCACAGTACTTGTGTATTTCCCACTTCCCTTAAACTCTTTAGCTCCACTGAAATATTATGTAACTATTGTGTAACTTGTAAAAAAAAGATAAAAATCAAATTGTGTTCTGGTATTAAGGATCAATTTTATTCACCCAATACATTTACCTGTATTGGGAATTCGGGATGTGGCATGACATGCAACAAACAACACCACCATTCAACAATCATCGAATGTCAAGAATGATTAAATAATGCTAATAAAGTTAGAGAAAATAATGTGTGTAATAAAATGTGCATGAATAAATAAACACAAGCATACATTTATAATATAAACAGCATTATCAAAGGTAGTTTGAAGTGTCTACAGTGCAGCAATGGGGCATAGGTAGAGAGGAGCTAATTAGAATAGTTAATCATGCGAACTGCCGGGATGTGGAAGAAACTTTTAAGATGGTGTTGTGGTGACCCACTTTCTGGCACACACGAACCGGCTCACAACAGCGCGTGCAGGCAGAGGGCCGGCCCCAAAAAGGGCGCCAGGCCATCTTCACCAGCAGGGGGAAAATCCCGCGCGCGGAAAGGGTCTGGGAATATGCATTCCCCACAGCAGTCCCGCCCCAGGGAGGGCGGGAACGGGAAGGCTTTAAAGCAGGCCGCCAAGTCTGAATAAACCTCTTTCATCGCAACTCCAACTCACCGACTCCGTGTGGTTATTCTAGCGCTGTGTGCAGCACACCGCTACAGTGTGAAGTTTTCAGAATCAGGATCAGGATTAATATCACTGGGATATGTCATGAAATGTGTTAACTTAGTAGCAGCAGTACAATGCAATACATAATATAGAAAAAAATAAGTAAATCAATTACAGTATGTATATATCTGTGCATTAAATAGTTAAATTAAAAATAGTGCAAAAGCAGAAATAATTAAAAAAGTGAAGTAGTGTTCATGGGTTCAATGTCCATTTAGGAATTGGATGGCAGAGGGGAAGAAGCTGTTTCTGAATCGCTGAGTGTGTGCCTTCAGGCTTCTGTACCTCCTTCCTGATAGTAACAATGAGAATAGGGCATGCCCTGAGTGACGGGGGTCCTTAATAATGGACGCTGCCTTTCAGAGGCACTGCTCCTTGAAGATGTCTTGGATACTACAGAGGCTAGTTCCCAAGATGGAGCTGACTAATTTTACAACTTTCTGTGGTTTCTTTTGATCCTGTGCAGGAGCACAACCACCCCCAGCACACCAGGTAATGATGCAGCCTGTCAGAACACTCTTCATGATACATCTGTAAAAGTTTTCGAGTGTTTTAGGTGACAAGACCAAATCTCCTCAAACTTCTAATGAAATTGGTTTAATAGCCCTATAGTGCTTTCCAGAAGAAAGCCATTAGAAAAATCAGATTGCAGGGTGGATAGTGTAATAGGGGAAACATTAAAATAGTCTAGATAAATCAGTTAATCTGACACCAAAATCCCAGATTATTATAATTTTACAACCATGACAAGTGCTGATGATGCTGCTTACAGATAAATATGTTGTCACTACAACATGCATTGAACACCAAAATAATGGTTGGTGCTACCTTGGCATTTTATATAATGGAATAATAAATTATAATTTCCATAACTCCCTCAGGAATCAGCTTTATTACAGTTACCTTGCTGGTAAACTAGTGATGCAGGACTGGCGAAGGATGTAGCAGCCAATGTTTTAGATTCATTCTGATTTTCTCTTTTGATTTGCCAACTGAAGAAATGGGATCCTCTATTGCTGATTCAGGCCACTGGATTGAAACACACCCACAGACAACCTGATGCTGTCGATTTGGGGACCAAGCATTGGCTTCCATTTCCCTCCATCACCTAAACCAACAGAATGTTCACAGAGAGGTCCAGCTTAACAGATGTCTCCTGGTCCCCAGATGATTCACTCCTTTCCCTCTATTCTCGTTTACCACTTGCAGGGAGGAGGAGAAGTATCATCGCTGAGTCTCTTTATCAGTCCTCAAAATGAGAGGTGGAATGAGCAACGTCCCATCCCAACCAGTTGAATTGCACACACATACTCAGCCAAGTGCAGGAAGATGCCCCAGGTAGACAGGAACCATGTAGGACCTCAACAAGAGATGTAGGATCTCTTGTGCTGCAGTCATAGTCATATACCCACCACAATATGTTACTATTCTTCACATGCCAGACATGGGTTCAATGATCATAGATATTCATGCAGTGAGTTCTCCTTTCCCTCTCACCTCTGCAACTCCACCAAAAACCTGGAGTGCCATCTCTTACACACACAACGTTCAGCCAAGCTACTTTCATTGCTCCCCCCAACTCTCTCCCTCTCTCTTCTGAAAACACCTCCTAAACGCAGATTGGGAGCACAAAGTTGACACTTCTAGACCCAGACACAATGAGACCATTTTGGACGGCTGTGGTCATTACTTACTGCCTGCTTGCACCAGGAGCAGCTGATGGCTATGATTTCCTTTGTGTGGAACGAAAACTTCTGCTGGAAACCCTGCAAAACAGAGTTACAGAGTCATAGTGTCACACAGTACAGAAACAGATCCTTCAGCCCACTGTTCTCATGCCGACGCTTTGCCCATCACCATTAATCCCACTTGCCTGCATTAAGACTTTCTATATCTTGTCTACTTAAGTATCTTTCTAAGTGCCTCTTAAACACAGCGACTAGTTCTTTGATGAAGAAAGCAGCATCCAACATCGAGGACCCCCACCATCCAGGTCATGCTCTCCTCTCATTGCTGCCATTGGGAAGGAGGTAAAGGAGCCTCAGGACTCACCCCACCAGGTTCAGGGACAATTATTACCCTTCAGCCATCAGGCTCATGAACCTGTGTGGATAACTCCACTCACCTCAACTCTGAACCACGGAGTCACTTTCAAGGACTCTACAACTCATGTTCTCAGTATTATTTAATTATTTTATCACTATTTGCATGATTTGTTTTCTTTTGTACATTGGTTGTTTGCCAGTCTTTGTTACTTCTATTTTTTCACAAAGTCTATTGTATTTCTTTATTTTTCTGTAAATGGCCGCAAGAAAATGAATCACGAGGAGCATATGGTGACATGTACATACCTTGATAATAAAGTTACTTTCAACTTTGATTCCACTGCCTCTGGTAGTACATCTTAAATATCAACCATTCTCTGTATAAAATACTTCCCACTCAGGTGCCCCTTAAAATCCCTTCCTCAAATTAAACCTCATTCATTGAATGCGATCTTATTCTTTCCATGACCATGATTGTTCTTGGCAAATTGTTCTACAAAGGTGGTTTGCCTTTGCCTTCTTTTGGGCAGTGTCTTTATAAGATGGGTTACCCTATTATCAATACTCTTCAGAGATCGTCTACCTGGTGTCAGCAATCGCATAACCAAAACTTGTGATCACTTTAAACCTACACCCTTCTAAAATCGGATTGAAGAAGCACAATCTTGGCAATAGGTTTCTCACATGATGAAGGGTCTCGGCCCAAAACGTTGACTGATTACGCTTTTCCTTAGATGCTGCCTGGCTTGCTAAGTTCCGCCAGCATTTTGTGTGTGTTGCTAAGAAAACCTTAGTAGCACTGTTATGTCCCTTAGGGTTGATTTTCAAGCCTGCACCTCTGCCAGATGGGCCCAACCAATCTCTTGTTTGGGTTTCCATGAGGATGCTACAGTCAGATGGTATAGTGGACAGACCCATGCCTTCACAGAGCTAGATCCTGCCACACATGGAGCTAATCCTGACATCTAGAAACTAAAGAAAGGGAGAAAAAGGATACCTCCTCATTATTTTAAGATTTGAAGAGCTTACTTTGGATATTGATGCTCTCCTCCATTGCAATTTCAATTTGCTATTTCATGAATGGCTGTGGAGCCCACATATCAGGTTATGGCAACTCCAATCAGAGCCCAGTAAAGTACATCGCTCAGTCTTTGAACAAGAGCCTGCATGCCCAAGTCCCTCTCGCTCATTGTCAGAAACTGAGATACCATGGCTGATGGGCATTGTAAAGAATCCACAAGTCTCACTTGAACAGTTAGCCTTAGCTTTGATGAGGAAGAGGCTGGCAAAATGACAGAAAGGAATCAGTGGCTATTAGCACTAAAATGAAAAGTTCCAATGAGCTGATTCATACCTTCCCACACTGCTTGCATTTTCCTTCCTGACGGCGTCTGTGAACCCAGTGATGTCTGACAAAGTTTTGCTGAAGAGATCAGAATCAGAATATCAGAATTAGAATCAAAATCAGCTTTAGTGTCACTGATATTTGTCGTGAAAGTTGTGGTTTTGCAACAGCAGTACAGTGCAATACATTAAAAAAAACTATAAATTACAATAAAATATCTTATATATATCTAAATAAGTAGTGCAAAAATAGTCAATTAGTGAATCATAAATTCGACAAATTCTGCAGATGCTGGAAATCCAGGGCCACACACAAAATGCCGGAGGAACTCAGCGGGTCAGGCAGTGTCTATAGAAACGGATGTTTTGGGCCCAGACCCTTCTTCAGGACTGGAAAGGAAGGAGGGACACAACAGAATGAAAAGGTGGATGAGGGGAAGGGGGATGGTTAGAAGGTGAAGTGAGGTGGGTAAGAAAGATAAAGGGCTGGAGAGAAAGGGATCTGATAGGAGAGTGGACCACAGGGGAAAGGGAAGGAGGAGGGGTGATAGGCACGTGAGAAGAGGTAAGGGGCCAGAGTGGGGAGTTGAAGAAGAGGGGAGGTGGAGGGAATTTTTTTTACTGGAAGGGAAAATCAATATTCATGCCACCAGGTTGGAGGCTACCAAGACAGAATATAAGGTGCTGTTCCTCCACCCTGAGGGTGGCCTCATCATGGCACAAGAGGAGGCCATGGACTGAGTGTTCAAGGGCTGGTTCATTGCCTGCTGAGAAATCTGGTGGCTGAGGTGAAGAAGCTGTTCCAAAAACACTGATTTCCGTCTCCTGTACCTCCTCTCGTATGGGAGCAATGAGAAGCAGAATGTCCTGGGTGATGGGGGTCCTTAATGATGGGTGACGCCTTTTTGGGGCATCACCTTTTGAAATTGTCCTCGATGCTGGGGAGGCTAGACATACATGCATGACTTTAAAACATCATCTTTTTTAAGGTTCTGTGTTATGTAACTTAATAAAACATAAACCAATTCCCTCCTACTCAAATGAACAGCTTTCTTCCAGCTGGCTCTGATCAGCAGTACGGTGATGGGTTTAGATAAATATCTGACAGAAGTACAGACTATAATCAACCCACAGGTTATCAGCAAATAAACACTGAGTTCAATGTAAGACTGGAACACAGTGCAGAGTAACAAACAACCTGTTGAAGGGACCCGGCCCAAAACTTCGACTGTTTATTCATTTCCATAGATGCTGCCTGACCTGCTGAGTTCCTCCAAGATTGTGTGTGTGTGTTACGCTGGACTTGCAGCATCTGCAGAATCTCTCGAGTTTATGATTCACTAATTCATCTATTTTGCTCTCTTTTTGCACTACTTACATAATTTATTGTAATCTATACTCTTTTTATGTATTGCACTGCATTGTTGTTGCAAAACAAAAACTTTCACTACAGCATCTGTGGGAGAAAAGGAATCATGCGAGGAAGTTGGGAGAGCAGACACCAATCTTCACTTGGCGATCAGCAGTGGAACAGTGAGCAGCTTCAAGTAGCTGGACATCAGCATCTCAGAGCATCTGTTCTGGGCCAAATATATTGATACAATCATGAAGATTCATGATTCTGTTCTATGACGCCAGCGGTTATGCTTCATTTGGACTCTGTGGAGAGCTTCCTGATTGACTGCATCAGCGCCTGGTATGGAGGGGCCACTGCACAGGATCAAAACAGGCAGCAGAGGGGTGTCAACTCAGCTAGTTCCATCATGGGCACAAGCCTGCTCACCATCAAGTACACCTTCAAACGGACATGGTGCCTCAAAATGGCGTCATCCACCATTAAGGACTCTCACCATCCAGCACGTGCCCCCTTCTCATTACTACCATGAGGGAGGATGTATAGGAGCCTTACGCACCATACTTAATGTTGTAAGGACAACTTCTTCCCCTCTACCATCAGATTTCAGAATGGTTCATGAACCCACAGACACTACCTTGTGTTTTGCACAATTTTTCTTCTCTTTTGCTCTGTTTATTATCTTATTGTGACACATATTAATTTTTGATATCTGGCACTGTACTCCTGCCACCAAACAACAAATTTCATGAAATATATCGGTGAAAATAAACCTGATTCTGATTTATAAAAGTCCTTTCCCTCCATCCACTCCAACAAATCCTTTCTGCATCCTTTCCACCCCCAGCCCCACAGATGCTGCAACCCACTGGGTTTCTCCAGCAGATCATTTGTTGCTCCAGACTCCAGCGCCTGCTGTGTTGTGTCCCCCTGCAGTGCAGAGTCCCGGGAACATAATAGAGTTACAATTCCTCAGGTTTTATAATCCCAGGGGCCACAGTGTCACAGCTAGTGGTGCTACTACCTCACAATTCCAGTGACTCAGGTTCAATCCTGCCCTTAGATGGGGGCGGTGTGTGTGTGTGTGTGTGTGTGTGTGTGTGTGTAGTTTGCACGTTCTCTCTGCAACCCAAAAACTCTTGACCTCATAGTCTACCTCGTAATGGTCTTGCTCCCTATTGTCTACCTGCACAGTACCTTTCTCTGTTACTGTAACATTTATCTTCTACTACCTCAGAGCACTGATGTGATAAAATGATCTGTATATTTGGATTTGGGTGTAAAATTGTTATTTGTCTTATATTTTATCTTTTCCAAGCGATTCTGCAGATGCTGGAATTATATTTCCTAATCTTAAGTGTATGTTCATATTATTGGTATGGACTGGATGGGACAAATGGCCTGTTTCTGTACTGTTCTGTTTTATGACTCTATGACCTATATGTGTGTAATTGTTCAGTGAATTTTCAATAATTGCATTATAGCTTCATCTGTATTTTCCTAGAAGTTTCTCTGAATCCTGTGTCACACCATTGAACTCTACAATTCCATAGGCTACTTCTTGTCACTGGAATGTGCTTCAATCTCTCAGAGTAAGAGAGATAAAACACATAAACTAGAAAAGATTTCAGTGTAAAACAACCCCTAATTTTTTTCTTTGTCTCTTCTTTGTTCTCGTCCTTCACTTTCTCGCTCTTCCTTACAGTAGAGTGAAGTCGTTAACACGATTTCTTATTGTTATGAACACCTAATAAAATGTCTGTAATTACTAGATGTACACCTCATTCTTGACTTTCAAAGGTGCTCTGGATCGATATCACCACATCCAATGGTATGGATGGCTTGTAAAACCAGGATTCTCACTGTATCTTGGTTCAGGTGTCAATAATAGACTGATTTATCCCACTGGACTGGCAGACAGGAAGGCTCTACAATGGGCTGTCAAATCTACAATGGGCTGTCAAATCTACAATGGACTGTCAAATCTACAATAGGCAGTCAAATCTACAATAGGCAGTCAAATCTACAATGGACAGTCGAATCTGTAATGGGCTGTCAAATCTACAATGGGCAGTCGAATCTACAATGGGCTGTCAAATCTACAATGGGCTGTCAAATCTACAATGGGCAGTCAAATCTGCCCAACACATCAGAGGCACCAGCCTACCCACCATCAAGGGCATTTATACAGAAAGGTGCCGGAAAAGGGCCAGTAACATCGTGAGGATCCCACCTACCCTGCTCATGGACTATCTGTCCCACTCCCATCAAGGAGGAGGCTACATAGCATCCACAGCAGGACAACCAGACCCAAATACAGTTACTTTCCCCAAGCAGTAAGGCAGATCAACACCCCAACCACTAACCCAGCCCTGCACACCCCCCCATCACTACTTTATCATTTCCTGTCAGTCACCCTATGTAAAGACATCCTGTGCCTAGCATCACATACAATCAATCTATGCATATAAGCTATCTTGTGCACTTATATGTATTGTGTTTTTCTCTTATTGTGTTCTTTATCTTATTGTGTGTTTATTTTTTGTTGCATTGGACATGGAGTAACAGATATTTTGTTGTCCTTTACACTTGTGTTCTGGACACGACATTAAACAATCTTGAATCTTGGTGCTCAGTTTTCTCCAACACTCCAAAGGTGTGACGGTAGATTAATTGGGCATCAAATTACTCCTGGTGCGGCTAAGTGGCTGATCAATCAAATGCTGAGTTGGTGTATATGTGAGGGGAGTAAACTATAGAACAACAGGGAAACAAAGAGGGTAATGGGACTGAAAAGATTGGCAACTTCCCAATGGGCCGCACTTTTGCTTCCTGTGTCATGTTAAGAAGTTACGCTGCACAATGCTACACCCATTCACAAAATTCACCTAGACATGTACTTACTCTGTGTCATTCCACTTACAAATTCCTTGTTTCATTTATTTACTTATTTATTTTTATTTAGACATACAGCACAGTAACAGGCCCTTTGAGCCCAACGGACCCATGCCACCCATTCACACCCATGTGACTAACTATGAACTTTGTGTCTTCGGAATGTGGGAGGAAACCAGAGCACGTGGTGGAAACACACACAGCCATGGGATGAATATACAAACTCCTTACAGACAGCAGCAGAATTGAACCTGGGTCGCTGGTGCTGTAATACCGTTACACTAACTGTACGCTACTGTTACCCCAGAAATTTTGCTCGGTTACATTACCGTGCACACAGTGGCCCGTTTCTGGCATTTCCTTCAATTTCCCATTCAGCTGCGGTAAGCTCTGCATCTGGACCCTACCTGGTTTTCACCCTGATGCTCACACACACAGAAGGGAATCTGCAGTGGTCAGGCCCCAATGATGTTCTCCTGATGCCATCTACTGAAACGCGCAGTACAAAGCCACCCACCCACAGCTAACTCAATGCACAGTGAATGTAATCCAAACGCATCTACATCACTCAACACTGCCTCAGACGACGATTTTACCCAGCTCATGGCTCACCATCCACCGTGGCTTCACCACAGCCCATGGTTCCTTTGATCAGTAACCAGTTCCCCTACAACAACAGAGAGATTCTGCTCTCCTCCATCATACTGCCAAATAAAAACAAAATATTGTAAAATGCAGAGCAGAAATTTATAGATCTTTTATGTTACCTCTCGAAGAGAGCGGCTCCCTCCTTCTCGATAGGTTGGCTTGCAACGGAAACTTATCTAAATAAAGCAAGTGATAAAAGAACGTGGCATTAGGTTATTAGCGATACTGCACGATGACAGAATCAAACGGAGAACAGAAATGTATCTGCCCTTTCTCACTGGAAGGCCCTGGCAAGATCAGAGTTTATTGCCCTTCATCAGGACTGGAAAAGAAGGGGGAAGAAGCCCCTTTTCGGAGAACTGAAAGTGGTTGAAGTGCTCGAAAATGTGCGAAGTGTTTCAAGAAGGGACTGAACCTCGGAGGACAAAATGGAGTCGAGAACTGGGGAGGTTCTGGCTCCTTCTCCCTTCCTGATGAAGGGTCTGAGTCCGAAACAATGACAGTTTGTTCCCCTCCATAGATGCTGCCTGACCTGCTGTGTTTCCTCCAGCATCTTCTGTGTTACTCTGGATTTCCAGCATCTGCGGAATTTCTTGTGTTTAGTGTAAAGGGAACGTGTGTTTGGAGGCCGAGGACATGGGCTAGATCCTAAATGTGTACTTTCTGTTGGTATTAAATCAAGGGAAGGACATGGAACTATTTGAATATTATTAACAGGAGAAGATGGTTTAGTTGTGGTCTTCTGAATGTTTTCAACTGATTGCAACATCTATGCAACAAAAGGAAGTTTACCATCTCATGGAACAGAATCATTTCGTTACACTGCCACTTCTGGATGCTTGATTGCTCATGAATCCTGAGATAGCATGCCTCATCAAAGGCATTCTATACAGGTGCCAAGAGCACATGGACAACTGGGGAGAGGGAAGGATCATTGAAAGCTAAAAGGAAGAGTGAGACACAAGATGCTGGAAGAACTCAGCAGGCCAGATAGCATATACAGAGGGGATCACAATGCTCGATTCTGGGAGCAATTAGAGAATAATTAAACAGTGGGAGAATTATTCACAAAACGGTTTCAATACTTTACATGTTGACCTGTAAATATAGGACTAAAGTTGGAGGGCAGAGAGTGCTTTACCTTCTCCAGCTGCTCCACACACACAGTGTGCACAATTATCTTGCATGCTGCACATTTCCTCCTTGGAACCGACTTCTGTAAGAGATAAAGTTTAAAAGAAAAGTGTAATGTAAATCCAACAGAGCCAGAGAACAGAGTTACAGAATTGATCCAAAAAATGTTTACTCATCATGGCCTCCACTTAATTATTCCCAATGATCTTCTCCCAGTTAATCCCAGTGATCTTCTCTTGATATTGCCTCTCCATATGGCAATGATCTACCCACAAAAGTCTTTGTTTGGGTCATGTTCTGGTTATTCTCAGTGGCCATATTCTGGTTTACACAGTGACTTTCACTAGGGTTACACCGTGGGGAATAGACAGGGATCTTCATTTAGGTTACTCAGAATCAGGTTTATTATCACCGACACATGTTGTGAAACTTACTGTTATGTGACAGCAGTATAGTGAAATACATTAAAACAAAGTTACATTGAGGAATGTGCACTCAGTGTCCATTTTATGAGATACACCTGCTCATTAATGCAAATATCTAATCAGCCAATCACGTGGCAGCAACTCAATGCATAAAAGCATGCAGACATGGTCAAGAGGTTCAGCTGTTGTTCAGACCAAACATCAGAATAGGGAAGAAATGTGATCTAAGTGACTGTGACCACAGAATAATTGTTGGTGCCAGACGGGGTGGTTTGAGTATCTCAGAAACTGCTGATCTCTTGGGATTTTCATGCACAACAGTCTCCAGAGTTTACAGAGAATGGTGCAAGAAACAAAAAGCATCCAGTGAGTGGCAGTTCTATGGGCAAAGGTGCCTTGTTAATGGGAGAGATCGGAGGAGAATGGCCATACTGGTTCAAACTGACAGGAAGGCATGGGTTAATCAAATAACCACGCATTACAACAGTGGTGTGCAGAAAAGTGTAGATCACATTGAACCTTGAAGTAGATGGGCTACAGACCATGAACATATACATGGTGGCCACTTTATTAGGTACAGAAGGTATCAAATATATTGCCCACTGAATGTATATATAATAGAATAACTGGATAGTGCAAAAACAGATAAAAATAGTGAAGTAACTCCTGTGTTTATGGATAATAAACTTCATTGATGCAACTTCAGCAGAGGAGCAGCTATGGGCCGTGTTCAAGGACTCACCCGAGGATCTGAATGAATACACCACAGCTGTCACGACTTAATAAAAACATTCATGGACAAGTGACAAAATCATTCAGTCTTCCCAACCAGAAACCTGGTTGAACCATGAGATTTGCAATCTGAGGAGGGCCAGGTCAGCAATATTTAAGTCCTGCAACCAAGTAAGATACAAAAGGCCCAAGTGCTATCTTTGGAAAGCCATCTTACATGCAAAGTGGCAATTCCAGACCAAACTTGAATCACTTAAGGATGCTCGACAGCTTGGCAAGGCTAGAGTGCTATTACCTTCCACAAAGTGAAACCAAGCGACATAGATGACAACAAGGCTTCACTCTCAGAAGCACTCAATGCCTTCTATGCTCGATTTGACAATCAAAGCATACTGGTTAACCAGTAGAAGGCAGAGAGTTGGTATGGATTGGTTAACCAATAGAAAGCAGAGAGTCGGTATAAATGGGTGTTTCTCCGGTTGGCAGTCGGTGGTGAGTGGGGTGCCACAGGGGTTGGTGCTGGGCCCGCAGCTGTTTACCATTTACATTGATGATTTGGAAGAGGGGACTGAGTGTAGCGTAGCAAAATTTGCTGATGACACTAAACTGAGTGGAAAAGCAAATTGTACAGAGGATGTGAAGAGTCTGCAGAGGGATATAGATAGGTTAAATGAGTGGGCCAAGGTCTGGCAGATGGAATACAATGTTGGTAAATGCAAGATCATCCCCTTTGGAAGGAATAATAGAAGAGCAGATTATTATTTAAATGGTGAAAGATTGCAGTATGCTGTTGTGCAGAGGGACTTGGGAGTGTTTGTGCATGAATCGCAAAAAGTTGGCCTGCAGGTACAACAGGTTATTAAGAAGGCAAACAAAATGTTGGCCTTCATTGCTAGAGGGATTGAATTCAAGAGCAGAGAGGTCATGCTGCAAATATTCAGGGTACTGGTGAGGCCACATCTGGAGTACTGTGTGTAGTTCTGGTCTCCAGACTTGAGGAAGGATATACTGGCTTTTGAAGGCAGTGCAGAGGAGGTTCACCAGGTTGATTCCAGAGATGAAGGGGTTAACGTATGAGGCGAGATTGAGTCATCTGGGACTATACTCTCTGGAATTCAGAAGAATGAGAGGGGATCTTATAGAAACATACAAAATTTTGAAAGGGATAGATAAGATGGAAGTAGGCAAGTTGTTTCCATTGGTAGGTGAGATTAGAACTAGGGGACATTGCCTCAAGATTCAGGGGAGAAGATTTAGGACGGAGATGAGGAGAAACTGTTTTTCCCTGAGAGTGGTGAATCTGTGGAATTTTTGCCCAGGGAAGCAGTTGAGGCTTCTTCACTAAATATATTTAAGATACAGTAAGATAGGTTTTTACATAGTAGGGGAATTAAGGGTTATGGGGAAAAGGTAGATGGAGCTCAGTTACGGACAGATCAGCCATGCTCATATTGAATGGTGGAGCAGGCTTGATAGGCCGGACGGCCTACTCCTCCTTCTATTTGTTATGTTCTTAAAGCTTGGAGGAACCATTGCAAGCTCTCACAACCCCCGATGACCCTGTGATTTCAGTCTTTGAAAATGATGTGAGAACATCCTTCAGGAAGGAAAACCCACAGAAAGCATCCAGCCCAGACGGGGCACCTGGCCGAGCACTAAAGACTTGTGTTGGTCAACCTGATGGAGTGTTCACTGAGATCTTTAACCTCTCGCTTCGGCAGTCCGAGGTATTCACTTGCTTCAAGCAGGCATCAATTATACCAGAGCCTGAAAAGGACTTGCCTCAGTGACTGTTGTCCAGTAGCTCTTAGATCCACAGTGATGAAGTGTTCTGAGAGGTTGGTGATGAAACATATCAACTCCTGCCTGAGAAGCAACTTGGATGAACTCCAATTAGTCTACTGGTACAGCAGATGTCACTTCATTGGCTCCTCACTCAATCTTGGAATATTTGAACAGCAAAGATACATACATCAGGATGCACTTTATTGACTACAGCTCGGCATTCAATACCATCATCCCCTCAAAAATAATCAATAAGCTACAAGACGTTGGCCTCAGTACCTCCTTGTGTAATTGGATCCTTGATTTCCTTACTCTCAGACCCAATGAGTTCGCTTTGGCAATAATATCTCCACAATCTCCAACAACTGAGATGCACCATAAGGCTGTGTGTTTAGCCCCCTGTTCTATTTGCTTTACACTTATGACCAATGATAAAATAACCCAAAGTCAGCATGGTTTCTGTAAAGGGGAATCTTGCCTTACAAATCTGTTAGAGTACTTTGGGGAAGTTACAAGCAGGGTGGTAAAGGAGAGGCAGTGGATATCATTTACTTGGATTTTCAGAAGGCGTTTGATAAGATGCCACACATGAGGCTGTTTAACAAATTAAAATCCTGTGGCATTACAGGAAAGGTACTGGCATGGATAGCAGAATGGCAGACAGGCAGGAGGCAGCAAGTGGGAATAAAAGGAGCCGTTTCTGTTTGGCTGCTGATGACAAGTGGTGTTCCTCAGGGGTCGGTATTGGGACTGCTGCTTTTCACATTGTTTGTCAATGATTTAGATAATGGAATTGATGGCTTTGTGACAAAGTTTGCTGATGGTACAAAGATAGGTGGAGGGTTAGGTAGTGCTGAGGAAGCAGTGCGATTGCAGCGGGAATTAGACAAATTGGAAGAATGGGCAAAAAAGTAGCAGGTGGAATACAGTGTTGGGAAATGTATGATAATGCATTTTGGTAAAAGGAACAATAGTGCAGACTATCTAAATGGGGAGAAGGTTCAAACATTAGAGGTGCAGAGGGACTCAGGAGTCCTCATGCAAGACTCCTAGAAGGTTAATTTACAGGTTGAGTCTGTGGTAAAGAAGGGAAATGCAATGTTGGCATTTATTTCAAGGGGAATAGAATATAAGAACAAGGAGATAATGCTGAGCCTTTATAACACACTAGTCAGGCCGCACTTGAGTATTGTCAGCAGTTTTGGGCCCCATATCTCAGAAAGGACGTGTTGTCATTGGAGAGAGTCCAGAGGAGATTCACGAGGATGATTTTGGGAATGAAGAGGTTAACATATGAGGAGCGTTTGGCAGCTTTGGGCCTGTACTCACTGGAATTTAGAAGAATGCAGGGGGATCTTATTGAAAGCTACTGAATGTTGAAAGGATGAGATAGGGTGGATATGGAGAGAATGCTTCCTAAGGTGGGGGTATCCAGAACTAGAGGGCACAGCCTCAAAATTGAGGAGCAACCCTTTCGAATAGAGGTAAGGAGGAGTTTTTTTTCAGCCAGAGAGAAGTGAATCGGTGGAATGCTCTGCCACAGACTGCGGTGGAGGCCAAGTCTGTGTGTATATTTATGGTGGAAGTTGATCATTTCCTGATCAGTCAGGGCATCAAAGGATATGGCGAGAAGGCAGGTGTATGGGGTTGAGTGAGATCTGGGATCAGCCATGATGGAATGGCAAAGCAGACTCGATGGGCTGAATGGCCTAATTCTGCTCCTATGTCTTATGCTGTTATGGTCTAAACTGCCCCATTACTGAACTGTTCCCACAATCTATGGACTCACTTTCAAGGACTCTTCATCTCATGTTCTTGATATTTATTGCTTATAAATTTATTTATATTATTTCTTATTTTCCTTTCATGTTTGCACAGTTTGTTGTCTTTTCTTTTTTTTTAAATTTTATTTTTATTTGGATAAGGAGTTCACAATTATCATGTACTTTTTTCACACATATAACCTTTTCCATTTTTTTATATGTATAAAACTACAATTATTTATACATTCTTAAGTACACATTGAGATGATATAAAAGGAAAATAAACATTTAAATAGATAATTATGTACTGTGGTAAATCTAACCTATTAGGCTAAGTAATGAAATTAGTTGTTAAGAAAAATGGTAATAATAGTTTCCATACAACCCTTCTGGACCATTTCCACTGGTCCAAAATGTTGCATATAAGCCTATATACCAACCATTGTGGGTGTTTATATCCCAATTTGTTCGTGCTTGTTCCTGCCCGCAGACATAATTATGAATTTTGAGCTCTCGAATTTATCAAGTGATGACTGCTACAGGGTCATTGTCACTGTAGTCACCCATGATGATTCTGGTTCTCAAGCGTACTGTGATCTATTCTTATTCCAGAGGTCATTGTCTGATTTGCATGCACTGATTGCTTATCAGCTGTTTTCAGTTATGATTTGGATTTGTCAGAGACAGCGTGAACCAACAGAAACAGGCACTCTGGCCCAATGACTCCTCACTGAATATCAAAGATCTGTATTTTTTTAACACTAATCTGACTCTGATCTGCTTTATTCTCCTCACATTCTCATCCGCTCCCTCCAGATTCTCTACACTAGGGATAACTTACAACAGCCAGTTAACCTACCAACCTGCAGGTCTGAAGGATACAGGAGGAAACCAGAGGATCCGGTGGAAACCCATGCAGTTACAAGGAGTACACACAAATTCCACACGGACAGACGCCGAGGTCAGGGTGGAACCTGGGTCGCTGGAGATACGAGCAGCGCCTCTGTGCGATGATGATCTCCATTCTCACCTCCTAACTTATCCAAATCGACACCCTTAACAGGTCACTCACTCCCCGGTGCACTCAAAGTGATCCGCATTGGGAAGACTCATCGAATTACTCAGTAATACACAAGAGTTACTCTCTGATTGACTGAATAACCTACAGAGAAGCCACTCATTGATTTGCTGAAAATAACCTCTGAGGACCTTTGCCGTTGCTCATTCTGACCTTCACAATATTTCACTCTGTGATTCATACGCAGTCCAAAATAAACCACGGATGGCTCTCCCATTGCTCAGAATAGCTCTTGCTGGGTTCTGTAACTCATTTACTCACTGACACGAGTGTTTTACCTTGACTAGTATCTTATGAGGGGTGATTGATAAGGTCGCGGCCTAAGGTAGAAGGAGTCAATTTTAGAAAACCTAGCACATTTATTTTTCAACATAGTCCCCTCCTACATTTACACAGTTAGTCCAGCAGTCGTGGAGTATACGGATCTTGGACCTCCAGAAAGTGAGTTATAGAGCTCTTGTTACATGCATGTGCAGTTCAACTCTTTGAGTGATTATGTAGAAAGACTGAAGTTAATAACTCATCTCCTCCCACCTTAGGCCACAAACTTATTAATCACCCCTGCTGTGGACACTTTCTGGAGGTCCAAGATCCGTATGCTCCACGACCGCTGGACTAAGTGTGTAAATGTAGGAGGGGACTATGTTGAAAAATGAATGTGCTAGGTTTTCTAAAATTGACTCCTTCTACCTTACGCCCCTCGTATTTAGCCTGTTAGGTGAGTGCTATAATCTACAGCAAGGATGGTCCTCTGGTTTAGAGATGGCAGTCTACACTGGGATAACTGATCCAAGCATCCAGGTTGCTTCTCAGGCAGAAGTTGATATGTTTCATTACCGACCTCTCAAATAACTGATCCTGAACCGAGTGGTGTATAAGATGATGAGGGGCATTGATTGTGTGGATAGTCAGAGGCTTTTTCCCAGGGCTGAAATGACTAACACAAGGGGCCATAGTTCTAAGGTGCTTGGAAGTAGGTACAGAGGGGATGTCGGGGTAAGTCTTTCACACAGAGAGTGGTAAGTGCAAGGAATGCATTGCCTAGGAAGGTGGTAGAGGTGGATACAATAGGGCCTTTTAAGAGACTCTTAGATAAGTACATGGAGCTTAGAAAAATAAAGAGCTATGTGTTGGGGTGATTTTAGGCAGTTTCTAGAGTAGATTTCGAGGGTACGGCCCGGATCTGAGCCGTACCCTCCAAATAGCCGGACCTGCTTCTCAGTTTTTTTGCACTACTTTATTTTCCATTTTTCTATTTTCTATTTATGATTTATAATTTAAATTTTTAATATTTACTAGTGATTTGTAATCCAGGGAGCGGGAAGCGCAGAATCAAATATCGCTGTGATGATTGTACGCTCTAGTATCAATTGTTTGGCGACAATAAAGTATAAAGTATAAAGGTTACATGGTCGGCACAACATTGTGGGCCGAAGGGCCTGTAATGCGCTGTAGATTTTAAAAAAAACCTCTAGATTTACTGTGGGACACTTATATCTTCACCAAGTTCACTCTCTGAGTTACAGTAACCTTCTTCAGGTTTACTGTTCAGCCTTCTCATGATGATTACTTTAGAGGGTTTTAAAAAATGATCTCCCTTTTATCTGAACATCAGTTCTTCAGCCAACATTTATTGCCTCTCCTTCATGGCCCTGATGATGTTGGTGGTGATCCTTTTGGAGAAGGTAATTCCATGTATAACTCTCTTCATGACCTCCTGCCTTTCAAAGAAAAAAACAGTCCTTTCTTATCCGGTCTACCCTCATAGTCATGATATTCCAGTTCTGACAACGTCCTTGTAAATCTCCTCTCTGCCCTTGCCAACGTAGACAAATATTTAACACAAGAAACTCTGCAGATACTGGAAATCCAGAATTACACCCACAAAATGGTGGAGGAACTCAGCAGGTCAGCTCAGGCAGCAGTTATGGAGAGGAATAAAGAATTGACATTTTAGGCTGAAGCCCGTCATCGGGGCATATCTTTGCCCTGCTGCGGAGGCCAGAAATGCACGTGATACTCACTCTGCAGCCCAGCCTGTGTCGCATGCAGTCTGGCAGCTCAGTGCATCAGTGGTGCTGTTAGCAAGCCACTCTCTGAATCACTGACAGGAGACCTCCACTATGGTTGCTCTGGGATTTATCAGCTGCGATCTTTGTTTGGTTCTCTTTCAGCAGGTGTCAGAGTCTGCTTTACTCACCCTTATATAGACAGGCCCTCACAATCAGTCATTATCTCTGACAATGACCTTCATTAGGGTCATTCTGAGAGTCAGCAACACCGGGATCACTATGATTTACTTTGGTTTATGCACTTTGGGGGAATAAGTTGTAGTTCCACCTGAAAGAGCTGATGCCCACCCGCACCAGTCCAAACCTGAATGAACAACCGACCAGTTTTGAACCGATCAGTTTGGGTAATAAATCTGACTTATAAAATGGCCAAGTGGTTAAGGCGTTCGTCTAGTGATCGGAAGGTC
The DNA here is from genome assembly GCF_963921235.1 of Mobula hypostoma. Lineage (NCBI taxonomy): Eukaryota > Metazoa > Chordata > Chondrichthyes > Myliobatiformes > Myliobatidae > Mobula > Mobula hypostoma. The sequence goes on along the minus strand of NC_086105.1, from coordinate 52,444,277 downwards.
GCTAGTTTGAGCCTTGACTGAGGCAGTGTGTTGTGTCTTTGAGCAAAGCACTTAACCACGCATTGCTCTGCGACAACACCGGTGCCAAGCTGTATGGGTCCTAATGCCCCTCCCTTGGACAACATTGGTGGCGTGGCGAGGGGAGACTTGCAGCATGGGCAACTGTCACTCTTCCATACAACCTTGCCCAGGCCTACGCCCTGGAAACCTTCCAAGGCGCAAATCCATGGTCTCTCGAGACTAACGGATGCTTATATATCCCTTGAGATCCAAGGGCAGAACCCCCAAATGGAAGGATGTCCCTTTAAAACTGAGAGGAGGAGGAATTTCTTCAGCCCGAAGTTCGTGAATCTGTGGAAAACTTTGCCACAGAGGGCTGCGGAGGCTAGGTCATTTGGAGCAAGTTCCTTGACTGTCGTTGTTCCTTTTTTGCACATTGGCGGCTTTTTTTTGCCATTTCCATAACACTTGACTGCTTTTTGCAAGGCCATGTTGTTAGTTCGATGCTCAACCCAGGACGGATAGAAAGTGTGCAAGGGTCCGGCTGGATTTGAACTCTGGCCTGTTTGCCTCGAAGTCCGGTGCTGATGCCACTACATCACTAGCTGGCTAAGTTTCTTGATTGGTGGGGGGGGGGTGAGGTTTAAGGTCACAGTGAGAACAAGCAAGAATGGTGGCTTGGGAAAAGAGAAAAATAATCAACCATGATTGAATAGCAGAGGAGATCCAATGGGCCAAATAGCCTAATTCTACTCCTATGTCTAATGGTCCTGTGGTCTTTTAAACTGTTCTGAAAGGACACAAAGGAATGGAATAGTTGAGGATTTCTTGGTCCAGGTTACTGACTGTTTCAGTGGGTTCATTCTGTCCAGTTTAGTCACTGACTCCCAGCAGTCAGTGGTACTGCGCACTATTTAGTTCAGAGGTACATGAATGAAAGCCTACGAGTTCACAAATACATTCCACCCCCACCCCACCAGATGGTGTCAGAAGCTGCTCATTTCAAGAAGGTAGACCTGCCTTGGCAAATCATCAAAACTTCCACCAGCATCAGGACTAGGGCAACCGGAATGCCCATTACCACTGTATTTAGTGGACTTTAGCTTTTGTGAACTATCAAGTTTCCTTGATGGCAATGAAGTTTCATAAGCCTCCTGTCAGATTTAGTATCCACACCATAAACAGATCAAACACTTCAGAACAGAAGCCAATGAGGTAGCTAGTGAATGGTTTTCAGTGAGGTGTGCTACAGTTACTTGTATCTTCCGATGATGTTCTCTTCCGTTTGTCCTGGTTCATACACATAGCTAAGAAAGCACACCAATGTTTCTACCTCCACAGAAGGCTGAAGAAATTCGACAGGTCCCCGATGACTCTCATTTTTGTTTTTTTACAGATGCACCATAGTAAACACCCTGCCCAGATGCATTGTGGCTTGATATGGGAACTGCTCTGCCCAATACCAAACAAAACCGCAGAGAGTAGTGAACACAGCCCAATCAATCATACAAACTAACGTCCCCTCCAATGACTCTCTCTACACTTCTCACTGCCTCAGGAAAGCAGCCGACATAATCAAGGACCTTTCCCACCCTTGGTCATTCTCCTTTCTAAGGGAATAGCTTGACAGCACAAATCACCAGACTCAAGGACAGCTTCTATCCTTGAGGCTCCTAAACAGATTTGAATATACAGCACTGTGCAAAAGTCTTAGGCACATATATAGCAAGGGTACACCTAAGACCTTTGTACAGTTCTGTACTTTTCAATGGAGAGCAGACAGCGAGTTGTAAATCTGGCAGGAGAAAAGGTTGTTGGGAATGGCGAGGGAGGAGCGCCGCAGGAGGGGTGTGGGACAGGTGGCAGAGAAGGAGTGCCAGGGGTGGGGGTGGCGTGGGTACAGACACACCCAGCCCTGAGACACCAGGCAAGGTCATTTGATTCCAAACAGTTGATCATCACAGGATGTCTATCTGATGCTGCTGTGCTACATTCTGCATTATGCTGTTTCTTATTCTGGTTTCTGCTTATTATTCTGCTGGTTACGTTCTGGCTTCTGATTCCTTCTTTTCAGGTCCTGATGAAGGGTCTTGGCCCAAAGCATAGACTGATTCTTTCTGACTTGCTGTGTTCCTCCAGCATTTTACATGTGTGTTACTATATTCTACATTGTTTTCTTGTTATTACCTCAATATAATTGTACGTGGTATGATCTTCCCACATGGCATGCAAACAAAGGCTTTTCACTGTCCTGGTGTGCATGACAATACTAAACCAATATTAAATTATTTATTGAGGTATAGGCTTTTCCAGCCCTTTGAGCTGTGGCACCCAGCAACCCTAGATTTAACCAACCCTAGCCAATTACGGGATAATTTACAATGACCATTTAACCTACCAACTGGTACGTCAATTTGATGCTAGAATTACTTTCTCTAATGAGCTGCACCACGTTGCTACCTATGACTTGCTCATTTCTGTTTTATTGAACCCAGTTGCCACCACTGTAACTTACAGCTGTCTTCACTAAACAATTCTCTTCTCCAACGTAGCAGAAATCTCCAGAGGCGTTTGTCTCCACCCAAATGTGGTCACCGTTTATAGCATTTTCCTGCAAACAGAAAAGGAATCAAATGTTTCAGCTGTCTTGAACAAACAATATTGGATGACAGAATCATGGTCAAAATAACTGCATTATTATGAAAATTAACTTAATGGCCAGTGATCATTTCTGTTTGCAACTTGAAGATGTTGCTTAATTGTAGTTGAACATGTTGATGAGATTGCAAGATTGGAGCATTTCCACTCTTAGGAAAAGCTCCAATCTTACAAAGTGCCAGGCTCTCTCTGTTCATTAGGAACAGCAGCAAACGTCTTTTCAGAGAAGACGACGAAAACAAAGGCAGAACAATTAAGTAAGAATCACAAAACCTTTGATTTTAAAAGCTAGCAGCTAATGTAACAATACTGAGATTTGGATTTGGAGACTCAAATGATTGGAGTTTAGCAAGAAATATTGCTAGGTATTACAATTGCAGCAAGGAGGAGGTATGCGGCAGGAGGTGTTCAGAAGAGCAGTGATCATGCTAACTTTCATAAAACAGAAACACAAGAGATTCTGTAGATGCTGGGAGTCCAGATCAACACACACTAAATGCTGAAGGGACTCAGCATGTCAGGCAGAATCTATGGAAATGAATAAAAAGTCAATTTTGTGTGTGTGAAGCAACAAGAGGCCAAATACATAAAATATCTGGGTGAATTAAGCTGAAAGTACTCACAATAAAAGGTATAAATCCAGCAGAAAGTAGATATAAAGAAATATCATACAAAGCAAAGCAAACTACAAATCACGTCATATGCATGATATTGCTCTCAAAGTTAAGAGTGAAGTGTAAAGGACATTGCGGGCCTTTTACAGACAGATACGGGTGAAGCAATTTTGTAAAATAATCGAATTTAGACTTGTTTTGTTGGTCTTCTGTCACGGTAGAAGAAAACCCAATATCAATAACAGTGGAACCTGAGCAGTGTAAGGTGGGGAACAATAGATCCAACCTGCTTAATTTGGAAATGGAGAAAAGAAGGTATAATTCGATCTTTGGGATGGCAGAAACAGGTGGGAAATGAGCAAATTTACAGAAGCTCACTAGATTCACAACTTCTGTCTTTGCGTTGGAAATGTACAGATCTCGCTGCATGATTTCAGACAGAACAGGAACAATGCTTATCTGTTTGATTTTAGTTGAGGTCTGTCATGATGTAAAAGTGTATCGAGGAATGGCACGGAAGCGAAGGCAAGGGCAGTGAGTGAAGCGACAAGAGGCCAAACACATGAAGGAGAAACACAGCATTTGTGCTTTGAAATACAAATAACACTTCAGCAATGAGGGGTAAAGTTTATTTTAAGCACAAGAAAGTCTGCAGATGCTGTAAATCCGATGCAACACACACGAAATGCCAGAGGAACTCAGGAGGTAGATGTTTTGAGCTGAGACCATTGCTCAGGAAGTTCATTTTATTTTATTTAGAGATACAACACGGTTACAGACCCTTTGGCCCAATAAGCCGAGGCCACCCAATTACACCCATGTGACCAATTACTAACCCGTACAACTCTGAATGTGGGAAGAAACCAGAGCAGATCGAGGAAATCCTTGCAGTCATGGAGAAGAGCAAACCAACTCCTTGTAGGCAACAGGGAACTGAATCCAACTCGCTGGTGCTGATCAGCATTACGCTAACCACTACACTACTGTGTTGCCCCATGACGCTCAAACTAACACTCACTTGCTGCATACGTTTTTCAGAAAGGATGTGGATTGTAAATCTGGCCCTCCCCACACAGATTTAAATGAATCTCCTGCTAGCGAAAAAGATTAGCTTTATTTGTCATATGCACATCGAAACATTCAGCGAAATGCGATATTTGCATCAAATCAGCGAGGATTGTACTGAGCAGCCCGCAAGTGTCATACACACTTCCGGCACCAACATCGCATGCCCAGAACTCACTGACCCTACCTGTGTTAGGGTTACCCTACCTCTGTAATCCAGTGAGTGTGAAGCGCAGAATCAAATATCGCTGCGATGATTGTACGTTCTAGTACCGATTGTTTGGCGACAATAAAGTATAAAGTGTGTGTCTTTGTAATGTGGGAGCAAACTGGAGCACCTGGAGGAAACCCACGCAGTCACGGGTAGAACATACCAACTCCTTACAGACAACAGCAGAATTCAATCAGGTCGCTGGCGCTGTTATAGCGTTTCGCGAACTAGTTTGCTAGCATGCCACCCCCATAACACGTAAAATAACACTTACTTGCTGCAAATGGCTTTCCAGAAAGGATTTGGATTGTAAATCTGGCCCTCCCCACAATGATCTAAGTGACTTTCCTGCTAGAGCGGTGTCACATTATTACTGAGTACCAGTGAAAGGTTCAACACAAGAAATTCATTGAAAGATGTATGGGCAGGGACTGAGGCTGAAATTGTAGAAACACCTTTGAGGTATTGATAAAGCAAAGGGGGATATTGAGAAAGTACGTTCATTGATGAGACTGTAGATCACATGTATACACGATATAAAAATTATTGACATTTCAAAAGACTTCATTGGAACTGGAAAATGATATTTGGTCAAGACGGAGATCAAGTTGAGTAGAGAGGACCTGCATTTGCAATATGCTTTTTGTAAGCTCAGAATATCCCCAAAATAGAACACCACTGAAGAGACAGCACCAAAGAGTGGATATTTGTCACTGTTGTAATGAAACCTAACCAAAGGGGAACGTGATACTGACCACTTCACTGACTTTGGTTAATAAATAGAAAAGGAGGTAATAATTTTAAATGATTTACAATAGAACAGGGCAAACCTATGGAAGACACATTCTATGTAGCTAGCAGTCAGGGATTGTTTTCTCTCTTGCCTATTCTGCCGTTCAATGAGATCGTGATAATTTGGGATCTAAGTCTGCACCCACATTTCCTTCCTCCCTCAGCAGGTTTTGTTAGCAACAACCTGTCACATTCAGACAAAAACCTACCAATTGATCTAATGCCAACTGCTGTTTACAGAGAAACTTCAAACCTCAACCACCCTTTGTACGTTGGGATGAAGTTACGATGAATGAAGTTTCTGTCAGGAGAAGGAAGGTGCTGAGGAGGTGTGGGCAGAGGAGGAGGAGGAGGTGGAGGAAGCTTAATACACCTCTGCAGGCACACAGCTATATTATTTATTTTGAGACGGGCAGATTCCAACAGTGCTCACATCAAACAAAATCTGTGCCAGAAAGCACTATCCCTAAACAATCAGTTCTGCAAACAACCTTTCACCATCCCCAGTCAATTCATGCCAATCACTAGAACAGATAAGATAGGAACATGAGACTGACCGTTCAGCTCCTGGTCCCTATTCCATCAGTCAGTAAGATCACATCAGCACCCTTTCCCTGCACTAACTCCAGACCAAACCTCTCAATGTCTGAAAGTCTGACAATCTCTGTTTTAAATACACTCAGTGACTAAGATGCCACAGCTCTGTTGGGGGCAGAGAATTCCAAAGATTCTGCATACTCCATGTGAAGAAGTTACTTCTCACTTCTGTTCCAAATGCCAGCCCGGTTTTGGGACTGATCCCTAGACACCCCAGCCAGAGAATAACAATAACCTTGCATTTAACCTGTAAAGCCTTTTGAGAAATCCGTATTTCCAACTTTCACTCTCCGAAACTTTAGAGAGTTAAAAACTTCTATCATTAAATCTCTCCTCCACAAACCACTTATCACCGTGGCAATGAAAGGGCACCGAAAGCCTTTACAAATGAACTATATGTGTCTTGCAAGAGGAAAACAAACAAACAATATACCGATGCATCCCTAAACATAGCTAACAACATTATTGGTCTTCCTTTTCTCAATCTATCCACACTCTGATGAAGGGTCTGGGCTTGAAACGGCGACTGTTTATTCCTGTCCATAGATACTGCCTGACCTGTTGATTTCCTCCAGCATCTTGTGTCTTTCTATCTGCGCACTGCAATCTTTGCAGGTTGTGCAGAGACCAACTGCTTAGATTCCTACCCTTGCAGTTGACTTGCATAAAGCTATATCCTTGTAACCTTGCAAGAGTTCGGCCGAGACTACCCGACCTGTACCCACTCAGCCAGTGGGGCAGAACAACCCCATAGATTGCTCGAGGCCAGAGTAGCCAAAGGGCGTGGAGTCCTCAGCTCTGTGCTCCAATTCACCATGCTGTACAGCTCTGTGGTTGTAATCAGGCTCAGTCCTGATGCAGAGTCTCGACCTGAAACACTGATTATCCCTCTGCCTCCACAGATGCTGCTTGATCTGCTGGGTTCTTCCAGCAGGTTGTTTATTGCTCCAGATTCCAGCATCTGCAGTCTGTTGTTTGTCTCTGACTCTATCAGCCCTTGACAATGTGAGCCAAGACCGACATGAATATTTTATTGTTGCAACTTGTTACTCCATTCATCAGTACATGTGTTCTTGCATTTTCCCACATTGGGAACCACAATGAGTCAGACAGCCTCATGTCAGTGATCTGGATGACATAATTGATGACTTTGTGGCCAAGTTTGCAGATGATACAAAGAAAGGTGGAAGGGCAGGTAGTTTTAAGGAAGCAGGGAGTCTGCAGAAGGGCTTAGACAGATTACAAGAGTGGGCAAAGCAGTATATGGTCATGCACTTTGGTAGAAGGAACAAAGGTTTTGCCTATTTTCCAAATGGAGAGAAAATTCAGAAATGAGTTACAAAGTGGCTTGGGAGTCCTGGTGCAGGTTTCCCTACAGGTTAACTTGCAGGCAGAGTCAGTGCTAAGGAAAGCAAATACAATGCTAGCATTCATCTTAAGAGGACTAGAATTTAATGCAAGGATGTAATGCTGAGGTTTATAAGGCATTGGTTGGATTGTACTTGGAATATGATGAACAGTTTGGGGCCACTTTTTAAGAAAGAATGGGTTAACATTGGACAGGGGCTAGAGGAGGTTCACAAGAATGATCCCAAGAAGAAAGGGTTAACATATGAGCAGTGTTTGCTCTGGGCCTGTATCTGCTGGAGTTTAGCAGAATGAGGGGAGGATCTCATTTATACCTAACAGATATTGAAAGGCCCAGACAGAGAGGACATGGACAGGACATTCCTATACTAGGGGAGTCTAGGACCCAAGGGCATGGTCTCCAATGTATGGACGTCCTTCTAGAAGAGAGAAGAGAAGAATTTCTTTAGTCAGAGAGTATTGAATCTGTAGAATTCATTGGCACAGTTGACTGTGGAGGCCAAGTCAATGGACGCATCTATAGTGGAGGCTGATAGGTTCTTGATTGGTATAGGTGTCAAAGGTTATGGAGAGAAGGCAGGAGAATAGAGTTGAGAAGGATAATAAATCAGCCATGATGGAATGGCACAGCAGACTCGATGCGTCAATTAGCCTAATTCCTGCTCCTGTCTTACGGCCTCCTCAAATCTTTCTGCAACAGTGGACCATGCTTAGATTATTCTATTCAATCATTCTCCTCACCAAAGGTGCTGAACTACCGTAGCCTGGCAGAGACCTGCAACGTCTGAAGTGGGCTCCCCACTGTGATCATGAGCATGTGATCCTGCTCACTGCTGAACGGGTGTAAACCTGCCTGACAGGCCTCACTGGAAATAGGAACTCATTCTGCATGGCCAATGAGGGGCTGAATAACAAAATAAGAACTGCAGAAGCTGGCAATCTGAGTAAAAATAGAAAATGCTGTACATCCCCAGGCGGTCAGGTTCATCCTTGGAGTGAGGAAACCGGGATAGTGTTTCAAGTTGAAGAACCTTCATCAGAATCAACAGACCTGAAAGTTAAGTAAATTCCTCTCCCACAGATATTGCCTGACCTTTTGAGTATTTCCAGAATTTTCAGCTTTCAGTGCAGAGGGGCTGAGCTACTCCATGGATTATTATTGCTAACCTCTCCACCAACTGTCGCATGCACGGCAGGCTTGTGAGAAACAGGAAGGGTATTCGGAAGCTTATAATCAATTTTCTCTCTTGCAAAATACTGCCATTAGGGATTGAGGAGATTTGGCACTATATGTCACCAAGAACTCCAACAAACTTCGACAGATGTACGTTGGAGAGCATTCCGGCTGGTCGCAACACCATCTGGTATGGAGCCACCAGTGCACAGTTTCATGAGGGGCTTCAGAGGACGGCAGTCTTAGCCAGCTCCGTCATCAGCACAACTCTCCCCACCACTGAGGGCATCAAAAGTAGGCAGCATCCATCATTAAGGACACTCACCAGGCCCTCTTCTCATTACTACTATCAGAGGAAATGTACAGTAACCTGAAGACACACACTCAACATTTTAAGAGCAGCTTCTTCCCCTCTGCAATCAGATTTCTCAAGGGGCCATGAACTTATGAACACTACCTGACTGTTCCGCTTTTGAATTATTTACTTATTTAGTTTTATTGTATCTTATAGTAATGCCACAAAGCAACTAATTTCACAATTTCACAGCTAATATCAGTGACAATAACTCTGATTCAAATGCAGGGTCTCAACCCAAAACACCAACTACTTCATCCTCCCTCCTCCACAGATACTGCTCATTTGTTGCATCAAGGAAGCTTGCATAGAGTCATAGAACACCGCAACACAAAAACAGGTCCTTTGGCCCATCTAGTCCATGCTGAACAATAAATCTGTCTAGTCACATTCACCTGCACACGGACCCTAGCCTCGCTACCCTTCCCATCCACATACCTATCCAAGTTTCTCTTAAATGTTGAAATTGAACCCGAATCCAGCGCCTCCTCTGGCAGCTTGTTCCACACTCTTGCCAACCTCTGCGTGAACTTCCCTCTCAGGTTCCCCTTAAACATTTAACCTTTTACCCATAACCCATGATCTCTAGTTCTAGTCTTACCCCGCCTCAGTGTAAAAAAAGCCAGCTGGCATTTTCCTTGTCTATACCCCTCATAATTTTGTATGCCTCTTTCACTTCTCCACTCATTCTCCTGCACTCCAGGGAACAAAGTCCTAACCTGTTCAACTTTTGTCATTAACTCAGGCAACAGCTTTGTAAATTTTCTCTGCACTCTTTCAATCCGGTAGATATCTTTCTGTAGGCAGGTGACCAAAATGGCACACAGTACTCCAAATTAGGCCTCACCAGCATCTTATACAACTTCAACATAATATCCCGCCTCCTGTACTCAATGCTTTGAAGGCCAATGTGCCAAAAGCTTTCTTTTCGACCTTATCTACCACCACTTTCAAGGAATTATGGATCTGTATTCCCTGATCCCTCTGTTCTACTGTTACTGTCCCATGGAGAGGGAGATATTCTTAATGGAGATTCATCAAGGCTTGTAGACAATGGTTAAGGATGTGGAGACTTTAAATGCCACCTTACCTCCTGCCTTGAATAGGTTAATAGTACCAGGTCTTACAAGATGCTGGCAACCTTCTTAATAAGCAGCAGCGAGGTCTGATCCGTCAAGGGACAATTATAAAAGAGGCTGTTGAGGAAGAGCAGTACTATGCAGCAGTAAGGAATGTGCAGTGTAGAACAGAGACTTCAGAGCACACTTGCCCAGCGACTGGCTTTCGTTTTCTCATTTAAATGGGCCCAGTGTTATGTTAAAGCAAAGGGTTTGCTTCTTGCTCTGTGGAAAACACAGATCATAGGTAGCACTTTTTATGCACCAATTTTAGCGGCTGAGGAGAAGATTGTCACACAAGTTGAGACATTCTACAGATACTGGAAATCTGGAGCAACACACAAAATGCTGGAGGAACTCAGAGGTCAGGAAGGATCTAAGGAGGGAAATACACAGTCAACATGTCCCAATGAAGGGTCTTGGTGACTGTTTATTCCATTCTATAGATGCTACCTGACCTGCTGAGTTCCTCTATCACTTAGTGTGTTCTGTTCACACACGCTGATTCTGTTGCATGCTTTAATGTACATGTGACAAATAAATGCTAATCTATATTTATTACATTTTATTTCATAAGACATCGGAGCAGAATTATGTCATTCAGCCCATCGAGTGCACTCCGCCATTCAATCGTAGCTGGTTTAGTTTCCCTCTCGGCTCCATTCTCCAACTTTCTCCCGGTAACCTTTGACATCCTTACTAATCAAGAACCTATCAATCAACACACACAAAATGCTGGTGGAACGCAGCAGGCCAGGCAGCATCTATAGGAAGAAGTACAGTGGACCTATCAATCTCTGCTTTAAATATACCCGATGTTGGGGAAGTCCAGAATGAGGAGTCACAGTTTGAGGATAGAGGGGAAGCCTTTCAGGACCGAGATTAGGAAAAACTTCTTCACACAGAGAGTGGTGAATCTGTGGAATTCTTTGCCACAGGAAACAGTTGAGGCCAGTTCATTGGCTATACTTAAGAGGGAGTTAGATATGGCCCTTGTGGCTAAAGGGATCAGGGGGTATGGAGAGAAGGCAGGTACAGGGTTCTGAGTTGGATGATCAGCCATGATCATACTGAATGGCGGTGCAGGCTCGAAGGGCCGAATGGCCTACTCTTGCACCTATTTTGTATGTTTCTATGTTTCTATACCTAAACATAAGTGAATATATTGTACTTTGAAAATGCCTTTGTAAGCAAGTCACTGAGGCCAAGTCATGTAGCTAAAGTGTCTCAGGATCCATTCCATAGAGTCAGGGTGATGGAGAAATGTGCACAGAAAGAGACCATTTGGCCCAGCGAGTCCATTCTGGCCATCAACCATCCACTAAAACTAATCCTACGTTAATCCCAACTTTGTAAATCTCCCTACATTCTTTATCTACTTTGCTCACACTCAAGGAATTTACCATGGACAATTATCCTACCAACCCACACATCTTTGGAACTTGGGGGAAACCGGAGCACCTCAAGGAAATCCATGTGATCACAGGGAAAACAAATCCTGCAAACTCCACACTGGGAGCACCCAGGGTCGGAATCGAACCCAGGTCGCTGAAACTCTGAGGCAGCAGCTGTGGCGCCGGGGTGCCTGAACCAACACCTGCTCACGTTACCCTAACCCTTACCTTCTGTTACAGAGCGAAGCAGGGTTAATATTTAATTAGAGATCCAACTCACAGTCCAGTCAGGGCAGGTCCGCATCTCCCTCGTGGGTCCATTCTTTGGGATGGCGCTGGGCAACTGCTCTGGAGCTAGGTGCTGCAGTCCTGATCTCAAGATTGCTTTCCTGCAAAGGAAGGGAAATGTTTTCAGTTTCCGTGGGGCAAAACAACATGCATAGATAACAATGACCTTTGGAAATCATCGACTCAAACCCAAACCAGTCCTGCCGAAGGGTTTTGGCCCGAAATGTCAACTGTACTTTTTCCATAGATGCTGTCTAGTCTGCTGAGTTCTTCCAGCATTTTGTGTGTGTTGCTCCGATTTCCAGCATCTGTAGATTTTGTCTTGTTTGTGAACAGGTCTATAACAATGCCTCTGTTCATACCATGCTTTGTCAGGGCACCTCTCTGCACAGCACGATTACCACCCCTGCAGGAGTGTCTGAGAATATTTGTGCCCAGTACATATAGGGGGCATAAAAAGATTAGCTTATCACTTATCATGGTCTCTGACTGTCAAAAATCACTCATTCATGAATGTATAATTTATTCATCACCAGTACATCAAAACATGCAGTGACATGTGTCATTTGTGTCAAATCAAATTAGTGAGGGTTGTGCTGGGAACAGTTTGTACAAACTCCTTACAGACAACGGTGGGAACCGAACCCCAATCGGTGATCACTGGCACTGTAAACCAAATGTACTAACCACTAGGCTACTGCATCACCTTTTAAAACATTTAAAGCAGATTCAGCTACTGTTCATTAAATAAAATATATGTAGGGAAATACAAAATAATTCATCACCTTTGCTTGTGGTTAGTTATTGGGGTTTATGACGCCATAAGACCATAAAATATAGGAGCAGAATTAGGCCATTTGGCCCATTAAGTCTGGTCTGACATTTCATCATGGTTGATCCATTTCCCTCTCAGCCCTAATCTCCTGCATTCTTCCCATATCCCTCCATGCCCTGACTCATCAAGAATCTATTAACCTCTGCCTAAAACAGCCAATGCCTTGACTTCCATAACTGCCAGAATTATACAGATTCGCCACACTCTGTCTAAAGAAATTCCTCCCTATCTCAATTCTAAATGGACATCCATCTATTGTGAGGCTGTGTCCTCTGGTCTTAGATTCCCTCAACATGGGCAACATCCTCTCCACGTCCACTATATCGAGGCCTTTCAACATTCAATAGGTTTCAATGAGATCCCTCCTCATTCTTCTGAATTCCACTGAGTACAGGCCCAGAGCCATTGAACACTCCTCATATGATAAGCCTTTCAATCCCAGAATCATCTTCGTGAACCTCCTTTGAACTCTCTCCAGTACCAGCACATCCTGTCATAGAAATGAAGGGGGAAGATGCTGGAATATACAGGATAGCTAGAAGGTGATAGGTGAAGCCAAGTGGGTAGGAAAGGTCAAGGGCTAGAGAAGGAGGAATTTGATAGGATAGGAGGAGGATAAGCACCAAGAGAAGGTGATAGGCAGGTGAGAAGAGGTAAGAGGCCTGCACGGGGAATACAAAAGGGAAGGGGAAGGAAAACATTTTTACTGGAAGGAGAAATTGATACTCATGCCATCAGTTTGGAGGCTATCCAGACAGAACATAAGATGTTGCTCCTCCAGCCTGAGGACAGCCTCATTGTGGCACAGGAGAAGGCCAGAGACTGACATGTTGGAATGGGAGTGGGAATCAGAATTAAAATGTTTGGCCACCAGGAAGCTCTGCTTTTGGCGGATGGAGCAGAGGTGCTCGATGAAGCGGTCCCCCAACTAACGACGGCTCTCACCATTGTAGAGGAGGCCGCATTGGAACCACCAGACACAATAGATACTCAGGTGAAGTGTTGCCTCACTTAGAAGGACAGCTTGGGGCCCTGAATGGAGATGGGGGAGGATTGGTAGCACTTAGGCTGCTTGTAAAGTTAAGTGCTGGGAGACAGATTAGTGGGGAGGGACGAATGGATAAGAGAATCACAGAGTAAGCAATCTCTGTGGAAAGCGGAGAGGGGGGATGGAGGTAAAGATGCATTTGGTGGTATGATCCCTTTAGAGATGGAAGGAGTGGCGGAGAATGATGTGTTGGGTGCTTTTGGCGGATGGAGCGAAGGTGCTGATGGGATAGTTAGTAAGGGTAAAAGGAACTCTATCACTGTTAAGGCGGTGGGAAGATGGGGTAAGCGTAGATGATCGGGAAATGACGGAGATGCAGGTGAGGGCAGCATCAATGGTGAAGAGAAGCCTTATTCTTTGAAGGAGGACATTTCTGATATCCTGAAAAGGAAATGCGATGGAGACAAAGGAATTGAGAAAAGGGAATAGCATTTTTACAAGAGACGGTGGGGAGAGGTATAGTCAAGATAGCCATGGGAATTGGTAGATTTACAGAAGACAGAGTGGGAAGAGGTATAGATACAGCTGTATTTTACTTTTTATTTAAGTTCTGCAAATTGCTGGGTTCTCCACTGTCTCTCTCCGCAGTGTCATTGAACAGGAAGTGTCATACTAAATGTGGCAGCACTTTCTGAAATAAAACTGAGATTATCTGATCCCAAGATTACAGACACCCAAGGGTTCACACCAGACCTTGAGTGTCCTCTGTACTTGCAGTGAATTCCAGAGTACATCACTGTACACACTGTACTTGGCTGTTGAGTCCCTGTAGCAGTACATTGAAGCCGATTAGTCATAAATATTTTGAAGATGGAAACATCGGAGAGTGGGGCAGCTGGATATGAAAGGACAAGTGATTTAAATGAATTATTTAGAGGTCCCCCAGCGCTGAATATCTGTACATCTTCTAAAGGTGATGCCTCAAAAAGGTAGCTTCTATCATTAAGGACCCCCTTCATCCAGCATGTGCCCTCTTCTTATTACCACCATCAAAGATCAGGCACCAGAGGCTGAAGACACACATTCAGCGTTTTAAGAACAGCTTCTTTCCCTCTGCCATCAGATATTTGACTGGACAACGAACCATTGAGCTCTCTTTTTTTGTACTACTTGTTTAATGTAATTTTCCATATATATATATGAGTTTAACCCTGATTCTGATTCGGAAAATCAAAGATATTGCAGGTGCAGGAAATGCAAAATGCTGGAAACACTCAGTAGGTCCGACTGCATCTGTGGAAAAAGAAACGGAGATAACTTTTCAGGCTGAAGACCCTTCATTAGGAATTATTTAAGTGATTTAACCTCTGTGAAAGTGGGAATTCCTCCTGCAGTGTTTTCTGCTCCAGACTGCAGCATCTCTCCAGCCTACTCCCATTTCTATCTTTTTAGGTTTAGCAATATGTCCAAACTTTAACCAATAAAAATTAAAGATTGTTACTAGCTTTACTTCTCGCATGTATATCGAAACATTGAAACATACAGCGAAATGCGTCATTCATGTCAACAACCAACACAGTTCAAGGATGTGTTGGGCAGCCTGCAAGTGCCACCATGCTTCCGGCACCAATATAACATGCCCACAACTCACTGGAACGTGGGAGGAAACTGGAGCACCTGGAGGAAAGCCATGGGGTTATGAGGAGAACTTACAAACTCCTTAGACAACAACAGGAATTGAACCTGTGTCCCTGGCACTGCCAACCATGTTATACCAACTGTTCTGCTACTGTACCACCTCAACAGGAGACCAATAGGAGATGAAGAGACCATCATTATGTGCCATGTGGTATGATGTGGGTGATCATGGTCTTCCAGCTGTCTTTAATCTGCCTGTGGGGAAGACCCCACACACTGTTGTTCTTTCTCTTTTCTCTATCCATGACCATGACTTTTCCTGGCAAATTTTTCTACGGAAGTGGTTTCCCACTGCCTTCGTCTGGTCAGTGTCTTTACAAGACAGGTGACCCCAGCCATTATCAATACTCTTCAGAGACTGTCTGCCTGGCATAAGTGGTCGCATAACCAGGACTTGTGACATGCACCCGCTGCTTGTAAAACCATCCTCCACCTGCTCCCATGGTTTCACGTGACCCTGATTGGTGGGATAAGTGGAAGCTACACCTTGCCCAAGGGTGACCTGCAGGCTCAAGGAGGGAAGGAGCACCTTACACCTCCTTTGGTAGAGATGACTCGCCACATCACCAGCCATTGAAGAGACCAAGTGGGTTAAAGAACCGGAACATTAGGAGGTCAATTCCATTTAAGGAGCGTTTAAGAGGCTGAGTGAGATTAAAGAGGAAGGGAGCAGGGGGCCAAGATTAAAGAGGAGGCAAGAAATTTGAGTATGAAGAGCAGAGGTGCATAGGAGCAGAACGAAAGGAAGATAGATTAGGTTACCTGAATCTGCACCACCATTGAATGGGATTATGGCTGAGCATCAACAAGAGTATGGAGCTATGTGTGGAGGTCTAATAGAGATTCATTAAATTTCCGGTCAAGATGGTGCTGAGTGATAGTCTACTTAGAGTTCGTGGCTCAGACTTAGCTGGTTTTTAGTTGAATTTTAGGATTGTTGGGATGCATTAGGAACAGAATGGGGAATTAGGGGTTAGTTTAGGGTTTAGGGACAAGGTAGTGAGGGAATTAGAGCTCAGGCTGGACTCCATGCTTTGTGTTTGAAGGCCAGCGACATGGATACCAGATGTTAGGCTGGTAGACCAAAGACGACTAGGGTCGAAGGTCCCTCCCCACCCAGGTCAGCAAGTCGCCAGCAGGTACCAGGATCGAAGCTCCGTGCGGCACTGTTCCCTCTAAGCTACGCAGGTGCACAGCCATGCAGTAACTGAAATGCTCCCATGCACATAGCCTTTGTTGCCATGCAGACGGATAAAAGAAAAAGTTTACAAAATGTGAAACATTTACTTTGTGGTACTGTATTTATTATACCCTTCAATTCAATTAAATCAAAAGTGCATGACTTCTCAATTTTCATTCTAAATATTCATAGTATGCATATTACGAAAAAAACATTTAAAGCACCATGCAGTTTTCAGGCCATGTAAAAATCTCCTGCTCAGAACAATGGTGGGTCCACACAGCTGTAAAAACAAAAATGAGAGGGAATATGAGTAGGAGGAATGAAAGCTGGTGACCCCTGAGGTATGCGAGTCAACAAGTCCAGGGTCCTCATTGTGGGTTCTGCTTCATTATCATCGATGAAGCCAGGGGTTGATACTAAAGATCAAAGCCCAAGGGTTGATCGGAAGTCTGGAAGTTGAGTCCTGACAGCCCGAGTCCTTGGTATGCGAGTCTGGGGAAGTTGTCCGTGAGTCCAATGAAGTAAAAGGTTAGAGACAGCCTGTTCTGAGGTTGGAGGACTATTTGTGTCTGTGCGTAGCTTGTTGGGAGGGTGGAAGGGACGGGGCTTGATGTACTGCTGTTGTTTTGTTGCTTGTTGTGTTCTGCGCTGTTCTGCTGAGCATGTGTGGTGACACTCGTGGCCTGTCCCAGAACAGCGTTAGGTTATGTTGGCTGTTAACGCAAGCAACACATTTCACTCTATGTTTCGATGTACCTGTGATAAATAAATCTGAATTTGAATCTGAATCAGCAGAAAATTGGGACGCAGAGTGAGTATAAAAGGCAGGAGATAAAGGCTCAAAATCTTATGAACGAGGGAGCTAGCATCGGAGTTTAGAAGCTCAAGTGTGAGATCGAGTCGGGGATCAGGAGGATGCAATGTGAATAAGGAGCAGGGGATGGAGGGGTTCATAAAAACATCAACACAGAAATGGAGTTAAGTCCATTCAGCCCCACCCATGCCTATTCTGCCCTTTGATGACAATATTTTACCCGAGCACCACTAAACCCAAATCTCTCCTTGTGTGGTGTTCGAGAGCAAGAATAGAGTATTTACTGAGCACTTTTTAACTGGCCTTTACCAAAGATGAGGATGTTGCCAGAATGAAGGTGGTAGAGAAACTAGATGGAGTGAACACTGATAAGGAGAAAGGCAGGCTCTAAGTACGTCTCCCCATCTGAGCGGGATGCATGCCAAGTAGCTGAGGGAAGTGGGGGCAAAGATTGCAGAAGGCATTGTCTACACGTTCTGTGTATTCAAGGTTGGGTGGCACAGTGGTGCAGCAGGTAGAGCCACTGCCGCACGACGCTAGAGACACGGGTTCAATCCTGACCTCGGGTGCTGTCTGTGTGGAGTTTGCATGTTCTCCCTGTGACTGTGTGGGGTTCTCCTGGGTGCTCTGGTTTCCTTCCTGCTCCCAAAGATATAGGGGTTGGTAAGTTAACAGGTTGCTGTAAATTGTCCCTTTTGTAGATTCAAGGGAGATGACAGATTCTGGGGAGATGTGATGGGACTGTGGATAAAATTTTTTAAAAATAGTTTTATTGTAAATGGACAATTGGTGGTTGGTATAGATTTGGTGGACTGAAGGGTATGTTTCCAAGCTCTACCTCCCTGTGACTTGAAGGATTTGACAACCACTAATGATACCACTGTTCAATAATGGGGGAGAAGGACCATGCCTAGTAACGGCACAGTGGGGAGGTTAACCTTCGTGATCAGAAACTTGGAAAGGCAGGAAGAATCTTTCCTACCTTGAAGGAACTCAAGGTTAGAAAGCATAGCTGATAGGGACAGTAAAAACAAATCATGTTCACCAAACTTAGATCATAAGATATAGGAGTAGGGTTAGGCCATTCAGCCCACCAAGTCTGCTCCACCATCATCATGGCTGATTTATTATCTCAACCCCATTCTCCAGCCTTCTCCCCACAACTTAGGATGCCCAATCATGAACCTATCAACCTCTGCTTTAAATATACTCCGTGACGTGGCCTCCATAGCCGTTTGTGGTAATGAATTCCACAGATTCACTACCCTCTGGCTAATGAGATCCCCCCCATTCTTCTAAACTCCAGCGAATACAGTGCAGAGCCATCAAGCACTCCTCATACCTTTCATTCTCAGAGTCATTCTCATGAACCTCCTCTAGACCCTCTCTAATGCCAGCACATCGTTTCTTCGATAAGAGGCTCAAAACTGCTCACAATACTCCAAGTATGGTCTGGCCAGTGCCTTATAAAGCCTCAGTAATACATCCTTTCTCTTATACTCTAGTCCTTTCGAAATAAATGCTAAAATTGCACTTGCCTTCCTTACCACTAACTTGAATTGCAAGTTAACCTTAAGGGAATCCTGCACAAGGACTCCAAAGTCCCTTTTCACCTCTGATGTCTGAATTTTATCTCCATTTAGCAAATAGTCTATGCCTTTTTTCTTTCTACCAAAGTGCATGACCATACACTTCCCTACACTATATTCTATCTGCCACTTCTTTGCCCCTTCTCCCAGACTAAGTCCTTCAGCAGACTCCCTGCTTCCTCAACACCACCTTATCTCCATCTATCTTTGGCATCCAATTGTGCTCTCAATTAAGTCATCCAAATCATTGACGCATAGCATGAAAAGAAGTAGTTCCAACATCAAAACCCGCGGAACACAACTAATCACCGGCAGCACCAGAAAAGGCCCCCATTATTTCCAATCTTTGCCACCAATTTCCCTTTGTCTATACTACCTGTTATTTCCTCAAAAAATTCCAACAGATTTGTCAGGCAAGATTCCTATTTATGGAAGCCATGCTGATTTTGGCCTATCTTATCATGTGCCTCCAAGTACCCTGAAACCTTACCCTTAATAATGGACTCCAAAATCTTCCCAACGACTGAAATCAGGCTAACTGGCCTATAATTTCCTTTCTCTGCCTCCCTCCCTTGTTAAAGAGTGGAATGACAATTACAATTTTCCATTCCTTTGGAACCATTGCAAAACCTGGTGATTCTTGAAAGATCATTACTAATGCCTCTATAAGCTCTGCAGGTACCTCCTTTAAAATACTAAGGTGGGGTTCATTTGGCCCAAGTAACTTAACGACCTTCAGAGCTTTCAGCTTCCAAAGCACCTTCTCCTTAGGAACACTCACTTCTGCCACTTGACAGTCTTGAATATTTGGCATACTGCTAGTGCTTTCCAGAGTGAAGACTAGCACAAAATACTTATGAAGTTTCTCTGCCATTTCTTTGTTCTCCATTGCTATCTCTCCGTCATTTTCCAGCAGTCTGATATCACTCTTGCCTCTCTTTTACTCTATACATCTGAAAAATTAACTTTGGATATCCTCTTATATTATTGGCTAACTTACCTTCATAGTTCATTTTTTTCCTCTCCTGTTGTTTTTTTTAAGTTACCTTCTGTTGATGTTTAAAATCTTCCTAATGTTCTAATTTCCCACTATTTGTTGCTATATTGTATTGCCTTTCTTTACCTTTTATGCTGTCTTTGACTTCTCTTGTCAGCCATGGTTGCCTCATCTTCCCTTTAAAAAGCTTCTTTGGGGTTTCTATAGTCATAGTCATAGTCATACTTTATTGATCCCGAGGGAAATTGGGTTTCGTTACAGTTGCACCAACCAAGAATAGGGTATAAATATAGCAAAATAAAACCACAAATAATTAAATAATAATATGTAAATTAAGCCAGGAAATGAGTCCAGGACCAGCCTATTGGCTCAGGGTGTCTGACCCTCCAAGGGAGGAGTTGTAAAGTTTGATGGCCACAGGCAGGAATGACTTCCTATGATGCTCAGTGTTGCATCTCGGTGGAATGAGTCTCTGGCTGAATGTACTCCTGTGCCCAACCAGTACATTATGTAGTGGATGGGAGACATTGTTCGAGATGGCATGCAACTTGGACAGCATCCTCTTTTCAGACACCACCATCAGAGAGACCAGTTCCATCCCTACAACATCACTGACCTTACGAATGAGTTTGTTGATTCTGTTGGTATCTGCTACCCTCAGCCTGCTGCCCCAGCACACAACAGCAAACATGATAGCACTGGCCACCACAGACTCGTAGAACATCCTCAGCGTCGTCTGACAGATGTTAAAGGACCTCAGTCTCCTCAGGAAATAGAGACGACTCTGACCCTTCTTGTAGATACCCTCAGTGTTCTTTGACCAGTCCAGCTTATTGTCAATTCGTATCCCCAGGTATTTGTCATCCTCCCCTGGATGGAAACAGGGGTCACCAGTGCCTTAGCCCTCCTCAGGTCCAGCACCAGCTACATAGTCTTTTTCACATTAAGCTGCAGATAATTCTGCTCACACCATGTGACAAAGTTTCCTACCGTAGCCTTGTACTCAGCCTCATCTCCCCTACTGATGCATCCAACAATGGCAGAGTCATCAGAAAACTTCTGAAGATGGCAAGAATCTGTGCAGTAGTTGAAGTCCGAGGTGTAAATGGTGAAGAGAAAGGGAGACAAGACAGTCTCCTGTGGAGCCCCTATACATACTAACTTACCCCCAGAAACTTTAGTCATTACTGTTCTGCCATTGTCCCTGCTAGTGTCCCCTTGCAATCAACTTTGGCCTCCTCCTCCCTCATGTCTCTGTAATCCCTTTTCTCCACTGTAATGTTGATATATCTGACTTTGTCTCCTCCCTCTCAAACTGCAGGATGAATTCTATCATATTACTATCATGGTCTCTGAAGAGTTCCTTTATCTTAAACCCTCTAATCAAATTTGGTTCATTACAACAAGACTCAATCCAGAATTGCCTTTCTTCTGGTCAGTACAATGACAACCTGCTCCAAAAAGCCATCTCGTAGACATTCTATAAACTCCCTCTCTTGGGATCCTGCACCAACTTGATTTTCCCAATCTACCTGCATATTGAAATGACAGTCGTAACTTTGCCCTTTTTACATGTCTTTTCTATCACCGGTTGTAATTTGTATTCCACATCCTGGCTACTGTTCAGAGGCCTGCATATAACTCCCATCAAGGTCTTTTTACCCCTGCAGTTTCTTATCTCTGTCCACAAGGATTCTACGTCTTCTGATCCTATGTCTTTCTAAGGACTTGATTTCATTTTTTTAGCCAACAAAGCCACCCCACCCCTCTGCCTACCTGCCAGTCCTTTTGATACAATGTGTAGCTGTGGATGTAAAGCTTTCAGCTATGATCTCCTTTCAGCCACGGCTCAGTGATGCCCAGAACATCATACCTGCCAATTTCCAACTACGCTACAGGATCATTTACCTTATTCCATTACTGCGTGCATTCAATTATAACACCTTTAATCTTGCATTCATCAGCCTTTTTGATTTTTTTCCTCCATGTAACACTTCAACACATCCCACAGACTGCAATTCTGCCCTATCATCTGCCTGTCCTTTCCCAGTCTCACTACACACTGCACCTACTTGCATATTAACAGTCCCATCTGAGCCCTATTACTCTAGTTTCCAACCTGCTCCCAAGTTATTTTTAGATCCTCTCCAACAGCTTGAGCAAACCTGCCTGCAAGGATATTGGACCCCTCAGGTTTTTGTACCGATCACACCTTCCACAGAAGAGATCCCAACAATCCAGAAATCTGAAACCCTGTCTTCTGTGCCAATTCTTCAGTCATGCATTCATGTGCCAAATCATCTTATCACCCTTTTTGAATTAACAGAGAAAGTTGATAAAGCAAGTACAATAACTATACTGTAAATATGCAAGTTTACATCAGAATCAGGTTTAATATCACTGGCGTATATCGTGAAATCTATTAACTTTGGGGCAGTACAATGAAATACTTGATAAATAAGTATAGAGAAACAAAATTGAATTACATTAAGTATTATTACATAGTTAAAATAAGTAGTGCAAAATACAAACAGAAACAAAAAGTAGTGAGGTTGTGTTTATGGCTTGAATTTCCATTTAGAAATTGGATGGCAGATGAGAAGAAGCTGTTCCTGAATCACTGAGTGTGTGCCTTCAGGCTTCTGTACCTCTTTCCAATGGTAACAGTGTGAGAGGGCATGTCCGGGATCCTTAATGATGGATGCCACCTTCCTAAGGCATCGCTCCTTTAAGATGTCTTGGATAATATGGAGGCTGGTACCCATGATGGAGCTGACTAGCCTTCTAAGTTTCTGCAACTTACTTCGATCTTGTGCAGTCGCACCAACCCCTCACCATACAAGACGGTGTTACAGCCAGTCAGAATACTCTTCGTGGTACATTTGTAGAAGTTTTTGAGAGTGTTAGTTGACAAACCAAACCTCTTCAAGCTCCTAATGAAATATAGGCGCTGTCTTGACTTCTTTATAACTGCAAGGATATGTTGCATCCAGGTTAGCTCCTCAGAGATACTGACACCCAGGAACTTGAACTTGTTCACTCTCTGATCCCGCTATGAGGATTGGTATGTGTTTCCTCATCTTACCTTTCCTGATGAAGCTCCAACCAAAAGCTGGTTAGCAAAATGGAAGCCCATGGTTAGAAGGCTGTAGGAGTAAGGTTTACAAAAAATTCTTGGCTTGATAGAAAATAGTTATGGCAAATGTGCATTTTCAAATTGGAAAATAGTAGATATTGATGTTTCCTGTGGGAGTCTGTGCTTTGCACACAAGCTCTTGTTGACGTACCTTAGTGACATCCATCAGCAGAGCAAAACTTTTGGGATGAGACAACACTTAGAAGTGCGGTAAACAGTGAAGGATAGTAATTAAGGATCAAGTTTATTCACCACACTTGCACATTCAAATGTATTAGGACTTGGCTGTGGTGTGTTAGTCAGCACGCAGCATGCAACAGAAAACAACATTCAACAATTATCAAGAATAGTGGATTATATAAAATCACAAATAATTATATATAAATAAAAACACTAATAATAAAGAAGATATGGAATGAAATGTGCATAAATAAATAAATCCCAGCATGTATTTAGAATGTAATCAGCATTATAAAAAGTGGTTTAAAGAGTCTACAACTGGGGATATAGAAAGAGTGGTGTGGGCTAATGAGAACAGTTGGTGAGATAACAGCCTGGGGGAAGAAACTGCCATAGGCTGGTTAAAATGAATAGAAATATTGCAAACAAAATTTAATATGAGATACATTTTGGCAGGAAGGGAGAACGTAGATTAAGTCACGGAATCCAAAGGGCATACAGGAATAGAAAAACTCAACAGTGCATTCAGAAACCTTTGAAGTTGGAGCGCATGTTATGAAGTGCACATGAGATTCTGAAATTTATTATTAAAGGTTCCTACTACACAGCCATGGAAGTTACGTTGAACTTCTTTCAACCACTGATTAGCATTGCTTTCAAGTTTGGTCTCCACACTATAGAAAGAACATATTAATCTCAGGAAGGGTGCAGAAGTGATTTACTGGTAATCTTCTTGCGATGAAGAATGCCAGGCAGAAGGCTAGACTGGAAAGCCAGCGTTCTTCACATGGAGCAGAGAGGATTGAGAAGAGATTTGATGGGGATGTGCAAGGCTGTGACTGGATCAGACCTGGTAAATAGAGGCAAGTTGCTCTTGTTAGTTGGAAGACAAGATAGAAATGATGAGAAAAACAGACTAAGGGGTGGGAGTTTACAGGAAATAACTCCTTGTAAGATTGGTGGAAACATTCAACTTTCAAAACAGAACCAAAATGGCACCTGGGGAAGATAATTTACAGGGCTTCAAGAAAAGAGAAAGAAATGCACTGAACCGATTACTCTGCAGAGTAAATTACAGTGTTATAACAATTCGATAATTCCATTAGTTCCAAAGCAACAATGAAAACTCAGTCCAGAATAAACTGCCTTTTGCAATGCCCATGTCCAGTTCTACTAAATCAGCGTGGATAGCTTCACTCACCTCAACTCTGAAATGATTCCACAAGGTTACAGACTTACTTTCTGGGGCTCTAGAACTCATGTTCTCAGTATTTATGTATGTATGTAAGCAAGTGCTTAGTTTGTCTTCTTTTGCATATTGGTTGTTATTCAATCTTTGTGTGTAGTTTTTCCACTGATCCTACTGTATTCTATTCCACTGTGAATGCCTGCCATAAAATGAATCTCAGGGTAGTGTCTGGTGATGTATATGTACTCTAACAATACTTTGGACAGGTTACATCCAACTGAGGAGTAACCATAAGAATATGAGAATTAGAAGCAAGAGTCGGCCACTTGGTCCCTCATGCATTTCTTCTCATTCAATTAGACCATGCCTGATCTTCTATCTAAGTGGCCGTTTGCTACACTGAACCCATATCCCTCAGTATTGACCTCTGATGGATATAGCTATGGCATATTTTCTCTGGTGTTAAACTCTATGAAGAACTGGTTGGAACGTGGGGAGAATGAAATGGGATTAGTGAAGATCAGTGCTTGATGGTTGGCACAGACTTGGTGGGCCTACAGTCCTGTTTTCATGCTGTAACATGACAAGACCATAAGACATAGGAGCAGAATTAAGCCATTTGGCCCATTGAGTCTGCTCTGCCATTCAATCATGGCTGATCCTTTGTTTTCCCTCCTCAGCCCCACTCCCTGGTCTTCTCCCGTAACCTTTGATGCCATGGCCAATCAAGAACTTATCAATCTCTACCTTAAATACACCCAACGACCTGACCTCCACAGCTGCCAGTGGTAATAAATTCCACAAATTTCTCCGCATCTCTGTTTTAAATGGACGCCCCTCTATCCTGAGGCTGTGCCCTCTTGTCCTAGACTCCTCCACCATGGGAAACATCCTTTCCACATCTACTCTGTCTGGGCCTCTCAACATTCAAAAGGTTTCAATGAGATCCCCCCTCATCCTACTAAATTTCAGCAAGTACAGACCCAGAGCCATCAAATGTTCCTCATATAATAACACTTTCATTCTCGGAATCTTCCTTGAGAAGATGGTTTCGATGGCTTCATGACTTCCGTGCCTAAGATCAACTCCCTTTCTTTTACAAATTCCAGAATATTTAATGAAATTTAGATTCCCCACTGCCCATAACAGGACTAGAATCAACAACTGACTGGCTAACCCATGCTTTGGAATACTGGACCTGCAACTTAGTTCACAATGTCAGAGTGGAAAGTTGGATACTGGGAAGAATAGGCATTAGAAAGGTAAGGTGAGAAATGTGGTGGTGAACAGGTTGAGAAGGGGTGATGTTGGCTGTAATGGAAATGAGTCCTGGAGATAGTGAAGATGTGCAGTCAGAAACTCACCTTAAGGTATAATATGACACCAAAGGCCTCCACATCTCAACTGTTTGACTGCTATACATAATAACACAAGAATCAGGAGCAGGAATACGCCAGTGTGCTCCTTGAATCAGATCAGAAAAATGACATCTAATCCCAGTCTTGGCCTCAACACCACTTTCCTGCATTCTCCTCATTCCCCCTCAACTCCACTGTGGTTCAAATGTTTGTCAATCATCACTGTGAATATATTTAGTAACTCCACCCCCATTTCCCTCCAAAGTAGAGAATTCCAAATAAGGAAATTCCTACTCTTCTCCATCTGAAATAGTGAGTCCATATTCTAATACCTTGCCTCCAGGTTGTAGACACCCCCTGCCAGTGTGATCCACCAGACATCACCCCAACAATCCACGCTCAAAATGAATTTATTATCAAAGTACTGTACATGTATGTCACCATATATTACCATTGGGGTTTAATTTTCTGAGCTGCCTGCAAGATGTCACCATATATCACCAGCACCATCCACCTTGGATTCTTATCACCTGTCTTTCCTATAAACGCCAAGCCCAATTTGTTCAACCATTCACACATCTATCTCTTCATCCCAGGAATCAAACAAGTGAAGCTTCTCTTTGCTTCCTCCAATGCCAGCACATCCTTCCTTAAATGCAGAGGCTAAAACCGTCCACGATAATCCAACAATCATAGAACATCACTAAGGAGAAGACCAACATCGAGTACAAGAGTTGGGATAGCATTTTAGAGCTGAATAAGACCAGAATGGGGACTATTGTGTGCTGTTCTTCTGAAAAGATGGGATTACGGATACAGAAAAGTTTCACAAGGATGTTGCTGGGTCTAGAGGGCTTGAGTTACCATGAAAGTCTGGATAATCTAGGAGTGCTTTCCTTGGAGTGAAGGAAGGTGACGGATGATCTTATTGAAGTAGGCAAAATCATAAGGAGAATATAGAGGTGAGTGGTCACAGTCTTTATCCCCACAGTAGGTGGGTCTAAAACTAGAGAGCATTGGTTTAAGGTGAGAGGGGAAGCATTTAAGAGCAATATCCTCCACACAGAAGGTGGTGGGTATAAGGAATGAACTAGTAGAGGCAGGCACAAGTAGAACATTTAAAGGACATTTGGACAGGTTCATGGATAGATAGATAGATAGATAGAACTTTATTGATCCCAAAGGAAATTACAGTGTCACGTAGCATTACAAGTGCACAAATATACAAATATTAGAAGAGAAATAAGAAAGAATAAAAAATAACTTATCTCAAACAGTCTAACAAGAGGGGGTCATCACTTCCCCAGCTATAGGTTAACTCATTATAGAGCCTAATGGCCGAGGTAAGAGTGACTTCATATAGCATTCTTTGGAGCAGCACAGTTCTTAGCCTATTACTAGGATAGGAAAGGTTTCGAGAAGAATGGGCCAAATGCAATCGGATTAGGAAGACACCATGGCTCAGTGTTCAATACCATCGACCCCTCAGTACTAATCAACAAGCTTTGAAACTAAGGGCCTTTGTACATCCATCTGCAACTGGATCCTCAATTTCCTTATTGGGTGACCACAGCCAGTACGGATTGGTGATAACATCTTCCTCTCACTGAGGATCAACACAGGGGCACCCCAAGGATGAATGCTTTGCCCACTGCTCCACACCCTCTCTACTCATGATTGTATGACCAGGCACAGTCTAAACGGCAGCTATAAATTGGCCGACGACACCACTGTTGTTGGAAGAAACTGAGATGGTGACGAGGAGGTGAACAAGAGCAAAGTAGACCGGCTGGGTGAATGGCGTCGCAACAACAACCTTGCATTCAACGTCACAAGACCAAGGTGACGACTGTAAACTTCAGGAGGGGGGAGGTCAGGAGAGCTCATTGAGGGGTCAGCAGTGGAAAGGGTGAGCATCTTCAACTTAGAGTGTCAACAGCTCAGAGGGTCAGCATATTGATGCAACCAAGACAAAGGCATGTCAGCAGCTATACTTGATAAGAAGTAGCAGGAGATTTGGAATGCCACCAAATAATCTAGCATTCTGACTGGGTGCATCACCTGCTGGTATGGAGGCTCCAATCCCGCAGAGAGCTGTCGACTCAGCCAGCTCCATTGCCGGCAATCCTCCCCATGATTGAGGGCATCCTCAAAAGGCTGTGCTTCTGGAAGGTGGCATCCATCGGGAAGGACCCCAACCATCCGGGACATGCCCTCTTCTCATTACCACCATCGGGGAGGAGTACAGTCAGCCTTTTAGGAGCAGTTTCATCCCCTGTGCCCTCAGATTTCTGAACAGTCCCTGAATTCATGAATACCACCTTCCAATTCCTCTCTTGCACTATATTCTATTATTGCAATTTATAGCAATGTGTTATGCCTGCACTGTGGTGCTGCCGCAAAACAATAAATTTCATGACTTATGCCAGTGACAATGAACCTGGCTCTGATTAGCATGAATGAGCTGGCCAGAAGGAGCTGTTTCTGAGGTATATAATTCTACACCACAAGCTGTCTTAATTACTTCCTATATCTGTTGCTGTCACAGTTCCTTCCCATGAGGTATTCACTGAAGTGCATCCCAAGGCATTCTTATTGAAGGGGAAAGGACATTAAGGAGGTCGGCAGCAGATTACTCATGCAGATGAGAAGGGAGACAAATCCCACTGGAAACTGCCCTGTTCGTGACAAAGGAACCAGAAGCCATAAAAGCAATGCTGTTCTCTGTCATGTGGTTGCTATGGAGACAAGGTGTACCAGCTAAAAGTCCCACATCTGACAATCAACATGAAAAGCAGCAGCCAAAAAACCCAGTGAGGATTGAAATTCTACAGCGTGACTGGTCCAGGCACATATCAGACTAACAGCCAAGGGTCCGCAGCCTAAACCAGCCCAGCTTTATAAGGAAGAGCCGAGATTGTGGTCTGAAGTTTCGGCATTTCGTCAAATTGCTGGTTTAAGCCACCGCGTGTTGTGTGGGTAACACATTATTCGAGAAAGCTGAGCAGATGGAGCAGACACTACACACAGTGAGGTGCACGGGTCAGGCAGCACATTGTCTTACAATCTTTCCCTAATTTTAAAGAAGGACACCTCTACCGTGTTAGGAGTGGGTAGGAAAATATGTGCTTTGCCCTGTAGTCAGAGTAACTAACCTGCACTCTCTCTACACTCTGGTGAAAGATCTACTCCCTGACACTCGTCAGCCTCTCTCCCAGACTCTCCCAGCAAATTTCTACAGATGTACAGTGGAGAGCAATCCATCTGCTTGCATCACTCTCTGGCATGGAGGCTCTGAAACACAGGATCTAAAGAGGCTCGCAGACTCAGCCAGCTCCAGAACGAATATAATCCTCCCCACCATAGAGGACATCTTCAAGGGGAATCATCCCTCCATCATTGAGGACCCTCAGCACTCGGGATAAGCCCCTTCTCATTGGGGAAGAGGTGCAGGTGTCGGAAGACCCACACTCAATGTTTTGAATATCAGACTTATTAATAGTCCATGAACCCATGAACACTAACTTATTATCTCTCTTTTGTGCTATTTATTTTTTGTTGTAATTTATAGTAATATTTTGTCTTGCATTATACTGCTGCCATAAAAGAACAGATTTCATGACAT
This sequence comes from Mobula hypostoma, assembly GCF_963921235.1. Lineage (NCBI taxonomy): Eukaryota > Metazoa > Chordata > Chondrichthyes > Myliobatiformes > Myliobatidae > Mobula > Mobula hypostoma. The sequence continues at coordinate 52,415,051 of NC_086105.1, read as the reverse complement.
ATGTTAGTGATAATAAACCTGATTCTGGTTCCTATGACTTTTCAAATCTCTGCCCACTGCTCACAGGCAGATAGTGACAGTAATTCCCAGCGATAGCAAGGGTTATTCCCAGCAGGCAGCCAGGGCCATTCCCAGCATGGCTCAGAGCAGGTCTACCAACCTTCACTTATCAAGATCCAGGTGACTTCTGCTCTCCCCAGTATCCATTCAGGAACCACAGAATCACTCCCAGGCATTTCTTTGCACATGTTGTTTTGCCTCCAACTAGTTGGTCTCAAACGTTTCCAAAAACTAACAATTAAGGTATATTCATTAAAAAAATATATAGGTTAGATAAGTTCCTTTTTGGAACTACCAACAACTCCAGTATGGATTCGCTCACTTCAGTGTGAAAGAGTAATTAGAATTATCGGTGAAATTCTTTGGCACTTCCATTAATCTGCTGAAATCTCAACCTCGCAACAGAAAGCAGCATTAACAGCTCACAGTGCGGATTATCACAATTCCAAATGACATTAAAAATAAATGAATTAATCTGTTGGATGTTTCTGACTCCCCGTCCCAGTGTTCAGTGGCGGGGTGGCTGGCAGATGGAATACAAGCAAGCAGACTGACACATTTCACACGCCAAAGAAGCCATTAGCAGCGCCTCACAATGACTGTGAAAAGGGACTGTGAATAACTAAAATTAAATTGTCACTGCCCCAGCAACAGCCTACCCTGACAAGCTAACCAGACGCAGTCCTCAGGCATAATTGTTGTGGCATCTTGTACTCCAGATCACAGTACGGCACGGTATGTACCACGATTATGCTCGGCTCTGCCTCCTCACTGAACGTGAGTGAACTCAGGGGCCGAGAGAGTAATAATGGTTAGATGAAGATTCATGCACCAGTATAACAGGCTCTTTGGTCTACCATATGCATCTCTCCACATCTACACTAATCCATATTTCCAGCATTGAACCCTTCAACTTCTAACCAACTGCATTTCAAGTGCTCATCTAACTAGTCCTTAATTGTTGCGAGAGTCTCTGCTTCCACCATCTCCATTGATAATACATTCCAGATTCCTCAAAGTCCTTCCTTAAAAGTTCTCACATAAATCCCCTCTAAACCCTTAAACTTTTGTTCTTTGGTTACAGACATGCCTGCTGTTTGAGAAATGTTCTCAATATCCACCTGTCTATGCCCTTCAATTTCCTACACCTCAGTCAGCTTCCTCCACTACAAATCTAGCCTATTCAGTCTCTCTTCACAGTTGGTGAATCTCTTCTGCACCCTCTCCAATAAAATTGCGTTCTTCCCACATTGTGTAGACCAGAACAGCTTGCATTATCCCAGGTGTGGCCTAACTAACGGGGCTGTATTATAACCTCACAAGATGCTGGAGCAACTGAGCAGGCCAGGTAGCATCTATGGAAAAAAGTACAGTCAATGTTTTGGGCCAAGACCCTTTGGCAGGATTGGAGAAAAAAAGATGAAGAGTAGATTTAGAAGGTAGGAGAGGAGAGAGAGAAACACAAGGTGATAGGTGAAACCAGGAGGAGAAGGGATGAAGTAAAGAGCCGGGAAGTTGATTGGTGAAAGAGATAGAGGGCTGGAGAAGGAGGATTCTGATAGGAGAGGACAAAAGGCCATGGAAGAAAGAGAAGGGTGGAGGAGCACCAGAGGGAGGTGATGGGCAGGCAAGGGATAAGGTGAGAGAATGGTGAAGGAGAGTGGGGGGGGCATTACCGGAAGTTTGAGAAATTGATGTTCATGCCATCAGGTTGGAGGCTGCCCAGACAGAATATAAGGTGTTGTTCCTCCAACCTGAGTGTGGCCTCATCACAACAGCAGAGGAGGCCGTGGATAGACATGTCAGAAAGGGAGTGGGAGGAGGGATTAGAATGGGTGGCCACTGGGAGATCCTGCTTCTTCTGGCAGATGGAGCGTAGGTGCTCGGCAAAGCGGTCTCCCAATCTACGTCGTGTCTCACCAATATACAGGAAGCCAGACAAAGCATATGACCCCAACAGACTCACAGGTGAAGTGTTGCCTCACCTGGAAGGACTGTTTGGGGTCCTGAATGTTAGTGATGGAGGAGGTGTAGGGGCAGGTGTAGCACTTGTTCCGCTTGCAAGGATAAGTGCCAGGAGGGAGATCAGTGTGGGGGGGCGGGGGGGAATAATGGACAAGAGATCGCATAGGGAGTGATCCCAGTGGAAAGCAGAAAGTGGGGGGAGGGAAAGATGTGCTCATCCTGAGAGCAGATGCCACCACCACCAGCTCTTGGGTCCTCGGATACTCCATCTTCCTTTCACCTCACTATCCAACACCCTAAATCCTTCTCCTCAGACACTATCAGCCCCTCCCCCCCGATCCCCACTGTCATCTGTACCGAGTCTTCACCATTCCCTCTGACCTTTCCCTCTCTGAGGAAGAACATTCTGTTCTCAGTAAGGGTCTCACCTTTGTCCCCCTCCGCCCACAACTCAGTGAGTTCTGCACCCGCTATGACACTGAGCTTTGCTTCCATTGCCTCCTTCTCTGAGCCTATTTCTTTGACAAAGACTCTCCACCCCGCACTGATGACCCCCTTCTCCCATCTTCAACCCTCCTCCTCTTCCTGGACACCCCGCCCTGGTCTTCTGCCTGCTCTGGACCTTTTCAGTGACAACTGGTGATGGGACATCAACTGTTTTGACTTCATCCCTCCTCTCTTCAATTCCAAACTCACCGCTTCCAAGCACTCTGCTCTCTACCTCCTCCGCACTAAACTCAAACTCACAATCAAACCCGGAGATAAAGGGGGTGCCGTAGTAGTCTGGCGGACTGACCATTACCTTGCTGAGGCCCAGCAAGAATCTCAGACACCTCCTCTTACTTACCCCTCAAACAGGATCCCACTAAGGAGCACCAGGCCATTGTCTCCCACACCATCAGCTCTAGGGATCTCCCATCCACTGCCACCAACCTCATAGTTCCCGGACCCCACACCACCAGCTTCTACCTCTTACCCAAGATCCACAAACCCGTTTGTCCAGTCAGACCCATTGTTTCAGCTTGTTACTGCCCCACTGAACTCATAGGTGCATACCTTGGCTCTGTTTCATCCCCCGACCTTGTTCAGTCCCTTCCTGCCTACATCTGTGACACTTCACATACTGTTTTTTTTTATTGATTTCAAGTTCCCTGGCCCCCATCATCTTATTTTCACTATGGATGTCCAGTCCCTATACACCACCTCCAACCGCACCAGGAAGGCCTCAAGGCTCTTCGTTTCTTTCTGGACACCAGGCCGAACCAACTCCCTTCCACCACCACTCTCCTCCGTCTAGCAGAACTTATCCTCACTCTCAATAATTTCTCCTTTGGCTGCTCCCACTTCCTTCAAACAAAAGGTGTTGCTATGGGCACTGCATGGGTCCCAGCTATGCCTGCCTGTTTGTCGGCTATGTGGAACAGTCTGTGTTCCAAGCCTACACTGGTGTCCACCTCCCACTGTTCCTATGCTACACTGACGATTGCATTGGTGCTGCTTTCTGCACCCGTGCCAAGCTCATCCACTTCATCAACTTTGACTCCAACTTCCACCCGGCCCTCAGGTTTACCTGGTCCATTCTGATACTTCCCTCCCCTTTCTTGATCTCTCTGGCTGTCTTTGGAGACAGCTTATCTAGGTATCTATTATAAACCCACAGGCTCTCACAGCTACCTTGATTATACCTCTTCCCACCCTGTTACTTGTAAAAATACCATCCCCTCCTCTCAATTCCTCCGTCTCCGCTGCATCTGCTCTCAGGATGAGGCTTTTCATTCCAGAACGAAGGAGATGTCCTTCTTTTTCAAAGAAAGGGGCTTTCCTTTCTCCACTATCAAAGCTGCCCTCAACCGTATCTCTTCCGTTTCACGCATGTCTGCTCTTACCCCATCCTCCCGCCACCCTACCAGGGATAGGGTTCCTCTTGTCCTCACCTACCATCCCACCATCCTTTGTGTCCAGCACATAATTCTCCAGAACTTCCACCATCTCCAACGGGATCCCACCACCAAGCACAACTTTCCCTCTCTCCCAATTTCTGCTTTTCACAGGGATCACCCCCTACACGACTCCCTTGTCTATTCGTCCCTCCCCACTTATCTCCCTCCTGGCACATATGCTGGCAAGCAGAACAAGTGCTACGTCTGCCCCTACACCTCCTCCCTCACTACCATTCAAGGCCCCAAACAGTCCTTCCAGGTGAGGCAACACTTCACCTTTGAGTCTGTTGGGGTCATATACTGTGTCTGATGCTCCCAGTATGCCCTCCTGTATATCGGCGAATCTTGATGTAGAATGGGAGACCACTTCGCTGATCACCTATCCGCCAGAAGAAGCAGGATCTCCCAGTGGCCATCCATTTTAATTCCACTTCCTATTCCCATTCTCCTTTGTCAATCCATGGCCTCCTCTACTGTCGTGATAAGACCACACTCAGGTTGGAGGAATAACACCTCATATTCCATCTGGGTAGCCTTCACCTAATGGCATGAACATCGATTTCTCAAACTTCTGGTAATGTCCCCCACTTCACCATTCCCTCACCTTATCCCTTGCCTGCCCATCACCTCCCTCTGGTGCTCCTCCCCCTTTTCTTTCTTCCATGGCTGTTTGTCCTCTCCTATCAGACTCCCCCTTCTCCAGCCTCGTATCTCTTTCACTGATCAACTCTTTACTTCCCAGCTCTTTACCTCATCCCTCCCTTTCCTGGTTTCACCTATCACCTTGTGTTTCTCTCTCCCCTCCTCCACCTTTTAAATCCACTCCTCATCTTCTTTTCTCCAGTCCTGCTAAAGAGTCTCGGCCTAAAACATGGATTGTACTTTTTTTCCATCGATGCTGCCTGGCCTGCTGAGTTCCTCCAGCATTTTGTGTGTGTTGCTTGGATTTCCAGCATCTGCAGATTTTCTCTTGTTCATGTTATAACCTCTTTGTTATTGTATTTAGTGCTCTGTCTAATGAAGGTAACCATCTCAGGGATGATAGAGAGCTTCTGTCCCTCAGTACGTCCTAGGCTCATTGTGTATATCCTGGTCTTAATTGTATTTTCATAGAGCACCACTTTGCGTTTTGAGGATTAAATTCTATCTGCCAATTTTAGTGACTGACCAGTGTCACTGTATAGCTGAAGGTTACTCTCCTCATTACCACCAATTTCTATGTCAACTTACTACATGTGACGTAGCATCATGGTAGCGTTGTGGTGATCGTGACGCTCTTACAGGTTGGGGCATCAAAGTTTGGAGTTCAGTTCTGGCACCCTCCGTAAGCAAGTTTATATGTTCCTTCCTGTGTGTACATCAGTTTCCTTTGCATGCTCCTATTTCCTCCCACAGTCCAAAAACCTATCAGTTGGTAGGTTAATTGGTCACTGTAAGCTGTCCCGTGATTAGGTTAGGGTTAATAGTCATAGTCATAGTCATACTTTATTGATCCCGGGGGAATTTGGTTTTCCTTACAGTTGAACCATAAATAATAAATAGTAATAGAACCATAAATATTTAAATAGTAATACGTCAATTATGCCAGTAAATTATGAAATAAGTCCAGGACCAGCCTATTGGCTCAGGGTGTCTGACCCTCCAAGGGAGGAGTTGTAAAGTTTGATGGCCACAGGGAGGAATGACTTCCTATGACGCCCTGTGCTGCATCTCGGTGGAATGAGTCTCTGGCTGAATGTACTCCTGTGCCCAACCAGTACATTATGTAGTGGATGGGAGACATTGTCCAAGATGGCATGCAACTTAGACAGCATCCTCTTTTCAGACACCACCGTCAGAGAGTCCAGTTCCATCCCCACAACATCACTGGCCTTACGAATGAGTTTGTTGATTCTGTTGGTGTCCGCTACCCTCAGCCTGCTGCCCCAGCACACAACAGCAAACATGATAGCACTGGCCACCACAGACTTGTAGAACATCCTCAGCGTCGTCCGGCAGATGTTAAAGGACCTCAGTCTCCTCAGGAAATAGAGATGGCTCTGACCCTTCTTGTAGACAGCCTCAGTGTTCTTTGACCAGTCCAGTTTATTGTCAATTCGTATCCCAAGGTATTTGTAAACCTCCACCATGTCCACACTGACCCCCTGGATGGAAACAGGGGTCACCGGTACCTTAGCTCTCCTCAGGTCTACCACCAGCTACATAGTCTTTTTCACATTAAACTGCAGATAATTCTGCTCACACCATGTGACAAAGTTTCCTACCGTAGACCTGTACTCAGTCTCATCTCCCTTGCTGATGCATCCAACTATGGCAGAGTCATCAGAAAACTTCTGAAGATGACAAGACTCTGTGCAGTAGTTGAAGTCCAAGGTGTAAATGGTGAAGAGAAAGGGAGACAAGACAGTCCCCTGTGGAGCCTCAGTGCTGCTGATCACTCTGTTGGACACACAGTGTTGCAAGCACACTTATTGTGGTCTGCCAGTCAGGTAATCAAGAATCCATGACACCAGGAAAGCATCCACCTGCATCGCTGTCAGCTTCTCCCCCAGCAGAGCAGGGTGGATGGTGATGAGCGCACTAGAGAAGTCAAAAAACATGACCCTCACAGTGCTCGCTGGCTTGTCCAGGTGGGCGGAGACACGGTTCAGCAGGTAGACAATGGCATCCTCAACTCCTAGTCGGGGCTGGTAAGCGAACCGGAGGGGATCTAAGTGTGGCCTGACCATAGGCCAGAGCAGCTCCAGAACAAGTCTTAACTGGTTGGGTTGCTGGGTAGTGCAGCTTGTAGAGCCAGAAAGGCCTATTCCACGCTGTATCTCTAAGTAAATAAATAATCATATCCCCTACAATCACATAGAAAACTATAATGCACGTACAATACAAACAGCTATGCCCCAGCTCCATCCCCTGTGGTAACCGCTGGTCACAGGCTTCCAATCACAAACACAATCCTAGACCGTCACCCTCTGCTTCCTTTCACCAAGCCAACACGTACTCATACTTGAGTCACAGAGTATTCAGATTAAGATGCAGCAAGCAATCAGGAGACAAATAGTGGGTTTACGTCCACAGCAAGGAATGGAGTAGAATAGAAAATCAATGTGGCTGTACAAGGATCCTGAGAGTTCACATTCCCAGTGCCCAGTCCTGGTTTCCCCACCCAGGGAAGGATATTCATGCCAAATGGATCTAACAAAGGTTCATCAGATGGATTATCCTAAGGAGAGAGACTGAAGGATTAGCCCTTTTCAGGAGTTTAGAAGAGGGATAGTCTCAATTGAACAATGGTAATATTCTTAGTGGACTCATCAGAGTTGAAACTGAGAAGCTGTTTCACTTAGATGGACAATCAAGATAGACTAGATTTATTATTTATCACGTGTACGTCGAAACATACAGTGAAATACATCGTATTGTTATAAATCAAATCAACCAGGATTGTGCTGTACTATCACAGCATGCCCAGAACTCACTAACCCTAACCATACTGTGGTAAACTATACACATATATGTTGTAACTGGGTTACCTGTCTGGACACGCCCCTCTGCTGACTGCTCCTGTGGCTCCTCCCACAGGCTCCTGAATAAAGGCGATTGCGCCATTGCTCCTCCTCAGTCCAGGGGCAGACACTCAGCATGGTGGAGGTCACATTTTACTGCTAATAAAAGCCTTTCAGTATTTACTCTACTTCCAGTCTTTTGGAGTTATTGATGGTGCATCACATACGTCTTTGCATTGTAACTTACGGTCTCAAGGAGTTGGGCATTCAGAACTAGTTAATTAGAGCTTTATTGTCATTGCTAAGAACAATGAAATTGCAGTGCTTCTCTGTTCTGTGCAAAACAACACTCTGGCAATTCAATTACTAAAACCACAATGACTAAATTTAAAATAATGTCTGAGCTATTTTGAGTGACATCTAAGTTACAGCTGAATTAAAAACAAACAAATCTAAAATGGGGCATTGTTCAGTTGCACGACAGCCCTGGGGAAAAAGCTGGTTTTCAGTCTGGATGTCCGTGCTGAGATGTTTCTGTATCTCCTGCCAGGTAGTAGGAGATTGAACAGGTGATTACTAGGGTGGGATGAGCCCATCACAATTTTGCAAGCCAGCTGTAGACATCATGAGTTGTAGATGGCACCCATGTCTGGTGGTTGTATCCCAATGATGTTCTGTGCAGAACTAAGATACGAAATTTTGTTACTCATGGGAAACTTTGGAATTCTCCATCCCGGAGGCCAACGAGTTTATTACAGGTTGAGGTCAAAAGATGGTTGCTTGGTAAGAGAGGTAAAGTATATGAACAGTGTGAGGAAGAGAGGCCATGGAGCAAATGGAGGATCTAAATCTCAGTAACTGTACTGTACGGTGGTTAGCATTGCTCTCCAGTGACCCCAGATTTAATCTTGGCTTTGAGTGCCTTCTGTGTAGAGTTTGCATGCTTTCTCCGTGACTGGGCTTCGTGTCCTTTGGGTGTTCAGCTCTCCTCTCACATCACAAAGGTGTGCTGCACGGCAACCATAGCGTACCTCTTCGTGCCCACAAGTGGCAAAAGAACAGAAGAAGGAGTGTTGGCCATGCCTGAGGGTTAAGTTACAAGAGGAAGGAGAGATAAAAGGGGGAATAGGGCTGAAGGAATTGTCCTACTGGGAGCTGGCATGGAGGTGGTGGGTCAAGTGACGTCCATCTGTATTGTAACATGTAACAGAATCTTACCAGATAGGAGAGCAGACATCAGTGCATCTTCTAACATCTCTGTTCCTATCTGTCACTTGTGCCCCCCCTGCAATAGTCAAGCACCCACATCAGAGTCACCAGACCAGAGTACACAAGAAACCATAATGCACAGCAAACCTCATGAACTAATGTTCCCAACAGATAATTAAAGCACACTGATACTGATATAGGAGAGGAGAGGTATGAAAATAAAAACAAGCTTTCAGAACAAAAAACTGACCAAAACTCAGTTGTTCAATCTTTCTGAAAGTAATATAAATACTTCAGAAAAAAATGACTGATTAAAAGAAATGATTAAAAAAAGACACAAGGAACATGATATTAAAACATATGTTGCAAATATCAAGTCATACGGGCGTATTGCCAAATTTATAGTTCTAAATTCTAATGCATATAGCATTGGAGATAAGGCAAATGAATCCAAAAAAAACTGTCAGAGACTAATGCGTTGGCCTTCATTAAGGTCATGGCTGGCAACTCAGGAACGCAGGTCTTCATCTTTGCCTAGTACCAAGCCATTGGGAATGTAAAGTACAGGAACCACAGGAAGATTGATACGGAAAAGCAAGGATCAAGGATCATGAATGTGAGCAGGCAACATAAGCATCCTGGCGCAGCCTCTAGAAGTGGAGATGGATGCTAGCTTTTCTACGAGAAGTTAATGGAGCTCTAGTTGTAGGAAGGATGTGATTAAGCTGGGAAAGGTGCAGGAAAGGTTCACAAGGATGTTGCCAGTAATGGACAGCTTGAATTAAAGAAGAAGCTGGATAGACTGGGGTGGTGTTCTCTGGAGTGTTGGAGGCTGAAGAGTGAACTTATTGAAGTTTATAAAGTCAAGATGTGAATAGCTAAGGTAATTAGTCAATGCGGGGGAGGGGGGGAATGAATTAAAACTAGAGGGCATAGGTTTAAGGTGAGACCATTTTTTCCACACGGATGGTGGTAGGTATAAGGAACAAGCTGCCAGAGGAGACGGTTCGGCTGTTTCAGTAATTCCACAAAATGAGTTTCAATGGCATTTCAAAGATACTAAACTGAAGCCTGCAGATATCAAACTATACTGGGGAAAAGATAATTCCTGCAGGAACGCCATTCCTAACAGTGAAATATAACAACCAACAAGCCACATTAAGTTTGTATGTGGTAAAACAGGAGGGGTCAGCATTGTGGGGACATGATTGGCTGAGGCAACTTGATTGAAAGATTCACCCACCATTTGGATACCACATCATCTGTAATACAGTCAACTGAAGGCAAATTAAGAAAGGTACGAGAGATGCCACAACTAGCTCCATGCTGTACCCCATGAACCATTGCCCAACAGAAAGCAAACAGGTGCTGGCTTGAGAATACTCCAGCGAGACCATTTTTTCCACAGAGAGGCTGGTATGTGAGGGTGGTAGTATTTAATATTTCAGTAAATGGACCTTCCCAAAATCAAGATGCACACCCTTGAAAGAAGAAAAAGGAAGATGAGAAAAAGAAAAATAAGTTGAAAAGGAGAGCAGAGATAGAGAGAAAGAACATGAGTGACGAAGAGAGAGACATTAAGGGAGAGAAGAAATGTGAGAAAGAAAAAGATAGAAAAAGAGGCCAATGCTGGGAGAGAAGCAAGGATCAAAGCAGGTCCAGGGAGAAGAGCTGAAAAACGTACAAGAAAGGTGGCTACCACTCTCAGAACCACTTCTTGCAGTCTCAGTCAACTCCCACAATCACCACGGAGGAGGCTCCAGAACCTGAGATTGTCTCACAGCCACAAGACTCACCATTATCCCACAAGAGTAAGAAATCCATCACAGTCATTAAATCTTCAGGCCAGAATGGGACAATTTAACATTTACTATGCTGTGGATGTACGGTATATATAGTAGTGGTATTATATATATACTGTGTATATTGTTAAGATATATTCTATATTGTGTTGGAGTTTATAGCTAAGCAGGGAGGAGTGTTGAGTATTTACTATTTCAGTAATATTGTATATATGAACTATTTGATTAAGCATTCATATTCATTTAAATAATTCATTACGAGTTGCATGCGTCATCGCGCTACCATTCCTTGCTTAACGTAAAGAACAAACTATTTTGGACTCTCCATCTTTTCCTTTACATTAGTTTTATGTTTTGAAGTTAAAAAAACCTAACAGATATAATTAAAACATTTGAAAGGTATTTGAAGACATTCTTAGCTAGGAAAGGTTTAGAGGGTTATGGGCCAAATGCAGGCAAATGGGATTAGGAAGCCACCTTGGCTCGGTGTCCATCACTGTCACCCCCTCAGTACTAATCAAAAAGCTTTGAAACTAGTGCCTCTGTACTTTCCCCTGCAGTTGGGCTTCTTCATCACCACAGTAGATAGCGAATGGTGATAACATCTCCTCCTCACTGACAATCAACGTCTGCACACCTCAGTGAGGCGTGCTTACCCCACTGCTCTACTCTCTCTCTGCACTCACGACTGTGCGGCACAGCTCAAACGCCAACCACAAATTCACTGATGACACCACTCAGATTGTCACGAGGAGCTGCACAGGAGTGAGACAGACTGGCTGTTCGAGCAGTGTTCAAAGGTTTCAAAGGTACATTTAATGTCAGAGAAATGTATACAACATACATCCTGAAATGTTTTTTCTTCACAATCATCCATGAAAACAGAGAAGTGCCCCCAAAGAATGAATGACAGTTACGTGTGAAAATCCCAAACTCCCCCCTCCAGCTACCCTCCCTCCCACGCGTAAGCGGCAGCAAGCAACAATTATCCCTCCCCGACCAGCAAAAAAAAGCATCGGTACCCACCACCGAGCACGCAAGTGTGAGCAAAGCCACAGCAGTACTCCAAAGATTACTTGCTCATCTGGCATTTGACATACCACAGGCTCTCTCTCTCCCTAATAAGGGAGAAAGACATGTCTCTGTTTCACAGCGAGAGCACAGCAATCTTGCACTGAATTCGACAAGATCAAGGAATTGATTGTCGACTTCAGGAAGAGGAAATCAGAAGAACACGCGTCTACCTTCACTGTGGGGTCAGCAATGGAAAAGATGAGCAGTTTCAAGTTCCTGAGCATCAACATCTCAGATGATCAGTCACTCAAAGGGTGGTGGGGATATGGAATGAACTGCCACAGGATGTGGTACTAGCAGGTACAATTTCAATATTTAAAAATATTTGGACAGCTACAGGGATAGGAAATATTTATAGGGATATAAGCCAAATGCAGGAAAATATAATTAGCTCAGTTAGACACTTTGATCAGATTTCCAGATTTCCAGATTTCAAAGATAAAGCAGAGAAAAAAATAAGTGTGGAGATCAGAGAAGATTGCTGCAAAGACTGTTTTAAACAGCTTATGTGCCAAAGGTAGCGAATTCCTTGTATATGAATGGTACAGTGTTCTAGAATATATGTTCTTCCATCAACATCAATACAGGATATGCAGCCCCCATGGGAAAAAAACATGGGTTCTGGTCTGGGACCTTATTATTGGAGCTTGAAAGGTTAATTGCTTCTCTCTCCACAGACATTGCCTGACATGCTGGATGTTTCCAGTACTTTCAGATTTCCAGCATAGTTCAGTAATGAATAACGAGCCCCAATCAGTTAGCAACAATGATAAGGAACCAATAGGTCAGATGCAAAGCAGGTCCGCACTCCAGACGTGCACCCTTTTGGGCAACTAAACAGCTAGAAGAGAAGTTTCCCTGTACTGTTCCATCTCCCATAATGGTGGACGTCAATACAATTGAAGCATCCAAACAGATAATCCATCGAAGTCTCCCTCTGAGTTTTCTCCCATCACAGAAAAGAGTCTTCAGGCATATTAAGTTTGTAGAACATAGAACAGTACTGCACAGTACAGGCCCTTGAGCCCATGAAGTTGCGTTGACCTTTTAACCTAGTCCAAGATCAATATAGCCCTTCCCCACCACATAGTCCTCCATTTTTCTACCATCCATGTGCCTTTCTAAGAGTCTCTAAAATGTCCCTAACGTATCTGCCTCTACCACCACCTTGGCATGGTGTTCCCCACACCCATCACCTTCTGTGTAAAAAAACTTGCCTTTCACATCCCCCTTATATTTCCTACCAATCATCTTAAAATTATTCCCCCCAGTATTAGTTATTTCTGTCCTGTCTCTGGCTATCCACTCGATTATGTACACCTCTACCAAGTCACGTCTCATCCTCCTTCACTCCAAAGAGAAAAGCTCTAGCCCGCTCAATCTCTCCTCATAAGGCACGTTCTCCAATCCAGACAACATCCCGCTAAATCTCCTCTGCACTGCTTTAAAGCTTCCACATCCTTCCTCTAATGAGGTGATGAAAACTGAACACAATATCCCAAGTGTGGTCTAACCAGGGTTTTATAGAGCTGCAATGTTACCTTGCAGTTCTTGAACTCAATCCCCCAAATAATGAAGGCCAGCACACCTTAACCACCCTATCAACTGGCGTAATACACACAAAATACTGCAGGAACTCAGCAGGCCAGGTAACATTCATGGAAAAAAGTACAGCTGACGTTTCGGGCAGAAACCCTTCGGCAGGACTGGAGAAAAAAAGCTGCGGAGTAGACCAACAGGTGCAGAAACAGAAATCTTAGAAATAGACATCAGGTTCCCTTGGTTCCTCCACACTTTAAGAACCCTGCCATTAATCCTGTATTCTGTCTTTAAATTCAACCTTCCAAAGCGAATCATTTTCTCTGCCCAGCTTTGCATCATCAATGTCCCGTTGTAACCTATGAAAACCTTATACACTCTGCTCGATATCAAGAAACCACTGCATGCACAAAATACCATAACGTCTGCCATCCCAGTCAGATCAGGCTTTTCCCAAGTTGCTAAAGGTTTCCAGTATCTGCAGAATCTCTTGTGTCCCTCAGACAGCATCAAATATTTGTGAAGCTGAATTAAATGTGCCACTGGTCAGGCTGCGTCAGAATGACTGCAAAACCAGCACCCAGTGAGGAAAGTTGAAAATCATCAGGTCCCGGACACCCAATATGGCTAGTTATCACTCAGCAGTCAGCTCCCAATTACCAACAGAGTAACGGAATGTGACAGCAGCAGCTCCATCAATTAACACCTGCTAATAACCTGATGTTCACTTGGGTTCTGCCCGGATTACTTGGCTACACACCTCGTAGAAGCCTTGATCCACATATTGTCAAAAACTGTTGGTTAAATTATGCTGAGAGAAGGACTGTCCTCAGTCTCGTCAGGGAGCTACTGAATTACAACATCGAGCATTGCAACATGGGACAGACCCTTTAGCCCACAATGTTGTGCCGATGATTTAACATACCTTAAAATCATTCTAGCCCTTCCCTCCTGCATAGCCCCCAAATTTTCTATCATTCTTGTGCCTAGCTAAGAGATTCTTAAATGCCCCTAATGTGTCTGCTTTTACCACCACCTCTGGGAGAGTGTTCCACACACCCACCACTCTCTGCGTAAAAAACTTTACACAACATCCCTCTTATACTTTCCTCCTATCACTCTAAAATGATGTATTAGCCAATTCTGCCCTGGGAATCCACTCGACCTGTCCCTCTTATCATCTTGTACACCTCTCATCTTCCATCACTCCAAAGAGAAAAGCTACCAAACCTTTCTTCATAAGACATGCTCTCTAATCCGAGCATCACCCTGGTAGATCTGCTCTGCGCCCTCTCCGAAGCGCTTTCATGCTTCCTACAATGAGGCGACCAGAACTGAACACAATTTTCCAAGTGTGGTCTACCGAATCAGAGACATACCTTATAGAGCCACCCGTTTACAATAATCCCGATTTCTAGTCTCCCCACATCCCCATCAATTCCCCTCAGATTCTACCACCCACAAACACACAGGGACAATTTGCAGTGGCTGATCAACTCACCACCTCGCATCTCTTTGGGACATGGGAGGAGACCACAACGTTCTGAGGAAACTCATGCCTCACTGAGAGAATATACAAACTCCAGGCAGACAATCTTCCAACAGGAACACAACCTTGTCAGTGGGTTTGGAGGTTTGCGTGCCTCAATGACCCACAGAGCTATGTTGGCTGGAATCAGGGCTTTATTCTTGGACTCCTGGTAGGGTCACCCATGCCAAACAGGTCAAAGGGTAGAGGCCAGACTAAGAGCGATTCATTGGTCCTCCAAGTTTGGAGTTTCATCTCAGGGCTCATAATCCTTACTGGTAAAACAGCTTTGTTATAGAAACAGCAATTAAGAACCCTTCCACGTCTGAGTGCAACGGTATTCCTGAGTCTCCAACTGGGACTTGTACGACTGACAGTTGTGAAAACCGAGAGGAAGCTACTGACATGGTGAAGGAAGCACTGAACATCCCCAGAGATGGACACCTTCATTGCCGCCCTGAACACCAGCGGCATAACAGCCAGTAAGTAAGTGCACAGACAATCCCAGGTCACTGTGGGGCCGTGACTCGACCTGCTGCATAACTGCTCTGTACTGACTGGTATAGTGTTGCACCAGGGTGGTGTGGGTTCAGTGGGGCACAGTGGTGCAGCCAGAGATAGCTCCTGACCTGGCATGTTGTCTGGGTGGAGTTTGCAAGTTCTATCCATGACAATCTGCCCTTCCCTATTTATCAATTTGCACTCCTCATAACTTTGTACACACCTATCAAATCTCCCCTTATTCTCCTACGATCCAAGGAATACAGTCCTGACCTACTTAACCTCTCCCATAACTCAGGTCCTCAAGTCCTGGTAACATCGCTGTAAATTTTCTCTGCACTCTTTCCATCTCATTGACATCTTTCCCATACATAGGTGACCAGAACTGCATACAGCACTCCAAATTCAACTTCACCAACTTCTTATATAACTTCAACATAACATCCCTACTCCTGTATTTAGTTCTCCGATTTATGGAGGCCAGTGTGCTAAAAGCTCCCTTTATGACACTCTCTACCTGTGACACCACTTTCAAGGAATTTTGGATCTGTATTCCCAGGTCCTTTGGTTCTGGGGTGTCCAGGGAGGGGTAGCATTACTGGTGAAAGGGCTTGTTGTGTCCACTCCTGAGCAGCTCCCTTCCTTTGGTCCCCACCAGGCATCCCGCTCTCACCTGTGGCTCCAAGTAGCTGCTTGCATGTGACAGCGGCCACACCCCGGTACATCGCTTTGACAGGCAGTCTAAACCAGATAAGGGTAGCCGGTGGCCTCACACCCTGCTGAGACAGGGCATGCCTGTCCTAGCATATGAAGTCAGCTCTGGCAGACTGGACGGATGAGATCTACTGTGAGATTAAACGTTGTGGTACCCCAGGAAGATGGTACTGCAGCACTCTGTGGAGAGCGAGGGCATGACAAGGCACAGAAGTCATGGTTGTATGCTGCAACCAAGGAAGACCCCAGTTTGTGAAGCTTGTTCGTGCCATTGGTCCCAGACTTCTAAGGTCAAGAGTGTGAAACTCCCCAGTGTAACAACTTCTCCACTATAAAAACTCACCCACACGGTTTCCTGTCATCGTCGGATATGAAGACAACCACCATTTCTAGGTCCTTTTGTTCTACTGCACACCTCAGTGCCCTACCTTTCATTGTGTAAATATGGGAAGGACAAGGCAAAAGATCAAGAAGCGTTAGTAAAATTGCACTCCCTGTGAATCTGGAGAAAGGTTATACCCCTCCGGGGTCACAACAAGCATGACGGAAGATGGAACACACCGCATCAGCTGTGTGCCATCTCCAGCATCTGCAGAATCTTTTGTGCTTATAATGGGAGTTGGTTCTGGCTATAGCCGGTCAGTCATTTCTGACCTCCATCATCACTTCAGGACAGCCTCAGGACAGTGCCCTATGGCCACTATGTTCAGCTGCTTCATGACTGACCTTCCATTCAAAGGAAATTATATCAAAGCACAGACAGCGTGGTTCCAGCCACAGCTCCTCATAAAGAACCATTTCACAACAAGACCCGCACCAAGCTCAGGCCTGAAATGCAATGTTTGCCAGAAGCTAAAATGCTCTGGTGAGGAGGAATGATCAGCTCCTTCTACCATCCTCACAGTTTCCACATCATTAACATCCTGGGCATTACCACTGACCAAAAATTCAACTAAAATAGCCACACTATATTAACAAATAAGCATTCCAGAGAATGTCCGCTGGTTACAAGGCACACCAGCAGCTGATGAATACTTCCTGTTTGCTTGGAGGAGTGGTGCTCCAACAAAAGTCAAGGTCATTTAAACAGGCACCTTACTTCAACCTGAATAATCATTCCTTTAACAAAGCTGCTTTCTAAGCTACCAACTGATGCCACCAGAAACAAAACAGCCAGCAGGCAAATGCTAGCATAAGATCCTAAGACATAGGAGCAGAATTAGGCCATTCAAGCCCATCGTGTCTGTACTGCCATTCACTCATGGCTGATTTATTATCCATCTCAACCCCTATTTCCCTGCCTTCTCCCTGTGACCTTTGACGCCCTTACTAATCAAGGACTTATCAATCTACGCTTTAAAAATATCTATTGACTTGACATCCACAGCTGTCTGTGGTAACGAATTCCAGAGATTCACTACCCTCTGGCTAAAGAAGTTGTTCATTTCTGTTCCAAAGGGATGTCCTTGTATGCCGAAGGTCTGCCCTTGGTCCTAGGCTCTCACAGTATTGAAAACATCCTCTCCATGTCCTCTCAATATTCTTGGCCTCACAGTATTTGATAAGTTTCGATCAGATCCCCTGTATTCTTCTAAATTCCAGTGAGTACAAGCCTAGAGCTATCAAATGTTTCTCATACATTAACCCTTTCATTCCCAGATTCATTCTGTTTAATCTCCTCTGGTCCTTTTCCAATGCCAGGACACCCTTTCTTTGGTAAGGGGTCCAAAACTGCTCACAATACTCCAAAGTCTTTTTTAAGGCTCAGCGTTTCATCTTTGCTTTTAAATTCTAGTCCTCTCAACACAACCTGCCCCCTCTACCTACCTTCGTCATCCAACTGCACCCTCTATTAAGTCATCCAAATTTGTTGATGTATAACACTTCTCATACATTAATCCTTTCATCATTCCCAGAATGATTCTTTTTTATCTCCTCTGGACCTTCTCTAATTTACATTTGGTGGGAAATTGTTAAGTTATTCATCTGGTCTTCGAAGTAAAACAAACTAGGAACCCCTTTCTTAGGTAAGGGGCCCTAAACTATGATCCAAATCATTGACGTATATCACTCCACATACAAATAACATGAAAAGTAGCAGTCTCAACATCAAAGCCTGTGGAACACAACTAGTCACTGGAAGCACCAGAAAAGTCCCCCCTTTATTCCCACTCTTTGCCACTGACTCTCCTTTATCCATTCTGCCTGTTATTTCCTGAAAGAATTCCAACAGATTTATCAGGTAAGATTCTGCCTTAAAGAAACCATGCTGACTTTGCCCTATTTTATCATGTTCCCCAGGACCTCATCCTTAAAGTGCACTCTAACATCTTGCCAACCACTGAAGTCAAGCTCATCGGTCTATCATTTTCTGTTTTTTGCCTCCCTCCTTTCTTAAAGAGTGGGGTGACATTTGCAATTGTCCAGTTCTTCGGAACCATTTCAGAACCTAGTGATTCTTGAAGGACCACTACTAATGCCCCCACAGAATCTCTCCAGCTACCTCTTTCAGAACCTGGGGTGAGGTCCATTTGGTCCAGGTGATTTATCTACCCTCAGAACTTTCAGCTGTGCAAGCACCTTAGTGATAGCGACTACACCCATTTCTGCCCCCGAGACTCTCAAGTTTCTGGCAAACTGCAGTGAAGACTGATTCAAAATATTCAGAGTTTATCCACCATTTCTTTGTCTCCCATTACTGCTGCAGCATCATTTTCCAGCCGTCCAATATCCGTGCTTGCCTCTCTGGTACTCATTATATATATCTGAAAAAGCATCTGGTATCCTCTTTTATATCATTGGCTAGCTAACCAACATATTTGACATTTTTTCTCCTCATTGTTTCTTTTTATACCCTCTCCTTATTTCTGGATCCCACCTTCACCTGATTCGAAATATGCTGTGTCGTTACTGACAACAGGTCAAGGTCGTGGAACTTGCTGCCTGAGGAACTTACATCACAGAGATATGTGGCATGTGGCACAGCTGGCTGCCTCACTGGTCCATCAGGCCGGGTTTGATCCCGGCCTCCGCCGCTGGCGGGGTGGAGCTGGCGTGTTCCCCCGGCAACAGCGTGGATCTCCTCTGGTTGCTCAGCTTTCCTCCCCGTAGCCGTGCGGCTTGGTGGCTTAGTTAATCACTTGGTGGGTAAATTGCCCCTGTTGCTTAGTTCGAGTGGCAGAATCTGGAGACAGCTGATGGAAATGTAGGCTTAGTAAAGTGGGATCATAGTAGGATTAATGTGAATGAGTGTTCAGTATTTCAAAGTGCCTGTTTGCATCCTGCTCACTCTGTAACAGTGGTAGAGAGGCTACCACGCTGGGCAGCAGGTGCAGACCTTGGCAATGACATACACCTTCTCTAAAATGAAGTATAATAGAAACATAGAAATCTACAGCACATTACAGCCCTTTGAGCCAACCACGTAACCTACTCGAGAAACTGCCTAAGATTTCCCTACTGCATAGCCCTCTATTTTTCTAAGCTCCTTGTACCTATTTAAGAGTCTCTTAAAAGACCCTATTGTATCCGCCTTTATCACCTTCACTGGCAGTGCATTCCACGCACCCACCACTCTCAATCAACTAATATCATCCAACAGCAACAATCATATGATAGATCTAATACTAGGTATGGTGGGGGGAGGGAGATGAAGAATGACGAGGAAAAAACTGAAGTGTTAAATTTGGTTATGGCTGATTGGCGGCAAGAAGCAAGAAAAGTTACCTTCCAACCTTCAGCAATGGATGCCATGAATCTCCCCAGCCTTTTTCTTGCGAGATGGAAGGTGTTCTAAAAGATATTTAGTATTGTACAACATCAGAACATTTCCTCAAAGTGGGAATTCTGGATTAAGTAAGTCGTCTTGATGTTGGTTACAAAGAACTTATCTTGAGGCAAAGCATAATGAGATTCCACAGGCTGGAAAGTAGTAATAATGTAAGTGTAACAAAAAATGAGTGTGAAAGAAAGGTTGCAATGGATATGGAGGACAATATTAATGGTTTCTTCAGGTACAAGAGGAGGAGAGTGGTAAGAAGCATCTCAAGCCGCTTAACAGGAGATGACATTTGATGTCGTTGGAACCTAGGAAATGCTACAATGACTAAACAACTGCTTTACATTTACTCTTTGCAATAGCGAATGAGAATATCAGAGGTAGGAGGGAAAACAATATGGGGTCATAGAACAATACAGCACAGAAACAGGCCCTTCAGCCCATCTAGTCTGTGCCAAACAATTAGTCTGCCTGGTCCCATCGATCTGTAACTGGACCAGAGCCCTCCATAACCTTTGCATCCTTGTTTGTTCATTCATTATGTGCCATGTGGTATGACATGGATGATCATGGTCTTTCAATGACCATAATTGTTCTTGACAAATTTTTCTACAGAAGTGGTTTGCCATTGCCTTCTTCTGAGCCGTGTCCTAACAAGATGGGTGACCTCAGCCGTTAACAATACACTTCAGAGATTGTCTGCCTGGTGTCAGTTTTCACATATCCAGGATTTGTGATAGATAGATAGAGAGATAGATAGATAGATAGATACTTCATTGAACCCAATGGAAATTACAGTATCACTGTAGCATTACAAGTGCACAGATATACAACTATACAAATATTAGGAGAAAAGTAAGAAAGAATAAAAATTAAGTTACCTCAAACAGTCTAACAGGAGGGAGTATCACTTCCCCGGCTATAGATTGGCTCATTATAGAGCCTAATGACCGAGGGTAAGAATGACTTCATATAGCACTCTTTGGAGCAGCACAGTTGTCTTAGTCTATTACTAAAAGTGTTCCTCTGTTCAGCCAAGATGGCATGTAGAGGATAAGAAACATTGTCCAGGATTGACTGGATTTTTCATAGGGTCTTTTGTTCTATCACAGCCTCCAGTGTGTCCAGTTTGACTCCTATAAAAGACCCAATCTTTCGAATCAGTTTATTGAGCCTGCTGGCATCACCTGTGTTGATGCCATTGCCCCAGCACACCACCACATAGAAGATTGTACTGGTGACAACAGACTGGTAGAACGTGTGAAGGAGAGACTTGCATACTCCAAAGGAACTCAGTCTCCTCAGGAAGTAGAGGTAACGCTGACCCTTCTGGTACACAGCCTCTGTGCTGGTGCTCCACTTAAGTCTGTCATCCAGGTGCACCCCCAGGTACTTTGTCTTCACTACATCCACATCCTCACCATCAATAGTAAAAGACCTAGTCTTCCTAAAGTCCATCACCATCTCCTTTGTCTTACTGGTGTTGAGGTGCAGATATTCAGCTTGCACATTTGACAAAGTCCTCCACCAGGGCCCTGTATGCATCCTCCTATCTTTATACACTTAACTATTGCTGAGTCATTAGGAGAATTTCTGCAGATGACATGACTCGGTGGTGTATCTAAAGTCCAAGGACCTTAGATACAAGAAGCCAGCCAATACACGCAAACACGAGAAAATCTGCAGATGCTGGAAATTCAAGCAACACACACAAAATGCTGGTGGAACTGATGAAGGGTCTCGGCCCGAATCGTCGACTGTACTTCTTCCTATAGATGCTTCCTGGCCTGCTGCGTTCCACCATCATCTTGTGTGTGTAGCCAGCCAATACAGTTCCCTGTGGGACCCCAGTGTTGCTTATAGCCATGTCTGACACACAGCTTTGAAGCTGCACAAACTGTTGTCTACCAGTCAGGTAGTCCATTATCCAGGATACAATGGAAGTGCATTGAATGGAGCTTCTCCCTCAACAATGAGGGCTGTATGGCATTGAAGGCACTTGAGAGGTCAAAAAAACAAGGTCCTCACAATGCTGCCTTGCTTATCCAGATGGGAGTAGGCTCTGTTCAGCAGGTAGATGACAGCATCGTCAACTTCATTGTGCCTCTGGTTGGCAAATTGCAGGGGATCGAGGGTTGATCTGACCAGGATTCAGAGGTAAGCAAGGACCAGTCTCTCTTAGGTCTTCATGATGTATCAGGTTAAGGCCACTGGACGGTAGTCTTTCAAGACTTTTGGTTAGCCCTTTCTGTATACTGGGACCACACATGACGTTTTCCACACAGTCACGACCCCTTCCAGGCTAAGGCTCAGATTGAAAATGTGCTGGAAAACTCCACACTGCTGCTCAGCACACTCTTTCAGGACCTTGGGGTTCACACTATCCGGTCCCAATGCTCTGCCATGTCTGAGTTTCCCCAGAGCCCTTCTCACCTGCCCTAGCAGTGAAGGGGAGTCCATGACGGCTGGGGAGTTGGTGGAAGGTGGGGACTGGGGAGGTGAAGATCGGAACAATAGCCGTTGGTATGTGGAGATGTGGGATGGTAGGTGCTGGGCAAGGAGGGGGTGTAGACAGTGGTAGCCTGTGTTGTTCATCCACGTGTTGAACTGGAGGGATGAGGAGGAAGATGGGGAGGCATTGGTGCTTAGAGAGCATTGGGTGCCTCGGCACCTGGATTGGTGTGCTGGGGGGTGGTGGGTGGTTGTGAACAGGGTGGTAATTGTCAAACTTCCGAAGAATTGGTTTAACTCACTAGCCCATTCACAGCCGCATTCCGAGGCTCTACAGCTAGGCTAACTGAAGCCAGTGAATTCTTCATGTCTCTC
This sequence comes from Mobula hypostoma, assembly GCF_963921235.1. Taxonomy (NCBI): domain Eukaryota; kingdom Metazoa; phylum Chordata; class Chondrichthyes; order Myliobatiformes; family Myliobatidae; genus Mobula; species Mobula hypostoma. Next base: position 52,392,612 of record NC_086105.1, on the reverse strand, counting down.
CACACCTCCCATGTGCTACTCTTCCCAAGCTTGTTCTCTAGCTCTCTCCTCTATTCCTCTTTAGTCACCTTGATCTTCTTCTTTAGCTCCCTCTGGACATGTTCCGATTCCTCCCTGTCTCCTGATCTAAAGATTCTCTTTTTGTGGTTGAAAAGAGCCTTATGTGCACCAGCAGCTCATACGACCATCCACCACTTGCTCCCATGGCTTCAAATGACCCTGATCGGGGGTGCTACACCTTGCCCAAGGGCGACTTCCAGGTTAGCAGAGGGAAGGAGTGCCTTACACCTCCTTTGGTAAAGATGTATCCCTACCCCGCCACCTTTGCACCCAAGGACCTATCCAAATGTTGAAATTGAACTTCCACTGGCAGCTCATTTCACACTCTTACCGCCCTCTAATTGAAGAAGTCCCCCTCATGTTCTCCTTAAACATTTCACCTTTCATCCTTAACCGTATGTGTAACGGTATCATATGTGTAACTAGGGGCCGTGCACAATTCTGATTTGATGGAGACAGCCGTGAGAAGCACAGAGGAACACCTGGAGAAACTTCTGAAATGCCCGCTTCGCTGTTGCTGCTGCTGTGCGATCGAGAATATTCGGAGGGGAGGGCCCCAAATCCTTGGCTTTGCCTAACGCCTGTTGCCGGGGCTGGGGTCAAAGCCCTCGGCAGAGATGGTGCTCGGTGCTTGGTGTCGGAGAGCTGGTCAGAGGCTTGGAGTTTTTCAGACGGACTCGGAGTCGGACTGTGGTCGGATACTTCCAGGATGCTGCATCAGCAAGTTGGTGAAGCTGGAGGTTCACCATCTGCGTGAGATGATGGGAATTTCCAGAGGTGAGATTTTTTACCGTGCCCATGGTCTGTTCTCTATCAAATTATGGTATTGCTTTGCACTGTTGTAACTATATGTTATAATTACATGGTTTTTGTCAGTTTTTCAGTCGGTTTGTCATGTGTTTCTGTGATATAATTCTGGAGAAACATATCATTTCTTAATGCATGCATTATTAAATGACAATAAAAGAGGGCTGCGTGTCCTCATAATCTAATCTAATCTAATAACCCATGACCTCTAGTTTTAGTCTCACACAACCCTGTGGAAAAAGCCTGCTTGCATTTACCCTATCTATCTGTATACCTCTATCAAACTTCCCCTCATTCTCCAGGAAATAAAGTCTCAACCTATTCAACTTTTCCTGTAGCTCAGGCCCTCGAGTTCTTAGGTCCTCTCTCCCAATATACTTAAAGTAAATTCACAGCGACATTGGAAAGATTGAAGATGGAGAAATCAACCATTATTAAACACATTTGAGTAAATTTGATGGGTTAATCATGACATTTCAAGATTCCTGATACAAGATCTAAAAATGACATTGTAAGAGATATTAAAGTTAATAATAACAAAGATAATAACAGTTATTATAACAGAGTACTGAGGCAATCAGAGAAGTCTTATAAAGGGAAAAGTCTGTCACACAAAGCTGGTCACATTCTTGAAATGTGATCGATGAAGGACTGCTTCAGAATATTTCTTTCAAAGACTTTTAGAAGGCATTTAAGGTTCTATAAAATGGGGCTGATAATAAATGATGAAAATGCAAAGCATTAAAGGCATTTCATTGCCTTAAATAAAAATTAATCAAAAGGGAGTGATAATGAGTGCAGACAATAGTGAAAAACACTGGTCACATTCTGCCAAAGATCTAGTCTAGGACTCCAGCTTCTTACAATGTTTATAAGTAAGAGGTTATTATATCTAAGTTTCCTGGCAATACCAAGTTAGGAAGTACGGTGCACAGTACACATGGAAGCCGAAGTACAGGTCAAGGTACGTTGGATTGAGGGAGTGGGTAAATGGTGGAAATCATTATGGGACAGTGTGTGAAATCATTTCCAGTGGACCAACGCAAGCATTCAAGGTAATTCCTGAAGAGCAAGCAACCAGGAACAGACCGTGAGCGGAACGTTTGAGGATTAACTGATAACTAATGGAACGGCCTAAAAAAATAAGCTAACTGAATGTTGTCTTTTAACACAACATGTAGAGAGTAGAAAGGTACTGCTATACAAAGCTTGTTATATCTTGTTTAATGTGCTGTATTCAGTTCTGGACACCAGACCTCACAATACACTGACACTGGAAGAGATGCAAAGTGGATTTGTCAGAATTATATTGGGTCCAAACAGGTTATATATCACCCACTTGTAGTTCTCCAATTAAAGGTAGAGTAATTCAGGTACAGTTGATGAAATCATCTGGAGAGATGTTTTTCTTCTCTCTTTCTTCTCTCTCTCTCTCTCTCTCTCGAAGGTGGGTCTTAGAACAGGGGATTATATTGCTATAGTTAAAGCTAAGCCATCGTGTGCTGACAGAAGGAAGCTTTTCGTCAGCGAGGCCAACTCTCATCTACAAATATTCACCTTCAGAAAGCTACAGAGGAAAACACAGAACGTATAACCGCACTGCACAGCACAGGACCTTCGACCTACAATGTTGTACCAATCTTTTAACCCACACCAAGATCAATCCAACCCTTCTCTCCCACGTAGCCCTGCATTTTTCTTTCATCCATGTACCTTTCTAAGAATCTCTTAAATCTCCCTCATGTATTAGCCTCTAACACCACCCCGGCAGTGCATTCCGTGTACTCACTACTCCCTGCATGAAAATCCTACCCCTATACTCTCCTCCAATCACTTTCAAAGGATGTTCTCTTGTATTATCCATTGCTGCCCTGGTGAAAAGGCAAGGTCGTCCACTCTATCTGTGCCTCTTATCATATTATATATCTCATTCAAGTCCCTTCATATCCTTCTTCACTCCAAAGAGAACTCTATTTCACTCAACCTTTCCTCATATGTTCAATAATTCAAGCAGCATCCTGATCAATCTCCTCTCTAATGCTTCCACATCCTTCCTACAAAGAGGCAATGAGAAACTGAATACAATGCTCCAAGTGTGGTCTAACCAGAATTTTATAGAAATGCAACATTAGCTCACAGGTTTTAGACTAACAACATGACCAACTAACAAAGGCCCCCCCCCCATGCCTTCCTAACCAGCCTATCAACTTGTGCGGCAACTTTGAGAGATCTATGGACTTGGACCATAAGATCTCTTGGTTCCTTCGCACTGCTATGAATTCTGCCATTAATCCAGTACTATACTATCACGGTCGACTTTCCAAAGTGAACCACTTCATACTTTTCTGGATTAAATTCCATCTGCCACTTCTCAGTCAGCTCTGCACCTTATCAGTGTCCTACCACAACGTTCTGCACTATCCACCTATCCACAACAGTAGCAACCTTCATGGCATCTGCAAATTTAATAACCCACCCTTCCACTGCCTCATCTAAGTCAATTATAAAAATCTCAATGAGCAGAAGTCCCAGAACAAATCACTGTAGAACACCACTAGGCACAGGCCTCCGAGCAGAATACCCTCCATCTACTACCGTCCTCTGCCTTCTGAATCCATGCAGCCAAGTTTCTCTGGATTCTATACCTCCTGATTTTCTGAGACTACATGGCCATTAATATGATATCTGTTATAGAGGTTTTTAGGAGAAGAGGGGTAACATATTCAACCCCTTGAGTTAGCTCCGATCTTCAATTACAGCTGCTAACACCTTCCCCAAACTCAATCCTTCAATCTCAATTTCAATTCCCCTTTCACAGCAGCTACTGGGGTGGGGGCGGGGGCGGGGGTGTCTGTAGTATAATCCCATCACAGTGAGTTCAATCCTATTAAATCAGTTTTTTTTTTGTAAATAGATTAAACTACAAAACACAGAAATTATCCAAGGCACCCCTAGAGCCCTTTGTACGTCAATGCTCCTAAGAGTCCTGCCATTTACTGTAAACTTCCTTCTTAATTTTGACCTCCCAAAGTGGAACACCTCACACTTGTCACTATTCTGCCCACATTTCCAACTGGTCAATACCCTACTGAACAGGACAAACTTCCTCACCATCCACAGCTCTACCTATTCTTGTGTCATCTGCAAATTTACATGACAAATTTCAAATACTGCAGGCATATCACAATTCAATCACAGTGCAACACCCATTTCCCAATTCTACAATATCCGTAGACTCACACACTACCTCCATAACGATCGGCACTCTAAAACGTTCACTAACTCCTACGTAGCAACCAGGATATAAATACTAGGATACAGGCTTGAAAACCATTGCTTTGTTAGACTGGGAACTAGAGGGATTAAAGAGAGATAATCTTTACTTGTCACATGTACATCGAACATGTGAAATGCATCGCTTGCGTCAGATCAAATCAGTGCGGACTTTGCTGGGGGCGGGGGGTGGGGGTGCAGCCGGCAAGTATCTCCGTGCTTCCGGCACCAACATAACACGCCCACAGCTACCTAACCCTTACTCGTATGTTTTTGGAATGTGGGAGGAAACCAGAGCATGCGGAGGAAACCCACGTGGTCATGGGGAGAACATACAAACTCCTGTCAGACAGAGGCAGGAATGGAACCTGATCTCGCAGCTGGCACTCACTGCTACGCCACTGTGCTGCCATATATATTGCACCAATATCAGCAGGCAAGTGAATGAACTGCATGGGATACAATTATAATACATGACAGGGTATATAAAATCATGAGAGGCATAGATAGGGTACACAGAATCTTTCTTCTCCCATAGTAGAAATGTCAAAACCGAAATGGCATAGGTGTAAACTGAGTGGGAAGATTTGAAAGGGGAATCTGAGGGTTAATTGTTTTCATCTAGAGAGTGATATATGGAATGTGCTGGCAGAGGAGGAGGTGGAATCAGATATGCTTAAGAGGCAGGACATTGGAGGACAGGGACCTAATTAACAGAGACAATGGGGATTATTATAATGGGAAAAGCAGCCAGCATGAGCATAGTGGGCCAAAGGGCCTGTTCCTATGCTGTACAACCTCATGATACCAAGATCATGGAGGATAAGACAAGGAAAGTTGGCTAGTGCACGTTAGAATAGTTGTGCACCCAGTTGTCCAGCTAACAGTGCCTTTACCACACAGCTCTGAATACCCACATCCGATCCTCACCTCAGATTCTGTCTACGTGGTGTTTGTACGTTCTCCATCTGCCTTTTGGGTGCTCTGATTTCCACCTTTGGAAATATTGTTGGTTGATCGGTGACTACAAATTGCCATCTGTCTGGATGAGTGGTATAATCACGGGGAAGAATAGAAAATGCAGGAAGAATTAGTGGGATTACTGTCGGTTTAAAGTAGTTGCACAATGGCTGGCATAGACTCTGTGGGCCTTTCTCCACACTGCATGACACAATGAAAGGTTATTTTGAGTGTGTCCTGACCATAGTTTGACTGACAAGGAATGACCCGATTTAAACGTTGGCCTAGACGGACTGAAAAGGCAGGGCGTTGGGACCGGAGGGGAGAGTCGGGCTGGTTCTGCTCGCTGCTTGGCAATGTTCTTGCCCGGCTCTTTGCTGCACCGAAGCTGAGGCTGTGGGCCTGCTCCACTTGCACTGGGGTTTGTGCCTGCAGCTTCCACAACACTTGCTTTGCCAGGTGCTGCACCGGAGCTGAGGCTGTGGGCCTTCTCCTGCTCTGGGCTTGCTGTCTGAGGACACTCTTTTGTTTAAAATGCCACGTGCTTACTTACATTGTTTGAACGACTTATTTCTTTTTCTCTCACTGCACAGTGGATGTTTATCAGTCTTTTTTTTAAATGGGTTCTTTTGGGTTTCTTGTTTTGTGGCTGCCTGTGAGGAGATGAACCTGAAGCTTGTATAATACATACATAATTTGAAAACAAATGTACTTTGAGCTTTGAAGGAACAGACACAAGCAAGGGAACTTCCAAGACACAAGAGATCCTGCAGATGCCGGAAATCTTGAGGAACGCACAGATGCACGATGCTGGAGGAACTCAGCGAGTCGAGCAGTATCTATGGAGGAAAGTAAATAAGGGTATTTCTATCCAGCTGGACCTGAAGCTGAATCAAGCCTCAGAATACATGGACAACTCTTTAGAACAACTCTTTAGAGGAGGAATTTCTTCAGTCACAGGGAGTCTGTGGAATTCATTGCCACTTTCAGCTGTAGAGACAAGTCACTGGATACATTTAGGTTCTTAGGTTTGTAAGTTCTTGATTAGTGAGACATCAAAGCTTATGGGAGAAGGCAAGAGAATGGGGCTGAGGGGGATAATAAAGCAACCATTATCGAACGGTGGAGCAGACTAAATGGGCCAAATGGCCTAATTCTGCTCCAATGACATGGCAGAGCAATCACATTTCCCACTAATATTCTCTGTAACCTCTCCCCCAACCCCCCATTCCCATTAGTTACTGAAGATTCTACCCCTCATCAATGCATGAGGGACAAATTCGCATAGCCAAGTAACCTACCAACCCACAGTCTTTGGAATGTGGCAGGGAACCACAGTGCCCGGGAAAACCCATGCAGTCACTGGGAGAATGTGCAAACTCCACATAGAGAGCACTGATGGTGATTAGGTTTGAAACTGAGCCTCTGGAGCCGAGAGCTCAAGTAGGCCACTCAGCCCCTCGTGAGGTTGCTCTGCCATTTAATAGGGTCACAACTGATGGAAGTTATACAGTTCCCAGCCACATGCAATAACAGCTCAAGTGTAAAAAGCTAAGCCAAGTACTTGAGTGTGTGGAAGAGAACAATAACTTGGGGGATGTGGAACAAGGCAAAATGCAAGAGAAAAGCTACTCCGAACTGATTCTACGACCTCCAGACTCACTTTCAATGAGTCTTTACAACTCATGTTCTCAGTGTTCTGGTTGATGGAACAGTTTGTGTTGTTTTACACATTCACACAAAATGCTAGAGGAATAAACCAAGTCCGGCAGCATCTATGGAGGAGACACAGTTGATATTTTGGGCCAGAAAGGGTGTCAGACTGATGTGTCAACTATTTATTCCCCTCCATAGATGCTGACTGATGTGCTGAATTCCTCCAGCATTTTCTGTGTGCTGCTCAAGATATTCACCACCTGCAGAATCTCTTGTGTTTATTCTTTTCGCAGTTTGTTTGCAGTCTTCGTTTGTTTATGTATATTTTTTCATAAATTCTGTTGGATTTTGTCCTGGAAATGCACATCAGTAAAATTAATCTCAAGCTGGTATTTGGTAACATATGCACTTTGACAATAAATTTACTTTGAACTTTGAACTGTTGGTCAATCAGAGAGCAAAAGGAAGTGAGGTTTAGAAATGAGTGCTGACTGTCATCCCAGGAGTCCCTGATGGAAGACAAAGTCAGCAGAAAAGGTCAGACCTTCATAAAGACCATGAAGTCAACATTAACGTCTATAATGCGCTCAATATGCATATCAATGAAAATCACATGTGTACTCGTGATGGACATCACCACTCACTTCTGTTAATGGAACCATGAAAATTCCAACTTGGGCAATTTGTACGCAAGTTTACATCAACTCTGAAAGTCATACCCAGAGATAAAGGAAACTGACCTCTCATATGCACTGCTTTTAGAGTCACGGGTGTGTCAGGAGGTCAGATGATACATCAAGCTTACACTGATTAAATCAGAATCAGATTTATCAAAATGGTGCGAAATTTGCTGTTTCATGGCAGTGGTGCAGTGAAAAAAGTTATTATGAATTACAAAAATAAAGTGCAAAAAGAAAGGAATGATTATGTAGTGTTCACGGACCGTTCGGAAATCTGACTGCAGAGGGGAAGAAGCTGTTTCTGAATCTCTGAGTGTAGGTCTTCAGGCTCCTGTACCTCCTCCCCGACAGCAAGAAAGCATCAGGCATTTCTTCAACTGAAAACTCAGAGCGGTTTCCTAGCCACAGACGGTTGTGGAGGCCAGGTCACCGAGTAGGTACGGAGGTTGATAGGTTCTTGATGAGTAAGGGCTCAAAGGTTACGGGGAGAAGCTAGGAGAACGGAGGTGAGAGGGTAAATATATCAGCCGTGATGGAATGGCAAAGGAGACTCATGAGCCAAATGGCCTAATTCTGCTTCTACGCCTTATAGAAATAGAAATCAAGAAAAACCCTGCTTGCTCTGATTAATCCCTTGCTGCCTAATTAACTGAAGACCGTGTATTTTGTGTTTGGATGGGGCATTGTGAGTACCGAGACAAACTGAAGGTCTTTTTAACCTCCCACTAAGATAGCTTTAATTTAGAATATTTTTGGCTCACATCCACCTTCACATTCCGTTCACTTGTGAGGATCTCTGCTCCTCCTCACATGTATTGCTCCATCTTATTCAAAGCTACTTGTTAGAGAGCTAGAAAAGTAGTGCTTGAAGAATTGTTAAATCCTGTTCCAATAATGTGAACCAAACCTGCGCAGTAGCCGGCTGACCTTCAGTGTCTGGCACCAAGGTTACCCTTGTGGTTAAACTGGATTTCTTCAGGATAACTCCTTGAAAGCGGCGTCACAGGTAGATGGGTTATAAAGAGGGCCTTTGGCACATTGGCCTTCTTAAATCAGAGCACTGAGTACAAGTGTTAGGATATTATGGTGACGTTGTAAAAGACATTGTCAAGACAGATTTGGAATATTGTGTGCATTTCTGGTCACCAAAAGCTACTAATAAGCTTTAGAGCACGCAGGGCTGTTGCTGGGACTTGAGGACCTGTTATAGGGAAAGGTTGAATGTGCACCATGGCAGTGTAGTGGTTGGCACGATGCTATTACAGCTTGGTGGGGGGGGGGCGTTCCAGAGTTCGGAGTTTAATTCTAGTGCCACTCTGGGTGTCCTCCTCGTGGAATGCGTGGCTTTACCCAGGGTCCTCCGGTTTACTTCCACTGTCTAAAGACATACCGGCCAGGTTAATTAGTCATTGTAAATTGTCCCCTGATTAGGTTAGGGTTAATCGTTTCTGTTTGGGATTGCTGGAGCAGTGTGGCTCGAAGAACCAGAAGGACCAACTCTATGCTGTATCACTAAATAAAATAAAAGGTTATTCACTGGAGTGCAGAAAAGGAAGTGTATAAGATTTTGAAGGGTATAGATCAGGGTGAGTGCATGCAGACATTTTCCCCCTGGGTTGCGTTCAAAGTTGAAAGTTCAAGGTAAAATTTATTATCAGAGTGCATACAACCCTGAGATTCTTTTTCTGTGGGCATTCTTGGGAAATCTGTCGAACAGCAACTGTAAACAGGATCAATGAACAGCAAGCTGTGCCATTGCAGATATAAATAAATAACAATCAGTAACAAGCATGAAATTACGAGATAAAGAGTCCTTAAAGTGGGACCATCGGCTGTGGAACACCAGAAGTAGAACGGGTGTAGTTATCTCCTTTTGTTCAAGAGCTCGATGGTTGAGGAGCAGTCACTGTTCTTGAACCTGGTGGTGCGAGTCCTGAGGCTCTTGTACCTTCCACCTGGTGGCAATAATGAGAAAAAAGCATGGCTTGGGTGGTGAGGATCTTTCATGATAGATGCTGTTTTTCTAGAACTAAACGCCATAGGTTTGGGTAGGGTTGAAGGTGAAATATTTAAGGGGTATCTGAGGGGGAAGTCCTTCTCCCAGAGGGTGGTGCGAGTGCAAAACGAGTTGCCAGAGGATGTGGTGGATACAGGCTCACTTGTAACATTTAAAAGATGTTTGGATAAGTACATGGATGAGAGGGGTAAGGAGGGTCATGCCCTGGGTGCAGGTAGATGGGATCAGGTGGAAAATAAGAACTATATGGGCCAAAGGCCCTGTTTCTGTGCTGCTTTGTGTCTCGAGGATACTTCATCCTCGTGGAACACTGCAAACATAAAGGACAGACTGGAAAATATGTGCAACTTGGAACTCTGTGGAGAGAAATAGCCGATCAGGTTATAGCACTGAGGTATGGGCCTACCTCCTGCATTCTTTCAGTCATGTGCAGCACAGTTCAAGCAACCAACAGCTGTTTGCTCCAGCCTTGCAGAGTTAGGGTCCCTTATGTTCCGACTACTGTCAGCTTTATATTTCACCAATATTCAGAACCAGAATCGGAATCCAATTTAGTATCACTGGCATATGTCATGAAATATGTCCTGCATCACACAAACCAATCTTCCGTCCGTGGACTCACTTTACACCGCACGCTGTCGGAGCAGTGCTGCCAGAATAATCAAGGACACGACCACCCAGCCAACACACTTTTTGTCCCTCTTCCCTCCGGGAGAAGGTTCAGGAGCTTGAAGACTCATACGGCCAGATTTGGGAACAGCTTCTTTCCAACTGTGATAAGACTGCTGAACGGATCCTGACCCGGATCTGGGCCGTACCCTCCAAATATCCGGACCTGCCTCTCGGTTTTTCTGCACTACCTTACTTTCCATTTTCTATTTATGATTTAAATTTTTAATACTTACTATCAATTTGTACTCCAGGGAGCGCAAAGCACAGAATCAAATATCGCTGTGATGATTGTACGTTCTAGTATCAATTGTTTGTCGACAATAAAGTATAAAGTATAAATCTGTCATTTTGTGGCAGCAGTACAGTGCAATACATAATGATAAATTATAAATTACAACAAGAAATATTATATATAATTAAATTAAATAAGAAGGGCGAAAAAGAGTAAAAAAAAAGGAAAAAAAATTGTATCTGGGTTCATTGTCCATGCAGAGGGGAGGAAGCTGTTCATAAAATATTTGAGTATGTGGCCTCAGGTTGTTGTACCTCCTCCTTGATGGTAGCAATGAGAAGAGAGCATGTCTTGGGTGATAGATGCCGACTTTTTGAGGCATCACCTTTTGAAGACGTCCTCGATGCTGGGGAGGACAAGTGCCCATGATGGAGCTGGCTGAGTTTATAACTTTCTGCAGCTTTTTCTGATCCTGTGCAGTGGCCCCTCCATACCAGACAGTGGTGCAACCATTTAGAGTGCTTTCTATAGTACATTGGCAGAAATTTACTGGAGTCTTTGATGACCTATGAAATCTCCTCAAACTCCGAATGAAATATAGCCAACGTTGGCGAGCGTTCTTAATGCTCGTGTAACAGTGGTGAAGTGTATTGACTCCTCTGGTTCCACAGGTGACATGTTGGTGGTAGTTGGTCAGAGACTTCTGGTTGTAATCGCAAGGTATCAGGGTGCGAGTTTCGTGACTGCTAATCATAATATCAATTACTGGCAGGATCCTGAGCCACTGACATCAACCCAGAAAAGCTTCAGTCCCCTCACCCTTCAATCCATCTCTACTTGTGAGCTTCTACTGTTAAGTAAGTTTCAGAGATACAGTAGCATTGTATTTTTCTGATGCTGTTAGAAGCAAAGAAACAATAACCAACCCATGAGGGATTAACAAAAAAACTAAGTAGATATTACTTGGGGAACTGGAGAGTTCAAACATTGAAAACAAATGAATAATTTGCATTCTTGCAAAAGTCTCACAACCTTAAAGCATTCCAAGAGTCTTTATAGTCGAATACTGCTGGGCCCTTTAAAACTCCATCCTTCAGTTTGGGGCTAGAAACAATCCCCATCAATGTCTCTTTCAGTTTAATATTAAATATATTCAGTAAGGTGCCACATAAAAGGTTGCTAGACAAGGTAATGACTCATGGTGCTGAGGGTCATATATCAGTATCAGTATGCATTCCCCTTAGAGTTAGCAGCACAGTTGCTAACTTATGAGAGCAACAATTCAGAAACTTGTATAAAAGATACAGTCACCAGTTTAAATCCCTACATGACAGCTTGGGGATTTCAATTAAGATTATTAAATCGTCTAGAAGTATAAAACTGAAAGGTGGCTTCAGGAACATACAAGTCACAATGCTATTATAAAACCTAATCTAATTTCCAGGGAAGAAGGCCTATTGACTTAAACACAACAGGCAGCATCTATAAAGAGAAATAAACAGTCAATGTTTCAGGACAAGACCCTTATTGGCCCGAAACGTCAACAGTTTATTCCCCACCACAGATGCTACCTGATTTGTTAGGTCTATTGGCTTTACCTGGACGGGTCCAAATGCACTTCCAACCGAAGCAAAGTGGATGACTTGTAACCATCTCTGTCACCTAACAAGTCATTCGGTTGGTATAAATCTGGATTAAAACACAATGAGAATAAAAGGAAACCGAAATAAGGCATCGACCAAGGCACCCATTTTAGACACAGGAAGTGGCACTCAGCAATAGCTGGGAACAGGATCAGGGATCAAATTTATTCACCATATACTGTACATTTACATGCATTAGCGGTTTGCTGTGGTGTATTAGCATTGCATGCAATAAAAACAATATTCAACAATTATAAGAATAAAGAATTAAATTAAAAATACACTGAGTTTAAAGTCTGGATATGGAATAAAATGTGCATAAATATATAAATACTGGCATGTATTCACAATGTAACCAGCAGTATAAAAACTGGTTTAAAGTGTTTACAATGTGGTGCGGTTGCGGGGCAATAGGTAGAGCTAACTAGAATGATCGATCAGGTTAACTGCCTGGAGGAAGGAATTTTTAAGATGGCTTTAAGTTTTTGTTTTAACTGCCCTATAAATTGGCATAGTGGTTAGTGTCCGCAATGATTTTTTCCTGCTCACTTCTTTGCCCTGCACTCATAGAAGTCCTGCAGTAATGGTAGACTGCAGCCAATGACCTTTTCAGCTGACCTGACAGTCTGCTGTAGTTTCGTATGTTGCAAGAAGAGCTGCACCAAACCAGACAGCAATGCCTGATGTGAGGAAGCTCTCTATGATGGCAGTGTAGAATTACACCAGTATGTTGTGAGGAAGATGGAATTTTACAGATTGCCACACAAAATAGATCCCCTGCTGAGCCTTTCTGTTAATGGAGGAGATAAGAGGTCCTGCAAAATAAGCAGTACCCCATTTTGGGGAGCTGTTCACAGGACCACTCAGGGATGAAAAGGGACCAGTAAGACACAAGAGATTCTGCAGGTGCTGGAAATGTTGAGCAACACAGACAAAATGCTGGAGGAATTCAGCAGTGTATTTTCCTCATACCTAGCAGTCAAAGTCTCAGGCTTTCCTACCACAATGCCAAAGTAGGTAACATCCCGCAAGCAGACCACAAAAGAAGAACAGATAGGTGGGACATTGTGATCCTCAAGGAATGCTCAGGGTTGCTCTGGAACCCATAAAGTTTCATAGTACAGTATCAGATTCCCTCCCCCCTCCACTTTCTGCACATCTTTCCCTCCCTGCCCACTTCCTACTTTACGCAGTGATCGCTTCCTACACAACTCCCTTGTCCACTCATTCCTCCCCACTGATCTCCCTCCTGGCATTTATCCATGCAAGTGGAACCTGCCCCTACACCTCCTTCCTCACTACCATTCATTACCAAACAGTCCTTCCAGATGAGGCGACACTTCACCTGTGAGTCTGTTGGGGTCATCTACTGTATCCGGTGCTCCTGTTGTGGCCTCCTGTATATCGGTGAAACCTGACGTAGACTGGGAGACCGCTTCACTGAGCACTTACGCTCCATCTGCCAGAAGAAGCAGGATCTCCCAGTGGCCACTCATTTTAATTCCACTTCCCATTCCCATTCCCATATGTCAATCCATAGCCTCCTCCACTGTCGCAATGAGGCCACATTCACGTTGGAGGAACAACACCTTATATTCTGTCTTGGTAGCCTCCAACCTGACGGCATGAACATCAATTCTCGAACTTCCAGTAATGCCCCCCCCTCCACTTTCACCATTCCCCATCCCTTTTTCCCTCTCTCACCTTATCTTCTTGCCTGCCCATTGTCTCTGTCTGGTGTTCCTCCCCCCACTTCTTTCTTCCATGGCCTTCTGTCCTCTCCTATTAGATTCCCCCTTCTCCAGCCCTGTATCTCTTTCAGAAAATCAACTTCCCAGTTCTTTACTTCACCCCTCCCCCTCCCAGTTTCACCTATCACCTTGTGTTTCTCCCTTCCCTCCCCCCCCCCCCACATTTTAAATCGATGTGCAAGGGTAGGGTTAAACTGAAGTTAGAATATGTTAAAGAATGGCGCACCAGTGTAGGACGAAGACCCTGGGCTTTGTTGTACTGTTCTATGCACATGGAAACATGCAGTGAAATGTATCGTTTGCACTAACAACCAACACTACCTGAGGATGTGCTGGCGGCAGCCCGCAAGTGAAACACAAGCAAAGAAGCCTCTTAAAAGCACGAGATTCTGCAGATGCTGGAAATCTTGAGCGACACACACAAAATGCTGTAGGAACGTAACAGGCCAGGTAGCATCTTTGAGGGGAATGAACGGTCGATGTTTGGGCTGAGACCCTTCATCAGGCCTGGAAAGGAAGGGGGCAGAAGCCAGAATGAGGTGGCGGGGGAGGGGAAGGTGTACTTGGAGGCAGGTGATAGGTGAGACAAGTTGAGGGAGAAAGTAGGTGGGTGGTGAAGGTGGGGGGGGGATGAAATAAGAAGCTGGCGAGTGATAGATGGAGAACAGAAGCCTCTTTCTCATCATTGATCCATGGTGATCCCTTAGGTTAACTGTACAGAATACACTCTGGATGGAGGACCTCAATCCCCACCTGTAATTGTGACCACGTACAACCACTACTAATCAGAAAATACAGATGCCAGCATGCACCTGAGGAAGGTGATGAGTGAGCGGACAATGAAAGGGGAACCTTACTGGCCCTGCTTTCAACCATCCATCCATCACAGCTGCATCTGTCATAATAGGCAGATGTGCACGGTAGCGTCCTGGCTAGCACAACGCTTTGCAGTACCAGTGACCCGGGTTCATTTCCCTCTGCTGTCTATAAGGAATCTGTACGCTCTACCATATCGTGACCGCAAGGGTTTCCTCCGGGTGCTCCGGTTTCCTCCCACAGTCCAAAGACGTACCGGTTGGTAAGTTAATCGGTCATTGTAAATTGTCCCATGATTAGGCTAGAGTTAAATGGGGGAGGGGTGTTGCTGGTCAGCATGGCTAAAAGGGCCGAAGAGCCTATTCGGGGCTGTATCTCAATAAATTAATAAAATATATAGTCACCATGGAGACAATTAGAGCATGGACCTGAGGGGGACATCTGAGCCATGAGTGCCCTGAACACTGAAAACAGCACCTTTCCCCCAAAGATATGTGATCCCACAACCCAAGGACCAGATGATATAGAATAGAGAATGAGACAACACAGGAACAGGCCCTTCCACTAACGATGCTGTACCAAATAATTAAACTAGTAATGAAATGTCCAACTAAACTAATCCCTTCTGCCTACACAATATCCATATCCGTCCATTCTCTACACATCCATGTGTCTATCGAAAAGCCTCTCAAACACCTACATTATACTTGCTCCCACTATCATGCCTGGGAGTGCATTCCAGGCACCCAACCACTCTCTGTGTAAGCCTCCTTTGAACTTACAACAGCCCTCCCCCATGTTAAATGCATCTTTTGTAATTAGATGTTTTGGGAAAAAGATACTGGCTGCCTACTCTATCACTGCATCTCATAATCTTCGAAACCTTTAACAGATCTCCCCTCAGCCTTGGCCACTACAGAGAAAACAACCCAAGTTGGTCCAACCTCTCCTTACAGCACATGCCCTCTAGTTCAGGCAGCATCTTGGCAGCATTACTGCCACATCAACTTCCTCTCTGCCAAGGGAAAGTAGATTGAGACTGATAAATGTTGGTCTTCATTGGACCCTCTTTTGCACCCTCTCCAAAGCCTCGACATCCTTCCTCTAATGGGACGACCAGATCTGAATGCAATATTCTGCCTAACCAGAGCTTTATAAAACTGCAACATGACTTCGTGACCCTTGAACTCAGTGTGTTGACTAATAAAGGCAAGAACAACACATACCTTCTTTACCAACCTATCAACTTGTGTGGCCACTTTCAGGGAGCTACCGATTTGGACCTCAAGGTCCCTCTGTACATCAACACTGTTATGGGTCCTGCATTAGCAGTGTACTGTCCTTTTATATTTCACCTCCCAAGGCAGAACACCTCACACTTGACCAGACTAAACTTCATCTACCATTTCTCTGCCCTTATCTGCAACAGATCTGTATTCTGTTGTACCCTTTGGCAATCTTCTACGCTATCCACAACACCATTGATTTTTGCATCATCACAGTACGATAATGCACATTTGTGAATGGTGATGGACATCGAACAGCAGATTTGAGAAGGAAGCTCCAAAGGCGTCTCCTTCCTCCCCTTAGCAGGGCCCAGCAAACAGATACCAAAGGTCAAAGCACTTGATGCCTTCACCAGAAGTGCCAAATGGACTATTCAGCTCAACTCCTCCCTCAGGACCTCCTCGAAATCCCAGACCCTGTCAGGTTATTTCAGATCACTGTGGACACCGGATTTACCAAAGGCTACAGAACCAGGCAATGCTTTGGCTGTAGGACGGAAAGCAAGCAAGCCTCTAGCCAATATATTCCAGTAGTTACAGCATCAGCATCTCCACAACCAGCCAGTTTTGTCCTTTGTACAAACACCAGAGAAAATATAAACTGGCCCATTACTGCCACATCAACTTCCTCTCTGCCAAGGGAAAATAGATTGAGACCGATAAATGTTGGTCTTCATTGGACCTGGGTAGCCTCACACAAGAATCACAGAATACTAACATGAATTAGCAAGCATTAGGAACTTCCGGTAATGCCCTCCCCCTCCACTTCACCATTCCCCATCCCCTTTTCCCTCTCCTGCCTTTTCTCCTTGCCTGCCCATCACCTCCCTCTGGTGCTCCTCTCCCTTTTTCTTCCTTCCATGGTCTTTTGTTCCTTCCTATCGGACTCCCCCTTCTCCAGCCCTGTATCTCTTTCACCAATCAACTTCCCAGCTCTTTACTTCAGCCACTCCCTCGCGGTTTCACCTATCACCTGGTGTTTCTCTCTCCCCTCCCCCACCTTCTAAACCCATTCCTCATCTTTTTCTCTCCAGTCCTGCCGGCCCGAAACGTCGACTGTACTTTTTTCCATTGATGTTGCCTGGCCTGCTGAGTTCCTCCAGCATCTTGTGTGTGTTGCTCAGTCTGGTACATGATGAGAGCTTCATTAGTATCAAAACAAGCCTTTCCCTGAAGAGCTTACCTCTGCACTAATAGCTGAATGAAAAATGGATCAGACAGCAGAGCACACAGTGACTCGAGCAGCCGCAATGACTTGTGAATGAAGTGTTAATGTTTCTGCAGTTTCGTGCCAGGCTGCTGTCACGAGCAGCAAGTTTTACTGAGTCACGCCAAAGGACCAGATGGCCCTCCTACTCAACCAGGGGAGTCCTTACAAAGCAGCTACTACCTGAGGGCCTGCGGTTTACAATTGAAGATGATGAGGGAGGTGAGGGATGAGGAAAATCCCACTCGTCAGTCCTGATGAAGGGTCTTGGGCCGAAACATCATCGACTGTTTGCTCTTTTCCATTGATGCTGCCTGGCCTGCTGAGTTCCTCCAGCATTTTGTGTGTGTTCCTTTGATTTCCAGCATCTGCAGATTTTCTCTTATTTCCCATTCTGTTTCCCAGTTTAATCTCACTCTCCATGACATCCGAATGTGTTCGCAGAATCATTCCATCTTTAAGATATATCAGGGAGACCACCATATGAGGTGTATTTAGGGCAGAGGTGTATAGCTTCCTGATTGGTACAGAGATTATGGATGACAGAGAGATGGCAGGAGAATGGGGTTGAGAAAAACACTCAGCTATGATAGAATGGCAGAGTACTCGATGAGCCGAAAGGCCAGATTTTGCTCCTATTGCATATCTTATGGTCTTATGATGTTGATACCATCCAACAAGAACGCCTGTGACGCAAACCACTTGGTCTATTTTAGCCCATAGCTTTGTGTGTTACTGCACATACACAGTTAGTCCACCACTGTCAAACACGACGAGGGCTTCTCATGGAATCATGGAGAGAAAAAGCTCAGGAACAGGTCCTTCAGACCACTAAGCCCACACTGATCACTAACCACCCGTTCACACCAATATATACATTTTTAAATTCGCACCAACTCCCCCCAAATTCTACCATTTACCCTAGGGGAAGTTTACGGCGGCCAATTAACCTCTGGGTCCATGTACTTGCAACATGGGAGGGAACCAGAGGAATCGGAAGAAACGCACGCCACCACAGAGAAGAGATTCATGCGCAAGCGTGAGCGGTCAGGATCGAACCTGAGAAGAGAATGCGAAGAGGGCATGTCCTGGGTGGCAGCGACGATGCCACCTTTTCCAACGTTTCCTCAGTGCTGGGAAGGTCAGGATCAAACCCGGGCCCCTGGAGCTGTGAGGCAGGGTCCTCCTGGCCCCATCGCTGTGTCGGCTCACGGCGTCTGCTCCTTCCATCTATCCGGTGAGTCCCTTTCTAGAACAGGATCAGGGGTCGGTCACTCTGTCCCCAGAGGTTACTCCACCATTCCAACGAATCTGATCTTGACCTCTGCTCTGCTTGCCCTTCCATTCCACTCCCCTACAGAGCAGCAATCTATTTCACTCTTGAACACATTCAGCGATGTTGTCACCGTAGCCTGTTTCCAACTCCAATTTCCAATTCCAAAGATTCCCCACTGCCCAAGAGAGAATATTCCTCTCCTCTTCTGGGCAACAACTCATGTCCTTGGTTCTAGAGTTACCGGCCTCCCCCACTGCAGCTCAGCACCACCACCAGGGAAACAGCTTTTACCTAGTCGAGCACCTGGAATCTGATACTTCAATAAGATCCCCTCTTATTCCTCTGAAGTCCAGTAATGAGGGACCCTTGCCTGTTAGCCACTCCTCACAAGACAGTTCCTTTCAATTCACATGTCAAACTAGCAAAGCTTTACTGCATTGCTTTCCGTGCTAATATATCCCTCTGTAAGTATGGAGAGCAAACACAATACACCATGTACGTTTGAAGTTTTCATACTCCATTCCTTTCCCAATTACTTGCCTAATATCTGTGTTACATGGATCCAGGTCCCTCTGCATTGTCCATTCTCCCGTCTCTCTCCAGTCAAACAGCACCGTGTTTACTTTTCTTCCAACCAAAGTGGATAACCTCACATTATTTATTGATTTATTGAGACACAGTATGGACTACACTCCTCCAGCCCTTCGAGCCATGCTGCCCAGCAACTCCCAGTTTAACCCTAGCTTAATCACAGGACAACTTACAATGGCCAGTTAACCTACCAACTGGTACATCTTTGGACTATGGGAGGAAACTGGAGCTCCTGGAGAAACCTATGTGGTCACGGGAGAGCGTGCAAACTCCTCACAGACATTGCCACATCCCCCACATCCCAAAAACATACAGTTAGCATTCGGTACAGTGATTTCTGGGAATGTCATGTTGCTGCCAGAAACATGATGACACTTGCACAACCCAGGACAATCTTCGCTGATTTGATGTGATGCAAACGATGCATTTCAGTGCAAGTTTCAATGTACATGTGACAAACAAAGCTAATCTTTATCTTTCCTCATAAATAAACCTTGCCAAGCTCCTCTTACAGTAATATTCCTTTCCTTCTGTGGTGTGGTGAGCAGAACTATACATAGCACTTTCACTGTGCTCTAGCTATAGCTGTTTGTGTAGAGCTTTTCATTAATTCTAATGCACTTTTCTTGTAAATGCCTGCAAGAAAACGAATCTAAAGGTACTACAGGTTGAGTACCTCTTATCTGAAATCCTTGAGGCCAGAGGTTTTTAGATTTTGGAATACAGCTTGGGATAGCTTGGGATCGCTATCATTTCTGACTCTAAATTTATGTGGCAGCAGATTTTGTCTTAGATTTGTTTGTCACACATATGTACTTAACAGTAATGAGAATACAATATAATGTGAGTAGGCTAACAAAGGCAGCACAGCAGCATTGGTAGAATACCTGAATCAGCTGTTGAACAACAACAAACAGCAGGCTTGTGGTCTCCACCTACGATGCCGTGTTTTGATTAAAAGGTTGCAGTACACTGTATTTGTATTTTACTCTTTATTTAGATTTATGTAAGGTATAACAACAACCATCGCTGTGGACTCGCTCTGGTGTTAGATTTTCATCAGCGATTATCTTCACAAACTTATCAATGAGTTTCATGATCAGCCGAGCTATATCTTTAAAATTTTTAAATCTTTAAAAATTTGATGCTGCGCCTTTTCTTAACGCCGGCTGAATATTCACAATTACCTTAAATTTTCAGTGCATCACGATAGATCTTTGCTTGTTTCATGATCAGCATACTGGCACTCCAAAACTGGCCAATTCATTCTTTCAATACACAATCAAGATCTTCATTTTTTGCTTTATTCAGTACTTTTCCATTTTTCATTAACTTCTGTTCATTACATATATAAAGTCACCACTCAGAACTGTCTGTGACGCACAGAGCACTGCTCAAGGCCTGGGAACCTTCCCAGTACCTTGTGGAATTTTTCCATTTGTGATGTCATGTCAGAACTCAAAATAATTTCATAATTTGTAACTTTGGATAAAGGGTACACAACTTTCTACAAGTCCAACATGACCACCTACATCATGCTTGACTGGAAAAGCCATTTATTCCACAAGACTTCTTAACAACCTTATCATCAGGCCCCTGTGGTAATGCACTCCTGGATCATTTGGTTTCTCTCTATTCCTCAGTACCCTTCCATTTTTTGTGTGTTTCCTTGCCTTAACAATCTTATCCTTCACTTCTCCAGGCTGAATAGAATTTGCTGATTTTCTGATTGTCAAGTAACCTTCCTGCAGTTTTCACTGTTCCCCAGCACCATCAAACATACACCCAAATTCCTGAAAGTTTCTTAATCAGACCCTCTGCATTTACATATGAATCATTTAAATGCATTGCAAAAGGCAAAAGACCATGCACTGAGTCACACATAGATTCTCATTACAAGCAACCAGCCATCAAATCACCCATCAAACTTTGCTTCAATACACTCAGCCAATTCCGTACGCAATTTCTCTACTTTTCAACCTCCATGCGAGTCTTTGTCGAAAGCTTTCCTAAAATCCAGATAGATGACACCTAATTATTTGCCCTTACTATCTTTGATTTTGCCTCCAAAACTTCAGTCAGACATGGCTTCCCACTAACACACCTACAGTATGCTCCCTGTTTTGATTAATCTGCTTTCTCAAAGATGATTTAAACTGTCCCTCATTAATGTTTCCAATAATTTGTTACTTTAAATGACTTCAATGTTTATATCCATATTCCCTTGCCTGCAAATCATCCAAGATATTTATTAATCTTTCAGTAAATGTTTCATTCCTTACATCAATTACACGTTTACTTTCCCCTAATTCCCATTTATGTCTCAGAGACTTGCTGAAGGATTTTGAAAAAGAAATATATAATTTGCATTGTTAACATATTTTTGTGAGATCGCTTCTTAAATACCTAGAAATAGAAAATAGGAGAGGATAATTTACCCTTTAGACCCTATTTCATCATTTCGCACGATCATAGCAGATTTACTATCTTAATACTATATTCCTGCTGTATTCCCAGAGCCCTTGATTGTTGGTGTATCCAGAAACACATTCTGGAGTGCAAAAAATTGTGTTTTGTCTTTTCTTGATGCTATCAGCTTTTTGCTTCTCCAGGAAGAAAATAGCTCACTTACCCTTTCCATTGCCATGCCATTATCTTCCACTTCTGTACTTTGTAAAGTTCCCAACTCTGCTTAAAAGCTGGTGAACATTAGGTACAATACTCTCTTAGTCTCAGGAAATAAAGACACACCGTGCCTATTTTTGAAATTGAAGTTAAACTTGGCCTTTCAGTAATTCAAAGTACTAAACAACAGAAATAGGACACCAACTATTGCAGACCTGAACAATGACAAATGTCTACAAGATGTCCTGCATCTAAAATCTCATGAGATGGATCGCACAACATGCCAGTCATGACAATACAACGCTTTAAGGAAATTTGTAATAAAATCACTGACAAATGAGGAGGAGAAAAGTTATGGAGTAAGTTGTTATGCCGAGGTGGAAGTTAACGCAACAACGACTTTCAAAAAATAATTCGATAAATACTTGAAACAAAAAAAATGTTTCATATAGCCACTGTTCTGCCCACGATTGCAAGAAACTGCAGAGAGCTATGGGCACAGCTCAGCATGTCATTTAAACCAGCCTCCCCTCCATGGACTCTGTCTACACTTCTCACTGCCTCAGTAAAGCAGGCGGCATAATATGGCCCTTGTGGCTACGAGGGTCAGGGGGTATGGAGGGAAGGCTGGGGCGGGCTTCTGAGTTGGATGATCAGCCATGATCATAATAAATGGTGGTGCAGGCTCGAAGGGCCGAATGGCCTACTCCTGCACCTATTTTCTATGTTTCTATGTTTCTATAATCAAAGATCTCACCCACCCCAGTCATTCACTTTTAGCCCAACAGACAGAAGATGCAAAAGTCTGAAAGCATAGCCTCTATCCCAGGGGTCCCCAACTTTTTTTGCACCATGGACCGGTTTAATATTGACAATATTCTTGTGGACTGGCCGACGGGGGTGTGTTCAAGTAGGGTTGCCAACTTTCTCACTCCCAAATAAGGGACAAAAGTAGCAGTCAAATACAGGACACTTGTGTTTACCCCGAGAAAGACTGCCATGACCATGAAGCCTTGCACAGGCACCATTTCAGCTTACGAACAGGTTCATAGGAACGCTCTACCTTAGTGGGGGAAATACGGGACAAGGGCGGTCCCGTATGGGACAAACCAATTTAGCCCAATATACGGGATATCCCGGCTAATACAGGACAGTTGGCAACCCTATGTACAAGTTCAACAGTGCGTGACAGGGAACGAGGAAAGGTGCAGCTGACTCATATCGTTTCATATCGCCAAATCATATCATTTCCTCGCGGTCCGGTAGCACATGTTTTGCGGCCCAGTACCAATCTGTGGCCTGGTGGTTGGGGACCACTGCTCTCTCCCATTGTTATATGTTTGTTGAATCTCGGTCACCCAGTATGGTAAGATGGACTCTTGACCACACTATCTTGCACCTTATTATCTGCAATCTGCTGAACAGTTCTGATGAAGGGTCTCGGCCTGAAACAGTGACTGTTTATTCATTTCCATAGATGCTGCCTGACCTGCGGAGTTCCTCCTGCATTTTGTGTCCGTTACTCTGCATTCTGTTGTTGTTTTCCCCTGTACAACCTCAATGGACTGAAATCAAAGTTCAAAAGTTCAAAGTACATTTATTATCGAAGTATTGTATTAATTACACAACCTTGAGATTTGTCTGCTTACAGGCAGCCATGAAGCAACAAACCCGAAAGAACCCTGTTAACAAAAGACCAAAACCCAATGCGCAGAGAGAGAAAAGAGCACTCAAATCACACAAACAATAAATGCAAGCTACAGCATACAGAATGAAAGTGAGTGCACAGTCGTGAAGCTTGCAGACATGAAGCCTGGAGCAGCCAGAGCAGAACTGGCCTGACCCTTGCCTATGATCCCAACACCCTCCCCCTTTTCAGTCCATCTGTCCTAGCGTTTAAATTGGCCCAACACAGGGTCGTCCCCCGCACTAGAACCTCGGACCACTACAGTGATATGCTGTATTGGTGGCATCCAACACAGTTTTTCACTTTACCTCAGTATAGGTGAGATTAATATAATTTAATTCACCATAATGGGAAAGTGCAAGGGAATCAGGATAACTGGATACAAATAAGTTGGAACAGGAACAGCAGATCAAATGAGATTCTGCAGATGCTGGAGGAACTCAGCAAGCCAGGCAGCATCTATGAAGGGGAATAAACAGTTGATGTTTTGTGCTGAGAGCTTTCAGGGTTGAAATGGATTAAGTGACCTTGGTCTGCATTGCATTGTTTTATCACTCGAGCCACCCAACAATCACACATCTTCACCACGTTCATCCTCACACCACCATGGGAAGAAAGGATGAATTTTCAACACCACCACACTCAGAAAACAACAGCTGCATCAGGAATAGACATTATGCTTTACAAATACGATTAGCAAATAGATTTCATATAAGCTGCCTCCAGTCTCTGTGTGGGTTACATCAGAAGCGAGTGCGTCTCTCTGTAACTGGCATTTTTCCTGCCACCACGGTCTGTTTCTGCATACCTTATAAACTAAAAGCCATCAGGCTTCAAGGAGAATTGTCAGTGTTTAGAATACAGGACTGGAGCTGAGGAAATCACAGCTAGCTCCCTTATTAATTACAGGTTGAAGACACCAAGGACAAGCCTGATACTTACAGTCTGTCCTTAATCACCCCTGTGAAGAGAGAGTCACAGAGAACTACAGCACAGGCATGGGTCCTTTGGGCAATTTAGTCCATGGCAGCCTAGTTTTCTGCCTAGTCCCATCTACCAGCATCAGACTGTAGCCCTCATCAGGACTGGAAAGGAAGGGGGCAGAAACCAGAGTAAGAAGGTGGGGTGAAGGGAAGGAGCACAAGCTGGCAGGTGATAGGTGAGACCAGGTGAGGGGGATGAAGGAAAAAGCTGGGAGGGGATAGGTGGAAGAAGTCAAGGGCTAAGGAAAAAGGAATCGAACAGGAGAGGATAATAGACTGTGGAATGAAGGGAAGGGGGCAAGAAAAACAGAGGGAGGTGATAAGCAAGTCATGAGGGTTGGAGAGCAGAAGAGAAGGGGTGAGATGGCTGCCAGGATGCTAAGAGGGGGAACAGAGGAGAGAGGTCAGGTCTGAGACTACCAGGAGAGAATATGAAATGCTGCTTCTCCAACCAGTATTTGGCGTCATCAAGGCAGCAGAGGAGGTCATGGACATGCTGGTTTGGAAAGGGGAAGTGGAATTGAAATGGGGGCCACTAGGAAATCCTGCCGTTGCATCAGACAGAACAAAAGGTGCTAGGTACTAGTATCCTACCTATATTGAAAACCCAACAAAGAGTCCGTTTGATGTGTCGTAGTAGGATCAGCCAGTGTACAGCACTGCTCTGCATCGTCTTTTAGGAGACAATCCATGAGAATTCCTATTATAGGAATTGCTGGCTGGAGTAGACCTCCCCATACAATCCATGGCTAATCTCTGTCATAATTCTACTGCCTAACAATATAGCAGCTGCAGTTCTGACATTTGCAATTGATTTCCAACTTCTGATGTGCTTTGTGTGGAGGTGTGATTCCCAATGTCATCTTTCAAAACCTTGATTTTAATGTTGAGGTTCACCCTTGTTTTCATAAAACATTACAGCAGAGTACTGGCCCTTTGGCCCACAGTGTTGTGCTGACCCCTTAATCTACTCCAAGATCAATCGAACCCTTCCCTCTCAGGCAGCCCTCCATTTTTCTTTCACCCATGTGCCTATGAGTCTCTCAAATGTCCCTAGTGTATCTGCCTCAACCAGCAGCCCCACTCAATGTGTTCTACGCACTATCCACTCTCTGTGTAAAAAAAAGGAATTAGGAATATGTACAGAATTAATGAAGACAATTGGGAGGGATTATTCTTCAGGTGGCAGAGTACAGTATAAGATGATGAGGCATTGATAGAGTAGAGAGCCAGCGCCTTCTTCCCCCATAGAAAAACTACATCTGACATTTCCCCGTTACTTTCATCCAAACACCTTAAAGTTATGGCCCCTCATTTCCACTGTGGGAAAAAGGCACAGGCTGTGCACTCTATCTATGCCTCATCATCCTGTTCTGCACTCCCCCACCAGAAGAATAATCCCTCCCAATCATCTTCATTAAGTCCTTCTGTATTGTATGCCATGTGCCCAACTGAAGGGCATCTGGCCCTTTCAGAGGCACGCCAGTGGCAGAGTGTCACATCCACAGCGTAGAGTCTTTCTCTGTGAGTGCAGCTTTTTTGCAAGATGCAGTTTCACAGTGCAAATTCCATGCCATATATGGCCACGTCTGTGTTAGAAGCTTCAGTAGGAAGACACTGTCACTGAGAAAGAAGCAGCACCATCAACAAATAATTGGTTACAAAAAAAATCTGATTTTTTTAAAACACAAGAAGCATGCAATGCATAAAAGTCAGAGCTCTTCATGATGGAAAGGCAGATCGCTTATTATATGCATTATTTTATATCTTGCTAAGGGCAGAACTGTTTTAACTGATGGTTTGCGTTCTGACTCATTCAAGGATAATAATTAAACCACCAGGCAGTGTGATATTTTGACTAGTTTTAGAAGAAATCCTATATGATTGAGGCAAGGGCGACCTACCTTGTCTTGTCCCCATTCTGCAGAGGTTTAACACAAGTGACCACACCACACTCCTGTAACCTGCGTCCAGCTGGGTCGCGCAGGTTCACTTGGTGGCATTTTCGTCCATGCGGAGAATAAGCAGCCATGACTACACTTCCCACACTTGAACCATGATCTGCAGTGCCCCTTAACGGTCAAGCCTCAGTCCCACATAGAGTCATGGAATTACAGAACACTACAGCAGAGAAACAGGCCCTTCGACCCATCTAGTTCATGCCTAGTCCCATCAATCTGCACCCGAACTACAGCCCTCCATACCTCTCCCATCCATGAACTTAGCCAAACTTCTCTTAAACGCTGAAATCAAACCCACAACCACCACTTCCACTGGCCGCCTGTTCTACGCTCTCACCACCCTTTAAGTGAAGAGGTTCCCCCTCTATGTTCCTCTTAAATATTTAATCTTCCACCCTTAACCCATGACCTGTGGGCTCTTCAAGGTCAGCATCATCTGAAAATAGCATTGGCTGTGCATGTAGGCTGATATCATTTCATAGAATCGCACGGTACAGAAACAGGCCCTTCAGCTCATCTCATCTATTCTGACCATCAAGATCTCATCTACAATAATAACCAGCACTTGGCATCTACTTCCTAGTAACACATGCTCATCTAACTACTTCTTAAATGTCACCACCCACTCAGGCATAAAAACTGTTGCTCTCTCTAAACTTGCACGACTACAAAAGACAGGAGCTACTGTATACAATCCCATCAATTTTTGTTGCTCCTTCCCCCTTCCTTTCCAGTTTTGATGAAGAGTCTCAGCCTGAAATATTGACTGTTTATTTCTCTCCACAGATGCTGCCTGACTTGCTGAGTTCCTTCAGCATTTTGTGTGTGCTGCTCTGTTGCTTCGCCCTGAATTGCTTCTGCCTCTATGCCAGCTGTTTGAAACTAAATCAGACTGCTTGCATCACTGCTACTGTCTTTGACCCAAGATGAACTCTGGCTGTAGGTTGTGCTACAACAGAGATTTCATGGTACAGTATTATTAACCAGTTCCGCTCTCACTCAGGTCACCTGCTGCTTCTGAAACACTGACCTTGCTTCGGTTACCTTGAGACCAGACTAACTGACACCATCCTAATCTCCTGCAGACTCCAAAACTCTACAACTCTTTCCTCTGTTTAAAATGCAGATCACTGTTTCCACTCTGCTCTGTGGACTTGTTCCTCCCCGCTCCCCTCCTCCCCCTTCCTTTCCTACAGGCTGAGAAATATCTGCAATGCACTGCACATGTTGATGCAAATTAATGCAAATATCTAATCAGCCAATCATATGGCAACAATTCAATGTATAAAAGCATATGGACATGGTCAAAAGGTTCAGTTGCTGTTCAGAGCAAACATCAGAATGGGGAAGAAATGTGATCTAAGTGACGTTAACTGTGGAATGATTGTTGGTGCCAGATAGGGTGGCTTGAGTATTGCAGAAACTGCTGACCTCCTGGGATTTACACACACAGCAGTCTCTAGAGCTTACAGAGAATGGTGCAAAAGCAAAATCCAGTGAGCAGCAGTCCTGTGGGTGAAAACATCTTGTTAATGAGAGAGGTCAGAGGAATACGGCCAGACTGATTCAAGCTGACAGGAAGGTGACAGTTACTTAAATAACAATGTTACAACAGTGGTGTGCAGAATTCTGAATGCAGAACATGTCAGACCTTGAAGTGGCTGGGCTTCAGCAGCAGAAGGTACAGGAAGCACTTAATAAAGTGGCCACTGAGGGTATATGCTGACTTCTTATTCAGCTGGATTTGGCCTTCAGTTTCTAATACTGGATGTTCGGGAATCTCTTTCATAAACCTTCTTACTTCCTTTTCCTCCTACAAGATGTTCCTTAAAACTTGCTTCTCTGACCAAGCATTTGGGAATCTGTCCTTAAAGATCCATTTGGTTTGGAACTGTTTTTCTGGATCTTTGATGTTTCCACTAGTAGGAGAGTATAGGATCTGAGGGCAATCACAGAGTTAAGGGACGTCCCTTTACAAACTAGATGATGAGGGATTACATTAGGCAGAAAGTGAGATCCATTGCTACGGAGGGTGGTGCAGGCCAAATTATTGGGCATATTTATGATGAATAGTTTCTTGATTGGAAAGATGGGTTAAAGATTATAGAATACAGAATACAATTGGGGTTGGGGGGAAAACAGCCATGATTGACCAAGGGCAAATGATCATAAGGCCAGAAGGTAGAGGAGCAGAAGTAGGCCATTCAGCCCATTGAGTCTGCTTTTCCATCCCAACACAGATGATTTATTTCCCTGTTATCGTTGACACCCTTACTAATCAAGAACCTAGAGACCTCCACTGTAAATATGCCCAATGACTTAGCAATGGTCCATGAATTCCACAGACCCACCACCCTCTGGCTAAAGAAACTCCCTCTCATCTCTGTTCTGAGGGGATGTCCTGCTATCCTGAAGCTGTTTCCTCTGGTCCTAGATTCTCCCCACTATAGCATAACATCCTCTCCAAGTCCATTCCATCTAGACCTCTCAATATTTGATAGGCTTCCATGAGATGCCCCCTCTTTCTTCTAAACTCCAGCAAGGACAGATCCAAAGCCAGCAAACTCTCCTCAGACATTAACCCTTTCACTCCTGGGATCGTTCTTGAGAACCTTCTCTTGACTCTCTCCAGTGCCACCACAACCTTTTTTGGATAATGGACCCAAAATTGCACGCAACACTCCAAGTGTGATCAAACCAATGTCTTATAAAGCCTCAGGATTACATCCTTGCTTTTCTATTCCAGTCCTCTCAAAACAAATGCTAAATTGAATGGCAAAGCAAACTTGATGGGCTAAATGACCTGATTCTAATCTTTTATCTTATGTTCTATGGTTTTTTGGGGTATCTTCATTGCTTAAAGGCATTGGACCAAATACCAAGCCTTTGCTTTCTGCATTACATAACCTTCACAAAACAGAGAGTACACTTTATATTCATTTCTGATTCTCTTCCTCCCTCACTTATCTAAGCATGTGATCTTTGCTGGCAGTCTGCTGCAACTCAACTGTACATTGGGGACCTGTTCAGACAGCCAAGGTCAACAAACTATTGAACAGTAGGGCGGGTAAGAAAGACCACGCTGTCACAAAGCATATCTCCCATCAGTAGGTTACTGAATAGACACCAGCTTGATTGCATTCTCCTACCCTTACACCAACTCTTGCACTCGATGCAGCTGCATATTTAACAGGTCAATAGAAGACTTCTTGACAGGGCTGAAAACAAAATTAGAATTAACCAATGGCTCACTGAGCTTTTTTCCCCCCAACTGTTTTCACTTGAGTTTTCATGTGACGATATGTCACGCAAGAGCAGAGTTGTCAATGGACTTAAATATCAATAGAAAAATGCAGCTGTGACTAGCAGGTTATGCACTGGCACTGCCTGTTGATAACAGAACGCTCAGCAAGTCTGCAACCCCCCTATCCTCAACTGCACCGCACTCGACCTCAAATTACACCGGCCAGGAGATATTCCTGGGACCTTCACCCTCTCACAGCTTGTAGTGAAAGGGCAAAAGCAACGAAATCCGGCAAGAGGGTCCCAACAACCGAGGGGGCACTCGATATTTACCATTCGCCGGTTATTTGATGTACTGCAGATCTGTAGAACGGGCAAATTCGCCAGCAACATTTATCGCCCTGCTATGTAAACAAGCAACACTGTCAGGATTGTACAATGCCGAAAAGAACACGGTTGGGGAATGGAGGCGCAGCAGGCAAACTTACACAGCCTATCTAAGCAACACATATCTTTAAAAATCTGCTACACAAATGACAATTGTAGAATAGGCAGTGTATGTTCAGCATCTACAGATTACCTTGAGCCGGGGGATGTTGCTTTGCATTGACATTGGGTTCAGCAGATTTTACCTCCCCACTCAGGGTTAGACCAGAGCCCGGGGTTCGGAGACCACGGTGTTGACCCACCTATACGACGTCTGTTTTCTGATGCCCAGCTCGCTCAACTGCTGCTCCAAGCTCTGCGATCCGCTCAGCGACGGCAGCAAGGAGCTGTGTCCGGGATCCGGCGCCTCCCGTCCCGCCGCACCCGCTACTGCATCCCGCTGGCCCGCTCCCAGCCCCATCCCGAGTCCCAATCCGACAGCAGCGGCCGGCGACCCCGCCGCACCGCTGCGCTCCATCACGCCTGGTCGCGGCGCTCGGTCGAAGGGGAGCGGCGATCGCCGCTGCGGGGTGGGAGCGGGCAGAGCGGCCGCAGGCGGCGCAGCCTCCATCACGGCCGGCGCGGGATTGTGGGAAGATCCGTGCCCCTCCTTCGGTGACTGGGGTGGGGGGGGGGGGTGGAGGGAGGAACCGAGACCAAACCGGGAGCTGAGGTACTCGGGGCAAAATCCGAAGCGGGGGTGACTAGGTCCAGAAACGCGGACCAGACCTCAGCCGGGATCGGGATCGGGACTGGACCTGCAGCAGAAGGGAACAGAATCACAACAGGACCCAGAGCAAAAAGAAACAGGACCACAAGTGGACCTGAGCAAAGGGAGTGGGACTACAACTGGACCTAAGGCAAAAACGGGAGCAGGGCTACTCCTGAATCCAGAGTAAAAGCAGAAGCCGGATCAAGTCTGGGTCCGGTGCCAACGTGGGAGAGGGGCCAGGATTGTATTCCCGCCCCCGAGCAAAACCGGGAGCGGGACCAGTACTGGACCCGGAGAAAGTCGAGAGTGCGAGCTACACCGGCTCGGAGTAAATCTGAGACTGGGACCGGGACCAGGACTGGGAGCAGCGATCGGGACAAAACCGCGAGTAGCCACAAGAGTGGCACTGGGACCAAGAACTGCAATTCGGTCCAGGTTCAGGAGCAGGACTGGGAGCAAGAGCAGCAATCGAGATCTGGCGCAGAGTCCGTAGCAGGTGCCCGGAGTGGGAATGGTACCAAAACCGACAGCTTTGTTGGGGCAGAACCTTCAGCTAGGAGGCGGGCGGACCAGTCCAGGGATCAGGGACAGAAATGGGACCAGGATCGACGGCGGGAGCCGGTCTAGGACCTGAGCAGTCGGGGAAAGTGTATGCGGACTAGCAGTCGGGGAAAGCAGCTCAAGCTTTCAGAGAGAGAGAGAAAAAAAAACACTAGCACGCACAAAAGCCAGCGACAGAGTGCCGGCGGGATCCAGTAGCGGGAAGGAGAACCAGAAAAGCTCAAGAGCCGGTTTCTGACCGAGCGCCATTTGGGATCTGGATCCAGCAAGCAATGAAGACAGTAAATGCTGTGCGAGACATCAGCAAAGGGCGCAATCAGCTGGAGCAAAAAACATTTCCAGTCAGCATCAGAGCAAATACTCGCAGCAAATATAAAGCCAGTACTAGTGTCACGAAAGAGAGTGCACAACCCGGTACCAAGGAAAGGCCTTTGCCTATCAACTGCAGAATGGAACGGTAGGAACATGGTCCAGAGGAGCTAGAACCCACTCGCGGGCACTACAGTATCAGGAAACGGGAGCAACTAGTAGGCTCCTGGAACTGAGCTGGAGGCTTCAGATCACCATTGACCAAAGCCATCGTCTTAAAACGAACAATGAGTGGAAGTGTCAGAGATCTAAAATGTGTTTGCAGATCCCACCATTTCGTCAAAGGCGATCGGCCCAGAGTGTGTTGGGAGAAATGAGACCTCCACCACCTACGGGTTCGCCTTCAGGACACACACACACACACACACACACACACACACACACACCCTGATCCCTCCTTGGAACTCCCTCCTCAACATCACCATGGGAACATCTTCGCCAGGCGGGCTGCAGTGGTTTAGGTTGAAGATCAGTTCAAAGTTCAAAGAAAATTCATTATCAAAGCATGTATATGTCGCAATATACTACCTAGAGATTTGTTTTCTTGCAGGCATTCACAGAAGAACAAAAATACAATAGAATCAATGAAAAACTACACACAAGGACTGACAAAGAACCAATGTGCAAAAGAAGACAAATTGTGACAAACTAAATAACAAATAAATAATCAGAATCAGATTTATTATCACTGACATGTTGTGAAATTAGTTGTTTTGCAGTAGCAGTGCAATGCAATACATAAAATACTATAAATTCTAAAAAGAAATATATATTAAAAATTTAATTATATATGTAGTCCAAAAAGAGCAAAAATAGGGGGTCAGTTTTCCTGGGATGGTTCATTGTCCGTTAGGAATCTGAAGGTGGAGTGGATGAAGTTGTTCCTAAAATATTGAGTGTGTGCCTTCAGGCTCCTGCACCTCCTCTCTGATCACAGTAATAAGGGAGCATGTCCTGGACGATGGGGGTCCTTAATGATGGATGCCACCTTTTTGAGGCATCACCATTTGAAGATATCCTCGATGCTGTGGAGGCTAGTGCCCATGCTGGGAGCTGGCTGAGTTTACAACCTGCTGCAGCATTTTCCGACCCTGTGCAGCGACCCTTCCATACCAGACAGTGACACAACCAGTTAGAATGCTCTCCACTGTACACCTGTACAAACTTGCAAGAGCCTTTGGTGACATATCAAATCTCCTCAAGCTCTGAAGGAAATAAAGCCACTGGCGTGCCTTCTTCATAGTTGCATCAATATGTTGGTCCCAGGACAGATCTTCAGAGATGTTGACACCCAGAAGTTTGAAACTGCTCACCCTTTCCACTCCTGACCCCTTGATGAGGACTGGTGTGTGTTCCATTGGCGTCCCATTTCCGAAGTCTGTGATCATTTCCCTGGTTTTATTGATACTGAGTGCAAGGTTTTTGTTGTGACACCACTCAACCAGCTGAACTATTTCACTCCTGTATGCCTCTTTGTCACCAGCTGAGATTATGCCATCGGCAAATTTATAGATGGTGTTTGATCTGTGTCTAGCCACACAGTAGAGAGAGTAGAGCAGTGGGCTGAGCATGCATCTTTGAAGTGCAACGATGCTGATTGTTGGCGAGGAGGAGATTTTATTTCCACAGTCTCAAGATTGATGGGAATAAATTTAAGATGAAGATGAGGAGGAAATGCTTTTCTGGGCGAGTAGTGATTCTGTGGAAACTTCTGCCCAGAGAAGCAGTAGAAGTTAACTCATTAAATATATGAGATTTTTGTATACTAGGGGGATTAAAGATTATAGAGGAAAAGGCAGCTTGGTGGAGCTGAGTTCATGGCCAATTCAGACAAGATCTTGTTGAAGGCAGAGCAAGCTCGACAGGGCAGATGGCCTACTCCTGCTCCAATTTTTTATGTTCTTATACGTATGGAGAACTTAAGCCATAAGGAGAGATTGGATAGGCTGGACTCTTCGCCGTGGTGTTGAAGGCTGAGGGATTACCTTTAAGAGGTTTATAAAATCCTGAGGGACAGAGCTAGTCTTTCTCCGAGGCTAGGGGAGAAGAAAAACTAGACAACACAGGTTTAAGGCTGGGGGGAAAGATTGCTATTGCTAGAGGGATTGAATTCAAGAGCAGGGAGGTCATGCTGCAACTATACAGGGTACTGGTGAGGCCACACCTGGAGTACTGTGTGCATTTCTGGTCCCCATACTTGAGGAAGGATATACTGGCTTTGGAGGCAGTGCAGGGGAGGTTCACCAGGTTGTTTCCAGAGACGAAGGGGTTAACCTATGAGGAGAGATTGAGTTGCCTGGGACTATACCCTTTGGAATGCAGAAGAATGGGGGGGGGGTCAACTCAGACCATGAGAGGCCTGCGTCGGGCATTTTCATGCCTTACAATGAGAGGGGATCTTATCGAAACATGCAAAATTTTGAAAAGGATAGATAAAGATAGAAGTAGAAAAGTTGTTTCCATTGGTAGGTGAGACTAGAACTGGGGGACATTGCCTCAAGATCCAGGGGAGAAGATTTAGGACAGAGATGAGGAGAAACTGTTTTTCCCAGAGAGTGGCGAATCTGTGGAATTTTTGCCCAGGGAAGCAGTTGAGGCTTCTTCACTAAGTATATTTAAGATACAGTTGGATAGATTTTTACATAGTAGGGGAATTAAGGGTTATGGGGAAAAGGCAGGTAGGTGGAGCTGAGGTTACGGACTGATCAGCATGATCTTATTGAATGGCAGGTCAGACTCGATGGGCCAGATGGCCTACTCCTGCTCCTATTTCTTATGTTCTTATGTTCTTATTTAAAAAGGACCTGAAGGGATACTTTTTCATGGGTGTATGGAATGAGTTACCAGTGCTTAAATTCCAGCGTTTAAAAAACATTCAGATAGGTACATGGATGAAAAAGGCTTAGAGGAAAATGCGTAAACACAAGAGATTCTGCAAATGCTGGGAACCCAGAGCAACACACACATACACACACACAA
The DNA here is from genome assembly GCF_963921235.1 of Mobula hypostoma. Classification (NCBI taxonomy): domain Eukaryota; kingdom Metazoa; phylum Chordata; class Chondrichthyes; order Myliobatiformes; family Myliobatidae; genus Mobula; species Mobula hypostoma. The sequence goes on along the minus strand of NC_086105.1, from coordinate 52,358,139 downwards.
AATTCTAGAGGAACACAGCAGGTCAGACAGCATCTATGAAGAGGAATAAAGAGCCAAAGCTTCAGGGTGAGACCTTTCATCTGGACAGCAAAGGAAGGGGGGAAGAAGCCAGAATGAAAAAGGTGATGGAGAGGAAGCAGTCCAAGTGAGAAGGTGATAGGTGAGACCAGGTGAGGGGAAGATAGGTGGGCTGGGAAGGGGGATGAAGTGAGAAGCTGGCAGGTGATAGATGGAAGAGGCAAAGGGAAAAGGTTGGCATGGGTGAGTTGGGCTGAAGGGCCTATTTCTGTGCTGTATAACTTATGTGCTCTATGACTCTTATCCTAGTAAAAACAGAACCTATGTGTCCATCACCATTGACACACTTACCAACACTGGGTTTTAGATAAGTAAAACATTTATTTTAAAATTCTTATTTTTGCCTTCAGATCTGCAAATCTCTGCATTCTATAATCTTCCAGGTAATGGGGAAAAAACTGCAAATGCCGGAAATTAAAATAGTCAGCAGGTCAGACAGCATCTGTGGTAAGTGTTACAGAGTTAACAAGATATCCACACTCCTCTAGTTCTGGCCCCTTAACCATATTTACATTTATTCACTCTACCTTCAGCTGCCAGGACACAAATCTCTGAAGTTCCTGTTCTAGCTTCTGCCTCCTTCCTTTCCAGTGCTGATGAAGAGCCTTGGCCCAGAACATCAACTGTTCATTCCCCTCCATAGATGCTGCCTGACCTGCTGAGTCCCTCCAGCATTTTGTGTGTGATACTCCAGCATTTACAGAATCTCTTGTGAGATCTTTGGATAAATCTCTTGTTCTCTGATTCTCCTTACATTATTTGCTATGTTGAGTGCAAGAAATTAATATGTGACTGTTATTGTGTTGACTCAGTACAGGTCTTCATCCAGTTATGACTAGGGTTCTGTTCCTGAGAATTCTCTATAACAGAAAGGTATGCAAGTCCGAAATGTGACTGCCTGGTCACATAAGGGAAATGTGTAAATGAACCAAGCCGTTTAACCAAACCATTCAGACTTCTCTGTAAGACACAATGATATTCCTGTGAACTGAGTTTCCATATGGCAGAATACCTCTGAGGGCTTGCAGCAGCCGGTAAATCAATCCTGAGGGTCGCCCAAAAGCTCATTTATACGTATGGGCTGTACAAAAGTCAGGAGTTCATAACCTTGGGGACCCGTGCATTGACATGTACAAATTGCAAGTGGTTACGTTGATATCATCCACGGTCACCTAGATTTTGCAAAAAGTTGCAGTGAGCACGGAGTATATCAATGGAAGCTGAAGATGGGCTGAAATAAAAAGACATAGTATTAAAATTTCATTAAAATATACTATTGTAATCCATCATCAAGGACCCCCACCATCCAGGCCAAGCACTCTTCTCACTGGGAAGGAGGTACAGGAGCCTTAGATACCACACCAACAGGTTAAGGATCAGTTATTACCCATCAACCACCAGACTCCCGAACCAGCGCAGATAACTTCACCCGCCTCCACTAAACAGATTCCACAACTTATGGACTCACTCTAAAGGATTGTACAACTCAAGATCTCCGTATTATATATTTATTTATTATGATTGTTTTTTATATTTGCACAGTTTGTCTTCTCTTGCACATTTTTTTTGTTTGTGTGTAGTTTTTCATTGATCCTATTGAATTCCTTTGAATCTACTGTCAAAGCTGGGAAGAAAATTAGTCTCATGCTAGTATATGGTGACATATATGTACTTTGATAATAAATTTACTTTGAAGAACACGAGACATACATAGGAGCAAGATTAGGCCATTTGGCCCATCATGTCTGTTCTGCAATTATATCATGGCTAATTTATTATCTATCTCAACCCCATTCTCCTGCCTTCTCAGTGTAATGTTTGATGCCTGACTAATCAAGAACCTATCCACCTTCACTTTAAATATACCCAATGAATTGGTCTCCACAGCCATCTGTGGCAATGGATTCCACAGATTCACCATGGTCTGGATAAAGAAATTCCTCCTCATTTCTAGTCTAAAGGGAAACCCTTCTATTTTGAAGCTGTGCCCTCTGGTCCTGGACTCTCCCACTATTGCAAACGTCCTTGCCATGTCCACTCTATGCTCTGGGTAATGCTAGTAAGGCCAGCATTATTGCTCATCCCTAAGTGTCCCTGCGAATGTGGGGGGGGGGGGAGGGTGAAATGTCACATTTAACTACTGTTGTCCTTCAGTGCACTGCTCCCACAGGGACAGAATTCCAGGGTTTAGACCGAGTGAGAATGAAGGACCAGTTTCCCAAGTCAGCATATTGTGCAGTTTGGAGGAGAGCCTGCAGGTGTGGTGCCAAATCCCTCTGCATCCCCCACCACTCCCCACAACCCCCCCCCCATGATGTCTCCTGTCCTTTGTGGTATAGAGGGCATGAGTTTGCCACTGCAAGTAGCTGGGGCGAAAAACTATGAAATTTGTGGGAATCAGCAAAGACTGAATAAGCAACAGATTATATATATCTATATAGGGAGAGAGAAGATAGAAAATCAAGTCAAATTAAGTCGCTTTTTATTGTCATTTCGACCATAAACTGCTGGTACAGTAAAAACGAAACAACGTTCCTCCAGGACCATGGTGCTACATGAAACAACACAAAACTACACTAGACTAAGTGGGATAACACAAGGCTACCCTAGACTACATACGACAACACAAAAACTACACTAGACTACAGACTTACACAGGACTACATAAAGTGCACAAAACAGTGCAGGGCAGTACAATAAATAATAAACAAGACAATAGGCACAGTAGAGGACAAATTACAATGTAATAATAAATGATGTAGATGTCAGTCTAGACTCTGGGTATTAAGGAGCCTGATGACTTGGGGGAAGAAACTATTACATAGTCTGGTCGTGAGAGCCCATATGCTTTGGTGCCTTTTGCCAGATGGCAGGAGGGAGAAGAGTTCATATGAGGGGTGTGTGGGGTCCTTCACAATGCTGTTGGCTTTACGGGTGCAGCGTGTGGCGTAAATGTCTGTAATGGCGGGAAGAGAGACCCCGACGATCTTCTCAGCTGACCTCACTATCTGCTGCAGGGTCTTGCGATCCAAGGTGGTGCAATTCCCAAACCAGGCAGTGATGCAGCTGCTCAGGATGCTCTCGATACATCCTCTGTAGAATGTGATAGTAAACTAGGATTCAGATTCAGGTTCCAATTTAGAATTATTTATCATGTATATCAAAACATGCAGTAAAATGTATTATTTGCATTAACAACCAACACACTCAGGGATGTGATGGAGGCAGCCCGCAAGTGTTGCCACAGTTCCTGTGTCAACATAGCATGCCCACGATGCTCAACAGGGTAACACAGAAACGTAAAAGATAATATAAAGCAGGCATGGAAAAGTGAGAGAGAGAATCAAGGGTCTGCAGATGCTAGGATCTGGAGCTACAAACAATCCACTGGAGGAAGTGGTGCCGGAACATCGACAATTCCTTCCCTCCCTCCCTCCCGCCAAAGGAATGAAAAGAGAAATTGCAGTAAATGACAATCCCCTGTGGGAAAGAGATGCAGGGTTTTAATGTTAGGAAATAGCAGAGATTTTCTAAGGGTAGAAAACACTAAAAACACCCCAATAGTAATAGTCAATCATGAGGTTATAAGGAGGGAGTAACCTGCAACAAACCTTATTACCAATTGACTGAACCAGGCAGCTAGTGGGGATGAAGGTTGATAGGTCTCCTAGACCAGAAGGCCCATATTTTCGGGTCTGAAAGGAGGTGATGCAGAGATACTCTAAAGATATGTTGTAATCTACCAAATTTCCATGGATTTTGGAAAGGATGGGAAAACTACTAATGTACCGCCGCTATTCAGGAAAAGAGGAGAGTAGCAGAAATTATAGGTAAGTTCGTCTCACTTGTGTCATTGGGAAAATTCTATCAGAATCAGAATCAGGTTTATTATCACTGGCATGTGTTGTGAAATTTGTTATCTTAGCAGCAGCAGTTCAATGCAATACATAATATAGAAGAAAGAAAAAATAAGTAAATCAATTACAGTAGACGTATATTGAATAGATTAAAAATCGTGCAAAAAACAGAAATAATATATATTAAAAAAGTGGGGTAGTTTTCAAGGGTACAATGTCCATTTAGGAATCGGATGGCAGAGGGGAAGAAGCTGTTCCTGAATCACTGAGTGTGTGCCTTCAGGCTTCTGTACCTCCTACCTGATGGTAACAGTAAAAGAATGGCATGCCCTGGGTGCTGGAGGTCCTTAATGATGGATGCTGCCTTTCTGAGACACCGTGCTTTGTAGGCTAGCACCCAAAATGGAGCTGACCAAATTTACAACCCTCTGCAGCTTCTGTTGGTCCTGTGCAGTAGCCCCCCACCCCCCCCCGCCGGCCCCCATACCAGACAGAGATGCAGCCTGTCAGAATGGTCTGTGCGGTACATCTATAGAAGATTTTGAGTGAATTTGTTGACATACCAAATCTCTTTAAACTCCTAATGAAGTGTAGTCATGCCTTCATTATGACTGCATCAATGTGTTGGGACCAGGTTAGATCCTCAGAGATCTTGACACCCAGGAGCTTGAAACTGCTCACTCTCCACTTCTGATCCCTCTATGAGGATTGGTATGTGTTCCTTCATCTTACCCTTACTGAAGTCCACAATCAGCTCTTTCATCTTACTGACATTGAGTACCAGGTGTTGCTACGACACCACTCCACTAGTTGGTACATCTTGCTCCCATATGCCTTCTCGTCACCATCTGAGATTCTACCAACAATAGTTGTATCATCAGTAAATTCATAGATGGCATTTGAGCTATGCCTAGCCACACAGTCATGGGTATAGAAAGAGTAGAGCAGTGGGCTAAGCACACACCCCTGAGGTGCACCAGTGTTGATCGTCAGCGAGGAGGGGATGTTATCACCAATCTACACAGATTGTGATCTTCCGGTTAGGAAGTCGACAATCCAATTGCAGAGGGAGGTACAGAGGACCAGGTTCTGTAACTTCTCAATCAGGACTGTGGGAATGATGGTATTAAATGCTGAGCTATAGGCGATGAAGAGCATCTTGACATAGGTGTTTGTGTTGTCCAGGTGGTCCAAAGAATGTGAAGAGCCATTGAGATTGCATCTGCCGTTGAACTATTGTGGCAACAGGAAAATTGCAATGGGTCCAGATCCTTGCTGAGGCAGGAGTTCAGTCTGGTCATGACCAAACTCTCAAAGCATTTCATCACTGTCGATGTGAGTGCTACCGGGCGATAGTCATCAAGGCAGCTCACATTATTCTTCTTAGGCACTGGTATAATTTTTGCCTCTTTGAAGCAAGTGGGAACTTCTGCCCATAGCAGTGAGAAGTTGAAAATGTCCTGAGTACTCCTGCCAGCTGGTTGGCACCTAGTATCCATTATTGGGAAAAACAGGAAATTTAAGAAAATCGTAAGACAATCAAGCAGAGTCAACATTGTTTTGTGAAAGCAAAATCATATTTGATGAGTTTGCTTTGGTTCTTTGAGGATATAACAGACGGTGGATTAAGGGAAACCAGTAGATGTAACATATTTGGATATCCATCGATAAGGTTAATGCATGTGACAAGGGTGCATGGGGCTGGGGGTAATATATTAGCATAAGTAGGGTCACATCACTCTTCCACTCCACAGTTGTTGGCTTCTTGCATTGTATCAATTAAACCTGATTCTGGAGATGATGGAGTTAGTCTATGAGGAGAAATTGTGTCACCTGTGACTATACTCACAGCAATTCAGAAGAATAAGAGGGGATCTTATAGAAACATATAAAATTATGAAAGGGGCAGAAAAGATAGATGCAGGAATGTTGTTTCCACTGGTAGGTGAGACTAGAACTCAAGGAAGTAGCCTCAAGATTTGGAGGGATAGATTTAGGACAGAGATGAAGAGGAACTGCTTTTTACAGAGAGTAGTGAATCTGTGGAATTTTCTGCTCATGGAAGCATTGGAGGTTACCTTAATACTTACATTTAAGGAACAGTTAGTTAGAATTTTGTATGTCAGGGCAATTAAACGTCATTGGGAAAGGGCAGGCAGGTGGAGTTGTGTCCAAGGCCAGATCAATCATAATCTTATTGAATGATGGAGCAGACTTAAGGGGGCAGATGGCCTACTCATGCTCCTATTTTTTATGTAGAGCAAAGCAGGATAATATGTTAGTTTTGTATCGGCAATCAGCAGTTAGTGAGGTGCCCCCAGGGTTCAGTAGTTGACTCAACTACTTGCAAACTATATAGCAGACTTGAACTAAGGGAATGAGTGTACTGATGAAACAAAGATAGTAGGTTTAACATGGATGTAGAAGTCACAAAGACTGTGTATAATGTATGATGTTATCCACTTCTTAACAAACAGTAATAATGCAAATTGTTACTTAAATATAGTGCAAATATGGTGTGGATCTGGGAGTGTTAATATATGAAGTACAAAATGGTTAGCAGAGAGGTATTGTAAGTAATTAGGAAGGTAAGCTGGCCTTCATTACAAGGGATATGGAGTGTAAAGGAATCTTTGATGTAACTTAGCAGGGTGCCGATGAGAAGACACCTTGAGTACTGCTTACAGTTTAGTTTTCCGTGTTTAAGAAAGGATGATACGCCTGTATTGGAGATAACTGGGGATGAAGGAGTTGACTAATAAAGAAAGGTTATGCAGAATGGAGTAAAGAGGAAAGAGAGATGACCCTGGAATAAAAGGATTAACACACGAGGAACGTTTAATGGCTCTGGGCCTGTACTTGCTGGAGTTTAGAAGAATGAGGGGGATCTCATCGAAACCTATCAAATATTAAAAAGCCTAAATAGAGTGGATATGGAGAGGATGTTTCCTGTATTGGGGGATTCTAGGACCAAAGGGTACAGCCTTAGAATACAATAATATCCCTTTAGAACAGTGATGAACAGGGTTTTCTTTTGACAAAGGGTGGTGAGTCTGTGGAATTTATTGTCATGGATGGCAGTGGAGGCCAAGTCTTTGGGTATATTTGAAGTAAAGTTCAAAGTAAATTTTATTATCACAGTACATATATGTTACCATTTTTTGTGGGCATTCTCAACAAATTTATAGAATAATAGCTATAACAGAACCAGTTAAAGACTGCCCAACTAGGGCGTTCAACCAAAGTGCAGAAGACATCAAACTGTGCAAATACAAAAAGAAGGAACAATAATATAAATAAATAATCAATAACTATCAAAAACATGACATGAATAGTCCTTGGGAGTGAGTTCATAGGTTGTGGGAACAGATCAGAGATGGGGCAAGTGAAGTTGGATGAAGTTATCCCCCCGGTTCAAGAGTCTGATGGTTGAGGGGTAGTAGCAGATACTGAACCTGATGGCATGAGTTCTGAGCCTCATGCACCTTCTTCCTCATGGCAGAAGTGAGAAGAGAGGACATCCTGGGTGGAGACCCTTATGATGGATGCTGCTCCCTGTGACAGTGATTCATGGAGAGGTACTTAATGGTTGGGAGGGCGTTACCCATGATCGACTGGGCCATTTCCACTATTCTTTGTAGGATTTTCCATTCAAGGACACTGGTGTTTCCATATCAGGCTGGGATGCAGCCAGTCAGTTACTCTCCACTGCACATCTGTTGAAGTTTGTCAAAGTTTTAGATGTCATGCCAAATCTCTGCAAATTCCTAAGGAAGTAGAGGCGCTGCCATGCTTTCTTAATAATTGGTCTTACATGCTGGGCCCATGACAGGTCCTCTGAAGTAGTAACACGTAGGAATTTAAAGTTATTAACTCTCTCCACCTCTGGTCCTGCAATGAAGACTGGCCCATGGCGCTCCAGTTTCCTTCTCCTGAAGTCTACAATCAGCTCTTTGGTCTTGCTGACATTGACTAAGAGGTTGTTGTTATGACACCACTCAGCCAGATTTTTAATCTCCCTCCTATGTGATGATTCATCACCACCTACTTCAGCGGAGGTTGATAGGTTCTTGATTAGTAAAGATGTCAAGGTTACGGGTAGAAAGGAGGAGAATGGGGATGAGTGGGATAATAAATCAATGATGAGCAGACACAATGGGCTAAATGGCCTAATTCTGCTCCTATGTCTGATTATATTATTTACCGGAACGTGAGGGGGATGTTTCTGCTGGTTTCAGAAATAGGTAGTCCATTTAAGGCAGAGAGGAGGAAGAATTTCTTCGCTCTAAGGGTCATGAGAGCTGTGGAGTCAAGTAATTCAACAGCACTCTCTATAGAACACAGGATGCTGGCCCATATCATGAGGCTTCCTGCTCAGGAGATGCAATGTAATACAGTGGTGTTGTATTAATTGATTTGTTTCAAACCAGACAACCCTGGCTAAGCTATTTAGTTCAAGGAAGCTTGCAGACAAGATTGATACTATCACTTGGCACATCAAATAGCCGAGCTGTTAATAGTGGGAAGGTTTGTAGGCACAAAGAGTCAGCTTCACAGCGTTAATTGTGAGAATGTGGAAACTGTCTCCAGAAGCTTTGAAACCACCTGTATGAAAAGGTATCTGAAAAATTACCACGTGTGTGGTCACCCACCAACATGGCAGTAACGCAATATAGATATAAGAGACCAGTCATGCTTTTTAAGAATGGCCTAAGAACATCAAGAAGGATTTCAAAAATACAGAATGAACTAGAATCTGTTCCTCTACCCTCATTTTCTGCCATAGATGATTTGTTCATCTGCAATTTGTTAGTATGTTCTTATAGGAATCTTACTTGTGTTTTGGAAATCCTTTGTGTTTGTTATTTTGAAGTCTTTTATAAGATAGAAATGCTCTGTGAGTTTTAAATGTGATTTAAATGTATATCACTAAAAATAATTGCACTGTGTTTAAACTTTAAAAATGAACTTTGTTAGCTGGAAGTAGCTCCTCCTTGGTAGGGTGGGGAGGACCCACCGGTCAAATAGACCACTCCACTCGACGTGGAGGATAAACAAGGAAATCAACTAGCCTTTCTGGATTAGGTAGTCACCCCCTTAGCGAGGGTGCCCGTGGCTATTTATCTTGGATAAGGCTTAAGATCTTCATTTGAGTTTCGAACTTTGCAGTCAGCAAACCCAAACTTATCACATATTTCAGAATGGAATAGTGCAGGCATGGACAGGGATGAGAGTTTAACATCTTCAGGGACCGCAGTGTTATGCACAGGTTGGGAGTAACTCTCTGACAGAAGGAGATTCTCATGTGCTGAAAGTGATTAAGGAGAGGAACTTCCTGAGCAACAGATGATCTGGGGAATGGGATGATCTAGGGAGCAGGAATGGAGGTGATGGGCAGGTCAGATACGCTGTTAAGATAGTGATGGCAATTGGGTTTTCACTATCACTGGTATACACAGAAACTTCTCTGGGGTGGGGTGCGGTGGGGAGGTCCTGAGTGGAAATGCCATAACTCTTGAGACAGAGGAGACTGCAACAGGTGGAGCTGCCTCTGAGGTTCAAGTGGGAGGGAAAGTAGTCCTCATTAGAAGTAGCAGCAGGTCTGAAGGATTGGAAGTCCTTTCCTCTGCCGTATCCTGAGATGTGATTCCAAAAACCACTCCAGGGATGTTTGGAAATGAGAGGGCAGGAGAAATGTGATCTCATGTCCATGGGATGGAGCCCAGAGTCTGTCAGACTCACAGAAGAATGGTCCAGGTTTCAACACTGGAGACAAGGATGTAGTACTGAAGGAAATTCAGGTGTAATAATGGGTCTTACTGTGACCACACCTTTAACCTTAAAGAGAAGAACATTAGTGGGAAAAGGCACAGAAGCCCCACAGAGTGTTGTAAACAGAAATATGACTTCTGGCCCCAAAGGGGGGTAATCACTCTGGAGACAAGACTGTTGGTTAGTGGAGTGAATGTGGTTGGTTTCAATGTGGAGAAGGATGCAGAGTTGTGAAAGAGGTGTGATGCGGTAACACAAAGGTTACTGCAGAGATTTGGGAGACCGAGCTGTTCCTGTAACCGGAATCTCTCAGACAGTTACTGCACTTCCTCAGAAACTTCAATAAAGTATTGCCAACAGAAATCTGATTTCTGGCCCCAGGTGGGAACAGAAGTGGGATGACATGGTAGTTTAGCGGTTAGCATAATGCTACTATAATGTAAAACCAGGATTTAATTTTGCAACGAGTTTGGATATTGTGACCGTGACGAGGTGGATTTCCTTGGGGTGCTCCTTTTTCCTCCCACATTCCAAAGGGTTAGCATGTTTGCGACGGAAGTGTGGTGACACTTGCAGGCTACCCAGCACAGTCCTCACTGACTTGATTTGATGCAAGCAACGCATTCACTGCATGGCTCTTTGTGCATGTGACAAATCGAAGCTAATCTCTCTGTGTTTATTAGCATGGGCGACAAGAAGGTTGGTGAATGGGGCAAATGTAGTCGATTTCAATGTGGAGCGGAATGCAACGGTTTGAAGTAAATAGCTTATGGTGATAAAATAGTTATTTTAGAGAGGGTGTCCAGGCACCTGAAGTAGCAAAACTCAATAATAGTTCTTCCAGTCAGGCCAGTTGAAATACTTAAAGTCAAGTATTACTTAAAGGCCCTGAAAACTTGTACCCTGAAACCAACTGGCGGGAGTATTCAAGGGCACTTTCAATCTCTCACTGCCACGGGAAGAAGTTCCCACTTGCTTCAAAAGGGCAACAATTATACCAGTGCCCAAGAAGAATAATGTGAGCTGCCTTAAGGACTATCGCCCAGTAACACTCACCTCAACAGTGATGAATTGCTTTGAGAGGTTGGTCATGACTAGACTGAATTCCTGCCTCAGCAAGGACCTGGACCCATTACAATTTGCCTATTGCCACAATAGGTTAAGGGCAGACGCAATCTCAATGGCTCTTCACACAGCCTTAGACCACCAGGACAATACAAACACCTATGTCAGGATGCTGTTCATCAACTGTAGCTCAGCATTTAGCACCATCATTCCCACAATCCTGATTGAGAAGTTACAAAACCTGGGCCCTGTACCTCCCTCTGCAATTGGATACCCGACTTCCTAACCGGAAGACCACAATCCGTGCAAGTTGGTGATAATATCTCCTCCTCGCTGACGATCAACACTGGTGCACCTCAGTTGTGTGCTTAGCCCTCTGCTCTACTCTCTCTATATCCATGACTGTGTGGCTAGGTATAGCTCAAATACCATCTATAAATTTACTGATGATACAACCACTGTTGGTAGAGTCTCATATGAAGATGAGAGGGAGTACAGGAGTGAGATATACCAACTAGTGGAGTGGAGTCATAGCAACAACCTCAGTGAGACAATAGAGCTGATTGTGGACTTCAGGAGAGCAAGACGAAGGAACGCATACCAATCCTCATAGAGGGATCAGAAGTGGAGAGAATGAGCAGTTTCAAGTTCCTGGGTGTCAAGATCTCTGAGGATCTAACCTGTTCCCATCATATCCATGCAGTTATAAAGAAGGCAAGACAGCAACTGTACTTCATTAGAAGTTTGAAAAGATTTGGTATGTCAACAAAAATACTCAAAAACTTTGATAGATGCACCATGGAGAGCATTCTTACAGGCTTCATTACTGTCTGGTACGGGGGGGGAGGGGCTACTGCACAGGACCGAAATTAGCTGCAGAGGATTGTAAATTTAGTCAGCTCCATCTTGGATACTAGCCTGCAAAGTAGCCAGGACATCTTCAAAGAGCGGTGTCTCAGAAAGGCAGCGTCCATTATTAAGGACCTCCAGCACCCAGGGTATGCCTTTTTCTCATTGTTACCATAAGGTAGGAGGTACAGAAGCCTAAAGGCACACACTCAGTGATTCAGGAACAGCTTCTTCTCCTCTGCCATCTGATTCCTAAATGAACATTGTACCCTTGAAAACTACCCCACTTTTTTAATATATATTATTTCTGATTTTGAATTATTTTTAATCTATTCAATATACATATACTGTATTGCATTGAACTGCTGCTGCTAAATTAACAATTTTCACAATACATGCCAGTGATAATACACCTGATTCTGAAGTAATCAAAATGAGCTGGCAGCTAAACCTAAAAGGTGGACACCAGTAATTCTGGGGACAACACTATAACATTAACCTGATAGTCTAAATTTGCCCGTTTGGAATGGATATCAAACCTCTTTCACCTTACCTGTCTGTGGGTCCACCCTCCCCACTGAGGCCATGTCTACCCTCATCCACAGGGTTCTCTTTAATCTAAGTTCAGAGACTCCCCTGTCAGTGATGGTCACGTCCTGTGGCTGTATAATGTAAGAAGGTATTGATGTGTTCCTCCTGTGGGGAAAAGGAGATGGAACAGCACAATGCTGGTTAGGAGGTTTTGCTTGTTGGAGTTGAGGGGCAATGGGGGGGGGGATGGGAAAATTCTGGAACTTATTGAGTTCCTGAAAACTGAGAATGGGTGAAGTGAGCAATTTGGCAAGTGAAAGAGCGAGTTTCCATGGTTAACGGTAACTGCAAGAATTGTACAACATGAAACGTGTGTGAAGGTTTCTGGGAACCGTCTGTGGGGCCAAGCCATTGAGTATTTAAAGCAGGGGTTGACAGGTTCTCGAAGGTTACGGGGAGAAGGCAGGAGAATGGGGTTGAGAGGGATAATGAATCAGCCATGGTGGAATGGTGAGCAGGCTTGATGGGCTGAATAGCCTAATTTGGTTCCTTTGTCTTATGGTCTAAGATCAAAAAGCCATTTTGAAACTTTAGTGATCCTTAAATTGCCCTTTGCTGATAGAGCTTCTTCCTTGCTGATTAGATATATACCTTGATACCCAACTGACTTAACCAGCTTCAGGAGAGTGCGGAGTCTGGGACTTGAAGAGAAGTCTTGTTTCCCTGCTAACAGCAGGACCAATTCTATTCGTCTCCAGTGTCACTGTTCTTCAGCTGATGAGAATGTACTTATACAGTGTTTACACACTGCATTATCCCACTGACCTCAACAAACTGAAAAGCAGAGAATGGCAAGTTGTGGTTGGTCATGTATTCTTCATTTGTTGAATAGCCTCAAGCCCATTCAATGTCTATTCTACAAGGTTAGTGAATCCGAAATGCAGAAGCCTACAGCAGCCATAGAGATGATCCATACAGAAACATGTTATCCACTTTTCACTCTAAAAGGTGATTCAGTCTGGCAGAGCAATACTGACTGCAAGTTAGGTCCCACTTCAGTTACTTCCAGAACATACCCCACATTTGCCTGTTAAGGACAGCAGAAAGTACAGGGTGCTCTGTCCAGACTAGAAATACAGAGGATATTTTAAATTCAAGGAGTTTAGATTCCAGTTCACAAGTAATTGTCCTCCAATTAAGAAGCTTTTCTCTGGCAATTTCGTTTTGGCCTAATTTTATTAAAAATAGACAGGATTCAATTTATTTTATGAAAATAGTTCAGAGGTCCCCATGGGCCCCACTAAAAGTCTTTTTTCTCAGAGATTCATCAGAATAAAAGAGATTGATGGTAGGCAGGGACATCAGGCTTGTCACGTGCGATTCATTTTCTAGCTGTCTCTAAGTATCCCTCTCTCTGCAGTTTTGCACAGCCATTTAACCTTTTTCAAACTGTCTTAATCAATTGTTATTTAACTCCACTTCTATAATTCTACCTTATTCATTAATTTCCCATCTGAAATCATGTTAAATGTTTCTCAATATTCAAGTACCTAATACTTCTGTGTAAGATAAAAATGTTCCAATCAGTTTGTTTGAATTTAATTTTAAACCTTTTCTCTATTCTGTATCAATTCAAAATTCTGAAGATAATCATCCTCCAGATCTCTCAAGATTATTTAAAAATTCTTGTCCACAACTAACTAATGTTAAAGTAACCAGTTAGGCATGTTTTTAAAAACAAAGGAGCTGGTTGTGGACTACAGGAGGAATGGAGACAGGCTAACTCCTATTGACATCAATGGATCGGGGGTTAAGAGGGTGAACAGCTTTAAGTTCCTCAGCATACACATCACTGAGGATCTCACATGGTCTGTACAACAGTGCCTCTTTCACCTCAGATGGTTGAAGAAGTTTGGTATGGGTCCCCAGATCCTAAGAACTTTCTATAGGGGCACAATTGAGAGCATCCTGACTGGCTGCATCACTGCCTGGTATGGGAACTGTACCTCCCTCAATCGCAGGATTCTGCAGAGAGTGGTGCAGACAGACCAGAGCATCTGTAGATGAGAACTTCCCACTATTCAGGACATTTATAAAGACAGGTGTGTAAAAAGGGCCCGAAGGATCATTGGGGACCTGAGTCACCCCAATCACAATCTGTTCCAGCTGCTACCATCCAAGAAATGGTACCACAGCATGAAAGCCAGGACCAACAGGCTCTGGGACAGATCTTCCACCAGGCCATCAGACTGCATAATTCATGCTGATATGATTGTATTTCTATGTTATATTGACTGTCCTGTTGTACATACTATTTATTATAAATTACTATAAATTGCACATTGCACATTTAGACGGAGACGTAACATAAAGATTTTTACTCCTCATGTATATGAAGGATGTAAGTAATAAAGTCAATTCAATTCTTAACTTCTGATGCATATTTTCCAGATGATAACGTCACAGCTCCACAATTTTCATTACTCGATGTCTTAAAGAAGGCAGAAAACAAATTCCTCACTCTTCTCCTTGCCTCTAAAGAGAGACAATTGGGTTTTTCTAAAAAGCATTTGATTGAATCAAAGGAATACACCTGACTGGGGCTTGCAGAAGATGGGGGAATTGAACTCACTGCAACCCTTGTATTACAATGGTCCAAATAGCTTCTTTCCTTAAGTAACTCGCATTAGATCTAGGATTCTAAAATTAGATTTGTTTTCCCCCATTCACTAAGATATATCATTCTCTTTTATCAACCTCTTTTATTATTATTTTGAACTGGGATGCTTCTTGTTCCTCTAAATTTCCATCTTCCCTACTGTACTACTGGCTTCATATCCTGTTTGGCTGTCCTGTGAAAACTTTATAAAACCTTGGTTAGCCACATCCAGAGCATTGTGTGCAGTTCTGACTGATACATTATAGCAGGATGTTTTAGCGACGGAGGGGTTGTAGAGGAGATTTCCCAGCACGTTGCCTGCACTGGAGAGGTATGGTTATAATGAGAGACAGGATAGACTGGGTTGGTTTTACCTACAACAAAGGGTGACCCGATAGCGGGATACAAACACAAGGGATTCTGCAAATGCTGGAAACCTTGAACAACACACACAAAATGCTGGAGAAACTCAGCAGGTCAGACAGCAGCTGTGGAAGTGAATGGACAGTCAACATTTCAGGCCTAAACTCTTCATCAGGACTGGAAAGGAAGGAGGCAGAAGACTGAGTAAGAAGTTGGGGGAAGGGAAGGAGTACAATGTGACAGGTGATAGATGAGACCAGGTGAGGGGGAAGTTGGGTAGGTGGACGGGGGCGGGTGGATGAAGTAAGCTGGAAGATGATAGGTGGAAAATTAAAGGACTAAAGAAAAAAGAACCTAACAGGAGAGGAGAGTGGACCATGGAAGAAAGGGAAGGAGGAGGGGAACCAGAGGAAGAAGATGGGAAAGTGAGGATAGGGGGCGAGAAGGTAACCAGAAATCATTCATTCGTTATATGCTGTGTCATATGGCATGGGCAATCATGGTCCTTCCTTGACCATGATTGTTCTTTTCTACAGAAGAGGTTTGCCTTTGCCTTCTTCTGGGCAATATCTTTACAAGACAGGTGACGCCTGCCATTATCAATACTGTTCAGAGATTGTCTGCCTGGCATCAGTGGTTGCATAACCAGGACTTGTGATATGCACCACCTGCTCCTGTGGCTTCACATAACCCATATGGGGGCTAAGCAGCTTCTACACCTTGCCCAAGGGCGACCTGCGGAAGGAGGAAAAGACCTTACACCTCCTTCAGAAGAGATGTATCTCCATCTGCCTCCCAACCAGAATGAGAGAGGTGGAGGGGGGAGTAATTATCGGAAGTTAGAGAAATAGATGTTTATGCCTTTAGTTGGAGCTACCCAGATGCAATATAAGGTGTTGCTCCTCCAGCCTGTGTTTGGTCTCACCGTGGCATGGGAAGATAGGTCAGAATGAGAGTGGGAAGTTGAATTGAAATGGGTAGCCAATGGGAAACCCTGCCCTTTGCATACAGGAATACAAAATTATGAATGGTGTAGACAAGGTAGATGATAAAAATAGTTTTTCCATATTAGAGGCATCAATGGGTACAGGTTAAGGGTGAGAATTAGGAGGTTTAGGGAGGATCCGAGAAGACCATAGGACACAGGAGCAGAGTTAGACCAATTGAGACTCCTTCACCATTCCATCATGGCTGATTTATTATCCCTCTCAACCCCATTCTTCTGCTTTCTCCCCTTAACCTTTGATCCCTGACTAAACTAGAACCTATCAACCTCCGTTTTATATATACTCAATAACTCTACAGCCACCCCCTGGCTAAACAAGTTTTTCCTCATCTTGATTCTAAATGGATGACCTTCTATCCTGAAGCTGTGTCCTCTGGTCCTAGACTCACCCACTATTGGAAACACCCTCTCCACACTCTATCTAGGCCTTTCAATATTCAATAGGTTTCTCTGAGATCTCCCCTCATTCTTCTAAATTCCAGTGAGTACAGGCCCAGAGCCATAAAATGCTCCTCACACATCAACCCTTTCATTCCCAGTATCATTCTCGTGAACCCCCTCTGGACCCTTTCCAATGCCAGCATATCTTTCCTTAGATAAGGGGCCAAAAACTGCTCATAATACTCCAGTTGCAGTCTGACCAATGCCTTATAGACCCTCAGTATTACATCCTTGCTCTTATGTTTTAGTTTGTCTGAAATAAATGCTAAACACAACATTTGCTTTCCTTAAGGTTTTCCTAAAGTTAACCTTTAGAGAAACTTGCACAAGGACTCCCAAGTCCCTCTGCACTTTTTATTTTGAATTTCCTGCCCATTTAGAAAACAGTCTGCACCTTTTTTCTTTCTACCAAAGTGCATGACCATACATTTCCCTACATTATATTCCATCTGCCACTTTGCCTATTCTCCCAATCTAAGTCCTTCAGCAGACTCTCTGCTTCCTCAAAACTATCTGCCTCTCCACCTATCCTTGTATCTCCCGCAAACTTGGCCACAAAGCCATCACTATGGCTATCCAAATCACTGACACACAACATGAAAAGAAGCAACACCAACACCTGCGCCAGACCACTAATCACCAGCAACCAACCAGAAAAGGCTCCCTTTTTTTTCCCCACTCTTTGCCTCCTGCCAGTCAGCTAATGGTCTATCCATGCTAGTATCTTTCCTGTAATACCATGGGCTCTTATCTTGTGAAGCAGCCTAATGTGCGGCACCTTGTCAAAGACCTTCTTAAAAATCCAAGTGAACTACATTCAGTGACTCTCCTTTATCTATCCTGCCTGTTATTTCCTTACAGAATTCCAATATATTTATTAGGCAAGATTTCTCCTTAGGGAAACCTTGCTGACATTGGCCTACTTTATCATGCATCTCCAAGTACCCCAGAACTTCATCCTTAATAATGGGCTCCAACATCTTCCCAACTACTGAAGTCAGGCAAACCGTCCTATAACTTACTTTCTTCTGCCTTCCTCCTTTTTAAAAGGATATTTGCAATTTTCCTGTCCTGCAGCATCAAGATTCTAGTGGTTCTTGAAAGATCATTACTAATGCCTCCACAATCTCATTAGCTACCTCTTTCAGTATCTTGGGGTGTACACCATCTGGTCCAGCTGAATTATCTACCATCAGGCCTTTCAGCTTCCCAAGCACCTTCTCCTTAGTAATAACTACACTCACTTCTGACCTGACACTCCTGAATTTCTGGCATACTGCTAGTATCTTCCACCGTGAAGACTTACACAAAATATTAAGTTTGGCTGCCATTTCTTTCAGGAGTCCAATATCTATTCTTGACTCTTTTACTCTTTATATATCTGGGGGAAAAAACTTTTGGTATCCTCTTTTATACTAGTGGCTAACTTACCTTCATATTTTCTTTTCTTTCCTTATAGCTTTTAATTGCCTTCTGTTGGTTCTTAAAAACTTCCCATTCCTAACTTCCCTCTAATCATTGTTATATTACATACCCTCTCCTTTGATTTTATGCTGTCTTTGACTTCCCCTTGTCACTCACAGTTGCCTCATCCTCCCATCTTCATCATGGAGATGTATCTATCCTGTCCCTCCCGAATTGCTCCCCAAAAAACTCCAGCCATTGCAGTTCTGCTGTCATCCCTGATAGAGTCTCCTTCCAATCAACTTTGGCCACTTCCCCTCTCATGCCTCTGTAATTCCCTTTACACCACTGTAATACAGATACCTCTGACTTTATCTTCTACCTCTCAAACTGCAGGGTGAATTCTATCATATTATGATCACTGGCTCCCACCATCCCCTCTGCCAACTCCAACAGAGAGGGCAATAGGAATTTAGAACAAGCTGTTTGGAGGAGGTGGAGGTAAAGTCTCTCAATCACCCAGATTAGGCAACAGCCCTAACATGGGTAAATGGTGTTAATGTAGGTAGGTAATGGGCAGTAGACTATTTTTTGTGTTGTACGACTCCATATTAGCTGTAGCACTTTGGTAAATTACAGAAAAAAAAATCAAGGTAAGTGATGGTCTTATAAAGTTTATTTTACTACTGAAAATATTTATTTGCAATGGACAGAAGCATACCATACAATTTATATGTATAAAGACAGTCATTATTAATGGAAAAAAAGTTTCTGTATAGAATAAAATATAAACTTTTCTACTCCAGAAAGTCAGGAATAATGCTTGATGCATTCTGATAAGCACTCCACATACATCATATCAAGAGACATAAAAAATGGATATTAAAAAATTATACATGTTCAGCTAGTCAGGCAATGTGGTGGAGTTCAATACTGGTTCATCTCTTCCTCTGAAATTCTAAACCATCACAACAGGCTGGTCCCATCTTGGATTACCAGTAACTGTCGACCCAATACACTTACACTGCTGTTCTACTGTTTATTTGACTTATGTTGCCAGTATTCATTTAAGTAAATTGAGGATTTACAGTTTAAATATAATCAAATGTTAGAGCAGGATCATAGCTAATAACGTCTTTGCATATAATTGAACTATAGTTTTGGGTGTAGACGAAAGTCTCAGTACTGAGTTAGCATGGTGTCGTAGCACGTAATCCACTTGAATGTGCAGATTATCAGTTGTGAACAAATTGCACTCCTTGCATGCTTATGGATGAACACCGAAAATTGTCATATCATTGAGATGCCTGGAAAGTATGAATGAAATTTCAAGGAGTTGCAGCTTTGTAGAACACACGAGCAGCTGAGAAAGGGAACGGCAAGCTCTCAAATTAAACAAACATTTCCATTTTAATCCTGTCAATATTTAGTATTTTGGTTATAATGTAGTGACTCAGTGCATGCTCAGAACATTCTTGTGAAAAAAATGATTAAAACTTTTGTGCTTTTTAAACATGTATTATTGTGAAATGTTTGATCGTGTTGAAGTCATTGTGAAGAAATAATTTCTTCCATCCTAACACATGTAGTGTATGTCAATGGCAGCAGTGTGTATTCATGGGTTACAAAGAACAAACGCAAGGGAACTATAAATAAAAGCAGAAGACAATGGTTGAACAATCATATTTATCTGCTGGTGATCAATGGTGCATGTGTTATGTTTTTGCTTTATCTATTTGACTACTGAAGTAAACTGCTGATGTACTAATTTTTTGGCTAATGCACTTATGGTTAAGATACATTTGGTGGTTTGGAGCATTTACAAAGAAAATGAGTAGTAAAGAGATCAAGAACTAATCTAAAAAAATTAGATATCCAGGGTGGAGACCTACACATATAATTTTAGATGAGTTTAACATAGTAAACAGTTCCATGCACTCCAGTATAAAAAAAACATCTTTCAATCTCTTTCAGGAGAGGCTCTGCTTAAAGTATAGTAATATTTCAGTAAATAATTCTAGACATTCCTTTTAAGGCATAACTTTCAATGATATTTCTTTGAGGGCTTCATTCTTCTCACAAGATCTGCACAATTCATCAATAAATTTGGGATTTTCTTTTTCTTAAATCTACCTGGCAGAGAAGTACTAAAAACATTTCACTGTGTACAGTATACATTTCATAATTTAAAATCCATTAAAAATTGTAAGATACTGTGACTTCTGTTATTAACAGTCCTAAAAAAAAAAGCAAGCTGAATGAGCCTTTTACCCAACTCTGACACTTTAAAATCTGTAGAACCAGCTTCAGCAGATGAGCATTCCAGAATTTATCTTTGTTAGCAAGTTTATTAGAGCATTTTAAGTGGAACAGGGAGGGTAACTGATTCAAAAACCATGTAGTACATTAGGCACCACAGAGGTACAAGATTTACTGATTCGATTTGACACAGTGCCCAGACAACATTAAAGTTGTAAGGAATAGGAGACCCAGAAAAAGACAAAGGTTAGATGCTTTCAAGCCTTCCACGTCATGGATTAGATGAATAGCTCAACAAGTACGAGATCCTCAAAGGGATCAACATAGTAAAGTAAAAGTGTGTGTGAAAAGAAGCAGTGAGGTGAGAGAGGCAGCTTTTAGCTACCAGTTCTGAATGCCTTAAAGAAAAAGAGAAATATTAAAATCAAAGACCACAGCAGTGTAGATAAAAATAAGCAAACTTGTAATGGGGTGAAATGATCAGATTTTTCTTGTACATTGTCATAGAGCATGAGAGAGGTGCACTGAGTCATTTCAGAAATAGAAACAGTACCAGCAATTCACTTTTCCCCAATAACCAAGACTAACTGTCTGGGAGAGCTTAGAGTCAAGGTTAGAGAGGACAAGGTGGCCAAAATATTAAACAATAGAATACAAAGAATAGATATGTCACCCCATCATAATACGGAAGATAAAACTGTAATATCACTAAATCCTAATAGTTCAGCACCTGACTCATTCATTAGTTTGGAGTGTACATAGGGTGCATGGCAGTGTTGGGGTCTGGACTATGAACAGTTGTGCAGCTGGAACCAGATCTGGAACTAAGGTAGGTTTGACAGTGGAGCAGGGTCCAGAGTGTCTTTATATCTCCTGCTCCCTTTACATTCAACAGATTCACTGGAAAATACTACACAAGCATTTAACATGTAACAGAAACAAAATGTTGTGCTATAACATCCAATAGTCTGAAATTCTGCTTGTCTGGCACCAGTGTTCCAAGGGTGCCAGATTATTGGAGTTTATAAATAAGATTTTCCTGGTCAGTACCATTCAATCCAAATTGATGCTTATCAGAATCAGAATTAGGTGAACTCTTCAGGAGAAACTAATAATGTTTTCATTCAAATGTTTTTGTTTTAATTTACTGAAGATCACCAATTAAGGACTAAAATATCATTCATTTTGTGTTGGTTCAACTCAACTATAGGCAAGGTAAAAGCAGTAGAAAGAAGCAACTGACCAAAGCAAGGTCCTGATATTCGAATGAAAGAAGCCAGAAGTTGATTTGGTGTATAACCAGCTTTTTCCAATTTCTACTAACTCTGATTTTTTAAACAGGGAAAATATAACTGCAAACGTAAAATGGTCCATGAAAATATGTGCAAATGAGCATATTTCTGAAAACTGGCCATCAAACTTGGAGCAGATTTCTTCAGCACTTGTTTTTTTTTACATGCATTGACATGGATATAAAGAACAAAACAAAATCTCTTTGACCATTCTGGCTAACTACAGAGATTAAAATCGGTAAATTTCATCTAATGCTACTGACGTAAAATCATTAAAACTTGAAAAAAAATCTCTTTGGAATCAAGACAGCTTTATGATGATACTCATGGCAGGATTTAAATGCTATTGGAAGAGTGAATCAAATCAACCATCAACAACCACCTTGGCAATGCAGTAACAAAGCCAGGGACAGGCACACAGTGGGAAGATCAGCAATTATCTACGCATGGCATTCATCGATTAAACTTCTGCAGCATCCCAACGCACATATGATGATTCCTAAGTCTTGGTTCCAGTCAGGCTGCTGCTAAGTTTGTTACATCGTTGAGTACACTTTGCCTTTATGGAAAGTCAGTGCACCATAACAGACAAAACACAATTCTAATTTCTCAACATCTTACAGTGCTGACCAGTCACCAGAGGTTATGTGGGCAAGAAAATAATTGATCCGGTTAAAATTCACGTATTGTGCTTTCCTACATTGAGAATAGGGGATAAATTGACCCTACTAAAATAATTTTGGAAGAGTAAAGTATGATATTATTGGGGACTTTTGGTTGCTAATGTACAAACGTTTGTACGTGGACTGATTGAAAATCTTCATGTTCACTCTTTTACTTGAAGTTCATTTTCATTTAACTAGTATAGCTGATGAACTCATTTATCAGCCAAAGCATTTTAGGTGGAAGATTAAGACCACCACTAAATTCTGCTTTTTAAATCGCTCACTTCCATTTTGCCAAATATCATTCATTAATAAAAAAGCAAGTCTACCACTTAGTAACAACTAAATAAATAGGTATAATTAATTAAAAGTTGGGTTCATAATTTTGAACGGATGGGAGGTCAGAATATTTCCATAGTGTTATGGATAGGAGGCAAAGTTGTCACTGATAGTGCTTCAAGTGTGTCATAACTCACTGGTATCTTTGAATGGCAGGAATGATTTGCAGAACGTTACAGCACAGAAGCTATTTGGGCCCATTGTGTGTGAGATATGTTCTCTTTGGTCAAGCACTGGCACTATGCTCAAACCATAGGCAGGGAGACCATTCCTCCAGCAAAAAAAATCACAAGTATCAGAGGTTTTCCAATGCTTTACTGAATTACAGGTCAAGTCTTTGCCTGGTAGCGACAGGTTACTTTAAAGGAACAGTGGGGCACACAATAGTAAAGCTCCAGGAAATCTGGACAACAAAACTTAACATCAGATCTTTCAGAAAAGACTAGATCTGAATAAAAAAAATACAAACTTGTTTCCAGATCTTTACTTATAAAAATATAAAATGCAAGTCATGGTAAAAAAAAATTGCTAAAACCCAAAAGGAGATTAAAGCTAAATAGCAACCGAACTACCAAAGGTTATTTAAATTCTGCCAGCTGTAGAAGACAACGGGTTACACTTACTGCCCGGCAGTAGAGAAAGGCGATGTAGAATCAATACTTAGAGATCACGAAAGGTAGTGAAGCTGAACCAACCTCCAAAGGGCTCATTAGTGGAGAATATCGTGATTAGTGAGATCAAGTGTTTCTCCTGATGAGGGGAATAATTTAGAAGATATGCTGATAGTTCTCGTTTTAGGGATGAAATTGGTAGGGAGTTTTCTATCCCCGCTGTCGAATTTATGCAAGAGGCAGGAAACAATTAATCACACTAAGTTCAGTAATTTGATGATAAGGTTGTTGATCTTCTTGTGAAGGGGTAAAGCAAGACTTGGAAGGTGGTGGTGCCTGACAGGTGAGAAATGGTAGGGGAATTCAATTGGAGCCTGTTGCAGGGCTAATATCCAAATTGACTTCACTTTTTGATAATGACAAAAGTTTTCACTTACATAAAAGAATAAATAAAGCAAATAAGAGAACAAAAATTAAAAAAACACTGTGGATGCTGGAAATCCTTAAAAAAAAAATAAACAGCAGGTCAGCCAGCACCCACAGAGAGGACAAAAAAATCATCAAACAAAAGAACCAAAAACTGTTGGAAAATAAACAAGTTTTAGGAGATAAAACTTGTTTATTGCATTTTCAGTCCTTATAAGAGGTTACTGATAAGTTAACTTCCTTTCTCCTTAGAAAGAACAAATCAAGACAAATTGACAGTGCACTTATCAATTAACTGAAACTCTACCTAATCTCTTCTGCGGGTTCTGATGTTGATATCTTAAGTACCTTTTAGTAAATGGTTTGCTGCACTCAGCCTGTGATATAAAGAGCTATCAATGCAAGAAAGATGTATGTTGTGACTCAAGATTTCTGACACATACAGATATTAATTTATATAAATTAATAAACAAGCTTGCATCAAGTAGAACAGAAAATAATGCACTAAGATTCTGATCTTCTCCTGGAAGGTTGATGGGTAGTCCGAGTTGGGTATTATAAAAAGGGATTGCTTCCATTGGACATCAGGATTGAAGCCATGTTATAGTTCTTATGATGTTGTGTTGACTCTTCTGTCAATTTCCACAGCAGTTCCATTAATCCCTACACTGGGAAGGCCCCTAAAATGATGTAAAGTAATAAATTAACACACAAACATGGGAAAAGAAAAAGTATTATCAGATAAAAGTTACATGAAGTCAATGAATTATCATGAACAAAGAACTTCCAGTTTGCAAGGCAGAAAGAATTTATTAAAATTTATTTTGCAATCACATCTCTGAAAAATGATGTGACCGTACTCTACCATCACACTGTTCTTGGAAGGGTCATCAGTCCTCATGATGTTTTTGTCTACGCTGGCACTGGCTATGCACAAATTTAGCTGTTTTGTGTCAAGGAACTGAGGTGTAAACCAATTCTGAACAGAACAGTTCCAGAAGTTGGACAAACCACAACTGTGCCAAATTGTACTGGCTAACAACAGCCCAGTTCAACATGAACTATTGTGCGCACAACAAGATCTCTGAAAAGCCCACGAAATGAGAAGCATTTTAACTTTTGCCAGAAGAATGTGATCCAGAAGGAAACAAGTATTAAAAATAATATGATCAAGTGGATGTACTGTTTCTGGAGCAATCAGGTTTACTTATCAGTGCATCATGCAGTATCTACCCGCTAAGATATTTTGCAGATTACTCCTTCCACTATCATCAACCATGTTAAAAAGAACAAGTGATTTTTAATAGAGTCAGAATTATGAGTCATACCGTTGTGACTGGAGCTCTATCAGGACTGAATTTTCTGTTCCCGTTTCGTTAGCTATTATATATTCTTCTGCTGGTGGCTGCGTGTGTACAACTGCTTCCTGTGCCTGCTGCTTCTGTGCTGAGCCCCTGACTGTGAGGAACTGTGCCAGTCGCGTTCTTTCTCTGACAGATTCAGCTAATTTCTCCCAGGCATCTGTCGACATCACTGAACTGAACTCATCTTCAAAGCCAAGGCGCTCCTCATAAAATAATAAATGTCTTGAGCGAACTGTGGAAAATAAAGTTATCAGAACGTAAAGTTACACTTTTATCGTCACTATTCAGTAAACGCTATTCTTTCTAAATCAGTAGCCACTGTTACATAACAACTTATTTCATTTATTATACTGGCAACATATCAAATGCTGACAATAGAATACTACTGTTGCAGATTTTTTATATGTACAAAGGTCTCTAAATGTGTTATATTTTTGGATCTGTGGGTTTAAGCACACAAAGTGGCAATTACAATAATGCATATTAGACTTCTGCATAAAGTAAATACACATTTGAAATGACAACTACATTCCTTTATGTAATTGGTATGGGACTAGTTCCTCAGCACAATACAAGAAAATCAGAGCAGGAATAGATCACGAGGTCCCTCAAACCGGCCCTACCAATCAATATGATCATGGCTCATCTACACTGGCTTGAACTCTTCTGTGCCAGATCCCCATAAACCTTAATTCTTTGATTTTTCAAAAATGCATCTACCTCCAACTTAAATACTTCTAACGATTTAGCTTCCATAACTCCCTGAAGCACAGAATTCCGAAGATTCAATCCCTTTGCAAAAAGATATTTTATGTATACTTTTGTTTTAAATGATCAGCCTCTTACAGAGCATAGAATGATGCCCATGGTCCTTCAGCTGATGATGCCTGTGCTGACCACAATGCCAAATTAAACTAATCCCATCTGCCTTTACTTGATCCATATACAGGACACAGAGCAGTACAACATAGGAACAACTTGTAACAGCTTATCATGCAACCATTTCCCCTTGTTCAGTCTCTCTTATGAGTGAAAACATCTCAACATCTATCCTGTGAAGCCTCAATAAGATGAGTTATAATTATTCTAAACTCCAAAGAATACAGACCCAAACCATTTAGCTTCTCTTGATAAAAGATGGAGGGGATCTTGGGAACAGGACAATCAACTTCAGTAAGCTGGACCAACAGTCATTTAGATTAGTTCTATTTACTCAGAGATGCAGTGTGGAATAGGCCCTTCTGGCCCTTTGAAACATGCTGCTTAGCAACTTACAAGAACCCCGATTTAACCCTACACTAATCACAGGACAATTTACAATGTCCGATTAATCTACCTGGTATGCCTATTGACAGTGTGAGGAAATCAGAGCACCCAGAAAAAACCCACATGCTCATGGGGAGGATGTACAGACTTCTTATAGAGGATGTGGGGATTGAACTCTGAACCCTGTTGAACCGTGCTGTAATAGTGTCGCACTAACTGCTACGCTAACATGGCACAACAGTCAGCCATACAGTCTAACCTTTTAGTTTTTGTCCCTTAAGCTGAAATGAGTCCCAGTTCTCTAGTCAGTCTGCATCATTGTGTGTCACAGGCCTTGATAAAATCACAACTCAAAATGTGCATTGTCTTTTGAAAATTAAATACAGTAATGGAGTCCATTGAAATTTTCAAGGGATGCATGTGCCAGATAATTATTTTTGCAATTACAAATTTAAAAGCATTGCTTAGGATTATGGTTTCTGGGAATTAAAGCTTTTTGCTGGAATAATTTGTTTTACAGAAGCTAGCCAATTTAAATTTCGAAGTGAAACACAACTATCAGCAAATTCACCCAGAGTCCTGAAGGAGCTACTGGAAATTTAATGGTAAGCACCGTCAGCAGAGCACTGAATGCAACACTGTTAAGCTGGTTTCGTTTACTGATGCTGGGTATGACTGTTGTAATCAAAATACTGGTTGGGATTTTGCAGGGAATTGCTGGCAATACTATTGAATTTCCAGTAAAATAGTATTGTGACATGGATTAACAAGTATATGTGTGCAAACATGTATGTTCTCAAATTTCCTGACATCTGACGGGAAATCTCATAAATTGTCCAATGATGTAGTTCTTGTGGAGTGGAATGGCATTATACATTAAAGATTAGTTAACATATATATTTTTGAATTGATTCAATTTATATGGATACTTAAAATTGTTCTGTAGTGCTGCCTGGCCTGCTGCGTTCACCAGCAACTTTTATGTGTGTTGCTTGAATTTCCAGCATCTGCAGAATTCCTGTTGTGTACAGTTTGAATAACGTTTAATATGTTAATTTAATGAATGTCAAAAATCAAGAAATATTCTGAAGTTTTGCAGATGTCTATGCCAAAGTGTATGTCTTAGCTGCCTGTCAACAGTTTTGTTCTAGTTCTCGCTTTCACGTCCTCCCACTTCCCACCAAGTGATCCACAGAAATTTCAGTGGTGTAGGACCTTGCCATTCAGAATGCCTTCATCTTCCTCTAACAAGTGGCCTTTGTAAGATCAATAGATAAGGATAAAATAATCATAAATGGTGGGCAAAATCATATTTACAAGAAGAAATTTATTTTCTGTTAAATATTGAGTTTATATGCACAAACCCCCCCGATTACTAAAACATGGGGGCAAATAAAAATTGCTTCAAAACATTAAACCAGTCTCTGCTGTTAATCTGGATCCACATGGATACTAAGTGATTCAGCACAGAATTAAGCCTTTGGTCTGTGCTGACCATCAGTCAACCATTTACACTCATCCTACATTAACTGCATTTTTTATTCTACTTCACATTCTCAGCAATTCCCCCCAGGTTCTACCACTCACTGACAAACTAGGGACAATTTGCAGTGGCCAATTAACCTTCCAACCTGCATATTTTTGGGATGTGGAAGGAAACTGGAGCAACCTCACGTGGTCAAATGGAAAGTACCCAAAATCTACACAGCCAGCATTCAAGGCCTCTGAAGCTGAGAGGCAGCGGTTCTGCTAGCTGTGCCACCACGTTTTCTATTTCTTTATTTTTCATCATCAGACAATTAACAAACAGGTAAGCATTGGTTAATGTTATGCACCACACAAATTGGAAATTATGTTGAGAGGAAAGAGGAATGGGAATACGGAGGAAATACAGAAAGAAGCTAAACAGTTTCTGGAATATTTATAGGCATTGATGAACTGAATGAACATTAGTGATTGCAATACTGCCAATATTGACAGAACGGAAATGCACCTGCAGGTAGATAAGGTTAATGAGATGTAGAATGATGCTTTTAAGGTCAGCCTATCCAGCTGGTTTTGTAACAAGCACAAATGAGGAGCTTAATTAGTTCATTGCAGACATTGTATGCTAAAGGGCCTGTTCCTGTACTGTACAGTTCTATGTTCTAACTAGCAAGAATGATGAGCACAGGGAAAGACAAATGTAGCCAAATCTAAAAAAGTGCTCTTTTTGCTTCCTAGTTATGACCTTACCTCCCCTTGCTATTTGAGCCACTTATGATACAAGGGCTTTTATTAAGGGCTGGCAATTCCCTTCATAATCCTTAAACCTCATTTAGGATCAATACTATCGTAAGCACAAGTCGACCTTTAAAAGAAAACTGTCTCAAAAAACCTCAAGGAGGCAAAATTAGAGAAAGAGCAAAGACCAAGCAAATGACAATGAACATGGATTTTAAAATGAAATCTTGAAAAAAGAGAAGGCAGTGTAAATGTGCAATAGTTTGGGGACAGAAATTCAAAGTGTACATACTACCAGGCTAAATTTAACATTCTAGATTGTTTATTGTCATTCTTCAGTACACGAGTGTAAAGGAGAACAAAATGGTTACTCCTGATCTGATGCAGCATAAAAAAAATAATAAGCATAAAGAATACAATAAAAATACATTCCTTTAAAACACAATGTACCAGTAACAGTTTCGTATATATAAAACATTCTGAAGGTTGTAGGGCTAGAAATTTTTACTTTGAGAGGAAATACCGTAAATGTGAGGCATGGGGGAACCAGGACCCAATGTAGAACAACAATGCACAGCCGATTGACATTGGGACAGGTGTATGATAGGAGAAATGCATTAGATTTGATGAAATGAACCTTATGGAGGGTGGCAGACTTTCTCAGAGAATAATGGGCATCATAACATCCACTTTTTACCTCCATTGAAAGGTACGGGTGAGTGTGATGGCAGGGGTTGTAGGCTTAATTTGACCTGTAACAAGCCCATGAATGATGTAAAACTCTGAACTCTGAAAGCTGGAAGGGGAAGGATGGAGTGAGGAGAAATGAATAGTTGCAACATTTAAGAAGGAAGGAAGGAGGGGAAACTCGGTGAGACTGGTAGTTCAGAAGGGTTGAAGTGCAGATCAATTACAAGACCAGCCATTCAGAGACAATGAAATGGATCTTGACAGTCTATTCAATGAGGATGCCACAGGACAAGTGCAGGAGTTCAGAGATCACAATAGCTTTGAAAATGGGTTAAACAGAAAGATTACAATAAGCAAAATTGAAAATAAAAATGACTTTGCATGTCAGAGCTGTCTTTTCTGAAATGCCATGTTCGCTTGCATTGCTAAATCTTTTAACCTTGAGGAAAACTTTATACAGGAGTTTTATTTCTTAAAAATAAATCGCTAATATTCCTCTTCAGTCATCAGAAACAGAACTGGGGGAAACAGAGTTAAAATGGTGTCACAATATTCACCTTTGATGTTGCGAGCTCCCATTTTATTCTACTGCTCTTAGTTACAGCAGAATCAATTTTCTATGGAATGTGTTAATATTTACAGTATGACTTATAAATAATTTTTAACCATGTAGTAGACACATTGTTTTGGGGGAAAAAAGATTGAGTGCTTATTATTTCTGATGGAAGTCGATTCCATATAGAACATTGAACAGTACAGTGCAGCAACAGGCCCTTTGGTCCACAATGGTGTACTAAACTTATTGAAATAGTAAGCATATGCTCAACTAAACTAATCCTTTCTGCCGACACAATGTCTATATCCTTCTATTTTCTGCAGACTCTTGTGCCTATTTAAGAACCTCTTGAATGCCTCTATCATATCTGCCCTCCAACTCCCAACCCACCACCCCAGGTAACACATTCCAGTCAACCACCACTATGTAAAAAAAAAATTGCACCACACATCTCCTTTGAACTTACCTCTCATCACCAAAATGATACTGGCTCTTTACCCCGTCCTTGCCTCTCATATTCCTTAATTTAAAAAAAAAATCTTATTTCCCCTCAGCCTCTGCCACTCCAGAGAAAATAATCTAAATTTGTCCAAGCTTTCCTTATAGCATATGTTCTCTAATCCAGGTAGCATTCTGGTAAATGTCTACAAAACAGCCTCCCTATAGTAGAGCAACCCGGACTAAATGCAATACTACCTAGAGATTTCTGCAGCTGTAACATTACTTCTTGATTGATGCAATTCTTCAATTAATAAAGGTAAGCATGCTATACACCTTCTTTACCACCTCATCAACCTGCGTAGCCACTTTCAGGGAGCTATGGACTTGGACCACAAGGTCATTCTACATCTAAGGGGGTTTCGACTTTTATATTACTGCGGAGGCTAATTAAAATGGCGTCTTTGTTATGTTATTCTGGGGAATGCGGCTTTGTTGTGTTAAAACGCTGAGAAAGTTTGCGCTAGCAGCTTGTTTTGGTTTAGAGGGTGATAAGAGAGTACTATTAACCAATTGGGATAGTTGTTATGGTTTTGGTGCATTTGAAGATACTGTATGCGCGGGGTTTTGGGGCAGAAGGTAGGAGAGCGAGACAGAGGATGGACGATGTGCTGTGATGTCCGCTAACGGGGTCGGACCCCGAGGAGGGCGTTCGGCGAGGAGACGGAGACGGACTCCTGTGGAGCGCCTGGTTGATCACTGTTGTTGGTCCCAGGCGGCCGGTCGAGGTGGTCTGAGGGGTTGCAGGGTGAAGAAGGTCCTTGAGCTCCAAAGGTAGAGCGCGAAGAACTTGGACTTTGATAAGTGTGGCGCCTTTTATTTTCCTTTTATATTTTATTCTCTCTTAATTATATAGTTCCAGTAATATCTATAAACTGTAAATCATTTAATCGTATCTGGTGTATTGTCTGTTATTTGGGCGGGGTGGGGTACATCACACAGCATCCACACAAATGAATTACCCAGTTTCCCGGGGCCGATGCTGTTTCCCTAGACGACAGCGAGCCGAGCGAACCTGAGGGTGGCCGGGAGGGCTACATACATATCAACACTGTTAAGGGTAATGCAATTAATAGCGTACTTACTTTACATGTGATCTCCCAAGGGCAACTTCACATTTGGTCAAATTAAAGAACATCTGCCATTTCTCTGCCTACATCTGCAACTGATCTATATTCCGCTGTATTCTTTGCCAATCTTCTATGCTATCCATAATACCACCAATCTTTGTATCATCTGCAAACTTACTAACTAATCCACCCACTTACTTTTTCATCCAGTTCTTTGAAACTTTTCAGATGATTCTTTTATGTATATTACAAACAGCAGAGATCCCAGTGGAACACTAGTCACAGACCTCCAACCAGATTAAGTCCCATCAACCACTACCTTCTGTCTTCCATGGGCAAGCCAATTCTTATTCCAAACAGCCAATTCTTATTCCAAACAGCCAATTCACTGTGGATCCTATTCATCTTAATCAGTCTGGATGAGGGAGCTTGGCAAATGCCTTACAAAAATCCATGTAGATAACCAACACATCTCTACCTTCATCAATCACCTTCATTGTTGTAAAGGATTAAAAAAAGTGAGGGCTAATAACTATAAAATAGGGATGTAGATTGTAATGTGGTAACAGGGAAGCACAGACAAAGCTTAGAAGTAGAGACATGAGGTACAGCTGCTGCGACACCCAAGTTTCAGGAACTTCACCAATTATGTTATAGTGTGCATCATTTGTTGTAATAGAAAACTGGATTTATTGTTAGGTGTGCGGATAATCATTTATTCTGTAACCAGGACCTAGTCTGTTCCTTAATTAAGTTTTCTTGTAGCCACCACTGTTATCAAAAATGACATTATCAGTAAAATTACATCAACTGAGAAAGTAAAATCTGTACCAAATTTATGTTCAACTAGATCAGCTTTGACTGGTCTCCTGCGCTGCACTGGGTATTTTGAACACCAACACCATGTGATCTCTCAGTTTGCTCCTAGAGTGGACTCCTCAATAAACTCAATCAAGTTAGTAAGACACAACTTGCCCTGCACAAATCCACTCTTATCCTAATTAAGCCACGTTTTCCAAAAGTTCATAAATCCTATTCCTAAAAATTCTCTTCAGTAACTTCCATACCACTCATGTGAGACTCACCAGACTATTGTTTCCAAGATTATCCCTTTTTCCCTTCTTGAATAATGGAACAATATTAACAACTCACCAGTCATCTGACTTCTCACCTGTAGCTAAAGGGGATATGAATACATTGGTCAAGACCCCAGAAAGCTAATCTCTTGACTCTCTTAATAATCTGGGGTGTATCCCATGGATTATTGAGAGAAATAAGACATATGTCCTGGGAACTTGCCCACCTCACTGTTCTTGGAGAGATCCAACACAACCTTCTTATTTATCTCAAAATGTGCTAGCAAATTAGCAAGTTCCATACAGTAACAACAGGAATTCTGCAGATGCTGGAAATTCAAGCAACACACATCAAAGTTGCTGGTGAACGCAGCAGGCCAGGCAGCATCTGTAGGAAGAGGTGCAGTCGACGTTTCAGGCCGAGACCCTTCGTCAGGACTAACTGAAGGAAGAGTGAGTAAGGGATTTGAAAGTTGGAGGGGGAGGGGGAGATCCAAAATGATAGGAGAAGACAGGAGGGGGAGGGATGGAGCCAAGAGCTGGACAGGTGATTGGCAAAAGGGGATACGAGAGGATCATGGGACAGGAGGTCCGGGAAGAAAGACGGGGGGGGGGGACCCAGAGGATGGGCAAGAGGTATATTCAGAGGGAGAAAAAGGAGAGTGAGAGAAAGAATGTGTGCATAAAAATAAGTAACAGATGGGGTACGAGGGGGAGGTGGGGCCTAGCGGAAGTTAGAGCAGTCGATGTTTATGCCATCAGGTTGGAGGCTACCCAGATGGAATATAAGGTGTTGTTCCTCCAACCTGAGTGTGGCTTCATCTTTACAGTACAGGAGGCCGTGGATAGACATGTCAGAATGAGAATGGGATGTGGAATTAAAATGTGTGGCCACTGGGAGATCCTGCTTTCTCTGGCGGACAGAGCGTAGATGTTCAGCAAAGCGGTCTCCCAGTCTGCGTCCGGTCTCGCCAATATATAAAAGGCCATACGGTTCTCTGTATCCTCCATGTCCTTCTCCTTGGCAAATACTGATGCAAAGTACTCATTTTAGGATCTCACACACATCCTCTGCCTCCAAGCACATGTTCCCCTGGTTTAGTGGTCCTACCTGCTCACTAGTTATCTTCTTGTTCTTGATGTATGCATAGAATGCCTTGGGATTCTCTTTAATCTTACCTGCCAAGGATTTTTCATGACCCCTCCTAACGCTTCTAATTCCCTTCTCAAGTTCTTTTATGTCTTTTTTATAACTCTCAAGGGTTCAGTTTGACTTTAGCTTCCTAAAGCTTACAGAAGTTTCCATTTTTTTTTTCCTTGGCTAAATTCACCATCTGTCTTGACATCCAAGGCTCCCTTACATTGCTATTCTGTCCTTCTGTCTTACTGGAACATACCTGTCCTCTACTCAATGCAGTTAGCCTTTACACATCCTCCATGTCAGATGCAGACTTACCCAAAAGCAGATGTTCCCAATTAACTCTCCCCTTTTTATTTGTCACCAAAAAAATGAAAGATTTCAGGGCAGGTGAAGAAATTCATTAAAATGATTCCAAGGATAAGGGACCTTAATTACTGTCAAGATGATAGGTAGGGTTCTTTTTTTTTTGGACCTGAAGAGGTTGAGGTGTGATCTGATAGTTATTTTTTTTTCAAATCATAAATAGAATATACAGGAGGGAAACTTTTCACTGGCTAAGTGATGAAGAATTGCAGGATATGAAAAGAAGATGATTGGTAAATGAATCTTGAGTGACTCTAAGATTTTTAGTTTAAACACAATGAGCAGAATATATTGCTGGGAGATTTGTGGAGGCAAACTCAATTGCAGCATTTAAAATAGAGCTGAATGAATGGGAAGAAAGAACGTTCAGGTGTTTGGAAAAGGGTGTTAATTGGGACCAACTAGATTGCTCTTACCAAGTGCTTACATGAACTTGACTGGCTGAATGTCTTCTTTTTGTGCTGTATCGAGTCAAGTGTACCAGTAATATGGCTGCTACCAATATCATTCAACTCCATCAGAAATTAAACAGCAAATGTCAGTGCATTCCAGTCTCCTACCTCCCTTTTATAGATTGCAGCCTTTTACTTACCAGTGGCTGCATATGATTCTTGTGTGGAATCTTGAACAGGTACAACTGTTTTCGTCACAGAAGATGAGAATGGGTCGAATTTGTTACTTATTCCCCCTAACGCAATGGCAAAGCACAGCACCACAATCTGGAACAGCAAGAAAATCAGAAGTCTAGAATGATTACAGAGACTACATAAAAAACACTGATTTTACTAAAGCACAGTTCACAACACAGAGCAACTTTAGTCTTATTATTGTTGGTGATGTGGTAGTGCAATTTATGATATTAATTCAAAGTTATTCCAATATACAATTCAGCAATCTTGAGAACTAGATTCCCACTATTAGTAATATTGCTTGTCCAATCTATTAAATACATCTTAATGGAAATAAATATTGAAAGAAAACTGTAGCTTGTTATTTAATAATGAGGTTGAGTAGACCCATTCACAAGATTAGGAAGCAGGGCTAAAGGAATATGAGGTAATGGTATGTAATATGCTGGGCACCCTGAATAGATAAAAATGCTTTAAAAACATGTGAATAACTGGTTGAAAAGCAAAATGGTGGTAAAGCAAAATGGTGGTGAAGCTAGCCAACTTGTAGCGCAGGCCAACCAACTAATCTCAGTCACAGCATGGCTGCCAATGATAGTTTGCCTTCTCATTTATAAACAGTGGAAAATTTTCTCTTATTCAGTGTCTAGATATTGCAAATGCCAATGAATGGATGACAACATAGATTACTGAGAAAAATGCTATGCCACTACATTAGGTAATGGGAAAACTTTGGACATGAAATGTTTTTATAAATGTAAAAGTCATAAAATAAAAATAAAGATGTTAACAGAACAGTGAACCATTATTCCAATTAGTAAAGAGATCTGGTATTACTATAGATAAATCAATAAAACACTTGCCATCTTGTTTAGTATTGCTGTTTATTAGTGTTTTCTTTAATTACATTGATAGTATATACAAGATGTTATTGAAATATTGCTAACGCTATGCCACATGTAGTACAATTGGTCCATCAAAAGGCCCAGAACAGCTAGATACTCAGCTTTGCTTAAATAGTATGTTAAATCTAGTAAAACACCCTGATGAATAATGTATTGTCACAGAATCAGAGAGATACAGCAGAGAAAGAGGTGCTTCAACCCACGGAGTCCATGACGACTATTTACACCCATTATTTTTGCTTTAAAAAAAAAGGACTCCTACGCAAAACCCATTTATTCTCCCAACTTCCATTAACTTGCCCATAAAGTCTACCACCTACCCACTAGAAACAATTTAAAATGGTTAGGTAATCTAACAACTTGCATATTTTTTTGGGATTTAGGAGTAAACTGGAGCACCCCAGGGGAACCCATATGGTTATGGGGAGAGCATGTAAACTCCACACAGACAGCACGAGAGGTCAGGATTGAACCTGGGCTGCCGGGACTCTGAAGCAGCAGCTGCACCACTGTGGAGTCTTTGCTTATGATGCAAGATCACAGACACAAAAGATTGACTTGGTTTTGTTTTCCCACAGGCAACTCCCGATTCCATATTGGCTCAAGTAAAGAAACAAGAATGAGTCATAGCCATCTTCTGCTTTTGGACAAAGCAAAGCAGATATAGTAATGAATGCCAAGTAGAAGAAAGTGCTCTGATTCTTAGAGGTCTACAGAAAGCCAAATGACAACCTATTTTTCCATAGAGTGCGCGAAATGATTATTAGTTAAATGTGATAAGTTAACATTCAATTGGTAGGGAAACAAACAACAGTATTTCAATGGATACGCTACAGATCAGGGAAAGAAAAGATCAGCAATATGCTGAATAAAATATCCTAAAATGCATCCCTGCTATAATTACACCCACAATCTGACCTTACTCACACATATTGAGAAACCTTCAACAAAACAATATTGGTGCATACCATCAAGCAAGTGCTGGTTTGAGTACTGGCCATTTTGCAGGATCTGGGCACTTTCCCAGCCACCAGAACCTGAAGCCCCTGCAGCTGCTGGAGCAAGGACCTAAAAAACAAAATATTTACCCTAATCAGATAATGTCAAGACAAGTATTATAACTTAAGAACAGTTATTTTCCTAGTTTAGTTTTCAAGATTAACCTTGGAATACAGAAAAATAAAATACAGTCATGTGCAGTAACACTGCTATGTTAGAATGACTGGTTGCTTTCTTCTTAGTTGGAGGTAATCAATACTAGTTACACAGATAGACACTACATTAGTAATTTTGCAAATGACAGTTCTGGAAAATGAGACCAATGAAAAGCTAAGCATGTTGATATTCAAACTTTAATCTAAAAGTAAAACAAAGTAAATTATGTGTTGCCATTCAGGCTAAGAAAATAAACGAAACAATTTAAAACCTTTGATACTGGTTGTTAATGAGATCTGTGCCCACCTATTTGGCTGGAGTTGGGAGAACACAATGAATCCTTTCCTTTTCCCTAACTTCCAGATTTGCATCATTTACACTGTTTTACATTTGTAAATTTGTGAAATTATCATTATATAGCAGGTCTTACTTTGTGTGGAAAAGCAATTCAGTATGCATCGCTTGGTTATTTAAAACCTGGAAAATCCAAAATCCAAAATGACAGAAAGGCCAAAAGATGACCTTTCAAACAGCGTTAATATTAATTACAGGAAAATGCTGTCTGAAGGTTGAAAACAAACCTACTTGCAGATCATTCAAAAGATTAAATAATTAATTTGTATTCACCGTTAAAATTCATTTTTAATAGAATTATTAAAATGTGAGACAATGGCATTAAATTACTTGATTCAATGCCATAGCCTTAAGGTTATTATCAAAGTACTTCTATGTTACCATAGACTACCCTGAGATTCATTTTCTTGCAGATAAATAAAGAAATACAAAAACACTTATGAAAAGCTACACATAAACAAAGGTTGGCAAACAACCAGTGTGCAAAGGAAGAAAATTGCACAAATGAAACAAAATAATACTGAGAACTTGAGTTGCAAAGAGTCCTTGAAAGTGAGTCTGTAGGTCATAGAATTAGTTCAGAGTTGAGGTGAGTGAAGTTATCCATAACAGTTCAGGAGTCTGCTGGTTGTAGGGTAGTAACTGTTCCTGAATCTGGTGGTATGGGACCCAAGGCTTCTTTACCTCTTGCCTGACTGTAGTAGCAAGAAGAGAGCACGGCCAGGATAATGGAGGTCCTTGGTAATAGATGGTACTCTCTTGTGGCAGCACACGGTGTAGATCTGCTCAGTGGTGGGGCGGGCTTGCCTGTGATGGATGCACTAGCATCCAGATAGCTACATTATTCATCTAGAGGCACAAGATCGAAAAACTACCATAGCAGAATAATTTAAATTCACCCAACTAAATACAGATGAACTGAAAACCTGGTATCAGTAATGGTGATTGCAAAACTTACTGGATTAGCATAAAAATTAATATCCTTCAGACAAAGGAACGTGCTGTCACTACCCGAGTCATTACTCATGTGTATTGCTCTGTCATTTCCTGGTTTAGCCTGTGACTCCAGACCGAAGGTCAACAGTGATATAGTTGGTTCTAAATAGACCAGCAAGCTACTTAGCTCGGCGGCAATTAGAGATGTGCAATAAATTCTAGCTTTCTCAATTATTTCCACATCACATGAATGCAAAATAAATTCCTGGCAGATCCAAGACTAATAAGATACACTCAGTGGCCTCTTTATTAGGTTGAGGGTGTACCTAATAAAGTGGCCACTAAGAGATCTGTATGTTCCTGACCTTCTGCTGCTGTAGCCCATCCACTTCAAGGTTCAATGTGTTGTTTGTTCAGAGATACACCACTGTTGTAACGTGTGGTTATTTGAGTTACTGTCACCTTCCTGTCAGCTTGAACCAGTTTGGCCATTCTCTTCTGACCTTTCCCATTAACAAGACATTTTCACCCACAGAATTGCTGCTCAC